>NC_068327.1:31907843-32532843 GCF_000147395.1 Oryza glaberrima | reverse complement strand
GGTTAAATTAAAGAAATCTCTGCAGGCTGGCTGCCGCGATGAGGGCCCAAACTGTACCCATAATTTTACCTGTACTCGTGATCAACTCCCTCGTATACTCTGTCTCCTTGAGAGAAGCAGCAGATAAGAATGATGCTGCTTCTGCCGCCCGTCTTGTCTCTTACAGCAGAGTACTAATGTGGTGATGATTCCTCCTGAGAAAAGCTTGATAATTGGATCTATGCATGCATTTGCACTGTCATTAACGGACTAACAGTTTCTTGCATGGAACTACTCACTCACCTACTGCTCTGATTAGAGCTGAGCTTTGTCAGATGGTGTACTGGTAGGAGTATTGTGTTTGATTGATTAAGGGCGCCTAGAAAGAGAGGGGTCTCCCCTTCCAAAAACCAAGATGCCACACTGCACACTTTTATTTACATTGAACTGTACTACACGGCTGTAGTTAACTGACCACCACCCCTAGGTAGATCCTGCTTGCTCAGTCACTCACACTGTGCCAAGAATTGCCTATGTTTGTTTTGTTCCCTGATGAACAATGCCATTGCACTGTAGTATGTATGTGTGCCTACTGCCTCACTGTTTTTCTGTAGAATTCAGAGAGAGAAAGAACAGCAAAACAGTGACATTAATTTTTCTCCATGGCCTTGTTGTCTTGACCATTTGGCTGATTCGTTCTTGGATACCTGCGTTCTTGGACGCATTGTGCAATTTGCTTAGTGCCAAGCTAAGCTACCAAAGAGTAGTACATTAGTACAAAGCTCAAGTTGGATTAGCACTTCCAGTAGGCTCATACACAAATTAAGACAAGCAAGCCAGCATCTCAGGTATAGTAGAACCCTAGCTAGTACATAAAACGAGAAGCTTTGTGCTAAGGCGATATTAGGTGTCGAATGCTTCGAAGTAGCTAGCACTCCAATGCGAGCTGTTGCATGGAATTGATGGCGATCGAGTACTACTACTGACTAGTGAAGTGAAGGCGACCTGCGATGAGTTGAGGAAAGGAGTAGGGACCTGCAGGTAGGTTATCTCTGAACTTTTTGGATAGCTGAAGCTTTGAGGCTTTTTGCTTGTACAGGGCCAAGGTCAGTGATGAAGAGGCTTCCATTTCTAGTAGTAGGAGTAGTGTAGGAGTATAGTACTAGAATTGCAGATTTGATCCGTCGATATGGCAATGTTTGGCACGGGAATTCAATGCCAATTCATTGCTCTGTTTTCTTCTGAAAAAAATCAATGCAAGAATTTCAGTAGTAGTTCACTTCTCACCGACATATGCATGCATGGACCATCAAATTCAATATCTGTGCATGCATTGTGTGCACAGAGAGAACCATCTGCTTGTTGATCTTATCACTAACAAGGGGCCCCGGGAGATTTGTGCTGGTTGATGGGGCCCATGTAGCAGTGAAAACACTGAAACAGTGTACAATTCTGTAGAGTAAACAGCACTAGCCACTAGAGACTGTTCTATTCTGATCTGAAGCTGAAAGCTTGAAAGTGATTTTTGCAATCGAGTGTGATCAAACAAACACATGACACATCTGAAGAACACCCAAGCTGCAAAACCTGCATCACTCCTGAGGTCTCTAGTTCCATGATAACATAGTAGCATCATAACAAGAAGAAAGGATATCTAGGATCGGGCTTTTTACTAGCAATCAATACCAGCGCTATCTCCATGGAGGCTAGCTCTTGAGATCACATATATTTAGCTTCTTCAGAGAAATGAAGAAGGCTAGTCTGAAAGTAAGTAGGCTTGGTGTTATTGCCGTAGAAAGCCTGGAAGTTGCAACCCATTTTTGAGATGGACGGATGCACAGCACAGGACGCCGTGTGCCCACAAACACATGCATCCTAGCTCGCATTCATCTCACTCGATCGGCACAGAACAGAGGGACAAATCCACATGGACGCATGCTGTGCCAGGCCCTGAAAAATAGGCTTTTCCCCCTGCTATTGCAACCTGGCAATTAAACCGATCGATCGATTGATCGATCAACCGGTGAACTGTCACAACACATCACAACTGGAATGACCAATGAGGCTGGTTATTGTTGATTAGAACGGCATTTGTGAGTATATAGGTCAACTAGTTTGATTTCTTGTGGTGGAATCGGATCATCTAGTTTCAAGTTATAGACTAACACGTGTGCTCATATTCCTGCGGACGTGTTTGTGAGTGTTTGTGTTTGTACTATGTTTTTTTTAATAAGAAAAGGCATATATCAGAGGCGTCAAAGAATGATCTCCATAGTGCAAGTCGATCGGCAACTTATGCATACATAGCTCCTGGTGGCATTGACATGTATGGCGATTGCTTGATTGATATTAGAGTTAGATTAGATTTGTATACAATAGATATCTAAACTATACAAATCTAATCTAACTCTAATAATTGAGACGAGCAAAAGACTTGTGAAGCAGGGAGAGTTTACGTGGCGCATATCACACTTGAGCCATGCATGACACGGTCAGAGATGCTCAGTAGCATGAGATATCAAAGTTCGATGTCCAATCCCTTATAATTTCTTTTCAAAAAATGTTTGGAGGGACATTTCTCCCTCCAAATCTCTTCTTCTTTTTTTTAATGCATGGCACGGTCACACAGCTGGTTGCACCGTAAGTACGTTGCAGGGGGGCTTGCATTATTTGCAAGCTGGGTACATGTGGGCATGCATGATCCTGACGTGTGATGTGGATGTGCATATGGTATGGAATTGTTCGTGAAACATGTAGGTACGATGGCCGGGATGGAGAGAGCAGCAGTGCGCGTACGCACGCGCGGCTTGGCTATAGCTAGGCTCGCCAGCAATGATGGCCCGCCCGCTGCGATTGGTCCCGGCAGCTGCTGATACCGCGCACGTTCAAAGTTCTCAAACCTGTTTGCACGTTGTTTCATTTCTGCATTATTGGGAGGGGCGGATATACAGTGTTAGCATCGGTGTTAGACGGCACCGATGACTTTCGATAAAATCTATGATTAAACTGTTTATTTATATATTATAACACTATAGTTTAATTATAATTAGCATACTATGATACCGATAGACACGTTATGACACTAAGGAATCATTTTTTAAGATCCGCCACTATTTGGGACCAACTTGCTGAATAGATAGATAGATGTAGTCATCATCACACATTCACAGTGCAGAGAGAGAGAGAGATCTGGTTGGTTCGTGTCACTGCCAATGTGGCAAATACCACTAAATTATCAGACGATAATTAAGTGCCACTCTCTCTGTAGTATTTAACGTTGGGAGACTAAACTCGATCACTTGGATCTCCCGGTGTAACATAGTAAGTTCCAACAATGAACTCTACATCAACATGACAACATTGAACCAGTACAAACCTAAACAACTCCAATAGTAACTTCAAATTAATAGACCTGGTTTGTATGTTGTTGGGCCTATTTACATCTCACAATTCTTCACTTACCTGAAACGCGACGACCATATCAAACCAGCCATTCAAACCGCCTTAGGATAATTTCACATCGGTTTTAGGAATTGAAGGACATGTTATATATGGTATTTCGGTTCAGGGATGAATTTCAGACTCGGCGGCAAATTAAGGGACCAAAAATAAACTTATTTATATTCACATTGGACCTTTAGCCCAGCAGCGTACGTACCTGAAATGTGACGGCTCATATTACAACTCCTCGGGCCAATCCAGCCAGCGAAACATTGGACCTGTTTGGGCTTGTGGGCCCGTGGCCCAACTAAAAACCGGAGATGGGCCCCATCTCCCCCGTGGCGTCGCCCAAACCTGAGGTGAGGCTGCGACCTCCACTCGTTTCCACTTCTCGCGGCAAAAACCTCCACCGGAGACACGGAGCAGATAAGGCGGCCACCCACTCCGCCACCGCCGCCGCCGCCGCCGTCGCCGGCCATGGTCGTCGGCCTCGCCTTCGCGCCGGGCGTGCCCCGCGTCGTCCCTCGTAGGCTCGCCGCCGGCGGCCACGCCATGGCCTGCTCCTCGTCGTCGGCGCGGTTCATGGCCAGGCGGCCGCGGCTCGTGGTGGTGGCGCGGTACAACGCCTCCTCGTCGTCGTCGTACGAGAGCGACGAGGAGGAGGAGGAAGGGTTCGGCGGCGGCGGCGGGTGGGGGAGGAGGGACCGTGGCCCCGACCCCGACTACGACCCCGCCCTCGACATCGAGCGAATCGAGTACGGGCATTCGCCTTCCTCCCTCGCTTCTGGGTTCTGGGATTTATGCTTTTCTTTTTCGGCATTTGATGTGTGGAATTCGAGAATTTGTATGCCAAATTGCGTATACATGCTGTTCCCAAGCAATTGCATAGAATGGGCATTCCATTGGATTGGGAATTTTGGGATTAAACGCAAAAGAGCTTGATGTGCCTAGTGACATGCTGTGTTCATTTCATCTCACCGTAAAAGCGTTCTAAGCTACTTTGCTTTGTCAGGGCTTCAACGGTAAGGCTATTGGATGAGGAGAAAAGAATGGTACGAAACATATCCAGATATCTGTAGATCGATCTCAATCAAGTCCTTTTTTTTGGCCTTGTATGTTTATTTCTTCGTCACTCCCTTCATTGTTCCTCGGGCAGGTTGGTGTGGTATCTGTAAGCGAAGCAGTGCAGATTGCAGATGAAAATGATCTTATACTGGTATGCTCATTGTCTGATATGTTTATAGTCTTCACTGCAATAACATGCATTTCCAAAATATTGTATGCATCACAGCAGAACGTTTTTATGTGATCAAGTGGGTGTATAGCATTATTAATGAATTACTCTAAAAATATTCACTTTTCAATAGAAAAAAATGCATAATTTGGTAGTGTGCTACTGAGTATAAAGACTTGCTAGTTTTGTCACATTTGGTTAAAAACGCCTAATATCTTAAATAAGAGACTACCAAATTATGCTTCTAATGCCACATTAGTAGTGGTTACCTGCTACTGAATAACGGCGTTTCCATCGCTTGCTATATGAGTTTTCTGCGTGGCAACTTCACAAGCTACCTGTATGCTTAACAAGATAAATCTTACTCAGTTAGGTGGCATTTGTTTTGAATAACTCTTTTCCAATGAGTATTGCTGATTTTTTTAACATTTCAGGCAATATTATCACTCGATGGAGATCCTCCGGTGCTCCGACTATTCCAAGAGAAAGATTACAAGTATGTTGCAATTAACACCAATACCAACCTGTCTTTTGGGACAGACAATCTGTTTACTTCATATCACCCTATTTGTCAATGTGGAACTAGTCCATGTTAAAATTCACTTTAGATATCTTGTGTTTTAAGTTCTAAACAACATAATATGTTGTGCGAGAAACAAACCAAAAATAATCTAGTCTCAGCAAGTTTGCTCCTGATGGTGTCAAAGGTGCAAGCCGTAAGAAAATTGACTATTAACTTAGTAATTATTCTGTGGTAATGCATCGCTGCCCTGTGACTCCTACCCTGCTCTCTGTTGGAATCCTGCCTCCCATCATTTTCACATATTTACCATGGAACCTGGCCATGTACCAATAATAAACTAATAGGCTTGGTCCCCATCATGTTACTGTCCATTGTATTGGTAGATAACTAGTATGCGTTGTAGTGAATTAATTTTTGTGATAGCAATCTTATCCCTTTTACTCCAGGTCACTGGCATGCATGGTCCTTTGCTATGCTCATTCAGATTTCTTTCATCTAGAACAATCATTTGAATGCGCTTTTATTATGTTGTACAGAAAGCACAAGTACGAACAACAGAAGAAGAAAAGAACTCAGCAGAAAAGATCTGTTGGTAAACTTTCTAACCTGAGGTTTTATCTACAGGCATTGTTGCTAATACGTAAAGGTCATATGACTTTTGATGTTTACTCTCTGCAGCAAAACGCATGGGCTTGAAAGAGCTGAAAATGGGGTATGGATCACCATTTCTTTTAGCAAGTTATATCAACTAATAATTGCTATGTTTGCTCCTATCTATGTGCCTTGACTTCTTTATTCCTGTATGCTCTTTGGAGAAAATGAGTGAATTAAAGTGCACACTCCAGAAGTGCTTGAATAATGAATGGAGTTTTCTACAGCTCACATGAGCTATTTCACATAATAGAGCGATACAAATTCTGTTGGCATTAACAATGATCTTTTCGCGTCATTGCTTCTTTAGACTACTGCATATTAACTGGTGTGTGTTTTTATGCATTGAGGTGGTGATGTTGGGCTTCTCTCTATATATTTTTTATCAGGTACAACATTGACATTCATGATTACAGTGTGAGACTTAAAGCTGCAAGGAAGTTTCTTAAAGCTGGCGACAAGGTGATAAGATTATCTTCATTTTGCTTCCTATTTTTTGAGAAGTATAACTGTGTAACTTATCACTTGAGACTACTCTTTCAGGTCAAGATAATGGTAAACTTAAAAGGCAGGGAAAATTTGTATAAAAAACAAGCTATCGAACTTCTTAGGCGGTTCCAGAATGATGTCGGTGAGGTAATTAGATTTACTTGTTTTTCCTTCATGGAATAAGAACAAAAATCTGTCTTTTGTTGCTTGCAATGAGCTCGTTCATCTCAAATGGCCTTTGTTTACACTTTTAGCCAAAGTGCTTGTTGTTATCCTGTTCTGATTCAACTAGACATAACGTTTTGTTTTTGCCATATTTCAGATGGCAACAGAAGAAAGTAAAAATTTTCAGGAAAGGAATATATATCTTGTTCTTGTTCCCAATAAGATAGCTATACAAAAAGAGCAGGATGAGCTGAACAAAAAGGATACTGCGATAGAAGACAGTGACCAATCAGATGACCAACCAGAGGAGAGTGAACCTGTGCCAGCACAACCGGAGGAAAGCAAGGAGACTGAGACAGAAGTCTCAGCAAATGTTTGATTGAACCATAAAGTCTTGGGGATGTCTTCTCAGATTTCGTAAGGTATTCTGCCCATTTTTTTGGTCTATATTAAAACAGTCCTAATATTCTCATCAGGAACTTATTTACTGTTGTGGTGACATGTAGGTACTGTTAAATGCAAGGCTGCTGCTGCTGTATTTAACTCCACGCATGTAGAGTTTTGCCCAGACGGTCACACAGAACAAGGATCAATATCGTCAAGAAGCTGAAACTTTGTCATTTCAGCATTGCAGAATGATACTTCCGGAGCTGTGAATCCTCTTGAATTGCACAGACCAAGCTGGCTGTGAATCGTGAGACTAGAAGCATGAATCGATGATACGAAGGTTTGCTTGTAGCTGTATCACCCATAGCAGTGTAGTTGATATTTGATCACACGATTTTGTTTGTGCTTTGCCTTGTTCCCTTCCCAGTAATGCTGTAGAGAAGAGTAATTGTATGTATCTACTGTCAAATGCTTACTTCGGATTTTGACCTTTGCCTGCAACAAGAGCCTGATAAGAGGCTGTGCGATTTTTTGTCTTCTTTTTTGCATGAGAAGTACCAATATCATTCTGGTTTGAACTGATTATCTCGAATCAAGAATCTTATTTTGCTACTTTTAAAGTTTCAACTGGACATTTTGTAGAGCAGTACCGTACCATGAATAGTTCGTTCAGGCTGGTAGCATGATAGCCACCACGGACCAAATATTTTAAAATAATAAAAGGAGCTACTCATCTCCATGACAGCATCATCGTTATAAATGATTATAATAATGCAGCCAAAGACTAAAAGAGGCCAATGTCTCGCTATCATCGTGCGCCCCACCTCCAAACGGTCAAAAGATTAATTAAATAAAAAAGAAATAAAAGGAGTTAACTAGCCATCAACCTAAGCAATGCAGCAGAATGACCTAGTGAATTCTTTTGGGGACCGAATTATGTTCAGCAATCAACATCAATTATACTACTAATGCAGCAAGGACGTATTGATGCATGCAGAAGGTGGAAAACCATAGGCAGGATGCTAATGTGCCTCCATGTGCACCAACAGAAGCTAAGACAGCATAACCAAACAGTCAAATTACTGATGCAATTCCACACCAACTGTTGGAAGCAACCAAAAAGAAAGAAAAATCACGAAACTGAAGCACTGATACCAAGAAAAGATTATATGTTCTCATAAAAAAAATTAGTTAGTTACACATGTTGGTCATGAAGTCAGAATCAGGGAACTATGATCTATTCTACAATGTTATGTTAGAACTCCTGGTTGCCCAAGCTTGGATCTCAGCCTGTGATAAACAAAATGCTACAAGACTATAATCCTACAATGCCTATGGCAATGTGGGTAAGATGGGGAAGAGAAGAGCTAATCTTTACAACAAGTTTTCAGTTTCAGGACGTTGGCGTCCTCAGTTTGTAGGCCGCTATAAATAAAACATTGACAGGCTCGTCACCATGGATTGATCCATGATTTCGTGTTGATGCACTTCTCTTCCATGTAAATTGTAGAGACAGAAAAGGGGCATGCAGGAAGTACAAAAGAAGAAATGGGAAAACACCTAACTAGAAAAGGGGAAAAAAGGAATAGGAAGTGGGGCGAGAGAGCATGAAGATACACAGTCAGCTACTGAAACTAATGAATGGTGTTACCTCTACATTCTATTCTTCTTAGTTAGACATACATGCATTAAGCTGTTCACTCAGTTTCTTGTATGAGTTGTGTCCTTAGGCTGGACTCTAGGACCTGTTCAGAGAAAAGGTAGGGTTTAAGTTAAACTGAACAGAAAAAACATCCTTCTTTTGGTATCAGGTACATCCACAACTTGAAGCAGCCTATAATTCTATATGAATATGCATCTATTTGTTACATTAGGAACAAGTCCATTTTTTGTCCTAGATTCCTAGAAATCCTGACCTTGCAGAAACAGAGAAAGATAATGATATGGACAAGAAAACCAAGGCGTACCTGTAGGGCTGCCGCGGTACCTAAGAGTTCTCTATACTCATTGAGCATGGAGCTTTCATTGGCAGCAACGGCTGAAAGTTCTGTAACCAGAGAGTGTGTAGCCTGTAACTGCAGAACATAAGCCAATGATTAGATAGACTAGAAGTCCAGAACATAACCAGAGAGTACTGTTTTATCGGAAATGATTAATTAACACATGGCACTGACACTAATAAATTAAATTACATAGCAAAGACTGTAACCAGAATGAGGTCGATAATTTGTGGCAATTCAGCATAGTACAATTTACTCCATAGTTTACTGTGATTTATCAGATCTGGACTGGATTAGCTAAAAGACTATCATAATGTCATCTACCCTCTTACAGGTATTATCATGAGGCCTCGTTACACCACAAACTACGCTATCAAAACTCAAATCATCATAACCTCCACAGCGTCTATCGCAAATTTGCAACGTATGATGGAATGGCTACCTGATCAAGCAATGCCACTTTACCTAGGATATTTACAAAAAGAACAGTACTATCATTTTATTAGCCTATGTGCCTATGCGGTCATAAAGTTATAGTGGTCACTGGGGAGCCATCATCAAAACAAAACAAACAACTCATTTTGCATATGCTAAAACACACCAATTTCACCAAATGTGGGTCTTTTAGTTCTACCTTTGATAACAAGTAGCAGACAGATGAGCCCATTGCTTGCATAATGTCAACTGCTGAACTGACAGCATTCTTAACGGTAAAAACGTCAGCCTGCAAAAGGTACATCATAAGCATCACTTCATATTTCACAGACAAAACAGCAAAAATAAACATAGAAAAGAACACTTGTTTAGCATGAATCTAAGTTATATTTCCCCATAAGACCACAGGAATCATGATATTTACTTCCTCTGTTTCATATTATAAGGCTTTCTAGCATTGCCCACATTCATATATATGTTAATGAATCTAGACATATATGTGTGCCTAGATTCATTAACATCTATATGAATGTGGGCAATGCTAGAAAGTCTTATAACCTGAAACGGAGGTAGTAGGTGTTAAGTCTACTAATGTTAATAGGGTATCATGATACCTTTGCTCCTCCTGTAACTGGAAGCCGTAGTGTGCTTGCTCTAAGAGCTTCAATTGCACTAGATAAAGAAGTAGAATGTTCTGTTTCCAATGCTGCCCAGTGAGTAAGGTAGTCCATCTGCTTCATGGTAACATAACATAGAATAGTGAGGTCAAAATTAAGGAGGCATGCAACATTAAAATATTATTAGTTTTAGCTTGTGTGAAAGAATAGTGGGCACTATTGCATCTCCCGTATTCAAACTTTGGGGTTTGCTCAACAAAAAAACTAGTACAGGAATTGACATGGTTTGGAATGGGGATATATATAATGTCCCATTTGTCTGCATAATCATTATATTTCCACATCTCAACCAACCAAGCATGATCAGAAAAAAAGTTCAGGATTGGTCTTTTGATATAATTTTGTCAGGACAGGATTACTTGATCTGCTGCTACATTTAGCTAGAACACATTTCTTTGGATGCGAGAAGTTAACTGGTGTTTTAAACAGAATGCCACTTTGTAAGATATTCTATGACCCTTTAAAAATCAGACTGCGTGTATTAGACTAAGTAACGAAATAAAATAACTGCCCTCCAATGATCAGCAAAATAAAAGATATCTGATTCTGCCAATATGATAATGGAATAACATATATCATAGATCTCAACAAATCTTACTTGCTCTTTCAACACAACTCCTAGCTTGACCTCCTGTCGCAGCCTTTGAACATAACTCCTTTTCATAACCATAGAATCGCACAGGCTGGAGTTAGCATCCCATACGCTGTAGAGCATAGTCTGGTTCGAATGAATAAATCAAGTAAGAATCACACTCGACTTATATTCGCTTCAACACATTTAAAAATGAGAATAGCACAGAACAAAAGGGAGCTTAGATTTAGGCAAAGCAATAGTACGGTGCTTTCTCTGACCTACTAGCACGGCATGGCAAAATAAAAATATATGATTACCGGTAAATGAATTTTGATACTACCACAAGTGAAATGGAAAGATGTGATGCAACAAAATCTACCTCAGCACTCATCTTCTGAACTGATTGCATTTCATCTACGTAAGCATTTGTAAAGCGCCATTGCAAGCTCCTGTTATATAGGAGGCGCAGTTGATGGGCGTCTTCCATGTGACTTGGGCTTCTCTTTCCTCTTGTTACATCGCCCATGTAGCTAAGAATCGAAGAGGCAGAATCAGACCTGGTAGAACTACATGGTGAGACAGGTGTTGAAGGTCTATTCCTCGATGGGCTCGGCATCCTCCTAGGGGTAAAAGATGATATTAATGAAGCCTTTGTTGGTGATGGTGAAGATAATGTTCTGGCCAATCGTTTCGGAGGTGCAGATTTTTCTGAATCATTTGAAGGTGCATCTAGGCTTGAACCAGCATTCTCCTCTTGGCTTTCATTTCCATTGGCAGAACCTGGACTCTCGATGTCACCTGACAAAAGGTCAGGGGCTTTTGCTCTGCTATCAGCAAGAGACATTTTCCGGACAGTTGAAGAGATTGGTTGTCTGATTTTATCAGTCAGATCCATGCTTCTTGACATGGCATTAGCACCATCTGGTCCCAGTATTCTTCTTGCAGAAACCACATGTGATGGAGCTATTGAGGAAATTGGTCCATTGCATTTCTCAGAAAAATCCATACTCTTTGACATATCAACAATACCAGATCTTGCTGTTCTTCTAGGTGACATTCCACGTGATGGTGTTGCCATGTTTATGGATGTCCTATCTTTCTCAGAAAAATCCATGCTTTTGTATATAGTACCAAAGCCTTCAGATGCAAGTCGCCTTCTTGGACTAGCACCTCGAGATGGAATCTTCACTGTCATTGCTCTGTTATTTTTTTTAGTGGCATTGATATCCTCTGAGAGAGTCTTAGGGCCATTAGAAACAGTTCTGCTTGGTGATTGCTCTTGTGACGTAATTGACATTGAGGGTGCAGACGTGCCTATGTCATGAGAATCCATGCTTTCTGAAATATGACCATTACAACCATCTGGGGTTGCTATATTAACTTCCTGAGCAAAATCGATCCTGTTTACAACAGTACCGGAGCCATTATTAAGTCTAGCATCTGAAGTCTCACCAGATTCAACTGATGACGTGGACTGTAAACTACCTATGACAGCAGTATCCACAGCTTCTGACAGAGCATTAATGCCATCGGAAGCAAGGGCAACTTCCTGTAGAGTTCCCTGCGATGCACCTGATGGGGTGAATGGTCTGCTATCTTTGTCTGAAAAATCCAGGCTTTTGGCATCGATGGACTTGGAGGTAACCCTGTTTCTGGGTGACATCCCCCGTAGTGCAGCTGATGAGGTAGATGGTCTGTGGTCCTTATCAGTAAAATCTGTGCTCTTCAGTAAAGCATTAACACCGTCCGAGGCAAGCCGTCTTCTTGGTGAAGTCCCTCGTGATGCCATTGAAGAGGTGGAAGGTCTGATACTTTTTTGGCTAAAATTTATGCCTTTTGATAGATCATCTACACCATCAGAGGCAAGTCGTCGTCTTGGTGAAATCCCCCGTGATGCTCCTGACGACGTGGAAGGTCTGGTGTCTTTATCTTTTTCAGTAAAATCTGTGTTCTTTGATATAGAATCTACACGATCAGAGGCGAGTTGTCTACGTGGAGAAACCCCTCGCAATGCAGCTGTTGACCTGGCAGGTCCGGTATCTTTGTCAGCAAGATCGATGCTCTTTGATATAGCATTGACACCATCAGAGGCAAGTCGTCTTCTTGGTGAAAGGCCCCGTGACGCAGCAGAGGTAGCAGGTCGGGTAACTTTTTCAGGAAGGTCTATATTCTTTGATATACTGTCAGCACCGTCAGATGGAAGACGTCTTATTGTTGAGATCTCTTGAGATGCAACTGAAGAGGGCATAGTTCTGTCGTCCTTTTCAGTGAAGGTGATGTTTTTTGAAATGCCATCAGATGCAAGCCGCCTTCTTGGTGACATACCACGTAATGAGGCAGACGAGGTTGATGGTTTATTGTCTCTATCAGCCAAATCCATGCTCTTTAATATATTACCAGCACTGTCAGATGCTAATCGAGTCCTTGGTGAAACACCTCGTGATGCAGCTGAAGAGGTCGATGGCCTGTAAGATTTATCAGTAAAGTCCGTGCCCTTTGATATGGTAAGCCTTCTTAGTGGAGAAATCCCACGTTGTGCAGATGATGAGGATGTGGATGGTCTGCTATCTTTGTCAGAAAAATCTGTGCTTCTTGATATTGCATCAAGGCCATCAGAGGCAAGTCGTCTTCTTGGGGAAAACCCTCGAGATGAAGTCGATGAAATGGCTGCTCTGCTATCCTTCTCAGCAAAATCTATGTTTTTCACAACAGCATTAACACTGTCAGAGGCAAGTCGCCTTCTTGGCGAATTTCCCCTCAGTGAAGCTGATGAGGAGGCCGGTCTCTTATCATTTTCTGGCAAATCGATGTTTCTTGATAAAGCACCACTGCCAATAGATGTTGATGTTCTTCTAGGTGAAAGTCCTCGTGTTGACTTTGCTGTAGTTTGTGATGTAGCATTAGACATACTTGATACTGACACACTTGGTGAAATCCCAGGAGATGATGCTGCCGAGGAGAGGGTACCGATATCTTTTTCAGTAAGATCCATACTCTTAGACAGGGCCCTTATACCACCTGATGTAGCTGTTATTATTGCAGAAACTCGTGATGGAATTGCCACGGCTGCAGGTTTGGTACCTTTACTAACACTCATGCTTTTCGATTCATCAGCTGTGCCATTTGAAGCAGTTGGTGTTCTTGGTGATGAAACCGACAAAGAGACCAGGCGATCAATCTTGTCAGCAAGATCAATACTTCTTGTCAATGCATTTGTAGCAGATGCCATCGTTGCTTTCTTCGGTGAGACGCCGCGAGATGGAATCGATGATAGTGCTGGCCTGGAAATCTTGTCAGTGAGATCCACGCTCCTCGACATTGCGCTCACGGACACCCTGCCCCCCATCATAGCAGGCCAGCGATGGTGGTCAATCACCTTGGCGTGCGGATTCTCCGGCTGCTGCTCAGCGGCGCTCCTCCCCCTCGACGGGCTCCTCTTCCTGTCACCCGCATCCCTCGCCTTGGCCTGATCCGCAGAGCCGCCATTGCTGCGTTTCCCCTTCGCCTCGAGCTGCAAGGAGGAAGACAGGCTCCGCATTGACGGCCACAGCCCATCAGGAGGAGCCCGGCCGCCGGCCAGCCTCCTCGGAGCGCTCTGCGACTCGGCGGCGACGGCGTCGCGCACGGGCGTGGACGAGCTGGAGGACGACGACGACGGGCTGGAAGGCGCGGACGACGGCGAGGTTGGGGCGGAGATCCTGGACGACGGGGCGGCCGCCCTGGAGCCGCCAGGTGACAGCCTCGACGGGGTCGCCGGCCTCCGCTCGGTGGACTGGGACCTCCTCGCCTGCGACCCCGCGGCCTCCGCCGCCGCCGCCGACGACCGACCGGCATTCGGCGACGGGTGCCTCCTCGGCGTCGCCGGCGACCCCGCCGCCGCCTTGCGCCTCACCGCGGCGTCGTCGTGGCCATTGCCGTAATTCTTGGCCGCCGCTGCCGCCGACGAGAGCTCAGATTTCCGCAGCAGCACATCCCCTGGCGCCCGAATTCCACAGGCGTCCATCCGCAGCTGCCACCAATCCACCCGGTCTCAAATCCACCCGCATTGACAGCTCCACCACCAATCCACACCCCCCGCCCAAGAACACCCCCAATCTGCCAATGCAAACAAAATCGTCAGCCCACAAACCATCCAACAAAAAAACACAAATCAAATCCCCGAGCTCAGAGTCGCCGCAGAGCACGAACCAGATCGAAGGGATTGAGTCGGTTGGCGAAGGAGAAAGCGACAGACAGAGCCAGAAAGAAAAAAAATTAAAAGAAAAACAAATGTGGAGTGGAGGAGGAGGAGGAGGCGGAATTGGGGAATTCTTTTTTCGGGCTGCTGCTGCAGCGAGGCTGGCAGTAATATTTACGCCTAGGAATTGGAGCGTCTCTTTCGGGTGAGGCTTGGGTCTCCACCTCACGAGAACTCCACGCCCAGTAATGGCGAAGCCAAGCCAAGCCAAAGCTGCCTCCTGCCACAGAAGAGAGGATTAAATGTGCCCGGAGACGAAGGTTAACCACTGGATTAATTACGATGATTAGTAGCAGCAGCACTACTACTACTACTCATTATTAAAGTACGCTCCTGCTACTGTTTGGTTAAGCAGCAGCAGCAGCAGCAGGAGAAGGACACTGCTGCTGCTGATGATGATGATAAACTAATGCAAATGGGGATCGGAGGAGCGGGTAAAAAAACCGCGGTAAAAAATAAAAATAAAATGTGGCCGTTGCAGCGATCCCAACGGCTAGGCGGCAAATGGCGGGGCCTCGTTGCTGCTGGGGGCAAAATGCGCGAGATTGGCAGAGGAAAAATTAAAAAAAAAATAGAGGAAATTTTGTACGCTACTGCTGCTGCTGCTGCTACTAGTACTGTAGTACGATTAGAACGCAAGGAAACAAAAATGGCGCAGAGGTGGGGGAAAGGAAAAGGCGGTGGCGACGCCGTACGACCCGGGCCAAAATTCGGCGACGGCCGGAAGCGAAGCGAAGGGAAGATTCCAAGGGCAAGCAGCAGCAACCCACCCAGCGGCGCGACGTGCCCCAATGGCGATTCAACCCAGAAATTGGGGGGAGAGAAGACGTGGAGAAATCCGACGCTTTTTTGGTGCCCGACAAGCGATCGAACACAAAAAAAAAAAAAAAAAAAGGCTCCTAGAACGATTCCACGCGCGACCCATCGACAGGAGAAACGCAAAAGAAAAAAAAAAGATAAATAAAAAGAAAAGAAACCGACGCGAGATACAGGCAAGAAGCGATCCGATCCTGACCTGACGCCTGGGCGCGGCGCCGCCGGAGGATCGCCGCCGACGAGCCGCGGGGGATCCGATCGGTGGAGGATTCGAGCGGACGAGCGAGAGAGAGAGAGATTGGGGGGAGGAAAATTGGGTGCGGGCGTGCGGGGGGAGGGAGACGAGGGAGACGCGGCTCGCCCGAGAAAGCCAACGGCGAGGAGGACGCTTTTTTTGGGCGCGTAGGTGAGGTGAGGGGGCAGGTTAATGTTTTTCTTTGCCCACGCAGGTGAGGGGACAGGTTAATATAAAAAGTACTGTTTTTTTTAGAAAAAAAGAGTGAGCGTAAATCAAAGCTGTTGTAGTACTAGTACATTTTTCTTTCACTTTCCACCTAGCTAAATTTCACCTTTTTATGGCTTACCTGATGATCACGAGGACCATAATACAGTGTTTTTTTTTGAAACTGTCTTTTCTTTTTTTCCCTTTTGCTGCGTGCATTAAGTTAATTACATTTGTAATTATAAGATGTATTAGTTCTAGATTAGTACTCTCTCCGGTTTCATTTGAATTAACGCTTTGAATAATGACACGGTCTACAAAATATACCTTTGACCTTATTTTTCTATTATAATATATACAATAAATAAATGCACGTTTACTTTTATTATAGTGTTTTGAAAGACAAATCTATATATGTTGTTCTGTTTTCTTTAAACTAAATATTTTTAAAGTTAGTTAAAACTTTGACCTCAACCTTGTCCAAAACATAAGGAGTACTACGTATTGAGACGACCGAGAGAGTATCGAGTTTGTCGTCACCGCGAAGAAAAAAATATTGAGTTCGAATTAAACTTGAATTAATTAGTTGGTGTGTGGTACTCCCTCCGGTTTTATTTTAATTGACGTTTTGGACAATGACACGGTCTACAAGATATATCTTTGACCTTATTTTTCTATTATAATATATATAATAAATAAATACATGTTTACTTTTATTATAGTGCTTTAAAAGACAAATCTATATATGTCGTTCTAGTTCCTTTAAACTAAATATTTTTAAAATTATTGATGGTCAAAGTTATAAAAGCTTGACCTCAATCTTGTCCAAAACGTCAATTAATATGGAACCGGAGGGAGTAGTTATACTCCATTATTTAGTTCGAATTAAACTTGAATTAAAAAGTTGGTGTGTGTTAGTGATTTATTATGATAAGCAGCGGATGTGGGGATTAGCTAGTGATGAGAGCAATTAAAAGCCGTTTATAAGAAACGGGACAGCACGGGTGCTCATGGTAAGACGATCGAGAGGTATGAGCACTAGCAAGCCCACCTACTGGAAATTGTACCGTTGTGGTGCTGTTAGGGAGAAAACTGTCCTGGTGACCGGCACTTTCTTCCTACACCTTTTGAGCTTTTCTTTCCATTCTTGCCTCTATCTACATTTTGTTTTTTTTTTTTTTACACCTTGCATTTTGTAGACATGCCATTCTTCTCATTGCAGTTACAGGGAAGATGTATGTAAAGATATTCCTAATTTATCGTATTTACATATACTCCACAATTTATTGTTTTTTTAGGTGTAGTTGGATATAATGTACGCACACCAAGAACATATTGTTGTTGGATAGAATATCAAAATCTATCAATGAAAAGGAAGACATTTCATTGAATGGAAAAACATCCCTGCCCAACCACCTATACGTTAGACAGTTTGATGAGTCAGATAACTTGCATGTGCAGTCACACATCACCGTACCATGCTGTCCATGCCTAGCGATCTTACATGATTTTACATGTATATGCATCTACGAAAAAAGCTTCAGCTTTAGGTTTTAACATAAACGCCAAATCTGCACTAGCATCCGTAACCACGGTTTGCTTGCGAACATGGCAAGTAAAATACTTTTGCAAAGCTGTTGCAACGTCACAACCAACCTACATGACTACGCTAAGATCTCAACCTCTCAGGACATTTGAGTTTAATCTGCAGTACTGCTAGTAGCTAACCACAGTAACCAGCAAGCAAGCAAGCAACAACACTCAAAACTCCTGCACCAATCTTGTCCTAGGTACGTAAAAAGCCAAAGGGAAATTGAACCATGAACCGGGAGAAAGGGAGAGATAGATAGATAGATAGATCGTACCTTGAGCACGCACAGTGAGTGAGTGAGTGAGTGAGTGAGTTGTAATTGGAAGCGGGCAGTTCAGCTCAGCTCAGCTCAGGCCAGCTAGAAAGAGCAAGGTGTGTCGATGAAATCATGAAAAGTTGCTCAGCAACCGGCCCACAGATGGTGCTCGTGGTCCGTAAATAGGTGCACAACTGCCTGGATCACAAAAGAAAAATAACACATCGCATCAAGGAAACCAATGCAGAATCAGATGCAGATCAATGGAAGCAACTTCAAAAGTAAATTCAGGTTGAAAGTGTAGTAGGAAAGTCCTGCTGCTGAGTTGTAGTGTACTACTCTTGTATAGGTGAATACAGTGACCGTCCTGGAAAGAACGGTTTGGCAATATCCATAGCCCTTAGATAGCTCCACATTCACCAACTGATCTACTGCATAGCTCTAATTTGGTCAGCTAGTATTTATTTTTGGTTAGTCTGCTTGGTGAGTTCGTTAGGTAATATACAGTACATGTATGGAAGAAGAACAAGGCACGTACCTTCTGGTAGTAGAGGTTTAAAATTCAAAATGAGATTATACTTTTGCGTCTTGCTGTAAACATTTCATCCTTCTTAATGCAAAGATACGTAAATCTTATGTATTTATTCCCGAATAAGGTAGAAAACTCATTATTATGTGTATGAAATTCAGTACTAGTAAGGTCCTACAGGCTACAGAATCCCCATCTCTAGCTGACTCCTTGCAGAGTTACAGTTGCAGGTCCATTTTGATTGGATGAAATTCCAGGTAGAATGCAATTCGCATTGCCGTCTAATAAAAGCTGAGTATAGCAGGAGGCTGCCAGAAGTGGAGCACCTGGTTGTATATCAAAAGCAGCAGGGCATTTCAGAATATAAAGGTAACGCGGCAGAAACAGATGACTCATACATCACCTGGTGCTGTGTGATGACGTATAATATAAGTCAGCATGAGAACTGGCACATTTGCCCAGCACCAATTGCATGCTACCATCAACATTCAATCACGGGAGATTTAGAGACAGCCTCTTTCATCAGGAGGATGGATCATGGATCATGCTCGTAAATTAGGAAAGAAGACTTTGGATGCACAGATTTGACAAACAAATCCTGCCAAATGCTACACTGAGAATCACTAATTGATCAAGCTCTTTACACCAGAATCAGATATGATATATAAAGAATCAGGGAGACCATGGTTTAAATGAGGGTTCTCTGTTAGTTTGAATTTACGCACTGCTTAGCCTGGAGATGAAATGGAGATACGGTACATTTATGGCATACTGGGTAACTGGGAGCAGAACCAAAAGGATATACTCCATTTAACTAGGGCCAATTAACCAAAAGTGTGGCAGTACTTTGTACTGACGTTTCACAGAATTACAGTATTAATAAGCAAATCTAGGCTATAATGGTAAATCATCATATACAGATACTCCTAGAACACATGAAGAGGATAACTAGTACTACTATCAACCAACTAAAATATGAAGGACTAGTTATGCAGCACATCAGTAGTTCTGTGGATGAAAAGAACACTATTTAAATCTATTATATAATGTGACAGGGGAAAGGTCGTTATACCTATGAGTCCCATCTGGATGGCTTAGACATTTCCATATTCCCCTCGAAACTTGATTTGTTTCATGTCAAAATCCTGCAAAATTTTACATATGAAATTAGTCAAATGAATCAATTTGTACTGCTTGTTCTTCATTGCATGCTATATACTACTAAGAAACATAAATTAGTGTCAAACGGTAGTACTATTGCAAACCCTACAAAAGAAAGCACGAACGTGTGCTGATGTATAGCCTAGCCTAATAATTGATGCAGTACAATCCAGGGCCATAAATAACAGGAGATGATAAGCATATCTGCTAGACTTCAATGTGTCCAGACAGAGTATGTAACTGCGGCTATATCTTTGGAAATGGACCGGAAATGGCAAGTACTGTAAAAGTCAGGAGAGAATAGATTAACCTGCCTACCTGCTCACTGTCTGCAGAAGAGAGGTAATCGTTGCAGGAAGGTTTAGTCATCTCGTAAACCATTTCGCCCATCTTGCTTCTTCAGAAAGGGGGCAAATAAGTAACAAAAAGTAGAGATCGCGAGTGCTTCAATTGTCAAGGGATGTGATGCTCGCGCAAGACTGGTAAATGAACAGTCGTATGGATACGTCAGAGTAAGCTTTATTTCATACATCAAATATGATAGCAAAATGTCCTGATGTGCTCTCATATTTTCCATCAGAGATCGAAAGATCATGTGAGGTGGCTATTGAAGCTTAAATCCAAAACTACCTTAGTTATGGACCGATAGCAATTACCTTGTTTTTTTTTCGGTAAATTTATTGGATGTTACTTTGAGGAATTTTCTTGAAGAACTCAACTGACAGTCTGAAACCAGGGCATAGTTAACTGAATCTTAAGAGTGCTCGTATTCTGTGGTAGAAAAATACAACTTGATTCAACATACAGGTAAACATGCCCTTTTTTTATATTCTAGGAGTTCTTCCCTTTCTAGAAAAGGAAGACTTTGTTAGTCAATTTGAGCACCTATGGTATCATCAACATTAATGATCGTTGTTGTGGGATATTATGAACAGGCTGAAAGGCAATAATGGAATGAAGCACTGCAGCTTTTGCTATTCCAACAAACCAATGCAGAATTATTAGTTTTATTCATAAGTATGCAGGTCTTCCCTAGTCTAAGTTTCCAACAGATACGAAGTACTAGGGAGATAATAACATGAGCAGACAGTTTCTTTTCAGCAACAGGAGGACCTTACCGAAATGTCTGCAAGGGCCTGTACATGACACTCCAACGATCTTTACCATCATCCTTCAGTGATACTCCAGTTATCATCATTGACAACCTAAAAAATCACGGCTAAGCAGACAACAAGCAACAGATAGGGACAATGAATGTCCTGGTCGATAATTTGCAGCATCCAACCTGACATAAAGCGAATTTCTCATGACCAAATTACAGTCTCAAAGAAGCCCTGATAACCTGACATAAAGCGAAATTTCGCTGGACCATTTTACAGTAGTCCTGATGAAGCCCACAGATAGCCTGGAAGAACTGCCATAAAAGTTACCACAATCTCTATTATGAATTAGTTATAGCCAGCGAAAAAGCTAACTCTTGGTACTCTTTTGCTTGATGGGTACTAGTACAGGTAGTTCATACTAGATTGAAATGATGTCACATGCGTAACTAATACGGTTATACGGGAATCATACTTGACGGTGCAGTAGGCAGTAGCGCTGATAGCCTAAGAACCCTAAATCAATCGCCGACCCCCCCACCCCCCCCCCCCCCCCCACCCTCTCGCGATCCCCGCCGCCGCAACCCGCACGCACTACCAAAACCCCAACTCCCTCCTGAGATTAAGGGGAAAAAACAGCGGCGACTCACCTAGTGGTTGTCGGAGAAGGCGTCGCGTCCGACGAGGAGGATGCGCGGCGCGGCGAGGCCTCCTGAAAACCCGGCGATTCGCCGGAGGAAGATGCCATGGCTGATCGGTTTCGCGCCCGTGGCCGGCCGCGGCGGCGATCTGGGCTCTCCACTCGCCACGTTTTCGGTGGGCCGCTTCTGGGATTGGTCTTTTGCGGCCTGTTGGGGCCTACGGACTCCGGAGTCCGGAGTCATGTTTGGGCCTTTTGGTGATCTTGATGGGCCTTTGGTGGGCTGCGCGTGCAAGCAGACCGGATCTCATCCCAGTGCAGGCCTGAACCGGCCCGGAACAGTTCACTGGCTTTCCTCCTGTGACCCTGATTTTACGTTTTACATTTTTGTCCCTCGAAAATAGTTACATATATAGAGTTTTTGTAATGATTTTTTTTAGAAACACGGTACAACGCATGCACTCGCAACGCGTGCACACTCACCCCCATGAATGCACCACTCGCACACCCTGCCTCTATGACTATTTAAAAAAATACTCCATATAAAAAGTTGTGTTGCTGTACAAAATACGAAATATACAAATTTTAGTAATTGAAAAATAAATATTATTTTTATGTCACCTCTATTTTGTTTCATAAATAATATCTCGCATACACAAGCTCATAAATATAATATAATAGTCCCATACAACAAATTTTGATACTCCAACAACGCACTCCATAAAAAAATTATAATTATATGTCTCTTCGTACCAAAGGACACAATGAACTTCTCTTAAAAATTTTAGGTCGGTTAATACTCCCCTCGTCCCAAAATAAGTGCAGTTTTGCACTATTTATCTCCAACATTTAACCATTCGTCTTATTTAAAAAAAATTATGATTACTATTTTTATTGTTATTAGATGATAAAACATGAATAGTACTTTATGTGTGACTAGTTTTTTAAAAAAATTTCATAAATTTTTCAAATAAGACGGATGGTCAAACGTTGGACACGAATTTCCACTGCTGCACTTATTTTGGGACGGAGGTAATAGTGAACTAATGAAAATGGTATGGAAGTCTAAACTAATTTTGGAATGTAGATAAGAAAATGAACAAAACTCAAGATGCATCAAAGGGATAGGTTAAAATTTTAAGGCTATATAGGAAATTTTCTAAGTATATTGGTAGGCTTAGGATATGTTTGATTTGTAACCCAATCTTAACATGCTCATAATTGGCAAACAAAAAATTTAGTTACTCATCAGGTTTGGGAGTCGGAATCAATTAAATGGCATTGTTAAATTATTTGCCCTATTTTGCCTTAGCCCATTGCATGCTTTAATAGGAGACCAAACAAAAGCCTTGCTAATCTTTACCAAAATTTTAGGCAATGACCAATCCTTGCCATTGCGAAAAACAAAGTTGTAATAAATGATAAATAACCAAAGACAGCCTTAATATCAGATGCAGAATGCAGTTTACTCTTAGGATCAAAATGGCTAGTTGCTCAAGGTGTTTTATAGGCCTCGCAGCTAAATATGAGCCTATAATTTATTGCCGTTTTTCCATGCCTTGTAAAATAGACCTAGTCCATCCTACAACAAATAAAAGCAAAACCAAATCTATCATGTTACCTATGATATCTCTACCCAATATTAAATTTGGTATCCCAAACATCTATTGAAAACACTTCTTTAATTAATTAGATGTTTGGGATACCTTTAAACACTTATTCAAAAACAAACTTCTATTGCTAAATAGAAGTTTCTTTTTAAGAAAGTGGACCTTCACTTCAACTAGAACATTTATTGTTGCATATATCTTTAAACACCATTGGTATATGTTGTACTACTTGTAATTGTTGTAGAACTTTAATTGCATCTTCTATAATAAAAGAGAAAATCCAAAAAATGTCATCAACAAACATTCAATTACAAGAAATGTTATCAACAATTATGAGTTCCATAAAATATCATTATACAAGTGATTTTGTCCCAAAAAACATCACCATTAGGGTTCCATTAGTAGCCCTCGTTAAGTGCTATAGGATGAACAATTCATTTAATGGTGCGAGATAAACGGCACCCCAATGATGATGGCGTTTATGGGATAAAATTGACTGTACAATGACATTTTGTAGAACTTGCACTCGTTGATATCATCTCTTAAATTTTGGTGTTTGTCAATAGCATTTCTTGAATTATCTCATAATAAAAATAATAATCTATCTTATTAAAATATAACAAGACGTAGAATTTCAACCGGAGTGACATCACATAATTACATATGTGAATGTAAAACAACTAATAATAATATTTGATCTCACCAAAATACAACACACAGTGACAATGCAGTGCAGAAGATAAAACGGCCTCATGGTTTAGCTTATTCGTGGAATAAGGCAAACGACATATTTGTAAATAAAGAAGTAATTTGTGAATAAAACTTTTCTATATATATGTTCTTAGCGATCTAAAAGCAAATGCTGAAAATAAACTTCGATGAAAAGTCTCAAAATCAACTTCAAATTTAAGATTAAAAATTCAAATTATATCTTCTTAAGTATAAAATATAAGCGAAGAAAATGAGGCCGAAATCCCTCCTTGAGTTTGTTTCATCCAAAACACACTTCAAAAACCATCCGGGCTATTGTCTTAAAAACAAAACAAAAAAAAAACCATCCGGGCTCCATCTCCAAGGAGCACTTGCACAAACCCACCGAGCCGAGAGGAGTGAGAGGAGTCGAAGCCACGCCGCTGCCGCCGCCTCCGCCTGAAGTGTGGGCCCATCTCGTACGCCTCACGCCCGAAGCCTATATAACCCGCCACCTCTTCTCTTCTCTTCCCTTCTCTCTTCCTCTCCTCTAACCCCCTCCTCTCCCCCTTCTCCATCGACACGGAAAGCCTCCCCCCTCTCCTCCTCCCCGAAAAGAAAAAAAAAACGACGAGGAGGAGGAGGAGAAAAAAAAAATAAATTAGGGCTTTCTCCTCGTGCTCCCTGCGATTGCGCCGCCCCCGATTCGCCCAATCCAATGCCGCGCGCCTCCAGGGCCCCGAATCCCCCTCCCCCCGCCGCCGCCGCCGCGGAGAATGGTGAGAACCCCCCCCGCCCAATCCTCCTCCGCGTGGGGGTTCTTCGTGTTTTTTTTTTGTTAGGATGTTTGGTTCGCGTGGATTCGTTGCGGCCGCGGGCTGGTGGTAATTCCGATGCATTGTTGGGTTGTGTTGATGGCTTTGGTTCGGGAGATTCCGGTTCTTGGTTCGGGGGGGATTTCGCGTAGATGTGCCCCACGGTTTAGTTGCGACTTGAGTACGGATTGCTCGAATCATCCATGATCGGATCCTGATGTCGCGTTAATCGAGTGGTTTTAGTACTGGGAGTAGAGAAATGTCATCAGGAAAGACGCAGCCGGGCCAGAATTTTTTTTTCTTTTTTGGCTTTGGGAATTCGGCACGCGGCTCCACAGCGGCCGCTATGTAGGGATAATTCAGAAGTAACTGCTGTTGTTTTGATTGTTATGCTATGGAATCTTGTAAAGATGGGCAGGTATTTCTTTATTTGTGTTGGATTGGGGAGCTACATAATCAAATGCCCTTCTTTTGATGGTCTGTTTCACTAAAAGAAAAAAAATATCATGCTGCTGGGTTTCCTTTCCAAAGAAATGTAATCTGTTCCTTGAGAATTGGCTGTATGAACTGTTAATTGGTGGCAATCAAACTGCTCTTTTTCCCTTGAAGGTTCGGTCCTGTTTAGGTTGAAATGTAAGTGTGCACGTGCTATGTGGAAGCTATATGTTGATGTGCTCCTCTTTTTCCCCAGTTCTTTTTTGCCTGATATAGAATTGTGCATGTATCTCTTGTATATTAGGTGTAAACCTCCCTAATGTTGTGGTTGAATTCAGCTCTGCTTGTAACATTGTAACCCTGCCTTGTAAAGTTGTAATATGTTCTGTTGGTGCATTATATGTGCATAATTTAGATGCCAGAATACTGGGAACTTTTTTTGTTCCAACCATCAAATCATTAGTCAGATTTCATTACTACAATGCCTTTGCTTCCACTGATAAATATCTCTGCTACACTTTCATTAGTGGCCACAATTTGGTCTGAACATGTTGTTTGTTGTACGCGGCCATTTGTTTTTCGGGAGATGTTACAACTTACAAGATGGGTTAATTTCTTTATTTTGTGCTGCTTCTCTCTTGTGTAGAGTTCTGCATCGCACTGGATTTTGCCGTTGACTGAATTAATCTGCAAGAGTGTCATCCTTTGTTAGAGGATCAGCTATATCGTCTTAAGAATGGAGTATTTTTAAATCAGAGTTCCAATTTCTCAGAATCTTTGTTATTTTATTTAGAGGAAGATTTACCCGTTTTATTAAAAATGGCCACTTTCTTTCAAGTTAATGTCTGCTGATATTACATCCAAAGGATATTCTGGATGGTTTATTCTGACTTCTATTTTCCTTTTCCATTTCAGTGAGGAGCGATGCTGGCCATGCTGAGCCATCTTGCAGCACACCTGCTCATCATCAGGTTTTCCGCCCTGTTACTCGGTCTATGACCCGTAAGCCTACTGCTGCTGCTGCTTCATCTGATGTGAAGGGAGGAGAATCTGCTAGTACAAGCAAGCGTAGAGATTCTACAGACCCTTGCTTTAGCACCCAATCTGCTGCTGCAAGACCATCTGTAACCCGTGTCCGCACCCCTCATAAAGTGGCTTCATCTGCTTGGAAGCCCCTTACCCAGCCTATTGTTATGAGTGAAGACCTGAAGCGGGCAAGCGTTCCTTCAACCAATCCTTCTGCCAAGCGCTCCAGAGTTGCTTCGTCTCAAGCTGCTGAAGATAGCCCAACTGTTCACAGAGGTGCTTACTAGATGCTTTGTTAACTCATTTTTATCATTCATGTTGTAATCCAAATTTTGATTATTTTATTCCAGGCAAAAAGAGAAATGAAGAAAGCGCGAGCAAAGGTGATCAGTTGGATGGGGCAGTCATCCCATCTCCATCAAAGAAGCTGCAAACGGGCAAGAGCCCTTCTGATGTACTTCCAAAAAGGAAACCAACTATCAGAAATAAGGACGGTAAATTAGCTGCTCCACTGTCTATGGTTAAGTTGGAGACTGAAAGCGGAGAGAGTTCTGTCATTGCTTCCTCAAAAATTGGTCCTGCTACTACAAATGACAATTGTCAGTCAGCTGAACTTGCACAGCAGCTGCAGCTTGATACAAAAAATAATTCCAATGATATCATTACAGAAGCTATTGCCTATAGAACAAACCAAGCTGATCTGCTTGTTGCTCCAGTCACTACTGATGCTATTGCCAGCGGATCAAGCCAAGTCAATCTGTCGGCTTTTCCAGTCACTGCAGAAGCTATACCCAACAGAACTCACCAAGTCAACCACTCAGCTGGTCCATTAAATATAAAAGCTATGATCAACAGAACAAGCCTTGTTAATAAACCAGTTGCTCCAGTCAATGCCAAAGCTATTGCCAACAGAGCACAGCAAGTTGCTGCACACAATAAGTTGCCTTCTCCGGTCATTGCAGCTCCCAGACAAAACTTGCAAGATGATCTTCAAAGGAAGCTTGCTAAGTTACTCATTGCTAGGAAACAGCCCAGTGGCCAGGCTGGTGCAACTGCTCCATTGGTCACACCGAAACTAGAGATCGGGAAAGCTAAGGGCTCGTCATCCAATGTTCTCTCAGATCCTGCTTACGCGAACGTGAAGGCATTGTTGATCAAGCAGCAAGAACAGCTGCTGCAGCAATTTAAATCGGCAAATTCACAACCGCAGGTCCACATCAAAGGACCAGGTAAAGTTCTTTATCACAGTTTCAGTGCAAGGCAAAGATTACTTTTTTGCTGTCCGTCTTAACCATTTGACTTAAATCACATTTTCTTCGTTGCGATTTCAGCTCTGACGGACAAGGATGAGGCGCCACCAGTTGAGCCATTGGGGACAAGGTGCCAGCTGTGCAAGCTCGATATAGCATTCAGGCCTCAAGGTGACGATGCTCGCGACAATGCTCCTCCAGTCGCGGCCGTCCTGGGCTGCCACCATGCATTCCATAGCAGCTGCATTGAGGCCATTTACGGCCTCGCTGAGCCTTCCCAGTGTATTGGCTGCCTTGATTCTGCCAAGGCCTGACGTTGCACTGATCAACGATCAGTAGCAGCAGCATCGATTTGTACCGGATGAACCATGATATAGGTTACAGGTTTTCGTTTTAGGATACAATGTAGGTTGGGAGGTTGAGGTCTCAACAATAATCTGTTGGTAGAAATTTTCTGGGTCAATTATGGCTCAAGTCGGAGTTGGATAGTCCCTTTTTCTTTACCTGACTGCTTTAGATGATGTAATTAGCAATCTCTGGGTCTTGATAGTGATATGGATCGTTTGACATGTCCGTGTGCCTTGTTTTGTTGCCATAGCAGGGGATAAAACCGCTCTATTGGTTGCCAGTCATTGTAGCAGCGTGGGCACTGGGCAATGCATAACTTAGTGTTTTTTTTTTATTTTTTGAGGAAGAGAATTCTGATGTCTTTAACTGGGCCAGCCAAAGCCTCAAAACTACTATTTGAGGTATTGGGCTCAGATATGGCCCAGTGCAGTGAGTGTTGGGCCCCCAAGATGGAAAAGGTTGGAGAGAAGGACGGTAGTAGTACTACGTACTCGCGGCTTGGTACAAATCCAATGCTAGTGTTCACATGGCTATGCGGTAGCTCTCGCATTGATAGCCTGCATCCTTCCATGCATGCCGGTGTCAGTCGCTGTGCTGCCAGTACACCGGAATTGATGATGATTAGCAGCTTTGGGTTGCACGGCTGCTGGTGGCCTGTCTCCAATTTTATCCTTTTAGTACAGTACTGCTTCCGACTAAAAACGAATTTAGTATTAGATGTACTCCCTCCGTATAAAAAAAATCCATTCCTAATATCCCTCCGTATAAAAAAAAATCCATTCCTAATATCCCGAGGTGAAATTAGTGAAAATGAAGAATGATTAAGATGTCCTTAATCAATGAAAAAATAGTAAATGTGATAGGTAGGTAAAGAATATTGAAGGTATAAAACTTCTTCTTTTACGTGCTGAGGGTAGGTAGGATGGTAGAATTTTTGTGGGACAAAATTCAAACTCTAAAAGTTGAGTTTTTTTTTTTTTACGGAAGGAGTATTAGTAAGTTCAATTCTAAATTTATTTTTTTTCCTAAAATGAAGAGCATAAACGAAAGAATGACGTATCCTACCAATATGAATCTGGACATAGTATTCAGATTCATAACAGTAATACTATATTCGCCTCATTTTAAGTACACTTGTGGGTTTCCGTGTCCAACATTTGACTGTCCGTTTATCTAATTTGAAATATTTATGATTTTTTTATAAAAAAATAGTTACACATCAAGTACTAATCATGTTTTATCATCTAATAATAATAAAAAATACTAATCATAATTTTTTTTAAATAAGACGGGCATCACGTTCAATACATTGTTATATTTTGGGACGAAGAACCAGCATCTCATCGAAAGAGGATTGGACACAAACAACACAGAAGCAGCCACAGAGGATCCGGAGAGAGAGAGGAGGTTGTTGGCGGGTAATCCAAGCGCGACCGCAACCAACGAACGCCAGCGAACGCCCCCCGTGCGCGCCAACGCCGTTTCAGCCTTTCCCCCACACTACACTGCCCTCGCTCGCTGCGTCCCTTCAAAAGTAAAAAGCCAAAGGCGTTCGGAGACGAAGGCACGCGAGACGGTCAAGAAACAAACGGGAGTTGCTTCCAAGGCGAAGGCGACCCGGTGACCCACCTCTCCTCTCTCTTCTCGCCGTCCTAGCAAGTAGCAACCTTCCTCAGCCAAGAACCACAAGATAACGCAACTCACAAGGCACGCACCCATAGATTGATAGAGAGAGGGACAGAGAGAGAGAGATAGAGCTCAGGTTGCAAGCAGATAGAACGGGTCCAGGTAGCTTCGCAATCAAGAAGAAGAAGAAGAGGTGAGATTTTGATTTTGATTTTCTCTCTGTTTGTTTTTGCTTTGGTGTGGTTCTTGTTTCCCCAGTCGAGAGCCTCACCCCCTCAAGAGGCTCATGGAGGTGAGGAGAAATCAAAGGCCAAGCTGATTTTGTGTGATTTGATTCTCTCTGCTGCAGTGAAGGAGGAGGAGGAGCAAGAGCAAGCCATGGAGGAGCCGGCCTCGGCTGATCCCCCGCGGATTTTCTGGAAGTCGAGGAGGAGATCAGCCTCAGGTGCTTTGTTAATTACATGCTTCATTCAAATGTAAATCATGCTGATTTCGACTCCTGCTTCGTCTTGCTCTGCTCAGATATGAGATATCCATTCCTTCTCTCATAATCTCTTGTTGATTAAATCTCGCTAGCTTCAAATTCAGTCCCTTTCGAAGCTTCTCTGCATTTTCTTTCAGTTTTAAAAAAATTGTATGAACCATACAACACTTTGATTTACGGTTTTACACCTAATTACTGGTAATCTTGGCTACTTACAAGTTAGTATCCTCGAAATTTCCTGCTGCTAAACGTACTGTAGCTGGTAGCGTGGAATAATTTCTGAGTGAGATGTTTCGTGGGGGATTAAATTATTGCCAGCTCACTGAATCGATATATAATTATTATTCCGGACACGTTAATCACGCACCGGTTTGGCTGGTCCATTTGGTGCAAGCTCATGAGGATTAAGACTTAGAGACGCCTTGATAACTAAACTAAGAGGATGTGGCCTGCTTAATTTGCTTGTCTTTACCGCCAAGATTCTGAAACTGCACCTGTCGGTGCTAGGTAGCTTAACAGTGCTAGTGCGAATATGCTTGCAGAAACAAATCATATTCCTCTCCGTAACTTGGTACTGCCTTGCTTTGTGGAATGAGATTTTTTATTGGTGCATCTGGCTGCTACTTCTTTTGTTGCTCATGTATCCTCTATGATTTCACTGCTCTTTTGGTCAACTCCCAATTAAGTTGCAACTGCATCTAGATAATTTTGGTATTGACAAAGACATAGACGAACTTGCTTGGTCGCATACAGTAATTATGGCCTCACGTGCAATAATTTTTCCCGGGGTCAGAGTGTCAGATTAAATAGCATGTTGTCGACCTTAGCAGTTAGCAGTGTTAAATAAGGTTAGTGTGTCGTTGCATGTGGCAATATTGAACCTTTTTTTTTTTTTTGAACATGTGTTGTTGACCAGTTAGCTTAGGCCTTAGGCCAAAGTAAATCAATCAGTTTTTGCTCTTGAAAATGTAAGGCTTGTCAATGCATAGAACTTGCAGGAGATAATTTGTTTAATTGTGCATGTTCCAAATAGTTGCTGTTTTTGTACCTTGATACTTTGCTTCATCACCAAGGATGGTCTACATATGTCAATATAAATACATTGAGAGACCGTTCGTTGGTCTTGAGCTGATGTATGCTAACAAGTTATCAGGCTGTCATGATAGCAGAACACACTCTGAAATTAAAGAACTTCCATATAATCATGTAGTTATAATGTTCACCTGTATGCATTAGATTTTAGCTAGAGAAGTGCACTGACTCTTGAATCTGACTAACAATATGTATGTTCCAGCCAATGGCCGGAGCTTGCAACAAGAACTTAACAAAGAGGCTGCTGATGAACAACTGAACAATCAGGCTCATGAAGAGGCCATGAAAATAGATGATGCAAATGCAGTAAGTACTGACGACGATGTTCATCCAGATCCAAAAGCTAACTTATCTGAGAAGCGGAAGGCGCTGTTTGAGCCTTTGGAACCAATCAACGGCAAGCGCAGTTCTGCTGAAATGTTGCTCCCACCACCAGACTTTGAGCCCGCGTCATATCCCAAGGGATGGCTGGTTGGCAAGAAACGCAAGCTTGTGAATGTTGATGTGGTGGAGAGCATGAGGAGGATAGCAATCCAAGAAATGAACAGAAAGGTTCATGATCTTTTTAATAGTTTGCTACCGTACCACAATACCACATACTAGCACAATATCGTGATGCATTTGGTATATACTTTTTTCCTTTTTTTTTATCGATGATCAAGGCTTGAAAAAACTAACTTTATCCTCAATTTACGACGTGTGTTGGTCTAGTTAAACCCAAAGTTGAATTATATGCGATTCTATTTGTTGCTCACTGAAGCATACATTGACTCCTATATTCATGGAAATGCTGTGGCAGGACCGTGAGATCAATGGCCTGAATGAACAGTTGGAAGAAGACTCCCGAGTGCTTGAGCTTCTACAAAAGCAGCTCGCAGATGAGCGTAAGAAGCGAACGGAGATAGAGAAGGAAAATTCCATGCTTCATGAGCAGGTATCTATGCTGATGAACATGCTCGATGAAAATGAAGCCTTTGATGAGGAGGGAGAAGCACCACCACCTGATACCTTATAGGCTTAGATTAAGTAATATTATCAAGGTTCCAAGTTCTACACATCTTCGGATACCAGTTTAAGAGTATTCCCAGATGTCTTTATCTTGTGTAAAATTCAATTTATCTTATTTTATTTTATGGCTTGTGTGTAGATGAAGGGGTTCTGTTTGCTGTACCTATTTGTTTCTAGGCTGCAAGTGTATGCGAGATGCTTGTAATGTATTCTATTTAAATGCAAGTGTTTACATGTTATAAGAGCTCTTGCAAGACTCCTTTTCCTTGCATGAGCTCTTTTGCTACATAGCGTAATGCTTCTGAATCCAATGCAATCCTTTCAAATCTAATTCATGGGTATCACAACTTAAACTTATGTCTTCAGATATGAGTCATGAGAACTACAGTAAATAGTGTACTTTATGGTTAGTTATTGATGTTCAGAGTTTAAAAGTAAGAAGATGATTTCAAATTAGGATAACAATTTAAGAACCATATCAACAGTTTGTACAATTTATTTTATAGTTAATTCCACATTTATTAGCTCTTGCACATTTTTTTTTAAAAAAATAGTCAGACTTTTTATAATAGGAGACACTGAGGAAATATAGCTTGTATTCCAAACATTCATGTTGTTTCAACAAACTCCCACACTAGATAACCCATGCAATATTTCCGAACAAAAACATAATAAACTTGTAATTTCAGGTAGCAGCATACATGCACTCGTCATCACCTTCAGTTGAAGCCTACATGCAGCTAGGAAGTGCTAGTTGAGAACAGCACTATCACATAAATGCATGCCCTTTTGAAATGATGAATGTGAACAAGTTGGCAGTTCATTGTTGCAAAATAAAATTACTCAGCAATGAACTAACGAATACGCAACGCAATCTAATGAATCATTTAAAAGTTTACAAAGGAGATGCTAAAATATATATTTTTTTGTTTTGAAGGAGCTAACTTATCACTCATATTTACATGTTTTGCATAGCATATATCTAATTCTTGGAATGAGAACCGCAAAGCCAACCTGCTTCAGTCATCGAAATCCTCTGATATGTTGAACAAGTTTGACAAAAGCTCCTCGTAGGAATCCTTTCTTGAGATGCCAGGAGGGTTTGTGCCATTTGCGATTCCCATATCAAGTGCTGAGCTGATTCCCACTTCAACTACACCAATCTTGCCGCTGTCATTGGGCTCAAACTTGGGTAAATTGGCTGGCACTGCGTCTTTCTGAAGCAGAGAAAGAAGAGAGCCAACCCTTGCCATCACCCGTTTCTCATCTGAGGCTGGTGCAACATGTGAGTCGCTCAAAAGCTGCTGGGTAATCTTCTCCAACAATTCATTGGATGATGCCTCACTAATGGGCAATGAAGGGTTATTCCCTGCAGGCTTTTGCTCAACTATGCAATCATCTAGATGGCTTAACAAGTCATCTATGGACAAGGATCTAGCTTGACTCAATGAGTTGGGGTGAGGGCTCTTCAGTTCTTGAGATACATCAACTTGCAAATCTACATCACTGGCTCCTGAAAACATTTAATATTAGATAATTAGATAGATATAGTAGGTCATATATAAACATATCATCCATGTCTTGGAGGAAAGAATAATTTACCCCAATTGATTGGTCGAGAAAATGACTGTTGTTGGTTCGCAATATCGTCCTTCATTCCATCCTTTTTAGACATTAAAGGAAAATCACATGGTGATACATGATCAATATACTTGGATAAGTGGGATTCATGTTCACCTTCCAAGTAACTAAAACCATGATAGCTCTTTGATTTATTTGGATTTTCGAATATAGAGCCTTCCGTTTTAGGTCTGAAAACAGGAGAGTCTATCATATATGGTTGGAGGCTCAAATAATTTAGTCGCTGATCACACTGAATAAGCTTTTCAAAGTTCTTGCTTAATAAACTTGATTGACACTGTAGAATATGCCTCCTGCATTTCAATCATTTTCATTTTAGTAGTCAAAATAAAGAGGTCAGTAGATAATAATAATAATATAAATGGTTGACCTATCTTAATATACGGTCAATAAGTGTTTCCTATCTTAATAACATTAGATGACCTCCTTCGGTCATCCCGGCAAAAACAAATAATAATATAAGTGGAACAACTAGCAAAAGTAACACTAAATAAAAAATCACAAGAATAATCATGTATGCAAAACTAAAACATGTTCAGCAAAAAGTACCACGGTAGGCTCATAGCTCACAACTTTCATGCAACCAATCTTAATGTATGAAACATGGGCACATGGCTCTATATATAATGGACTACAAACTAATATTTTACCTGTTTATGCTTGCTTGCCCACCAGTGAAATCTGATGCAACTTGCCACAGTGTATGTTTTCTTGGTTGAGGATCAGTCTCTTTGAAGAAAGTTGGTGGTCCGGCCAACTTCAGAAATGAATAGAAGCTTATCTAAGAAACTATGGTATTGCAACAATTAAAGCATTAATACAAAAATAGCCTACATTCTAAGGAACTTACCACAAGATCCAGGGTTCCAATTCCATTCTCAGGGCAAGTTGCCTTCAAAGCAATAATATCTGACCACTGAATTTCTATCTTTCTCTTGAGACCAGCATCCAGAACTTCCCAGACAAGCTTATGCTTAGCAAAGTAGCATTTTGCCACCAAATCACCTTCATACTGTGACGTGCACTGCAAATAAGCAATATTTCCTTCAATGTTAAACCAAAATTTTGGGAAAGAGAGCATCTAAGTTGTACTTACTACTCCTACATGATAACATATATATTAGTACTAACACAGTTAACAGGAAATCTCTTACCTCCCAAGTGCCAATTTTCAAAAAATCTGCAGCAAAGTTGGAAGCTTTCACTCGTTCACTAGCAATAAGAGACCTAGATTTTATGTCTTTCTTTTTTGTATTTTCCATTGCCAGCTTCATTTGAATCAGCTCCAAAAGAGATGGACTTTTTCTTAATCTCAACCCTAATGGGCTACTTCCATCGAGGATGTGCATGTCCTGCAAAACATCATGTTGGTACTTAGAGGATAAATTGAAGTGTTATCTAATCACATAGTATATGATTATTATGTTAGCACGCAAAAGGATATTTGTACAAATACATATAGATACAACGCTATTAATCAAATCCCAAACTTTTCAGATATATTTTGTATGTTGCCCCATTTTACACCTGATAATTTTTCAGATTTTGATATTTTAAAAACTCCTAACTTGTAATAATGTCTAACAATGCACTATAAGATTTACATATTCCCATACACGCGGTCAATAAGTATTTTGCCACAATCGCTCATTAACGGTATAAAAAACGGACATGCATAATAACTGAACAAATAGCAATGAAATTTCAAACACTTCCGCTGGGCCGGCAAAGAAAATGCCGGCTGAAATATATTAAGTAAGAGCAAAGAATGTACATTATTGGTTACAAATAGGATCACATCCCTTTAAGTGAGGCGAAAAAACCGCCGCTCAAAGGAGATGGGGATCAAACACACAGAGACCTCTCCGAACAGAGCTACAAACAAGCCGACTCAAGGAAGAGGGATCAAACCCGCCGCCAGCCACGTTTCCCATTCATCCTTGATCGTCGTACACAAACAGGCCGGTGACGAGGCTCGGCCATTGAACACGCGAGCCTTTCGATCCTTCCAAATCAGCCAAGTAACCAAAATCAGGCCTGCATCAAAGGCTTTCCTCTCCTTCTTGGTGACCACCTTGCAAAGAACATACAACTATACCCGCACCAACCAAACTAAAGAGGAAGTATCACGGTGATTTTTTACCAGTAAAAGTCAAGTCATATATTTTTACCAGCGTGTCATCAAACTGAGCATAAAAGGACATGTCATGGCATTTCCATTTCTAGATTAATTTGTCTGGAGCGCCTAAAGCAAACATCCAAATTAGCGAGATATGGAACAAATATAGGACATGTCATGGCATTTCCATTTCCAAATTATTTTGTCTGGAGCATCTAGAGCAAACATCCAAATTAGCGAGATATGGAATGAATAAAGTAGCATTCAATGTAGTAGTAGCATTCACTCACATAGACGAAGGGTGTGTTCGGTTACCAGCCGCACTTTACGTTACAAAACCCTACAAAACAATCCATCCCAAATCCAATATCACAATTGCGGACTCGTATCCTCTACCTTTATGCATGTTGCGCCAAAGTTTGGCTTACCCATTTCAGTCTATCTCCTAAAATCAACGCTAGCAACTCAATTAGGATGTTTTTTTTTGTTTGTTCGGAAATAAATCCATTTGTTGCCAGAGCTGAAAAGAAAAAGAAACAAAATAAAAAGGTAATAATAGCATCTCTCACGCAAAGCTTAACCAATATAATATCCCTCCTCACTAATCTCCAATTACCCTTGAGTGCCTAATTAATTGGATTGACAATCTCCATCAAGAAGCACGTTGGCCTGGATATCCAGATTAAAGCAAGGAGCACAAATATTTACAACCCGTGTCAATGTTTTATTTTTTTGGGTATCGTTATAAGTGATTTCTGTAAGATATTTCTGGTGGTAATTTTCGCTGACCGTACGAAATAGTTCCTGCTGATCTCACTCCTAATCCGGATAAAATATATTAGTATTCACAATGGAGAAATCCATAACACCATTTCCTTAGAATAGGGAACAGGCTAAGTATTCCGCAATCACGTAGCCACGACGAGGAACCAAAAAACAAAAAAATAAAAATAAAAATTCAATCTAATCTACCTGCAGTGACGGCGGCGGCGGCTGCAGCTGCAGCTCCTCCTTGACGCGCTTGTGCAAGGGGACATCGCCGGCCCTGCCCTCCTCCGCCTCCACGTTGAAGATCTCCGCCGGCGCCGCCGGCGCCAACGAGCGCTCGGCCCGCCGCTTGCGCGGGACATACTGGTGCTGCACCATGGCGCGAAACCCCTCCTCCTCCGATCCTCCTCCTCCCTACGAGGAGGCGACCGGAACCCGAGCGCTCCTCGAGACGACGAGCTCGAGGGGAGGCGGCGGCCGGGCCGGCGGCGACGAGGCGACGGCGGCGGTGAGCCGGTGATGGCTGCGTGGGACGCGCGTCGCGCATGTGTGGGCGGATCGGCTGGAGTCTGATGACTTCATGTAGCTACGTCAGCGGCGTGTGGTTCCCCCCACTCCATCCACCGTCCATCTGCATCGGACGGCTCAGGTTTGTCCAACTAGCCATCAGTCCATCATCTCCTCCTCCGGTGTGCACGGCCCATGAAGCAGCTCGGCCCAACAACCGGCGGCCAAAATGGTAAAAGGGTTTGTTCAGTTTACATCCACTTTTAACCCTGCCAATTTTGACACATTTTGATGGTTGTATTTAGGGGCTGTTATTGATGCTATTTTCAACCATATCATTTTTTTTAAAGTTGCCAAAAAGTTATCTATGTTTAGTTTGTTGCCAAATTTGATAAATACATAAGAAATCCTGCCAAAATTTGGTAAGGTTTATTTTGGCTACAATCTCAACATGCCCTTAATTTAATGCCTTATCAATATTTGGTAGATTTTTTAAAAGTAGAAAATTCTACAGTTACTAATGTATAAGTTAATTTGGTAAGGTAGCATCGATAAGGATGTGTTTAGTTTGTTGCCTTATTAAAATTAATTTGGTAATGTTAAAAATTGGTATGTTTGAAAGTGGTAACAAAAGTGAACACGTTCTAACTGATGAACAGGGGCCAATGTGATTGCACGTAACAAGGGTTGGACCGAAACTAACGATAATGATTCTTCGTAACAGGGCAGTGGGCACAGACGCACAGTGCATTCACTAGTGTTAAAATATCTGTAAGGTGATTCATGGTTTCATTCAGATATGCAATGAATCAGAACAATGTTGCAAACAATTTGCCTGTGCCTACGAAAGGGCATGTAGCCTATTGGTTACAAGAGCCTCGGTAGCATCTGAGATCCTGGGTTCGACTCCCTATGGGAGCGAATTTTTCAGGATTTAACGGAAACTTTGTCAATCCTCTAGGATTTACCGGCCCAGTCTTCGAAGATGCTCATAGGAGTAGGGTTTTCCAGGATATGCTCATAGGGGTAGGGTTTTCCAGGATTTGCCGGCCCAGTCTTCGAAGCTCCCCATGGGAGGGGTAGGGTTTCATATTAATATAATAGAAAAACTTCCCATTTCCAGGATATGCTCATAGGGGTAGGGTTTTCCAGGATTTGCCGTCCCAGTCTTCGAAGCTCCTCATGGGAGGGGTAGGGTTTCATATTAATATAATAGAAAAACTTCCCATGGGAACGAATTTTCCAGGATTTGGGTAAGGGAAACCCTGCTAGCACCACGCTGACCGTTGCCAAGTGTGAATGATTGCCGTTAGACCTAAGGAGGTCATCGACGGGTTCCCTATCATTGTCACGTAGAAGGGTTGAGTCGATCCGAGGAGGGATCGACGATCGTATAACATTTTCGGGTTGAGTCGATCCGAGGAGGGATCGACGATCGTATAACATTTTCTTTTCATTAGAATGAACATCCTAAGTGCTCGATTTTACAATACAAAGAAACAACTTCGTATCACTCTGACGAATTTGCGCTGTTTCCACCTTCCCGGCCTGAAGTATCAGAAGTTCAGAACACACATGGAAGCTGATTGGAAATTGGAAAGAAAACAAAGAAAGGAATCCTTTATAACAATTGATACCCCCTCTCACGATCCAGAGTCCATATATATCAATATCCTTTTCACACAAAATAAAATGTACACACAGCGAGGATGCAGGAAACTGCTGGAATTATCAGCCTACACAAACCAAAAAATCAGTAACAAACCTTTTCTCCCCAATCAGAACATCCACGAGAACATTTAGGAGCTAAACTCATTATTCATTCATGTCTTCCTCCACGTACAACAGTCAGATATTAAACAGGTAAGACAGAGAGAAGAAGACACAGGAAATAGTCATAAAGCTTATCAAGTAATCAACTTTTACAATATATTGGTCAAAACAATTATCTATATCCCAATAATCTATATAGAATTATTCATTGTTCAAAACTGTAATAGTTAACGACTGAATTGATGTCTGATGTCTCTGTGCATTGCTTCAATGATTTATCAATCCACACACAAAACCAAAAAATAATCACTTGCCAAAGCTAGCATATCCACCAGAAATGAAAGAACGAAAAACTAACACTAACATCCATCCATCGACTACCACAAGAAAAAAATCTTATAAAGAACCTGCTTTTGTTGTACCTATCTGACTATGACAGCACCAAGATGAACACAACCAAATGAACCTGTACAGCAAACAACAGCCATGAAATTTCTGTGGTCAAGGCATTCAGCACATTGCTTCTTCTATACAAGAATACCCAGATCAAGATTAAGAACAACCTATGGCACAAGAAATCAAGCGGCAATCACAAAAAAGAAAGACCAGACAATCCAATACTTAAATTACTCCCCAGATTTCTTATTGTTCAGATTATTGGGCAGCTAATCAAGCAACCAGAGAGCAAAGCTGCAAGCACAGACACACTGACACACAGGGAGAAGTAATAATAAGTTACACATGGAATTACGGATGGAATTAAGCTGTAGAGCACAAGAGGATACAATAATCTAAGGGTTGATTTGGGGGGATTTTTTTTTTTTTCATTCGGTGAGGCGGGCGACGACGGGGTACTTGGCCTGGAACTTGGTCTCCCAGTCGGCGAGGACGCCGAGCTCCTTGTCGGAGAGGCCGGAGAGGTCGCCGGAGACGTCGGCGTCGTCCTTGGACATCTTGCCGAGCGCGCGGCTGGCCTCGCGGCCGGCGAAGATGGCGTAGGCGCCGCCGGGGCCGTAGAAGCCGCGGCCGGAGGTGACGTCGTAGACCTTGCCGCGGACGGAGACGTAGATCGGCTTCGATGGGTCGCTCCCGTCGTACGCCCGCAGCTGCGCCGCCGTCAGCTCCGCCGCCATCTCTCTCTCCTCTCTCTTTCTCTCTCCTCGCGGCTGTGTGTGGATCAGTGGAAGGTTGTTGGGTTGTGGGCCTTGTGGCTAGTGGGGAAGTGAAGCGGTGGAGAAAAAGGCGATGCGCCGATGACGAGAATCGAATAGGATAGATTGAGAAAGATAGGTAAAACGAGTTACCACCTCCGTACCAATCACTATCCTTACTTATTATAAAAATTAAAGATCCTTTCACATGTTATCTGTGTTTGAGTCGGTTATAAAAATTGAAGATATTTTTATAGTCGTCATCCGTGTTTGAGTCAGTTTTAATTTTATGTTTTGGCTTTAATCTATATCTCTATCTCTACTATTATAAAAGTTGAAAATGTTTTTGCCGGTATTTTGGTACGTCATTCGTGTATCGTGTATGAGCCATTTTTAAGTTCGTTTGCTTTTGAAAATACATATTCATATTTGAGTCGGTTTTTAATATCGTTCACTTTTGGTAAATACAAAAGGAATCATATAAGAAATCTGTTTTAAAAAAACTCGCATGCCAACTTGAGACGATCGGACTCTTAACTGCAGCTTATGATTTTCTAAAAATATATATATCTAAGCAAACTCCTACAATGAATTTCATATTAACTAAACCATATATCAATAATAAGATTAAAATAGACTTCACCCATTGCAACGCACGGGCATTTTTCTAGTTATTATGAAAATTGTAGATGTTTTTGCCGGTATTTTGGTACGTCATCCGTGTATGAGTCAGTTTTTAAGTTCGTTTGCTTTTGGAAATACATATTCGTATTTGAATCGGTTTTCAAGATCGTTCACTTTTGGTAATATAGAAGGAATCATATAAGAAATTTGTTTTAAAAAAACTCACATGCTAACTTGAAACATCAAACCCCTAACTGCAGCTAATGATTTTTTAAATATATATATATATATATATATATATATATATATATATATATATATATATATATATATATATATATATATATATATATATATATCCAAGCGAACTCCCACAATGAATTTCATTTTAACTTAACCATATAACAATATCAAGATTAAAATATACTTCATCCGTTGCAACGCACGGGCATTTTTTCTAGTTGAAATATACTTTTGAGTTTTCGTATCCAACGTTTAACCGTTTATCTTATTTTAAAAAAAATTATAGAAAAATTAAACACACATATAATATTATTCATTTTTGTCATCTAATAACAACAAAACTAACAATCATAAAAAATTTCCAAATAAGACGAACGGTTAAACGTTGGACATGGAAAACCATAATTGCACTTATAATGGGACGGATGTAGTAAATCATTAGCATATGATTAATTAAATATTAACTATTTTAAATTTTAAAATAATTAATATGAATATTATTTTTTTTAAAAAAAATGTCGTTTGGCGGTTGAAAAGCGTGTGTGTGGAAAATTAAAGAATTTTCATATCAATCTCCTTGTGCTGAACACAACCTTATATTGACTCAAGTTTGAATTATACTTGAACCGTAATGCACGATATAACGTGTTTTTCAACTATCAAAATCAGTGTCACAACAACGTCACGTGAGACGATGATCAGATCAAACAAACGCTTTGAGACCTTGTTTAAGGGAGGGCTAATGGACGGGTGATCGCTGTGGTCAATCAGGCACACTGTCCCTCCCCCTAACACATACGCTCCTCCTGCACCATAATTTTTTTAAAAAAAACAAGTTAGAAAAATTAAAAGAAACTAGATAAAAATCTAATAACCTAAAAATATATTCATGTGCATAGATTTTATATTTATAAATATTTAAATCTAAATTTGAATTTGAATTGGGTATATAAACTATGTCGCGTTGCTCCGTTAAGGCCGGCCCACTCAATAGAGTACGTCACGCGGCGCAAACGCCGCGGCCTTCCTCGTCTCCCGCCGCCGACGCAGCGCGGGCCGCTTCCGAGCCGCGCCGCTCACGTCGCCGGCGCCGCTGTCACGCCCGGAATTTCTATCCAAAATTCCAAACGCTTACATGTGCGCGAACCCTCGTCCAGGAATCAGCCGAGGCACACAATAACAAATTGATAATAGAGTACAATTATTACTCTAATTAATAAGCGAATAAAATGTCATTACAGAGGTAGATAGTTCCTCTCAATCAATAAAGATCTAAGCAGCGGAAAATAAGATAAACGGCGCAGACGATTCCACTCCACAGGCAGCTTGACCAGGGCTACACCTAATCCTCCACACCATCAGCATCACTGTAGAACTCCTCCTCTGATGAATGATTGCAAGGTGAGTATATGACATACTCAGCAAGCCACGCAGCAAATATGCAAGTGCACAAGATAACAAAGGATGGCATAATAGGGTTTCATTTGCATAAACAGCATTTAATAAACATTTCAGAATTTAGTAAAACAGTTGAGTAATAATTAAACCATATTAATCCAACGCTATGCAACATACCCTGTTGCATAGGCCCAACCATTTTGAACAACCAATCCCGGCTGCACAGTTCTATCTCCAAACCAGGAATATTCCATTCCAAACCAGGAGCTAATCAAATTATTACCAGTCATAGTATCTTTTATTATGATGAGAGGTATGAGACTAATCACGAAAGACATTGTTAAACCCGCCCATAACCGCGGGCACGGCTATTCGAATAGCTTTACTCTGGCCAGAGGTGTACCACTGTACCCACAAGACACAGCCCCACGACATGTCACCATGCGCCTTGATACCACCACGGTACCTCAGAAAGGAGCTGTGACAGTACCCCTCGCACAACACAATCCACCACAGCGCACCGTTCCTGGATCATAATCACCCCCTTATAAACAAGGCATGGACTCCCCAGCGACCCCCGTGGGCTTATCTCCGCCACTTCTCAGTCTGGTGCCCCGCAATGAACCATGCTATACAAAAGGTAAAGCCGTTGCCCACGCTGGCTTGTGGTTGGCACGGTTAATGTTTCACAACCGAAACTCGTGAACCGGTCCTTAATTGTCATGAGCACGACCATCAAAACCATGTGCTCACAACCCACCATTAACAGGTTTTAGTTGGCAAATTAATTAATTAACCAATCATGATTAACCATCATGAGTTATCATTAAGCCATCATTAAATAATAGTGAGTCATAAGTTATCCCAATAGTGTGCTAAAGTTTCTAAGCATGGCTAAGCAATCACATCTAATATCTAGCTGAACCAATATAAAGCTCAACTAGTCAATTTATAAGAACCCAAGGTATCAAGGAATAAAGTAATCAAGAACAAAAGGGCTATAACAAACAATAGGTTAATTCCACCCAATGACATTCGAAAATAAATGCAATAGTTGAATAGAAACAATAGCTTTAAACGGGATCAACATGTTCAAAGGGTTATTTGGGATCTGTGTGACTTGCCTTGCTGGCCTTGGAACTCTTCAAATTCTTCTCCTGCGAAAACGGACTCTCCGGAAACGTCGGAATCTAAACAAAAAAGAGCAAAACACCAAAACAGCACATAAACAAGCATGAACAGTACATGTGGATATTTTTAACATGTAGATCTCAATTTTAGAAAAATTTAGAGACTTGAACCAACTAAATCCGAGCTAAGATGAATTAGTTATGAATTTTTAAAGATTAAATCGGATTAAAACACTTATATGGATTTTAATTGAATTATGACGCAATAATGAATTATTTTTGAAAAGGAAAAGAGGATTTATTGCGTCAGCGGCTAGGGTTTGCGGTGGACCGGGTGCACGGCGACGGTTCACGAGAACGGACGGCCGAGATCGATCCATCCAAAACGAACGGCCGGGATCGATCGGTCCACAGCCAGACCACGGCGGTCGGCACCGATGGCGTCAGCGGTGACGTCACCTCCGGCGGCGACCGAACCGCGCGAGCTCGCCGGCGAACGACGGCGCGGCGGCGCGAACGGAGAGCACCTACGGGTAGCGGACGGCACGGCGAACTCACCGGTGACCAAAGAAACGGCGGAAGAACAACGGTCGGCGACAGCGGCGAAGAAGAAGCGGCGGCGACCTCCGGCTTGACGACGGCGACGATGTTTCGGCGGTCGACAGCGACGGCGGAGGGGTGGACGAGGACGGCGACGCGACGGCGACCACGACGGCGGCCTTCCCGAGCGACGGCGACGACTGGAGCGACGACGGCGCACGGCTGGAGCGGCGGCGACGACGGCGGCGCGAGGACTCACGGCGCTAGGGCTCTACGGACGACGAGAGGCGAAGGCGAGGGTGGCGACGGGTAGCGGAGACACCGGGGATCCTTTTATAGGGGCAAGAACACGGCGGCGAAGGCCCACGGCGGCCGGCGACGAGAAGGAAAGTCTAGGGTTCGGAGGAGAGAGACCGATCCGATTCGAGATCGAATCCTCCGCTTTCCAAACGATTTTAGCCGAAGTTCCAAAAGGGAAAAGGTAGAGGAGATCGAGAAGATCATTTCCCCTCTATTGATTTCACCGGAAACGGAAAGGATCGGCCGGATTTGGAAAGAGACGGCGGCGGCGCGGCGCTAGGGTTTCGGGCGGCGGCGGCGCGAGGAAGACGACGACCCTGACAGGCGGGCCCCACCTGTCAGCGGGCGGACGCGCGCGAACGGCGGCTGCGGACTGGGCCGACTTGGGCCGAGGAGGAGAGAGAGAAGGTTTTGGGCCGACTTTCGGCCCAAAGCCAAAAGAGACTTTTAAAAACCTTTTTCCATTTAAATTATTCATGAAATGCAATTCCATTTATTAAAAATACTTCCTTAGCTCAAATAAATCCCAGAAAAATCTAGGAATTATAGAATTAAGCAAAGTATTTAATAAAATTTTATCTAGCCCCATTTTATATTGGAATTTATTATTTAAAATTAGATCTTCTCTTCTAGGCTTTTAAAATCAATTCTAATAATTCCAATTAAACAACAATTTATATATTTGAAATTTTTAGGGTGTGACAGCCGCCCTCCCCGTCGGCCAGCCGTCCGCCTGCGTTCCTCCGCCGCCTCGCCTCCCCGTCGGCCGGCCATCCGCCTGCGTTCCTCCGCCGTTCGTATCACCGGTGCATCGCGTTGCTCGTCGTCAACCTGTGAGTACGTTGCGTCGTTCCCCTCTCTCTAGTCTCTCTACTTGGCATGCTGTATTGGATAGTGCACGCTTCGTTGTATGCGGTTGGATCGAGAAATTCCGTCAGATTGATGTGTTGTTTTTTTTTTTGGGGGGGGGGGGGGGGGGGCAATTGGGAATTTGATCTAGTGGAGGAAGCAGCCGTGAGCAAGGCTGCACGGAAATCATGCGGCAAAACACTGTGACTTAATTGGAAGCTAATCAAACAGTACTGAATTACATTGGCATTGCCAAAAAGGGTAAAGTTTATTTGGTTATCAGCTTTTTTTGGAACACATTTGGGTATCAAACTAACAATTCCTTATTGTACAGAATCGTTCATAGAAGGATTCTATGTTGGGCTGTAAATAGAATAGTGTGTGTGTGTTTGTGTGCTGGCCCATCAGCTAGAGGCCCATCTACTCATGTATACGTAAATAACGATAGCAATACTAAAGGGGTGAAGCTTCCAGAGAAAAAATCACAAACTACATGGTATCAGAGCCGTGCTCCTGGCGGCCGGTGGCGACGAACCCTAGCTGAGGGAGCAAGCGCTGAGGTTGGAGTTCTTGGTGGTGGTGTAGGACGGTGAGCAGGGACAAGTAGGAGTGGACTGGAGGCGCAGCAGGTCAGGACGCTCGCGGCTGCTGCAGCGAGCGGCGGTGACGGCAACACACAGCAGGTGCGTGAGCTGAGCAGGGAGGTCTGGAGGGGCAGCAGCTACAAGTGGGTTCCCCGGCCGTGCTTCTGCTTGTTGAGTTGGTTCCCAGCCGTGCTTCTGCTTGTTGGCTGGTGGTGGACTCTGTACTGTGTCTTGTGGTTGAGGGAAGAAGCACTAGTGACTGTTGTTACTCTTGTTCTTCTTCAAGATTGAGGTAATCGAGATTGTTCTTGCTGCTACTACTGATTTACTGGGAAGAAAATACAGGGTAGAGGAATTGTTGGCTTGTTGTTAGTGCTGCTGGTGGAGTGTAGACAAGGAGAGTTTGCTTTGTTACAGCAGTTAGTTGAGTGCTGCTTGATTAAAATGGGGGAAAATCAGGGACTTGAACAAGTGATGGGTAAATTGGTGGACATGCTTGCAAAGAAATTTAGTGAGGCCCCAACTACAAGTAATGCAGTGATTCCTCTTACTAAAACAATGCAAAAAATTGAGTTGATGCAAAATGATATTAAGTTGGAGGGTGTCAAAAATTATTTAAGTTGGTCAAGGAGAGCATTGTTGATTTTGAAGACTAAGTGATTAAAACGATATGTCACCGGAGAAGTGAAGGAGCCTGAGAGCACTAGTGCAGAATGGAGGACTTGGAGCACTACCAACTCTTTAGTAGTAGCATGGTTGTTGACTTTACTTATCCCTGCTATTGCTACAACTGTTGAGACCATCTCAAGTGCAAGTGAGATGTGGAAAACTCTCACTAATCTCTACTCAGGAGAAGGAAATGTGATGCTAATGGTGGAGGCACAGGAGAAGATAAGTGCTTTGAGACAGGGGGAGCGTTCTGTTGCAGAATATGTTGCAGAATTGAAGCATCTGTGGTCTGATTTGGATCATTATGATCCTCTTGGGTTAGAGCACCCCGATTGTATAGCAAAAATGAGGAAATGGATTGAGTGCAGAAGGGTTATTGAATTCTTGAAAGGCCTAAATCCAGAGTTTGAAGGGAGAAGAGATGCTATGTTCCATCAGACTACTCTTCCTACCTTGGATGAGGCTATAGCAGCTATGGCTCAAGATGAGCTTAAGAGGAAAGTATTGCCTAAGGCTACACCACCTTCATCAAGTCCCACCTATGCAATGCTACAAGGTAAAGAGACTAGAGAGTGTTTTAACTGTGGTGAAATGGGGCATCTCATGCGTGATTGTCGTGCTCCTTGCAAGCCTAGTTATGGAAGAGGAAGAGGTGGAGCAAGAGGTGGAAGAGGTTATGCAGGTAGAGCTAACAGAGGTAGAGGCTATGAGTATAGAGGTGATCACAGAGCTAATGTGGTCACTCTTGAAGAGGGTTGTTCTGGACCTACAAATGTTGATGTTGCCAACCTTGTTCATTCTACCTCAGGTAACTCAAACCAAGCATTTATGTCAATTAATAGTTCTCATTCAAATTGGATACTTGACTCAGGTGCATCCAAACATGTCACGGGTATGTGTGGAGAATTTGCATCATATAAACCATACCCATTTACACGAAAAGAAACAATTGAAACTGCTGATGGAACATCATGCCCAGTTAAGGGAGAGGGTACAATACAGTGTACTCCTTCAATAACTTTATCATCAGTGTTATATGTCCCTTCTTTTCCAGTGAATTTGATTTCAATAAGTTCTCTTGTTGATCATATGGATTGTCGGGTATCCCTTGATCGTGAGAATTGTTTAATTCAGGAGAGGCAAACAGGGAAGAAACTTGGGACTGGCGTCAGGCGTGATGGACTTTGGTATTTGGATCGAAAGGAGACAAGTGAAGATGTATGTCTTGCATTGATGGCTTCTACAAGTAAAGAAGAGGCTAAGGTATTACTTTTGCATTGTCGATTGGGGCATATATCTTTTGAAACTATGAGTAAGATGTTTCCAGCAGAACTAAGTAGAGTGGATAAACATAAGTTAGTATGTGATGCATGTGAGTATGGAAAACATACAGGAACATCATATGTGAGTAGAGGACTCCGAAGTATGTTACCATTTATGCTAATTCACTCAGATGTTTGGACTTCACCTGTGGTCTCTATGAGTGGAATGAAGTATTTTGTTACCTTTATTGATTGCTACTCTCGCATGACATGGTTATATCTTATGAGGCATAAGGATGAGGTGTTTAAATGCTTCTAGAATTTCTATGCATACATTAAAAATCATTTTAATGCTCGAGTTCAGTTTATTAGAACTGATAATGGCGGGGAGTATATAAACAATGAATTTAGTAGCTTTCTTTCATCAGAAGGAATATTGCATCAAACTTCTTGTCCTGATACTCCTCCACAAAATGGGGTGGCTGAGAGAAAAAACCGTCATCTTTTGGAGACAGCTCGCTCATTGATGTATGCTATGAATGTACCTAAATTCTTGTGGAGTGAGGCAGTAATGACAGCAACTTATCTTATCAACCGCGCGCCATCAAGGATACTTGGAATGAAGACACCTTGTGAGATGATATTTGGAAAGAATGAATTTGTTGTTCCACCAAAAGTGTTTGGTTGCACTTGTTTTGTTAGAGATCATAGACCTTCCGTTGGAAAACTTGATCCTCGGGCTGTCAAATGCATCCTTATAGGCTATCCATCTGGCCAGAAGGGGTATAAGTGTTGGAGTCCATCAGAACGACGAACCTTTGTTAGTATGGATGTTACTTTTAGAGAATCTGTCCCATTCTACGGTGAGAAGACAGATTTAAGTTTTTTATTCGTTGATCTTGATAATTCAACTAGTGGTCATGATGGTCAACAGATGGAAGGTGAAATATTGGGTCCAAAGGGAGATGAACAATCAAAGAAGGAAAAGTTTGTGGTTGGTTCAATTCCATGTCCTATGGGTGGTCCTGTTTCACAGGAGCAAGAATGGAGGAAGCCACATGAAGAGGAAAATCTTCAAGTATACACAAGGAGAACAAGGTGTCCAGTAATCCAACAAGTTGAAGAGGATAATCAGGTAGAGGAAGATGTAAGTCATGAGCAAGGGTCTTTGGAGTCAGGGGGAGAAGAAGAGGAAGTTAGAGAAGAATCTGACTTACCAATTGCTGTCAGAAAGAGTGTGAGAAGCAATGCAGGTAAACCTCCACTAAGGTATGGTTTTGAAGATCAAGATGAGGGTGATGAAGAAAATAATATATCCAACTTTGTTTCCTATGACTCCTTGTCATCCACATATAAAGCCTTTGTAGCATCACTAGATTCAATGGAAATCCCAAAGGATTGGAGAGAAGCAAAGCAAGATCCAAGGTGACATCAAGCTATGTTAGATGAACTAGAGGCTCTTGAAAAGAACAAAACATGGGATCTTGTACCATTTCCTGAAGGAAAGAAAGTTGTCAACTGTAAGTGGGTTTATACAGTAAAGCAAAATCCTAATGGAAAGGTGGAAAGATACAAAGCAAGGCTGGTGGCTAAGGGATATAGTTAAACATATGGAATTGATTGTGATGAAACTTTTGCACCAGTAGCAAAGATGAGCACGGTAAGAACTCTCATCTCTTGTGCAGCTAATTTTGATTGGCCATTGCATCAGCTAGATATCAAGAATGCATTTTTACATGGAGATCTTCAAGAAGAGGTGTATATGGATATCCCACCGGGATTTGCTACTTCACAAACTGAAGGAAAGGTGTTGAGATTGAAGAAATCTTTGTATGGTCTTAAACAATCACCAAGAGCATGGTTTGATCGGTTTAGGCGTGCAATGTGTGCTATGGACTATAAGCAATGTAATAGAGATCATACAGTTTTTTATCATCATAGTGGAGATCATATAACCATCCTTGCTGTCTATGTTGATGATATGATTATCACTGGGAATGATTGCTTGGAGATAACTAGGTTGAAACAGAATCTAAGCAAAGAATTTGAAGTTAAGGACCTAGGCCAGTTGAAATATTTTCTGGGTATTGAAATTGCAAGATCTTTTAGAGGGATAGTTCTGTCACAACGGAAATATGCATTGGATTTGCTCAGTTACACAGGTATGCTTGGATGTCGCCCAGCCTCTACACCAATTGATCAAAATCATAAATTATGTGCAGAGTCTGGAAATCCAGTGAATAAGGAAAGATACCAAAGATTGGTGGGAAGACTGATATATTTGTGTCATACACGACATGACATAACTTATGCTGTCAGTATGGTGAGTCGATATATGCATGATCCAAGGAGTGGTCATATGGATGCGGTCTATAGGATCTTGAGATATTTGAAGGGAAGCCCAGGTAAAGGCCTATGGTTTAAGAAAAATGGACACTTGGAGGTTGAAGGCTATTGTGATGCAGATTGGGCAAGTTGTCCTGATGATAGAAGATCAACTTCAGGCTATTGTGTGTTTGTTGGTGGCAATTTAGTATCTTGGAGGAGCAAGAAGCAACCGGTGGTGTCTCGCTCAACCGCTGAGGCAGAATATCGGGCAATGTCAGTGAGTTTGAGTGAGTTGTTATGGCTAAGGAATCTTCTTTCTGAGTTAAAGTTGTCGGTGGATACTCCCATGAAATTGTGGTGTGACAACAAGTCAGCAATCAACATTGCTAACAACCCAGTTCAGCATGATCGAACAAAGCATGTGGAGTTGGATCGTTTCTTTATCAAGGAAAAACTGGATGAGGGAGTTTTGGAATTAGAATTTGTAACGTCTAGTGGACAAGTTGTTGATTGTTTAACAAAGGGTTTAGGTGTTAAAGAGTGTAATCGTTCGTGTGACAAGATGGGTATGATAGATATCTATCACCCATCTTGAGGGGGAGTGTTGGGCTGTAAATAGAATAGTGTGTGTGTGTGTGTGTTTGTGTGCTGGCCCATCAGCTAGAGGCCCATCTACTCATGTATACGTAAATAACGATAGCAATACTGAAGGGGTGAAGCTTCCAGAGAAAAATTCACAAACTACATTCAATGGTTGGAGGAAAATAAGATAGTGAACTGCTGGTTGCCTTGTACCACCAAGATTTCATGGAGGGCAAGCAGAACAGAGCGGCATCCAAGGGCCATTGCATTGGAGCAACCATGAACCGCGTAAGTCATCTCCTTCCCTCCCTTTTTTGCCTGCTATGTGATGTGCCCAGTAGGAGTAGGATGATATCATTTGCATGGCATCTATTACTCTTTTACTTTTGACCAGTAATAATGCTTAAATTTTGAATTGATTGTGGTTGTAATTGGTGGTCAAATGCAGAAAGGCAGTGACAGGCTAAGCAAGTTACCTGATGATATTCTGCTTAACATCCTTGACCAGCTCCATGTCCACGATGCTGCAAGAACCAGTGTCCTCTCCAGACGGTGGAGGCATCTCCCTTCTATGCTTTCTCAATTGGTTATAGACTTTGTTCACTTCATGCCTAATGGTGCATCCATGTTATCTGATGATGTGTTGGTCTGGACCAATGCCGCTGTTGTTGAAGCAACGAAGAGCATCTTGGAACTCAGGAATCCAGATGAATATACCATCCACCTCTTGCGCATGCTGTTCTACCTGAATGAAGGTGACTGTATCTCAATTGGACAAACTGTTGGACATGCCATGACAACACAAAAGGTTGAGATGGCCGAATTCATAATTATAGTGGAGAAGCTACCCACCCGTTGCACTGATGATGATTTGATCGATTACGGGAGACGATTCATGTCATTTTTCGATGCTTGCCCAACTGCATTTGGTGGTCTCACACGCCTCATAGTAGGGAATCTAAGATTTGGTGAATCGGACATCCACAACGTCCTCAAGACCTGTCAGAATTTACAGTATTTGCGTTTGTTCAACTGCGATTCAGGAAATTTGACCGTGCTGCAACTTGAACATCCACAGCTCAATGTGCTCAATATTGCCAACTGCCGTTTTGAAAGCATCAAGCTCAACTGCTTGCCGAAACTTGCACAACTGATGGTTGAGGGTTGGCTATCTTTCCAAGATCCCCTGACTTTTGGTTATGTGCCCTCACTCGAGGCGGTACGGCTTGCAGGTGTTGGTCTTAAAAGGCACAAGTTGGTCAAGCTAAGTAAGATCCTTGGAAAGATCTCTGTAAGAGATCTACGTTTGAATTTTAAGAGTGAAAAGGTAAGTTGGTGGTAATCGTTTTTGCTGAGCTAGCCTCCTCTCTACTCGACTCACTTTTTTTTTCCTTCCAGATTTGGGTTCAACCAGAATTACCACAAAAACTGGCATCTGTTTTCTACAAATTAAGGCTTGTGAATCTGTTTCGTGTTCCTGAAGGATGTGATCTCACATGGACAATGTTCATTCTCGAAGCAGCGCCTTTCCTGAAGGAGCTACGCATGACGGTGTGTTGCTATCTGACACTCCATTTTCACACAGCTGCAAGCACCTGCACCTGATATAAAACTTTTGCTTGCTTTTTCAGTTTTCATACAGCTGCAAGCAAAACCACAAACTTATTTCTTATCACCATTTTCTTGTATATGCGTGGCACTCATGCAGGTATGGGATCATTGGTGTAACATGGAAAAGGACGAGGAGATGAGGGCGTCTTTGTACAGCTCGAACAAGAGTGTAGAGTGGGAATCTTCTGCTGAGGATTTCAAGCACCACAACCTGTCCGTTCTCACCATCTTCTGCTTCCAATCTGAAGACTTCTTGGTTGCGTTTATCAATCGTATCATGGAAGTGGCCGTGAATCTGGAGGATGTGTTCCTGTACAACATGCTGGCGTGTGACACGTGTAAGGACATCCGAAGGCCGTGTAAGTTCCCACGGACGAAGAGGCAGAGGTGTTCACTGAAGAAGAGGATCAACGAGGGGAACTCGTTTGCCAAATTTCACTTCTTGACCTCAGTAACGGCTGATCATGTTCCAATATCTGAGTACCCGTAGTATTCTTCGGTTTAAGGGCGTGCTGTACTACCTCTTTCTTTTCCCGACAGATAAGTTGTGAGAGAGCTGATGATGCTCTGCATATGTTCAGGCAGTTCGTTCCTTTGATATCTCTGTACTTATTAGCAGGAGAAAAATGACCTTTGTTATATATATCGTGCCTTTTGCAATCCATGAGTTGTGTTGTTCACCAGGTTGTGCAATGTTTGACAACAATTGTGATGGCTTCTTTTTCCATTTCAATGTTAGTGAACAGTTTGTCCTGTGTTTGACGATCCCATGTGCTCTCTGAACTCTGAAGTGTATATGGAAAATTCAATTCAGTACCGGTTTCTTGGTTGTTGGGGGTGTTATTACGTATCTGTGCTTGTGATTTTTCGGTTTTTAGCTTGTGGACAGAATGATCAGTGTATGTTACTGCTATCCAGTGTAATTGCACGTGAGAATTGACAGCATGACTATAATAATGTTGAGAAAAAAAAAGAAATACCTTCTCAATTTATTTCAGGTCCCCCGATCTTCTCAATTGAATTTTGCCCACCTCTATAATATACCACAGTGACCAGCTAAGAAGACATTTACTTCTAGGGTAATTTACTTCTATGGGTAGGTACTAGGTAGATCTGTAGTTGTAACAGTAGGCCACTATAAAGCAATTATAAATTTGATCCACCTTTCTTGAACATCGCTGAATTCTTAAATGCATAGACTAAAATTAACTTGAAGTCTACATCCTGTCGATAATGGAGCATCCTCTTTTCAGCATATTTTCGATGAACCAATTATCCTATCGATTGCTCCTTATACATGCAAATAAATCATAGGACTAGGAACTTATATAGTACTAAAATATAACTAATTGTCTGGACTAGTCCATGCATCCATGTAACTGGAGATCCTACTAGGACAATACGCGAGGGACAAACCCAAGTATGTGTCAGTGCCAAACTCAGCTAATCCTAGTATTTTGTTGCCCTTAACATCAACAGCAAGAACCCAAGCCTGACGTTGCATGAATTTGGCCTTTGTCAGCAAGTAAACAACACCTTCACCATCCAGGCTGAGAGCAGGTTGAGATGTGAGGAGGTTGTGCAATTTCCTCTCCTTGCCATCCTGCATTTTATCACGCAGCAATCCCGGTTGCAGTAAGCTGTCATGAATCGCTTGGTCGATATTGATTTGAGAAGCTTCAACTCTGTGCACCAATTGCCAATCCTCCCAAGCACCGGTGATCTTGCTGTTGGTATACATGTAGAGCTCCCAGTTCTTGATCTCACGATCAAGGTGCCCAGTTTCAGGGTCACGCGTAGGAAGTATCTCGCCATGAACTTCCAATTCGACCATCCTGAGGCAACCATCAAGAACAGCAATACCCCTATTGGCCTTAGGGCATCCTTCGACTTCCGCGCCGCGATCGACCAATCTCCTTGGCAGCGGCAATGGAACACCAACGAGCGTGGGATGATCGCCGCCGCTTAGCACGTCGCAGAACAGGATGCCGCGATAGAGATCGACCCAGCCCATCGTGCCATCTTCACCTCCAAGCGTGATCGCCGTTGTTGTGATGTGCTGGTTGAGGCGAGCGGCGTTCCTGGGGATCTTGATTGGGAAAGGTCTCTGCGGCGAAGCTACGATCACCTTGCCGACATTGGTCCAGCTCCATGACGCGGAATCGAACAATCGGAGGTTGAACCCGTTCAGGCGGACGGATAGCACGGCGATCTTGTATTGCTGCTCACCGCCGGGAACGGGAAGGGGAAGGATCCCAGCCTCGTCGTCGTGGAAGGGGAACGGCGGCGAGGGGAGACGGCGGAGCGAGGGGCGTCCAGGCCACTGGTAGCTGTAGACGAAGTAGTCGTTCTCCAGCCGCGATGGCGCGGTGGTGGTGACGATGGTTACGCGGAGGAGGAGGAGGCCATCGGCGGCGGAGACGATCTGGGCGTCCTCGTAGAGGAGGGAGACGGTGTCCCGGTTGAGGCGGCGGACGAATAGGCGGGAGGGGTTCGGCGGGGAAGCCGGGGAGATGGAGACCTGGATCTGGGCATCTTCCGCGGTGGTGGTGGCGTTGGGGCGGCGGTCGCCGATGTGGACGTGGGTGTCCAAAGAGGATCGAGGGTTGAAGAAGAGGAGTGGCGGCGTTGGTGGTATCAGTGGTGGTGGTGGTCGCCATGGACGTTTGGTTTTGAGGAGGAAGGAAGAAGTCGATGGAGGCCGCGGCGTGAGTTTCCTAGTGTGCGCCCACAATGCGCCGCTAATTATGGTAATCAACGTTAATTACCGTAATTAGTATTAGTTACCATAATTAGCATTGTTTAAAAAAACATAAATATATTGATTAGAAGACTTTTAAAAAATAGTTGAAAGTTTTAAGTTCGTAGTTGAAAGATTTCGAAATTTGGGTTGAAATTTTCAATTTTGATATGGAAGTTTTCATTGTGATATTAAAAGTTTTAAATTTTGATGTGAGAATTTTTCAATTTTGATATGAGACTTTTAAATTTTGACTTGGAAGTTTTCAAATTTGATAAGAAAGTTTTCGAAATTCCGAGTTGAAATTTTCGGAAATTTAAGTTGAAAGTTTTGAAATTTTTAGTTAAAAGTATTAAATTTGACTTGAAAGTTTTGAAATTTTGAATTGGAAGTTTAAAATTTGAATCGAAAGTTTCATGTTTTTAGAAAGTCCACGTCGCACTCATTTTCAGTTGAATGTTTGAATGTTTTAGAAAGCAAAATAAGTTCACCGAATTTTTTTTCAAAAAGAGAACAAATAAGTTTGAATGTTTTAGAAAGCAAAATAAGTTTGAATGTGATTTCTCGGGCTTTTAGCTTGTGGACAGAACGATCAGTGTATTACTGCTATCCAGTGTAGTTTCACGTGATTTCCCCGGTCATCTCATGCACCATAGAACAACAGCAGTCTGATGAAAATCCTGAAATATTACAAGGGGTCTTCTCGCAATCAAAGACGTAATAAATATAAAAATAAGACATGAACATTATTGTTTATGGATAACTTGTCCATTTATTCCTAACTTCCCGTTTCGCTTTTCTTGTCATGGAGTATCTTAGGATCGAACAAAATACGTTTTCTTGCAGAGTTCCACTGAAGCACGTAGCTTGCTAAACCGAGCACCCTACTGATCGTTTGCAAGCAGCTTATTTGCTGTGCCGAATATAGGAGTGATATCAACAGGCACCTAAAATAATCAAGAACATGTTAATATAAACAAGGAAAATAAAACCCAATCAAACACTCGGAGAGAAGCCATGAAAAATAGTTTACAATTTTCTTCAGCTCTTAAAAAATTAGTATGAACCGGTAAATTTGAAAGCTACCTGCATGTGTTCTATTTTGTCCAGCGCCACACGCAGTGGTTGCGTCAAGCTTGCATGGGACTGCAGAAGAGACTGGGCAGCAGGCTTATCGCCCTTTGCTTGTATTGTCAGGATCTCTCTACTGAGACTCTCGACAGCGTCCTCAACCTTTCATGGCACAAAGTTCTAATGGGAATTGACTGCATGACAATAATAATGTTGAGGAAAAAAAAGAGAGAAATACCTTTGTGAAATCAACTGAGAATTTTCCATCAGAATGCAAGACAAAAGCCCCTTTCTCATACAACCAGTTAAACTGCAAAGCTTGCCCTTTTCTGCACACATAGTAACAGTGATTTATATAAAGAGCTCAGGACAGTACAGATTCTATGAGAATTGAGAAGTACTTGCGTTCCCTTTTTTTCCAGAAACATAATTCAGTTTGCTAACAGGGAAAATAAAGCCTCACCCATGAGCTTCTTCTAGTCCAAAGCGGATCGATCGGAAGCATCCAGCCAGGAATGAGACATACATGGATTCTGATAGGCTCTTAGGAAGTAAACCCTGGTAGAGCAGAAGCAGATGTGCTATTATTAGTAGGGCTATTCAAAACCGGGTTAAGTGGTTTTGCACAACCCAGTCAATGCAAAATTGCATGCAGTTGGTGCTCATGCAATGTGCAGTTCATGCAGTTTGGAAAAACTGTTTCTGTTTTTCCCTAAGTAGTAATGACGGCACAAACGAGGATATAGCCAAATGAAAATTTGCTTATGCATATACAGCAATAGCAGGATTTGACTGCCTGGTCTCGACTAAGCTAAGTGCCATGGTAGCTTGATAGTTGATGAAAGCAACTGACCTTTTTAATAAGAAAATTCAGTGCCCATAGACCAACTATATCAGCTTTGGCCTCCTCCAATGCTGAATGAAATTCTTGAAGTTCCTGTTTTTTCATGAAGAGGTCATCTATAAATCAGATAACAGAGAAATAACCAGCATTTCAAATTTAAAGTGTGAAGACAGATAAATAAGCACATCTTTTTTTTCCTACATGTACCTGAGTATTAGCAAAGTTATTTTCCATTGCTAAGTGAATATGCTGCATTTTCTATAGCAACATCCATACTTATAAATTTGGTTATTTTTATATATTTGTCAATAATCTGACAAGAAATTTGGTAGTGACATTAAGTAAAAAAATGGTTGAAGGTGGTGGCAAATTTTGAGGGAAACAAAGCAAATGTTTATAGTGCACCTAAGGTTCATGCATTGGTTTATGTTTATTTCTATGAATATACAAAGTTACGTACCATTCTAACTGTTGATCTTTTACCAGTTGGAAGGGTTATGGAATGAGGACCAATTCCATGGCAGCATTCATGGCAAACAATATGTGTATAATAAGGCTCAAAATCAACATAATCTTCCTGTTCCTCTCTGATGCAAGCATTAGCTATAGGCTTTAAGATATGCTTAAACCTGAAAAGTAAAGAAAATTTAGAATCATCCAAAAAGGAACTCCCATACTTTTGTTGCCACTTGCCACTGATAGTGTGGATCACCTGAGTCACCAATTTAAAATTTATAGACAATAATCGGTAAAAGAACATACTTAGCTTCTGAAATGTTCTTAAGCATAACCATCGAGGTCCCTCGTTCATTCACAATCCGCTCATCATTGGGCAAATTAAAAGCAATAGTTTGTGGGCCTTTCACATCCTGCAACAATAGTCCCTGTTTAGTTCATCATGAAGCTGTTGGCACAACAAATCATCTGCAATACATACACAAGCCCTGCACGCGCTCTCAGCCTATCAATTGTCTCAAGATCTCAAAGAATGGTTTAGCCAATTATAGTGACAAACTCAAGCTGAAGTAATCTAAGCAATAATTCTTTGGCCAACATGCAACTGGGGCAGTAGTAAGAAAAGCACAAAGTAAACAACCTTCTCCTTTGATCATAAAAACAAAAGGAAGAAAGCAATCCTCTCATGAAATCGTGGTGTGTCATCAATTGTCATTAGATATTACGAAAAGGCTGAATACTTGCTTCTCAGGGATTTAAGGGCATAAGCTTCTTTTTGACGATGCCCATCTACCACCAAGCAAAAAGGGAAAACAAGCAAGATTTTCTGTGTCTACAAATATCAAAACTTTAAGTACCAATGAGTTCAAATCGAAACAGAAATTTAACAAATGACTAGGGAGATCACAAATTCACAGTAATAAAATAAAGCATTAAATGAACCCCAAAAATTAAAGAAATGTTACAAAAGGGACATACCCCAGAGTTGTACAGAAGATTGATAACACGAATTGGAGCAGCAGATACATTGTCGGATTTGTAAATGTTGTCCAGTGGAAGATGCTTCTCCAAATCCTGAATTTAAGATCAAATTTCATGTAAATCAAAAGTTGGTACTTTTCTACAGAAAATAAATTAGAGTTACCTGGAGTTGATCACCGAAGAGTTTAACTTGAGAAGTGGCAATGTCATCCCGTACACCAACAAATGCTTCAAAGGTTGCCTTTAAAATAGTAGAAAATACTAGTAAAAACAAATGATATATTTTATTGAACTCTATGCATATACTTAGTATGTAGATAAACTTGATTCAAGATATAAAAGTGCATGTGCACATCCTGTACACATGTTTAAACACATGCCCTAATCTAAATGGTAATGTCGCCTACTCTATTCCTATACTATTATAGGCCATACTTTCTTCATTGGGGATAAGGTGGTGCCTAAGTGAATTAAAATCCTAGTATTTAACCCAAATAATATGGGCAGCCCCAGCATTGAGGTATGAAGAGAAAATCATAGCTACTAGAATAAAATAGTATCATGACCATCAAAAGACCTATACTCCTTTTAAAGGAAGTCAATGGTGCTGGTGGGCTGTAGCAGTGAATCTGCCACCCCACTATATTTTTTACCAAATACTTCCTGAAGCCAATATTACATATAAGTCCCTTCATATACTATCATTTTCTTGGTCTCTAAAGTACAAACTTAAATTCGGAAAGGGTCTAAGATGACCAACGTCACATGTATATGTAGTATTAAAGTTAGTTTTAGAAGTACTCCCTGTGATAAAAGTATTGAGGGTGCCTTCATTGAAAAAAAAAAAGGAGAGGGCATATGTTCATTTAATTTGCTCCATGTGTATGATTCATTTTTATCAGTAGCAAGCACGCGGGCATTTAGTTAATAAACACAAATAACAATTGAACACAGGAAATAGGCACACACTCAACAATGTTGCAAACCTGCATTATATGTGATAACGAGCAAGCTTACTGAAGTTTCAAAATAATATGTGGTGTTTGATGCAAATTCCATGCTAAATACTTGACCAGCAAATAGGTAGATGACAAGAACAGGTAGGAAAGGATCCCAAGGAGAAAATTCTTTGTAGATCTCAAAAGAGAGACAAATACCTTATAACTAAAAAGACCATCTTCATATGTCTCGTATGGGCCAATAGTGACATCCAAGTTGGAGTCCTATAAAGATAGAAATGCCAAATACAGAGGTTATATGAGCAAATCCTGATTTGTACATGCCAAACATTGCTGTTAAATCTGACAAATACAGCCAATTTTATGAATATACACCCAACAAATATTCTACACTATATACTGCAGTGCTCATAAACCACACATTATTCACCATAAAACTCTTGACCTTGTATTATTTGTGTTATTGACAATACATTCTACAGTAGGGAACTCACCTACTGTTCTCTTTTTCCAAAAAAAAAAAGATTACAAATTGCCTTAAAACATTCAAGAACAATTTCTCCAAGAACGAAGGAATCAAGCTAGTGAGAAAACCAGTACATTTGTAAATTTAAAGAGAAAATAATGAACTAAAACTGAGAGTTAGGACACTAACCAGCTCCATCCAAGCTATATCAGATTCATAGTAATCATTTGAAAGGAAAGCATTTGCCTTGGTTTTGAGCAAATTCTTGAGGCTACATGAAGATAAAAGCATATAAGTTTTAAATTCAGAAACTAAAAGCTGGTACATTACTACTCCCTCCGTTTCACAATGTAAGTCATTCTAGCATTTCCCACATTCATATTGATGTTAATGAATCTAGACATATATATCTATCTAGATTCATTAACATCAGTATGAATGTGGGAAATGCTAGGATGACTTACATTGTGAAACGGAGGAAGTACTAGCTTACCTTGGAGAATCAGAACATTCAGATGCTTTATGAAGAAGCTCAGCAGCTTTCTCAAGGGATGATTTGTACTCCTCAGAGTATGGAACAACGAAAAGATCATCTGATGTCTTGGTTTGATTTGATCCATCTGACTGCGCTAGTATTGAAGGCAACAAGGCATCATGCCGTTTTATGACAGTAAAAAATCCAGTTGCATATTTTTGCTCCTTTTCAGGCAGTCCATTTTTCCATAATTCAAACTCCTACAGACATACAAAACATATGCAAATTGGCCCTGCTTCAGTCACTACGGTACCAAGTACACATCAAACGTACTTATACAGTACTCAGTAAGCAACCGTACTACTGCATATGAAATTTGTACTGGATACTTTGAGCACTGGGAAGCAGAAAAGTGACTAAGCACAATCTTACCATTTTGTCCATATCAGGAGGATAAAAGTTTGCCCCGGGAGGATTATCTCGAGGAAATGCAGCACGATACTCAATCCCCTTCCATCCTGAAACTGATTTGGTGGCATCTGTGAGTAATTTCACAGCAGAATCTGCAGTCGATAGAAAAGCCTTATTTTCATCAAGGCAGGACCTGTTATGGGAAAATATCAAATAATAACATCTATCAAGATGCTAAAAAATACATAGTAGTTATACATTATCTAATTAGATAATATGAGTTTGAAACAAGCATACAAAGTAGGAATAAAAAATGGATTTGTGCTCATAAACACCCTAATCATAGATAAATATGCTCCCTGCTATATCTTTCACCAAGTACATATTTCATTAGAGTCCATGAGGGCATGCACATATCTCACTAATTCTCTACTCCATACAGCCCGAAATACAAGCATACTTCGTTTTGTAGGGATAAACTTAAGAATGAAAAAAATGAATAGCAAAAAAGAAAATCTATAAATGAAAACAATTGGTCTGTAATGGTTAGATAACAGTGGTATGAAAGAACATTTTCATGCATGGAGTACTGAAGTTCTGCACAGAACATCTGAGAAAGTATGCATTCTTCAATACAAAACATTTAATTTTCTCATAAAGATGTAGATACACAAAAATTAGGATACAAACTATATCCATCCACACAACACATGTAAACTTATATGCGTCAACGTGGCAACACAAGACAAATACTAAATGCAGACTTCAGAAGATCATGATCTTAACTCATAGGCAAGTCACCATGCAACCAACAAAATATCCAATGTACAAATAAACCTAAAGTAGTCAACATGCGTGAAGAAACTTCAATAGAAAATAAATTACCATGGACTCTTATTAATGGAATAATACAACCACTTCAACTTATCAAAAGAAGAGTAGTTAGCACGTGCTTTCAGCCAGTCTCTCAGCGTGCAGTTGCTATTCCAAACCTAATCGAGAACCAGGGTAGTAAGAAGTTGCAATGCAGTAAAAATAATAATTATCACTGAAGATAATCTTTGCTAACTAATTGTAAACGACATATCCAACGAATAAGAATAAAAAATATGTGTTTCAAAAAAAAATGAAGAAAGTTGAAAGATGTACCTGCTCATAAAAGATGTCATCAATAACTATTGATGCTTTAAGAATATATCCCAAGGCTTCCCTGTCTCCTTCTGATAGACTAGTCAACTGCAAAGCCAAAGATTGAAATGTCAAGCGTGCCAGAGACAAAAAAAAAGCATGTGAGTACTATATTATAGGAATGATGAATCAAATTTCCTGTTTCCGTCCTACTGTTCAAACTAAATATTATGATCCTAGTGTGTGAAATCAAACTGTTGCTTTCTTTTATGACACAGAATTTTATGATGAACAGATTATAGATAGTATATGTATCATACAATATTCTAAGAAATAATAATCTTGAATGGATTAATCCAAGAAAAGGTGAGGAAACTGGTAGGTGCTACCCAATAGTAGACAATTTGACACAATATATCATTCCTTCCAACTATCAGACCACCACAATGATACAAACAGTATTCTTTTTTTTTTTTTTGTGCAATGCGCACCTAGCTTTCATGTGCTATACATCCAATGCATATTGCATATGGCATACCTAGTAGCTATGTGCATAAATGAAGTGAATGTTTCCCTTTTTCCATACATATAATTTTGTTGGTATTGAATATTGATGGCTGCCAAATAGGCAAGAATAGTTACATAAATAATCAAATATGAAATGGAAAATAAATAACCAGAGCTACAGGGTGACTGACAAAAAATATAGACAGCTTACCTCTGGTTCCAAATGGATGGGAGCATAACGGTTGATTTGCTTTTGCAAGGTTAAACTGCGGGATTCGATATTGTCTTTGTACCTATAAACATGGCATGAAAGGTTGAAGCAAGATAATTTTGACAAAAAACGTGGTGCAACAGGGATTGCCAAGGGAATGATATGTTGAATTGCTTCAAAGTGGTAACTGGCAAGAGATGAAGACAAAGAAACAGTTATTTGAAAGTTCTAATTCTGGTGGGTTGTTAACAGGGAGCAGATGCTGCTCAAAACATACAGTAAAAGTCCCTGATTCACCAAATGCTAAGTTTTTGTTTAGAGACTTACCCATCGAATGACTTGCTCAATGACACCACATCCTTTTTTTCAACTTAAAACTCTGATGAGTTAAAAAAAAAACTATACAATAAATCCTAACTCCTAAGAACCTACTGTGTCAACCTAGAGACAAATACTCACTCCAGCTTCCCAATGTTTAAACCTAAACCTGGAGGTCAAATGAGAGCTTGGACATGGTTTAATTGTCACCAGCACCTTTGTTACCACAGACTGTTGGTAGTAGTAAATTTCATATCGATCACAGAAAAAAGTCATTTCAGTTCTTCCAAAGTGAATATAATTATCCCTTCGACAATTGAGGCCACAAATTGACAAAAACATGACTGGACAAATAATTTGGATGCTTACCTTTCTTCAATAATACTAAATAGTTGGCCATATGTCCCATTCACATCGTAAGGCACATATTCTCCGCTTTCTTTTGCAAGGCAGCTCTTGTACTCGTCAAGATGCATATACCTAACCGCAGATACTTCACTTTCCTATAATAAAACTTCTACAGTTGATTATGAAACAAACCATACAACTAGTAAAACAAAGAAATTACATCATAAATAGTTATATACTGGACAATTCCGATAGTGTTCCTTTTGTCATGTTGATAAATTTACTTGCTCAGATATATTTCCTTTGGTGCCAGGAACATAAGTACAGATTTTTCTTGTAATACACACTTGTTGATGTTGACAACCATGAATATGCAAGAGCAAGTGAAAAAAACATAATGCAAAGTATTACTAATCATTGTATCCTCACTTGGAGAGTGAATGCCTCAAGTGGAATTGGAGTTAAAGTAGTCACAAGATAAACATCATTGTACTCATTGTTGGTGTATGTGCCATTGTTGATAACACTGCAGCAAAGAATCAGAGGATATCATTATATAACGTCCCTTTATGCAGATACTGATAGTGTGAAATTTCATGTGAACATAAAGTGATGAAATATGAAATATTAGCACTTAGCAAGCCTCTCAGTAAGTACTGTTTGAAATTGTAAAAGATCCGCTGCAGTTATGATCAGAATATGCTGCTATACAATCTTAAACTGATGAGGGATAGAATAGTATTTAATACCCGGTCAAAAAAGATAAAAGTAATCGTTTTCTATCGTAGTTTGCAAACTCACAATAAGATGATGGACTAAGAGATAGAGGTACTAACCACTCCTGAAGAAAAACAAATAACAGCTCGAAAGCATCAGATGGAAGTTTGATGCCTAGTTCTTCATCGAGCTCCCGCCTGATGATCCATGTCAAATGCTATTACCAATTAGAATGCATCATTTTAATATTACCCTTTTTACCTAGCCTAGCAAAGAATCACGCAATAGAGTAATAGCCAACCCAACAAATGCAAGCAAGTCAGTGAACCTGTGGAATAAACTAAAATAAAATATGAACAGCGTCTCAAACACTATGTGATAATAGCACGTGTGCAACCCATTCATCACGTAAGTTAATTCAATCAAGTTTCAGCAGTTGCATCGATCAGATGAACCGCAATATCTCAGAGACTACAACTCCCGCAGATATAAGCTATGAGTGTCATGCCCATGTGCATAGTAAACTTAAAGCAGAGTGACAAGTGCTTCTCCACGCTGCTAGGCAAAATCGCCACTACGATTCCCCAAGCAGAATTCAGATAATCGCATTCCGAAATTCTATCAAGGGAGCAAGGGGTAGCGAGCTCACTGCGCGGAGGAGAGAGAGGAGTCGCCGGCGGAGATGTGGCCGGCGCTGGAGATGTCCCACTGGCCGGGCCACGAGTCCTTGCAGTCCGCGCGGCGCTGCAGCAGCAGCTCCCCGGTGCTCTCGCTGTAGATCCACACGTGCACCGCCCGGTGGTAGTCGCCGTCCCTGTGCACCTCCGACCTGCAATGAAAAAAAAAAACCGAGCAAACCGCGGCGGCGGAGTCACGCGATCCGATCGAATCGAATCCAACCGAAGCGGCGGCGGGAGTAAGCTGGGTAGGGGGTAGCTGCGGCGTGCCTGGGCTTGGAGGCGCCTGTCTTCTCGCCGCCGGCGGTGAGGACGTCGAGGCGCTCCTCCGGCTCCGCGGCCATCGGGGAATCGAGCGGCGGCGGCGGCGGCGGCGATCGGGGTGAAGTGGCGGAGACTTTTTGGTGGGTTGTGTGGAAATTGGAGTCGAGAGGTTATTCGCTCCAGTTTCAAATGACCCGAAAGATAGGGACACGAGATGCTTTGTTTGGGTTGGGGTTTTTTCAGATTCCGAAGATTTTGATAATTTGGTGGTCTGTATGGATAAGATACCAGCTGAAAATAAGCTATATTCAGAAAATCTACTCTTTTCGATCCAAAATATAACAATACTACTGGATTAGACACAAACTCGGATCAGGACTGGAGTAGGTTGCTAGTATCAATTTTTAATTAATTTTTTTAAAAAAAGGATAGAATATACCAATGCCGTAGCAGAAACTCTGTACAACGGTGAAAATCACTTTCCTGTAGCAGAAACTCTGTAGGATTTGTGTTGAAACTCGTATATTTGACATCTTGAAATTTACTGTCTGTTAACAGAAAGGACGGCCCCGCCTTCATCTGACATGCATGTTCGCGTAGTTCCGAATGTACGAATTCGTTTCTCCCAAATCAAAGCCAAATTGGACTCCTTTTGCAAAATTCATGTCGAAAGAATTACACATGAAATTGGACTCTCTCCGCTCATTATTCTTCTCTTGTCGCTATCAAAGGTTCCTTCAGTTTTGCTGCCTTGAGCTACGTTCTCCATGTAAATCTTCGGCCGCTCGTCAGTAGTGGTTTTCAGCTTGTATCATCACACCTGCATCCTCAAAGGTGATATCACACCTGTTCCTCGAATGGGCTTCCCAAGTATGAATCGGCAAAAAAAAAAAGCATTCCTACAAATGGAGTACATGCCAATGCATGGATATGATCTTGTTCTGCTCTCAAGTTTCTTGCCACTCGAAGCAGTCGTATGAAGACTCCCTGGGTCACAGAAAATACTTTTGTAAATCCATCTTGAACCTAAATTTACCATGTTCTGTAAATTAAAGTTATCCCACTCAAGATGTCCTTCAAAGGTAGGGAAAAGAATTGGTAGAATGTCACAATAACTTCATATTTGGACTAGACCTGCTAATGCCTAAAAAACTAGACTGTTTCCAGACCCACCTATGTTAGCAAACTATACGTCCCAGAACCAATCCAATCAACCAAACATCTCCTGATCTACCCAAATCACCCCAATTCTTCAACCCAAAGCAAACCTGACCTCAATTGAGTTCAAAAAATTCATGTCACCTTGCAAACCAATCTACGATGCTCCATCACGAAGAGGTTGCCGACTTGTTTCAATTGACGGCTCGAACTCAGCAGCCACTGACATGCAGAGCTCCAACAAATGGCTGTCCAATGGAAAATTTCAAGGATAGGTAGCACTGCCGCATACCACAAACATATCTGTCCTCTTGCTATGTTTTTCATTGGAATATAAAACTTGCTCAATATGTTAAAACTGTGACATATGGTATCACCCAAAGAGATTTTTTTTTCCACTGCTTCATAAGAATTAAAGAACAGACAAAAAAATGATGTGCAAATGGGTTTTTCTGTACCAATCTGCAGCTTTTTGTACTTCTTTTTAATTGCTTGCTCTGTATCGTCTGGTCTGGAGCAACAGATAACTAAACCCAATCAATCTGCAACAACCACCCAAAAGAGGGTAAACTTAGCATGATTTACTGTGACACAACGATAAGGTAATAACTAATTTAAGCAGAAGACTTGAATATAAAATATAAATCCACAATTACCTTCCCAACAAAATCCAAGGCAAGGCATACACCAGTTAGTGGTGGCTTTGTGCACATACTGAGCCGATACCGTTTGCCAACTAGTGGTGATGTCTGCAGCTTCCCATGATGTTTAATTTTGTTCCGCTTGGGTTTGACAGACTGACAGTGAAAAGGCTGATTGCATATTGCAAGATCACCATCCTACAGTTTCTCCAGAAAAAGAGTATACCCATTTTACTTCTATAGAATGATGCACTGAGCCACTGACAAGATATTCATCCTTAAACTCCATGCAGGATTATCCAGTCATTTCTCTTGCGAATTGATCTTTCAGGCCATTTTCCTTGGATTATGGTCGTAACAGCTTAGCCATATTTAATGCTACCCGGACTTTCCTCAAATCATTTTTAAACCCTGAGCTACGAAGCCCAGCAATGACAGCACGCTTTGCAGATGCAAGAACATTATTACCTTCACGCAAGCAGATTCGCAAGAATTTTGATGCCATATGGTATCTACCCACCCTACATAGACCATGGACTAGTGATGTGTAAGTAAAATCATCCTTTAGTTTCATACACTGCAGTAATCTGATAGCTGCATCCACCTCTTGAAATTTGCAGAGTGCATCAACCAAGCAATTGTATGCCACAACATTAGATTGCATGCCCTTGATCTCCATGTAAAATAGCTGCTTTTCTGCAGCCTCGATATGTCCCATCTTGCACAGCCCGTTGACCAGAATTGCGAATGTGTACTCATCGCTCTCCAGGCCGCCATCTTCCATCATGCTCACAAGCTCAAATGCGTCATCCAGCTTCCCTTCTTGGCATCGCATGTGAATCAGCGTGTTGTAGCACACACTGTCAAGTCTAGATCCATTTTGTAGCATGAGGTCACAATAATTATTAGCTTCTCCCAACCGGCCCTTCTTAACCAAAGCACTGATCACTGTGCAGTAAGGGTAGACATCCGAAATGTACCCTCTGTCCAGCAATGACAAGAAGGTGTCCAACCCCTGCTCAAACCTACCATACTTAAAGCAGCATTTCATAACTGCCGTGTAAGTGATAATATTTGGGGCATGATCAGTCCTCCCAAGCTCCCTAAGGACCATCCGGGCATAGCCCACCTTGCCTGAACTGCACAGCCCGTTAATCATGGTGTTGTAAGTCACAATGCTCACGGGGAGCCCCGCCCTCTGCAGGTACCTGAACATCCTGTATGCGTTCATCGCATAACCGGCCCTGAACATCCCGTCGAGGAGAGTGTTGTAGGTGGTGTCGCACGGCGCAATGCCTTTCTCAGCCATATCAGCAAACACCCGGTAGGCATCCTCCGGGTGGCCGGACCGGAACAGGCAGTGCATGAGGGGGTTGTAGCTCCAGGAGTCGGGGGCGATCCCCGCACGGAGCATTTCGTCGAACAGGTCGAGGGCGTGTATCGGGAGCCCGCGGCGCGCGGCCCCCGCGATGAGGGAGTTGTAGGTGACGGCGTCGGGCTCCACCCCGGCCTCCCGCATCCGTCCCATGACGGCGAGGCCAGCCTCGAGGCCCGCGGCGCGGCAGTGGGCGGCGAGGAGGGTGTTGTAGGTGACGACGTCGGGTGGCAGGCCGAGGCGGATGGCGTCGACGAGGACGGATTCCGCGGCGGCGAGGCTCCCCCCGCGGCAGAGCGCGGCGAGGGAGACGTTCAGCAGCCGCGTCGGCAGCAGCCACCGCCCCCGACCCCGAGCCATCGCTCCCGACCCCTTCGAACACCATGCGGGCATACAGCCTGGTCGTTTTCCTCCGTTCGCTATCAGCAAGGCTGCGGCCTTGCCATGGCAAGGCAGCTCGACCGCACGCGGCGGCCGGCGGCCTGAGGACGGCGGCGCCGCCGCCCACGGGGTGATCGCCTGGTCGGGGGACTCGAGGGTGGAGGGGTGGGAACACGCAGACCGCGAAGAGAGAGACTGGCTTGTGGGGCCATTGCAAGAGACCCCACATGTCATTGGAATAGACAGGTAGAATTCACCAGACCCCACCTGTCAGTCAAACATTAGGAATTTTGTTATGCACACCTTCTTTGTAGATTTTCGTCGAAAAATGGACCAGGAATATAGTGCGGTCACCGGGGAAAAAAATGTATTTTCACACCAAAGCTTGGATCTATGTTACAAATGTTATCTGTGAACAATGAATACAATGAACAAATCGGCAGTAGTACATGGAGTGAAATTAATCAGCAGGGCTAATACATACACAAAATGGGGGTTAAAAGAACAAAAATGGCACTCAAAATCACAACACAAAACCAAAAGCCTCACTGTGCTTTCAAGACTTTCTCCTTGCACAGCTGGTGCCACTCCTGCAGCACGGCGGCCTGGAGCGCACGGTGCTCGGCCTCCTCCGCCGTCAGCTTGGAAAGCGTCGAGGGGCCCTTGGGGTTCCCAAACTCGTCCAGGTCCTCTTGCTCCTTCTTCTCCTCTTCCTCTTCTTCCTTGGTTTTCGCCGGTGGCACCTTCGGCTTGGCCGCCTTGAGCAGGGCTATTCTCTCCATGGAAACCTTCAGCCGCTCAGCCGCCGCGCTCTTCACCTCTTCCTCCGGCATGTATTCCACGGCGCCGTCGGTGATGTCATCCAGCCAGCCCTGGAGGTCTGATTGGATCTCTCTTGTGATGGATTCATCGGAGGCACGCACGACGAATTTGCAGATCATTGTGGCCGTGTCATCGCCAAGATCAACATTCCGGCTGACCTCGCTTGCGCCAAAGATCATCATGCCCACAAACCCACCAAACCATGTCTTCGCGGCATAACATAACTGTAGGAGATCAAATGAGTTATAACCCAAGAATTTTGATAGTTATGTATATGAAAGAATAAAGAGGATGGTAACATGACTCAAGTGACACAGATTATTCAAAATGATTACCTGGAACCCGGCTACTGTTCGGATGAAATGAGAGCAGACTTGATGGAAGGGCTTAGAAGAAATCGACTTCAACCCACTGAGGAAAGGAGAGCTGTCGTACTGCTGAGCAGCAGTGGCCTTGAAACCACTACCTTCATATGTGTATGTGCCAGTGCACTCCACCATGGCTGGCAAGCTTGGCCATAGCCGGAAATACTCAACTGGGGAGCACTCATATGGCAAGAGAAGTTCAGCAAGGGGGATCTTGTAGGGCTGGCACCGCAAAACAACTGGCTCACCAAGCTCCGGCCTAAGTGAGCGTTTCTGCCTAACTGTTTGTGAGTCCTCCTCTGCATAATCTCCTTCATAGTCTGCAGACCCTCCACTTCCATAAAATGGGTAATACAAGACTTGAACCCAGAGGGAGCATCTCTCAAAGTGCGAAACTCCAACAGTTACACTACTTTGGACTGGATCCTGCAGAATGGAAAGGCATTTTCCACATAAGGTGGATTAAAATAAGAGTTGGTTGATCTAATATGTGAATTATGCGTGTGAAATTTTATACTCGAGGATAATTATTTTAATTTGTTTAAGTTCAGAATTTATGGTGATGTTATATATTTCAGATCCCTAGCAACACAAGGGGCACTACACTAGTTTTAAATTATTGATGGGTAATTGTATAGTTTATACTAAGAACATCAGCAAAATAGGCACATTTAGATTAGTATAAGCACCTGGGAAACAAGATTACGTAGGTGCCGAACTGTGCGGGAGAATCCATCCATATAATACAGTGCTCCAGAGAGACCAACTCTGATATCAACCCTGTGGAGTTCCAGCTCAGTCAAATTTAAAATCTGCAACAACATAAACTAGTCAAACAACATGATAATACAATTCCAGGTCAAAAAATTCTATAGTTCAGAGAAAAGAAATATATGTGGAACCACACATGGTTGTTTTAACTTCTAAAATCAACCTACCTGCTACCAGGTAACAAATACAAAAATACAATTGCACAGTGCTGGAGCTAACACTGAAGATCCATCATGATAAGGCCACACATAATATGGCCTTAAAATGAGAAAACTGTGGCCAATAGGTTGCATAAGAATATTGGTTCCTATTTTTTAATAATATAGTATTTACAGTGTTGGCAAAAAAACTGCTGGCAATTTTACCCCAGCCCCCCAAGATAACTATCTCCACCTTAAGAGCTAAATTGTCCCTAAACAGCATTTAACAGAGACCAAAACAGAAAAGTACAATAAAATGAAGATACTGTTAAGCAAACAAGGGAAAGATGCATCGATCAGGCCATACCTTTAGATGTAAGGTGATTCTCCCATCAGTTGGATCTGCCAGATGATATGCCTCAATATAGCATGGATCACTGCTGCCAGTCAAAGTAAGTGTTTTTGGAAGCTCTTTGTGCAAAGCACCAATCCCCTTCATTTGTAGGAGAGTCAACTGAGTGGGATTTGGCCTCCAAAGCTCTTCGATGGCCTTGTGAACTAACCCTTCCAATTTCCTATCTTGTGCTGCAGATGCCTCTGAAAACTGAACAGTAAGTTTGTGGTGGCTAAATGGATAATCCCCTGTAGCATCACCTACACCAACCCACCTGAATAAATATTGGAAAGTTAGACATTTCATAATTTCCTAATGCATGTTCCAGTAGAGATTTTTTTTCTGTTGTACAACATTTATGACAGTATATATCTAAATAAATGGTGACCCTTTGTGAAAGAATTAGTTACTCGAGTTTCAGAATACACTCACCTGTTATCAGGATGGTTCGTTAGATATTTTATTATTTGCAAGACATAACGCGACTGATGCTTGGTGACAGAATCAGCTGAAGTACTTGCCCTGAACTCCTCCAATTCTTTAGTGAGGAGCTGGCCTGCTCTTGCATTTCTCGATCCCAAACGTTGAGCGCATATGAGGACAGACTGCACATCTTGTATCCTACTTGAGGTAGTTGTAGATGAATCAATCTTGAATAGAATCTTATGCATGTTAGATATGATGATATTCAATGGATCCTCTGGGTCATCAGCTAAAAGAGGATCCAGACCTTCAAGATCAAAATGTTCAGAAATTGCCCATATCAATCGTCCTGAAATTCTTGGTGTATGAACCTGCAATAAAAGTAGAATATAGAGTAGAAGTCATGTCAACAACGGCACTTTATGATTATTACCAACTAGGAAAAGAATCTTTTACAGATGATGCAGTTCTAGTTTATAAATATTTGAAAAAAGAAAGGGGGAAGAAGAGCAAAAGGAAAGCCCAGCAAAGACAGCCATAATATAATCTAAACTAAAGTAAAGCCTTGACAAAGTGTATGCTTTTTAGTTATTGAACGAGAGAAGTTTATGGGAAATGTACTTTAGAGCACAAGTTTTTGCAATAGTCAGATCCATGAGGCCGGAAAAGACAAGGACAAGCATAACAATGATGCATGCCAAGAAACAAAATCATGTACTGTAATATTATATAGGAGTTCAGTGCAACAGAGAAAAACTAATGGGTTGCCATAAAGATAGTATAAAATAGATAAACCACTGTTTTATTTATTTGGTGGATGAACGAAGCATCAACATTCAACAAATATAAAGAACTATGTGGGTTCATGTAAAACAAACATGCCATCGTGTTTAGATTTTAAAAGTTAAGATTAAATAAGAGCATAACCTCACGAAGATCCTTGATAAGCTGTAGCTGCAAATTTCTAAGCCTTGTCTCATTTAGAATCTGATCTTGAGATGCACCAGCTTTGATTGTCTTTACACCACCTCTAGTATCATATATATGGCAAAGCCGTACAAGCAACTTCAGATAGCAATCAATTGCATAGGTACGCCCACCACAGTCCCAAAGAACACAAGGCCTGCAAACTTCCACCACATCCAAAGCAGGTTCTGTCCAATTCAATGCACCATATCCAGTTCCATAAGCTAATGCTCCTATAACTCTGCTCTCTGTGCCAGAATTCTTCTGCTCAGGTAGGGGGAGTGATAGCTGGAAACAACTTTCGACTAGGGAAGCGACTAGCTCCTCTCTGAACAAGCTCTTGCTCGTTATGCTGTTTAGATCACCCTTCACATTTGCATCCTCAAATAGTGAGATCACATCTGTTCCTGGAACAGGCTTCTGACCTCTTCTAACGCTCTCTTTTGCAAAAAGATCAACACAAAGAGCAGTCCGACAAATACATGCCAATGCATGCATACGATCTGATTCTGCTCTCAAATTCCTCACCATTTGAAGCAGCCTTTTGAACAGAGACACCTGCATCACAAAACATACTTTTGTAAATCCATGTTATTATATGCATGTAACACAGATCGCCGGTTAATGCTAGGGAATATAGTGGCAACTAATATCGTGAGAAATCAAATAATTGTTGAGTTGAATGGCAGCAATCAGGAGATGGAATTCCGAACCAACTAAGGTGCCATTTGGTTCACTGCTGGCAACTTTAATGAAATAGTTTAGATGGTGTGGATAGCATCCCAAACCTGTTTGGTTTCATGGTGCACTCATAATAAACACTAGCTGGTTAAAATTACATGTTATATTGGAATGAGTTTAAAGACATAAATTCAAACGAAACCTTGATGTCATTGAATGATTGAAAGGAAGCTATATTTGAACAAGATCATCTACAGTTGATGATTGTAAATATTCAAATTGACCGAAAATTGCCCTCTACAGCTGCCAGTGAACACTAAGAACCCATATACCCACTTCCATGATCCTTAAAGTCATACAGTTGGTATTGAAGGTTGATCTAAATTTTTACTTAGTATATTATAGAAATAACTAAAAGTAATCATCAGATTGACTAGGCTAAAGTAAGTTGCTATGAGGAGATTGATTCAGACCTGCATTCCAAGATCGAGTAAATGGAGATTAGTCACGACGGCTCTGACAATGGTTTCCCTCATCGATGAGAACTCTTGCCGGTCCCAAAGTGTCAAAATTGCAGTAGTGGCAGCTGAAGCCCACTCCGGCTTGCCTCCAGGCACATCTGCAAGTGCCAACATATTTATCCCCACCTCGAAAACCAATGGTGGATCCAGTGAGCTGAGGAAAGGCAGCAAGTGCGAGATGATATCCGACACCCCAACCAGCTTCTCCGCGCTCGACTCCACACTGTCATCTATTGTAGTGTCCCCTGGCTTGGCAATCTGCCGCAATGTGTTCACCATGCCAGAAGCAACCATTTTCGCTGCGTGCACAAGAGGGTACACGGTGACCCGGAAGCGCTCTACTGGCATAACCATGGAGCGTGCAATGAGCATGTTTCGCCGGGACCAAATGAAATTGATGGCTTCAGCTGCCCACTGAGCACGCACGGCAAGCGCGCCCTCTCCATCAACAAGCTTGTCCCCGGCAAGCCGGCTCATCCGCCGGGCATCCAGCTCCTGGAAGAGCCGAGCAAGCGCCTCAAACGCTGTGGCAGCCACAGCATCCGCAGGGTCCAATGCAAGCTCCGCCAGCCGCCCCCACCAAGTGGTAGCGTGCCCCATGAGCGAGGGATTAGTGGAGCACATGAGCGCGAGGTCATCACGCGGGAGGAGAGAGGATAACGAGGTGACGGCGGCGAGACGGAGTGACTCGGCGGACGACGAGAGAGCGGCGGCGATGTCGGCGTGGGCGGAGGAGAGGAGGGAGGGGAGAAGGTGGGAAGGGAGAGAGGGGAACGAGGCAATGGAGGAGGCGGCGACGTCGGGGTCGGGGAAGGAGAGGTCGGAGCGGAGGGAGGAGAGGAGGAGCGGGTCGAGGAGGTCGGGGGGCAGCGGCAGCGCGCGCAGGAGGTCGAGCGCGAGGCTCTTGCACACGGCGGAGGAGGGCGCCGACAGGATCTCGGTGGCGACGGTGCGGGCGAGCGCGGAGACGTCGCGGCCGGCGGCGCACTGCTGCAGCGCCTGCAGGAGCGCGGACGACTGCCGCAGCGCGTCCGACGAGCGGAGGTCGGTGTTGATCTGCGCGATGAGGAGGTCCATCGCGCCGCCGTCGCGGGGAACTCCGGCGATCGCCGGAGTTGGGGGAGATGGGGAGGTCGCAGATCTCAGAGAATGGAGTGTGGGAGAGTTCGAGGGTCGGATTTTGTTGTAAGCATTTGGATAGTGCTGCGGGTGGTGGTAACGGGTCGGATCCTTTCCGTGAGAGACTGGAGGGTGGGCCAGCAACTGGGATGATGGTTTCGGGTTCGATCTGGACCGTCTATGCAGCGTGGCTGGACGGAAGTTGCAAGATCAGACGGTGGAGGTTGCTCCTCTGGTAAAATGAAAACCACAAGTGACACTGGGCAGATTATCTGATAAAAATATATATTTATTGTTCTTATATCGGACTAATTAACACAAGTTACAAGAAAATCAAGATGAAAACCACGAAATTTTTTTAAATCGGGCATCCGATACGGGCGTGCATGCATCAGGCGCCCGCTCCTCCCATCGTGCCTCGCCAAAAAAAGCATCCACGTCGTCCTCACCACGCGCTCCACCACACGCACCGTTGCAATAAATCACCCACATATTATGGAAATGCTCTATTAAGAGAATCCGTTTTATTTTTTCTTCCACCAACAATGTTTCAGCAAGTATATTCATGTCACTATGTATAAATCAAATGTTCCGGTGAATTGAAACATCATTTCTCTGTTTGCTAAAATATTGTTTTTATATATGGTGAAATAGCTTAAAAATTGTTATTTCATATGTTGTAGCAAAATGTTTTAGAAGGTGGTTTGGTTGTGTTTCAACTTTTAAAACGATTGAAACATGTTCGATCAACTTAGTGAAAAACTTCTGATCTACTTGTTGGAACATCACCCGATTTTTTCAAACAAAAATCGGGCGCTCGATTTATAGGCGCCTCGTGAAAACCACGTGCATCCATGTGAGAAAATTGCATGATAAAACACTACAAGTGATACGCACACGGTGAAATTGTTTTCTAACTAGGGCTTTTATTTTTGCGGCTACTATAAAATTGGTATGTTTCGTTGGTTATTGAGTTGTACAGTATTATGATATTATTATTTTTGCATGTCTTTTGCCCTTTGCATAATTCGTAATCTGATACTTCGCTTGGTATCTGAGACATTTTGGGGCTGTTTGGTTCCCCGCCAGACTTCGCCAAGCCTTTAATGCAGTAGCCACGCAAAATAGGCTATTGTTTGGTTCCCACTTAAGTTAAGGCAGCTACACCACGTTACATTTCATTTCTGTGATAGTTTTCGCCACAAGTGCGGCGAGCTTTTCCTTCGCCACAAAATTGTGGCAGCGCCACAACCTGGCTGGTTACCAACGGCATCGAACCAAACAACCCCTTTGTTCTTCGACAATCTAGTCATCTTACATAGAAACGGATAAAACTACATCGCAGCACGATATATGCAAAATCGTGTTCACTATATAGGTATACAGAATATATAGGAAAGTATTAGTAGTGGTGTGGTAGAGTTATATGTACATGCTTTCATTCACCAGGTTTAAATTTTAATGTTTATAAATATTACACATATGTAGTGGACTTTTAACAAGATTTTAATGAGATTAGGAATGTGTCACTAGTTCCGCCTCTTTAGATCGTGTATTAGGGAGTGTGAACGTAGTATTTCATTTCCGTCTACGTGCATTAGGGGTTGTGAGAGCGATCTTACGTGTGTAGTGCTGTGTGTTTATGAGCGTCTGCTTTGTAATCGTATAAAAATATAGAATATCTCAATCGAGGTGTGGCTGACAGGTCACTTGTTAAACCGATGATCTTAAGTTGAAACTTAATTTCTTTCTTCTTTAAAACATATAATTTTGATATTTTTTAAAAAATAAAATCTCAAGAAAAATATTACGAGGCCCACGACGTGCCAGCTCAATCTCAAAGCCCAGAAAACAAGTTCATCTTCCACGGCCCATGCCCACACCATCGCGACACAGCACCGACCTCACCTCTCGCACAGGTCGCAGCAGAGCAGCCGCTGGCTCGCTGGCCGTCGCATCGGAGGAAGAAGAAGAAGAGGGGGAGCGGGAGGCGTCCTCTCTCTCTCTCTCTCTCTCTCTCTCGATCCACCACCACCCATGGCGGGGGAAGAAGGGGAGGACGAGGCGGCGTCGATCGAGCTGCAGCTGGAGCACCACCTACAGGAGCAGCGGGCCTCCCTCACCGCCGTCGACGAGGCCCTCGCCGCCGACCCCTCCAACGCCGACCTCCTCGAGGTACGCATCCGCGTCACCTCGCCTCGCCTTAACTAGCTCTCAATCTCAAATCGTCCCGCGCGGGCGCTGGCTGTTGAAGGTTTGGCTAGCCCTAGGCTCCTAATTTGACTCCCAAGTTGTGGGGATGCGATGGGCAGTCCTCTCAGGATGTCAGAATTTGCAGGACTGGCTGTGTGACTGGGTTGTGCTCGGATTATTGATCTTATCTCTCTCGTGTAGATGCTGGGTTCGGGCAGTATGTCTCCTGTTATTACTAGTAGTGAGCTCTACGATGTAATAAGGATTGCCTAATAAAACTAACAAGAGTGCTTGGAGGGATGGTGATTGATATGTCTGATTCGGTCACTATAAGAAAATCAAGCGCATTTTGTCGAGATGACGTTTTTATTATGTGATTTGTCCATGGATAATTTTGACGGGTTAGATTTAGTTAAATCATGTATCATGTCATTGGCAAAATCAGCAGAAGATGGATGGTAACTTTTGTACATTAGTATTTAGTATGTTTAGATTAGATATCGACTCAACATGTTTAAGTTTGGTATGACAAGAGTTGAGTGATATTCACATCATAGCTCACCGATGTAACCTGTAGGTGAGATGATTAGCTTATGCATTTTGGATTCCTGAGATGTGAATATCCAAATAGTAGGTTTCCTTGTCCAAAATATCTTCAGAGAAAAATATTGAACAAATATTCAGAGAAAGCAGTCAGCTTCTTTTTGGGGAATATCAACCCTTATACCATTGTCTTCAATAGTTCTGTACTTATGTATTTCATGCTTCTATTGTGCAAATGCTAACTTACAATATGTACTGTTTTGAAGGTCCATGAAGAACTTCTTGCTGCAATTAAGGATGCAGAGGAGGGACTTCTCCATTTGAAACGCTCTAGACTAGTAAAGCAAATTGATGAGATATTTCCTAACCAAGAGCTAACATCTGAAGCACCAGAAGTAGCTGTTGATCCACCCGATGATGTTGAGCCAGAACCATTGGAGCCACAGGAATTTTCAGTTGGATCTAAGTGTAGATTCAGGCATAAGGATGGGCGCTGGTATAATGGATGTGTTATAGGACTTGAAGGCTCAAGTGATGCAAGGATCTCATTTCTGACACCCACGTCTGAAAACATGTCGGTGAGTCATGCCACTTGATCTATCGTTTTTACATTATTTTTTCCTTTGAATAGTAGCTCCATGTTTCCTGGTAAACCCTAAACATAATCCTCTACGTGCTGGTATGTTTGTTAACTTGCTATGTTACCTATTTGGGGTAGTGGTACTCCGCCGGTAGGAAATGGGTGTTTATTTGCCAGTATTTACTGTTTTTCCAACTTCTCTCCTTCATGAGATATTATAACTCCAGCACATAGGAGATAGGACCTGTGCGGTTATTTTGTTGAATGTCTTTGGAATGACTGTATAACTTTAGGAAACAAATTCCTACTTTCGCAATACAAGTCCTTGCTGGGCTGCAGAGCTATACAGCATTCTAGCAGTTGTATAATCAAGTTATTTCTGTATTGATTCTAGGCTATTCTGTGTGAGCAGTCGCTGAACTTCTCTCCAAAGTTCATGATTTGCTTTTCACTAAAACCATGTGTGCATTGTGCATATGCCAGTCCTTTATTTTGCAATGAAGCCATATGTCCATCTGCTCCCAAATAAACCTTGTAGCAAAGCCTGAGTGTGTCCCTCTATCCTCTTGCATCGCACCACCACAGTAAATTCATGAATAAATGGGACGGGGGAAACTGTTAACAGGTCACAGGTGGGTACCCTTCACCATCAACCATATTTTTCTGTTTGTTAATAGGAATGTAATGTCCAGAACATAAGGTTCATTGTTACCAACAAATTAACTAATCAATCTGCCCATAGTGCAGATGTGCAAGTTTTTTCTCCAGCAACGATGTCGGTTTGGTAGTAACTGCCGCTTGTCCCATGGTATGTAAATGCTTATTTTGCACCCTTCTAAGGATTAAACCCCTTCAAACCATTGATCTCTTGTTCCGTTGCCTTTCACCTGAAGCAATGATTACACCACGTAATGGTGTGAACTTCATATGATGGATTGCTCCTTCAGATGTTGTATGTTGCATTTTTTGTGAATATTGTATTGATTTTCATGGATTTATTTCTTTGTGTTTTCCTACACATATAAGATGTCCCAGTTGGTTCTGTCCCTTACACATAAAGTATCATGTGTGACTAATCCAAAAATTATCCTCAGGTATTGTAATTCCTACTCTGTCCTTGAAGCAATTCACTCCGACTAGATGGCAGCAGTCCTTGGTAGGATCCAGCATACTGGCTGCTTCTGGGCATCATTCTGGCCTTTGGAGACGAGCTGAACTTGAGTCATGGGATGATGATCTGAAAGTTGGCCAGGTTGTTTTTCAAGATGACGGGAGCTCTTCAAGGCTTCCCAGTGATTCTCTTTCTATCTCAGAATATGCTGATGCGAGCGATGAAGATGGTGAAGGAAGCTCAAGCGATGAAGGATCTGATTTCAGTGAGGATGGAGATCAAGAGGATGAATCTGTTCATCAGGGTCTAGGCCTTTTGGAATCCAAAAATTTAAGTGGTGTTCAGACAGAGACTGCGATCTTTGCAAAGTGGGAGCACCATACCAGGGGTGTTGCCTCCAAAATGATGGCAAAAATGGGGTACCGAGAGGGAATGGGTCTAGGTGTTTCTGGCCAAGGCATGCTCGATCCAATCCCAGTTAAGGTACTACCCCCAAAGCAATCTCTTGATCATGCTGTGGCTGCAAGTGAGGTTAATGATAGTGTAGGCCCTGGAAAAAAACGCAATCGGGGTGGGAAAAGAAAGCGTGAGAAGAAGTTTGCTGAACAGGCAAGGGCTGCTAAAGCTGAAGAAGAAGAGAGGTCTGTCTTCAGCTTTATCAATAGCCAACTAGTGGGTCAAGATGTTGCAGAAGGTTCAGCTGTGAAATCTAAAAAGGACTCATCCGGTGAGGCAAATGGACATGCCAAGAAGGAAGACAGAAGATCCTTGCTTGCATACGATGACGAAGTGAAAGAACTCAGGAGCCGTGTTGAGAAGCTGGAGGAAATGATGAAGCGAAACCGCAAGGACAAGGCATTCTACGAAGCAGCTTCAAAGAAATTGGAACAAACCCGAAAAGCTCTAGCTGATGCTGAAGCAACACATGCTTCGGCAACCAACGCGGTTGCTAGAAAGGAGAAAGAGAAGAAATGGTTAAAATTCTAATGTCAATTTTCGATGCAGTATCAATTTACATCTGCCAGTCAATCAATGTCCATTTTGATACCTGAAGGTTGTCGTGGCATGCGACTTCAGATTGCTTGTTTCTTTTATGCCTTATTATACAGTGTGATCTGTGGCTGTAATTTTTTAGGAGCTCTGTTGTAGGAAAAATGTAGGATGTGATATCTAGTTCGGTCCGCCAGAAGTTCAGGACCATATTGTTTCGAAGTTCTGAACTCCCAAACTTCTGCTCCCGATTGTCATTTTGGTATCTATTCTGCCCAAAGCTGACGATGATGTGTGTTATTATGGTCCTGTTCGAAAATGATGATCAGATACAATTAATTATGCTCCATGCTTCTAGAAGTACGATCTTTTTTAAAAAAAATTCTGCATTACATTACATAGATCACTTGTTTATAGCTATTTTGTTAAATTTACTTCTCAAAATATAAATTAATCATGTTAACTAAGTAGATAATTCATATTATTTCATCCTTGTTTCACCTTACTCCTTCCATCCGAAAAAAGGTTAGTTGTGAATGGAACAGTGTAATATGATGGACTAACTTATGTTATATCTTTAACTAGATGGTGTTTTTTTTATGGAAGTAGTAAACGAAACTTATATCCTGCTATTTTTGCTTAACTTGGGGCCTGTTCACTTTGATAAAAAAAACCTTATCAAATTTTGGCATTGCCAAAATTTTGGCATAGTTAAAAAAAAAATTTGGCAACTTGCCAAATTTGGCAGGATTTCTTATATAGTTACCAAAATTTGGCAGCAAACTAAATATAGCTACTTTTTAGCAACTTTACTAAAATTTGATAAGGTTAAAAATGGCATCAAAGTGAACATGGCCTTGATGTATTGGACGTAGAAGGCTAGAAGGCTGGAATAATAATGCAGTAGTTGACTGTGACTCGGTCTCCTGATCGCCCCGGGCGGTCCGGTCCAACCCAACCGGCCCGGCGGCCACCCACTCCGTAACGAAAAAAAAAAAACAAGAAAAGGAAAAAAAAATCGGATCGGCTTCCTTTCCTCTTCTCTTCCGTCCCCCTCCGCCTCACGCGTTCCCCATCCCCACCAAAGCTTCTTCCCCCGAGAGGCGGCGAAATCCCCAAATCCGAACAAGCCAAAGCCATCGTCGAGCTCCCTCACCCACCGATCGATTCGATCTGACCGCGCCGCCGCAAGGGAGGAGGAGGAGGACGACGACGAGCAGCAGCCATGTGGGCGGCGTCTTGCCTGGCGTCGTGCTGCGCCGCGTGCGCGTGCGAGGCGTGCCGTACGGCGGTCGGCAGCATCGGCCGCCGCTCCGCCCGCATCGCCTACTGCGGCCTCTTCGCGCTCTCCCTCTTCGCCTCCTGGGCGCTCCGCGAGGTCGCCGCGCCCCTCCTCCAATCCATCCCATGTGAGCGCCTTCGCAATCCCTTCCGGGTGATTCGATTTGGTTCGTTTTTTTTTTCTCTCGAAATCGATCGGAATTTCTCATGGCGCGCCTCTTGCGGCTATCTGTGCAGGGATTAACCACTTCCACAAGACGCCCGACCGCGAGTGGTTCGAGACCGATGCCGTGCTTAGGGTTAGCCTCGGCAATTTCGTCTTCTTCACCATCCTCGCCATCATCATGGCTGGCATCAAGGACCAGAAGGACCCCCGCGACAAGATACACCATGGCGGATGGATGGCCAAGATATTCTGCTGGGTTGTCATCGTCTTCCTCATGTTCTTCGTTCCTAACGGCGTCGTAAGCTTCTACGGTAATGCCCCCCCTTTCACCTATGTAGCTGTGTATACGACGAATTGAATCGTTCTGAAACACAATTATAGAGATGCTGCAGTGACATTATATTGGGAGATGGTTGCACTAATATTTAAAATCAGTATATCTGTATGTGATAGGCGATTAGAGAATTAAAGATAGGAGTGGCAAAAGGTTCCTTGTAAGTCCTTCCTCAACACTGCTAGAGTGAAAGAGAAGGTGCGAATGGGAGTCGTGAGGAGTTTCCTTAGGGTTGTCTAACTTTTGATTCTCTGCGCTAGAACCTTTTTGAACAAGGAGATTCCTATTGGTCTGATACACTTTCTAAACCAAAGAATATACAAGCTTTAAGGTTGACATATTTTCATATAGGGATCATAAAATTGTAAATATGAAATTATGAACCAACTAATCTGCAAAACATTAGGTGGGTGTGTGGATTCGTCATTATCAAGAAGAAGACTTAAGTTTTGCAACTTTGGAGGCGATTTTAGCTGAACAAATTGTAGTAATTCCTAATGTTTCAAGATGCATGTGTTCTTGTGGTTGAGTATTTTGATATAGAGGATGAAATTGTGTTGGAAAGTTGGGAGTGACATTGTTGCATTTGTGGTTGCCTTTGTTTTTAACTATTGATGTATAATTCCGTTGGTCCTTTGGATCTCCATGTGGTTGTGACTAGGCATGGAAGTGTACTAACTGCATAGTATTAATATTTGCTCCAGTTTTGGGGCTTGATGATACATCATCAATTATTGTTTATTTGGTAATTAAAAACATGAGTACCAAGCTTGGTATTGGCGATTGGTTGATATATATGGTAAACGTGACACTGTCTTAGCAGCTTGTTGGATGAACTTGTTGCTTGTTGTACTTTTGTGATTGATGATACACTCTGCTGCTTCTTGAATAGTTTTATATGCTAATTCTATATTATCAGTTTTTGTTACTGTAATTGGAGCCAGTTCTCCCCATTCCAGGTTGTTAATTTTAACTATCATTTGTTTTTGCAGAATCAATATCCAAGTTTGGATCTGGACTGTTCCTGCTTGTTCAGGTTGTTCTTTTGTTGGACTTTGTTCATGGATGGAACGAGAATTGGGTTGCCAAGGATGAACAGTTCTGGTTAGTAGCTGATCTTTTCCTTGTTTACCTTCAGGTCCCCTTAATTTAGTATGAACTTCTTCTGTTTATCAAAACCTGTTAATAATTTGTTCATATTTATTACTGCAGGTACATGGCTCTATTGGTTGTCTCAGTTGTCTGTTACATTGTCACATTCTCTTTCTCGGGTCTGCTCTTTCACTGGTTCACTCCATCTGGACATGACTGCGGAATCAATCTGTTCTTCATTGTCTTCACACTGATTCTTGTTTTTGTTTTTGCTATTGTCGCCCTGCACCCAAAGGTATTATTCTTCTGGTCTGTTCTGTTATCCTTATAATATAGTAACACAGCCTCTGTGTATAGAGTATTTAGTTCATTAGTCCATAGTTTGACCACGAATAGCTGTCAGAAATGTGTCCGTGTATTATGATAATTGCTGCATAAGATTGTAGCATTATGATAATTGTTGTGTAAGATTTCTAGCATTTTATCAAATTATAGCTGTTACACCCACAAGCTCTAGCTGCTAGCATCTCAACTTAAATATGGTTACTCGCTTGTAATAATAATGAATGGTTCCTTTTTATGAATTTTGCAGATCAATGGTAGCTTGCTGCCAGCATCAGTTATCGCCCTCTACTGCACCTATTTGTGCTACAGTGGACTTTCAAGTGAGCCGAGGGATTATGAATGCAATGGACTGCACAACCATTCCAAAGCTGTGTCGACTGGTAGCCTTTCGCTGGGATTGCTAACCACCATCCTTTCTGTGGTCTATTCGGCTGTCCGTGCTGGCTCATCTGCAACTGTGCTCTCAGCCCCAGACTCACCACGTGCTGGTTAGATTGCGTGCTCTATCTACTAAATCAATGTTCCATATTTGCAAGGTGTGTTGCTTATCACATTGCCCTTTTTCAGGTGCCGACAAGCCACTGCTTCCTTTTAGTAAGGCAGATGAGGAAGCGGAAAAGAAGGATGTGCCAAGGCCAGTGACATACTCCTACTCGTTCTTCCACCTCATCTTCTCCTTGGCAAGCATGTACTCCGCGATGCTCTTGACTGGCTGGTCAACCTCAGTTGGTGAGAGTGGAAAGCTTGTTGACGTTGGGTGGCCATCCGTTTGGGTCAGGATTGCAACCCAGTGGGCAACGGCAGGTCTGTACATTTGGTCCCTTGTCGCCCCACTCCTCTTCCCCGATAGGGAATTCTAGATGAACCAGCGTAAGTACTCAACTGCTGAGATTGCATCCTTTTGGAGCATCATCTATCTTGTCAAGCTTATTTGCAAATAGCTAAGCCGTCTCTCTATGTGTGGTCTGTAATATTAACCGTGCGTAAACCAGTGGCAAGAAGTCCCTGTCCGTGTCATGGTTATCTAGTCTGTCTACTTAATAACGTGTGATACCAGGCATTGTGTGCCTGTATTTTAACAGCAAAAATTGGGTACGTTGTTTGTGTTTGTATATATATTGGAGTTGGTTTACCTCAGCTGGATGGAGTACCCTACATTCGCATTGTACTGCCTACGTTTTATATTACAAGTCATTTTAACTTTTTTTTGAAGTTAAACTTTTATATGTTTAATCAAGTTTATAGAAAAACATAGTAATATATTTAACACAAAACAAAAAAAAAATCAAAATATGTTTAATGTTAGATGTAATGAAATTAATTTAGTGTTATAAGCATCGTTATATTTTTCTATAAATTTGATCAAACATTCAGGAAATTTAACTTGAAAAAAAAGTAATTTATAATATGATGGAGTGTACTAACTTTGTATGAGTACAAGTGTGCAACCATTTGAGAATGCAAGGCATTGGCAGTACGATGCAGATCATTCATCACTCATAACAAAACTATCGATAACTAAACGTCGTTTACTCATGTAGTGATACAAATATACATGGGCAAAAATAATGAAATAGCTGTACCATTCTACCTTGCTATTAGTATGTGCCAAAGCATGACAGCCATTGCCACGGTTACAGTCTCCTGTGTGTCCTAATAAAATTGGTCGTGATGAGAGACAGCACCCAGTTACACGCGTACGACGCCGCGGCGAGCGCGGCCGCGGACGCCAGCAGGACGGCCTTCAATTGCCTGGTCGCCGCCAGGATGGCCGCCGCCACCGCCGCCGCGGCGAGGGCGGCGAAGGCGTTCTTGAGCGAGGCGTACCTCTTGACGCTGTCCCTGCACCCCTTGCAGTGCACGACGTGGCGGAAGTACCTGTTGGTCGGGTTGGGCGCGTGCGTGGCGCCGACGCCGCCCTTGGCCGGGAACGACGCGGACATCCCGGCGACCGCCCCCGCCGGCGCCTGCTCGACGACGGCCGGCACCGGCGGCGGCGACAGCGTGCTGTGCCCGAAGTAGTACGGCATGCCGTGCCCCGCCCTGTCCATCCACCTCCGGTACTCCGCCACCCACGTGTCCGACGACCGGAGGTTGAGGTAGAGCTCCTTGGTCGGCACCTTCTCCCGGAGCAGCACCTCGTTCTGCGACGACAGGAACCCCATGTCCTGCTCGAACACCTTGCACGCGTTCTGGTGGAAGTACCACCTCGGGAGCACCTTCACCAGCGGCGACGTCTGGGTGGATCCGAACCGAACGAGCAGCATCGACTTCCCCTGCCCCGCGGGGCGGCAGAGGAAGTGCGCCGAGAAGCACTGCTCCTTGCCGTCCTTGTCGACGAACTCCAGCGTGTTGGTAAGCACGCACGGCGCCTCGAACCGGAGCAGGTTGCGAAGGTGTGGCGTCCTTTGCTTCCCCCAGTATCCAGCGAACCCGCGCGGCGTCCGCTCGGTGACCTCGAAGAAGAGCGGCTGCGCATCCTCCCGCTTCGCCGTCCAGTCGGTGCGGTCGTGGGAGATGGGGACGTGCGCGGGATCCATGAGGTTCTCGAGGAGGATGGAGTGGTCGTAGGGGAGCTCGTGCACCGTGGACAGGTCGGTGAACCCCGGCCGCGCGTACGGCTCGAACCACGGCAGCTTCCGCTCGTCCGGCGGGTTGGTCCCCGACATCCACGCCCACACCACGCCCTGCGAGTCCCGCACCTCGTAGCTGCGCGCGCACGCGTTGCGCGGGATCTTGGCGCCGTCGGGGAGCTGCGGGATCTTGACGCACTTGCCCTCGCCGTCGAACTGCCACCCGTGGTACAGGCACTCCAGCTTGCCGTCCACGAGCTGGCCCTCGGATAGCTTGGCTAGCCTGTGCGGGCACCGATCCTCGTGGCAGCGGAGCACGCCGGCGGCGTCGCGGTACAGCACCAGCTGCCGGTCGAACACCGTGAGCGGCAGCGCGGCGTCGTCGGGCACCTCCTTGGCGAGGTACAGCGGGTACCACTCCTCCCTCCAGTCGTATCTCGCCGCCGACGACGACGCCTCGTCGTCGTCGTCCTCCTGTTCTTTGGGGAGAAGCACGCCGTCCTCGACCACCGCCGCCGCCGCCCGGCACCCTCGCCGTCGCCGCCTCCCGCCAGCCGTCCACCGCACGCCGCCATGTGCCACCGCCGGCGGCGGCGTCCTGGCGCGGCGCGGAGGAGTCGCGGTGGAGGGGGAGATCGGGAGGAGGAGGAGAGAGGAGAAGGGCGACGTGGTGGTGGTGGCGCGAGGCGTCGTCATGTGGATGTCTTCTTGGTTTGGCTCGCGATTTGCTTGGTGGAGAAAGCTCGCTTCATCTCTCCGTATACACTCCCGCGGTCGCGCCCGCTACTACGACTCTTCTCTCGCTACATTTCACGTGTGTCCTTGTCACGCAACTGCATCCCTACCTTGGCAAGTTCATGCACATCCTCGCGAATTCCACACGACACTACACACTACTCCTTTGACAGCTACTGGAAGGAATTAAGAAAACTAGCATGGTGACCCGCGCAGATTGCGCGGCTAGCATCATTATATTTTCTCTCATATAATAGCATATATGTTCTCTCATTATATTATTCAAATATATTAAAATGACAACATAATTTTAAATTTTGCTATAACTTTACGAAACTACTAATGTGTAATATTCATATTGTATTTTATATACATGTTAGTTATTAATTATTTTTAATATCAAATTTTAGTTATTTGTAAATTATATATATTCCTATATGGACTCTAGATTCGTCTTTTAATATTTATTTTTTTTGAATTCTGAATTTTTATTATTTATAATTGTATTTCTATGTGGACTCTAAACTCATCTTTCAATATTTTTTAATTTTTAATTTCAAATTTCAGTTACTTCTAAATTGTATTCCTATATTGACTTTAAACTCTTCGTCCCATGTTTTTCTTAATTTTGAAATTTAGTTATTTGTAAATTATATTTTTATACGAACTCTAAACTCTACTTTTAATTTTATTATGTTTATTCTGAATTTTAGTTAGTTTTAAATTCCTATATGGATTCTATACTCTACTTCTAATATTCCTTATTTTTTTAATTCCGAATTTCTATTTTTTTTCTTAATTGTATTTCTATATAGACTCTATACTCTACTTCTAATATTTCTTATTTTTAATTCTGAATTTCTCTTATTTCCTAATTGTATTTCTATATGGACTCTATACTCTACTTCTAATATTCCTTATTTTTAATTCCGAATTTGAGTTATTTCCTAATTGTATTTCTATATGGACTCTAGTCTCCTCTTCTAATATTCCTTATTTTTTAATTCCGAATTTCAACTATTTCTAAATTGTATTTCTATATAGACTCTAGTCTCCTCTTCTAATATTCCTTATTTTTTAATTCTGAATTTCAGCTATTTCTAAATTGTATTTCTATATGGATTCTGCCTTTTCTTTTTCTCCGATTAATGTGAGAATTTCTAGGCCATGAGAGCGAACGTGGAGACTTCTTTTTCTATTCCTTTAACAATATAATAGATTGTTATGCATACAATCTAACCGTTCGATTTATATATGACTGAATTTGATTAACGGGTGTAAATAGCTACCTTGTACTTCTTTGATTGGTATTGGTTGCATATCTCTAGTTGCACGTGTAGCTCAGGAATTAATCATCACTACGCTATTAGAGTAGGTATAATAGTAGGCTATAAGTCAGCTGTAAACATATTTTAAGAAGATAAATAAGGAGAGAGAAGAGCAGTGGGCTATAGATTTGTAGCCAGCTGTAGCACGGACTCCAAGACGCCGTGTGTGTATGATATGTGGGACCAGGTATTAATAGTGTAGTATGTAACTATTATATGAATAAGCTATTAGATTGACTATAGATAAATTAGAGCCGGTAGTTTGCTATACTGTTTGAACTTGCTCTTAGTAGCTTATGATTTCAGTTGAAAGTTAATAGATCAATGGTAATCCTGCCTAGGCCATGTATCAGAATTTGTATGTTAACCTATCCTACTACTAGTAGTAAAAGTGGCACTCATGACTCATGAGCACGAATTGCATTCGCTCAGGGGCTTGAAAAAAGGTAGGGCATTGGCAGGACTAGTCCGGCAAGTCGATCATCCATTCATCCGTGTGACTTGTCAAACGATGAAGTAGTAAAATGGGTTCCCTGTGCAGTGGCAGGCCCAGACAACAGACTGCACGGCCCATCACATGACAAACCCGGCCCAGAGCTCATCATTGCTCCATCAACTTCTCCGGCAACTTTTACCTTTCTCTTCACCAATGGCACACCTTCGCGACTCGCCAATTATTTACCGCACAGTAGCACGTCATCGTTAAACCGTTCCTTCGATCTCAAAATATAAAAACTTTTAGACCTCAAGATTTGTCCTAAAATATAACAACTTCTCCACCAACATTCTCTTCCCAACCAATCACAACCCTCCACCACTCACTTATACATAACTTCTTAATAACCGTGTCCAACTCTAAAACTTCTTATATTCTAACACGGATGGAGTAGTACTGTGGAATAAGTATCGTCGTAGGAGTATTTACGTGGGCCTCTTTAGAGCAGGTACAATAGTAGGCTATAAGCCAGCTATAACCATATATCGAGAAGAAAAGAGAAGAGATAAGAAAGTGAGCTGCGGATTTATAGCCGGCTGCAAGACAAACTCTAAGACACTATGTATGTATAAGAGGTGAGACCGGATATCTGTGGTGTAGTATATTTTTATAGTTAACTATTTATATGCATGGGAGTTAGCTGTACTATTAAACTTGCTCTCATAGTCTTTTCTCTGTAGCGGTAGGATACCACTACACAAGCACACGATGTTGGGTCCAGTCACCACCTGACAAGAACAAAAGAGAGGTCTCGATCTCGCGTCGCTCATGGCTCGCTGGCCCTATCCATAATCAACTCCCACCCATCGATCGATTTCCTATTGTCACCAGATGAACAAAAGGTCGCCGTCCATCCCAATCAACGGCGGCGATGGCGGCGTTTACACGCCGGCGAGGGATGGAGGCGACGACAGCGGCGTGGCTTAGGACCAATTCGTTTTGAACAAATTTCAAAGGATTTTAACTTCTAAGGATTATTTTCTATGAATATCATTTGGTTCATAGGATTTAGAAATAATGAAACCAAAGGAAAATTTTCTTGCCTACAAGTTGTAGAGAGAAAACAAACAAAAATTTCCATCCCTACAAATCTCATGGAAAAAAATTCCTATTGATAGAAGTGGGCATGTATTTCTATTTCTCTATTTTTGTTATTTCTGTGTGTTGAAATTCCTCCAAACTGAAATGGGTCTTAGAGACAGGGAAGCAAGCAAGCAAGCAAGTCAGCAATTAAACAACCACCGGGTTTGGTTTCTTCTGGCTATTTTCTGGCGTGCAAGGCATGGTTTTCGTCGACAAGTTGCACGCGCGGCGCATGTAGTAACCGGCCGGAGGTGTGGCCGTGACTGGGTTGGACGTATATGTGCTGTGCTACTGGAGTACCACCGTGTATTGCCTCCCGGTCGAACGATTGATCGAGTTGCTGCATGCGCACGCCTCTTCATGCATGAGCATGCGTTTGGCTGGCACTGACAAATACTCCGTACTGTACTACACTCTCCGTCCGATAATAAGCTTTTATTTTACTCTTCCTATTTACTTTATCTCAAAATAAAATTATTTTTAAATAATTATTGTAATAGAGTTTATAAAAATATAAATATTTGAATTAAATAAAGTAAAAAAAATATTTGCATTGGAAGTAGTATGGTCAACTTGCTAACTCTAAAAATTGACACATCATCTAATCAATCTTTTCTTCACATGTGCTTAGCATTTTTGTACTAGCTCTACAAATCTGCAATTGTATACTTGTATTTGCTCTTTTATTCTTTTTTTTTGTTTTACATTGGTATATACGGGATGGGTGAAAATTAATTTATTTTTGAAACGGAGGAAGTAGCACGCGTCTTGTGATAATTTGTTACTCCCCTGATTTTACAGTAGAAATTTCTACGGGATAGTTGTGATTGTTTGATGCTGATAAATTTTAAACGGTAAAAATTTTCAAACGGGGAGTGAAGTACTCCCTCCGTTACAAAATATAGCAATGTAGGACTGGATAGGACACATCCTAGTCCAATAAATCTGGATAAAGGGATATATCCCATCCAGTATTAGATTGCTATATTTTATAACGGATGTAGTACTTGAAAATATATTTTTGAAATTTCTGTCACGGTCAAAAGTCGCGTCGTATATACGGCAAATATTCTTTTTAGAAAAAAAGCATTCGAGCAGTAAGCAGCTGTGGACATTAATCGTGAAGTGAGGTGTGTGTGCACAGTCGCACAGTACGGCGGAGTTTAGTGATCCAGCATTTTTGGTTTTAGGGACTTATTCTAAGTCCAAATCACATGGGATGTTTGGACACTAATTTAAAGTATTAAACATATACTAATTACAAAATCCATTTCATAAGCTTGGACTAATTCGCTTGACGAATCTTTTAAGTCTAATTACGCCATGATTTTGACAATGTGATGCTATAGTAAACTTTTGATAATTATGAATTAATTAGGCTTAAAAAATTCGTCTCGCGGATTAGCTCTCATTTATAAAATTAGTTTTTTATTAGTCTATGTTTAATACTCTAAATTAACGTCAAACATCCGATGTGACATGGGCTAACAAGTTTTAGCTCCATCTAAAACAACCCCCTCAAAGCAGAGCGAATAGTACACGCATCAACTCAGCGGTCAAATGGAACATGACGCCCAGATCTTTTGTGGTCACTCTGCGACTCCCAGATTTTTCGTGGTCACCCTGCCCCAACCCAACCGGCTGCACTGCACTGCATTTGCATTTGCCACTGCACGCATGCACTTAGCCCAGTATTCGTACTCCCATTGATTTCGCAGGTAGGAGTACACCACTCCACTAGGAGAGTACTCCACTAGATATGTGTATGAAAGGTTTGATGTGAGGAAATTTAGAAATTTGAAAAAAAAAACTTTGGAACTAAACAGGCCCAAGCAAGATCACGCAGCATTGCCATTGCAGCAGCTCATGCATTCACCAGCAGCAGCTGCTACGCTGCTGCCTCGCAGTGTTTATCAAATCTTTTGTGTTGGGGTTATCATTTTTGGCGGTCACTGTAAAAATCGTATAATTACGTGGTTTCAAAAACTATTACTGTACCAAGCCTTACTTCCGTCCCGTCCCAAGCCTACCCCAGCTTGAACAAGTGCATGCATGTGGTCCTGTACCATGCAATACACAGCAAAGCTAGTAGCCACCACTCTCTTTGGATCAAAGCAGAAAAAAACCACCCCGTATTGGAGAAACGGATGGATGCAACATGCAAGTATATGCAGCTACTGTAGTAGTGTACGATTACTAAACACATTGATTGAGATAGGAGTAGCAGAAAATTGTTGGCCTGCAAACAATAATCTAATCCGTTCAAATGGGGCTATGTTCACCCGAAACGGCCGCTCTGTTGACTGTTGACAGCACGGGCGAGCATAGCTGCCTACTTTACCTAGCTGCTCCTGCACTCTTCTGCAGTGAACACACACACACACACTCTCTCTCTCTCTCTCATGGTGTCAGTGACGTCGCAGATAGCAGCAGATGATCACTTTTAACTTTGATTAGGAGTATCAGTACGACCACCACAATCAAAAATTAAATTAAAACCCCAAAATCGATTCCACACGATCCATCGGTTAGCTAGCCCATCTGCGTCTGCCATCCTGCATCGCAGGCAGCACGACCACCACCAACCATACCAAACCTTTGCATCGCCATTGCATTGCTGCTGCCCTGCCCTGCCCTCTTGGGGCTCTCCATCATCTACACTGTTCTTGACTACTCCATTTTGATTATGCCACCATGCTGCATTGCTGCGCACTGCAGCAACAGGTAGCTACCACAACCCCAATGCAAATTTCCAATTCCCCATCACAACAATGATACAGACAGCAAAACACCAAGGCCACACACACCCATGCATCCACTCCTACCTACTCTAACTACAGTACTTTCTTAAGATAATGGGAGATGTTTCTCACAACAGTATTAGTAGTAGTGGTAAGTGGAGTACTACAGTACTCGCCATTAGCAAGAGAAGAGATTTGCCTTTGCTAAATTAGAGCATGTTTTTTCTGCACTGCACAGGTAAAGTATATATTCATGCAGTGGGGGCAAAGCTGCAAGCTAAGCCAAAAACATCCGTAATCACTGTTAGTATCACGGAGTGGTGGGCCCGGGCTAATCAGACCTGTAATCTGACATATGCGGACCTCCCTCTCCCCTCCCCCCGTCATTAATGCTCCTAACTCTGAAACGGAAGGAGAGGCGTTTATGACGATGATCATTGGTATCATCGGCTTTGGTGGGCCCCACCACCATTCCACCGTGGGCCCCACGGATCAGCACACTACTATGCCTTCTCTCGCACGCACACACCGTGTCATGGGATGGCATGGCACTGGACATGGCAATGGCAATGTGCACAGCCAGCCACACAGTGACAGACAGACACAGGGTTGGTTGATCAAACCGAGGCGAAACGGACAAGGCGACGCAGAGAGAGAGAGAGAGAGAGAGGGAGGTTGGGAAGCTCAACAAGCAACATACAGGAGATGGATGGCCGCCGTCTCCGTTCCGACCTCGCCGTCGCCGTCCTCCTCCTCGGACATCATGGCGAGCACTCACTCACACTCGAAACAGCCAGGCAGAGATACGGAGGGAAGATATAGCAGATATGGATTTTCCCATTGCTCATGATGCTCTCGAACCACCTCTCGTCTCGCATGATCTCAACACACCAAGACAAGAACACAACAAAGAGGACACGACAAACGTATACTAGCAGGAGAGATTTCCATACTTTCACCACCCACTCCTGCTGCCTTTTTTTTTTTCCTCTGCGATCTTTTTCTTTTTTTTCAGTTGCATTCTAAATCAGGCAAAACGCCAAGAACGGTGATAAATTACACAAGGAAGGAAGAATGTGTCATCATGAATTGAGGGGAAGAAGGAAAATAAAAAAGACGAAGAAGCAAGCAAGCAGCAAAAATAAGCAGAAGTGAGAAAAGAAGAGAGGAAAAGAAAAAAGTGATTGAGCCTATTGTGCCAATATCTTACTACATCCACAAGTGGACAGCACACCTCAGGACAAGGAGAAATCAGAGCTCCCCACGCACCCTGACACCGTCTTCTTCTTCTTCTTTCTCCCCTTCTTCATCATCTTCTTCATCATCCTCCTCTTCTTCTTGCAATGCCATAGCTTCCGAACAGCAGCAGCAGCAAGCAGGGCACCTCCTTGTACGCTAGGCACAAAATGGAGAAGGAGAAAGAAGTGGCCAGGGAGGGACAATGCAAAGGGGGCAGTGGTGGTGGTGGTACAAGAACCAGATGCTCTCTCTCTCTCTCTCTCTCTCTCACACACACACACACAGCTGGGAGTTGTTGGTGTTATATATCTCTCTCAAGACACACACTAGACTCTCTCTCTCTCTCTCTATCTCCCCCCACACTCTCACTCTCACTGAAGCTAGCTTTCTTTCTTTCTTAAGCTTTTTTTCTCGCTTTCGACTGCTGCTTTGGTTGGCCGAGCCAGTGAAGTAGTGAAGCTGAGCTCTCTTGCTTCCTCTTCTCCTCCAGTAGCTGCTGCTGCCTTTATGCTGCTTTCCCTCTCCTTTGACGTGAGAGGAGATCCTCTCCTCCTCGCTCTTCTTCCTTCTCCTGCTCCTCCTCAGCTGGGGGGTGGGCCCACCACCACCACCACCCCAAATCTCCTTTTCGCTGCCCTCACCACCTCCAATGGCGCCTCCTCCTCTGCTTCTTCTTCTTCTTCTTCGCCGTCTCCTCCAATCTTCACTCTCTCCTCCATGCTGCTGCTGCTGCAACTGCAAGAAAAAAGAGAAAGGCAATGTAAAAGAAAGCGAAAGCCAGCACAGCTCAAGATATATTCTATAAACAAATCCATGGACAATGCAATGCAGTTGCAGACGACGTTGTACTCTCTCCCTACAAGAGCACGCTTTAGACCAAAAGATCAAACGTATCCATGCAAAGGCAAAGCAGCAGCAGTAAACTTCCAACTCACCTACTGCTGCTGCTTTTCGTCTCTCCACTCCCCGATCTCCTCTTCTCCCCCTTCCTCCTCCGATCCTCTGCTGCAGCTGCAGCTGGCACTGCTCTTTGATCGATTCTCACCAAGTTCTTGATGATTTCACTTTCTTTCGAGATGAAAATGTAGTACTTGTGAGAGGCTACGAGGTGGCTAAAAAGGCTTTTGAAGCGTCCAATCCACACGCGGCAATGGCGCTGGAGACCTGAAATAGGGCGGCTAGTGTAGCTAGATCTGCGGCGAGCGAGCGCACGAAGAGGTGGTGGGGGAGAGGGAGGGAAATGACGGTGCTGCCCCTGAGGGGTGAGGGCAATGGCAAAATGCATCGGAAGGCGTTCTCCCCCGGATTTCACGTACCCATTCCACGGTGGGTGGGGAGCTCGAGCTCGGCAAGCCAGCGCGTCCCGCTCCAGGAGGCACGCCCGTGCGTGGGTCCCACCTGTCAGCCCCACTGCACTGCCACACTACTACTACTGCTGCACTGCCCTGCACTGGAACACTACTCCTACACCACTTGTTGCAGTCACTAGCTCACTCCTAGACTAGGCTGTAGTTAATTAAGCAGTGGTAATTAACTACAGTAATGGTGATCTTGAAGATAGTAATTTGGGTGTCAGACTGACAGTGACAGATTAAACGTGAGTTTGCTCTATTGATCGTTTGCTCTAGGAAAATAGCACCAAACAATCACAATAATTAACAGGTATAATTTGTATAATTAGGTTGTACAACTTCTACACTCTCATTTTTCACGTACACTGTATTTTCTAAAATATTCTACTGACAAGCTACTTAAAAATAAATTTAATCATTTTTTAAGTTTTTAAGCTAACACTTAATTAAACATACTTTAACGAAAAATCACACTATTTTTCGTGCAGAGTGGGAGAAGCTCCCCACCTTAGTGCTTTAAAAGTACGGAAAATAAAGTATGATATCAAAACATTAAAATCAACTCCAAAAATACCTAAAAATCATATCTAAAATTAAAATTTAAAGAGTAGTTAAATTCTATAAATCTACAATTAACTAGTTTATAAAAAAACTATCAGTAGGCTGCGTATTCCATGAAGCATTAGGAGCTACCACAAGAATATATAGCATATGATTTTATTAGAAACCTACAACCTATATATCCGATAAATTTGGGGCCACTGCCACTACACTTAAGTTCTTACAAGCTAGGCTCATCTACATGGTATAAAATTACTTTTTTTGGATAAAAAAAATACTATTTGTTATTCTTGTAATTTTTTGAAGTATCCAAAATATTACAAGTTGTAGCAAAATTGGGCTATTCAGCAGGCGACTGCTGCTACGTGTGTGCGGTACTGTTCATGCTGGCTGTGACGCAGCTCCAAACCCAACAGTGAAACAGACTATATACTCATAGTTTCGTGAAATTTATTTAAAACTTAAATTTTGGCTAGAGCTGGAGGTAGTGATTGCAACGCAGCTCCAAACCCTCTAGCGAAACAACCTTGATACTTAGGGTCTGTTTGATAGAGCTCCAATTCATAAATTTAACTCCAACTCCACCTCTCTAGTTCATTTTGTGAGAGAATTTCATCCAACTCCACTCCCATTTTAGGTGAAGCAATGGAGCTGGAGCTACCCTTATAGTTCCGTGAAATATTATTTATTATTTAAATATTGGCTAAAGCTAGAGTTAGTGATTGTGACGCAGCTCCAAACCCAGTAGCGAAACAGCCTCAATGCATAATACAGTTCTGTAAAATTTATTTAAAATTTAAATTTTGGCTGGAGCTTGGGGGTAGTGGTCGGTTGCTGTGAATTGGGATGACCTGATGCGTGTGAAAAGGGAAGGGACTGATCAATGGAAGGAAGGAGGCATGGTGAGAACGAGTCAATTGTTGGGCAGATGGTGCTAGGAGTACACTTCTACTACCACTGCCTGCCTACTCCATGTGCACGCCTGCCCCAGGCGACCGCATCCCAACACCGGCCCACCCCCACGCGACCACCACCACACGCATCCAACTCGGGACCACCCACCCAGCGACCCAAGGACCCAAAGGCCAGGCCACACCCAGCCCCGATCTGGCCTGCACTGCACTGCTCCTACCAGTACAACGGAAAGATGAGAGGGATTTGCACTATTACTACTGTACATTAGGATACTAGCAGCAGCTCCTTCATGTTCCTACAGCTTCGCCAATAAATACCCAACAGTGCCCTAGTACATGTATATGTACGTCGTACACTCCTGTGTCTAAGTAAGTACTCTTGCTGTATTAAATCCTAGGCCCTCCATCAGGAAATGTTACAAACATTTTAGGCCTCCTTTTAATTGGAGGAAAAACAAAGAAATTAAAATCCTACACTATTCATGCTTTGATTTGTAGGAATGAGAAAAGAAAAAACGTAGAAAATTTCTTATTCCTACAATTCTAGAGCAAAAACGTAGGAAAGTTAACATCCACTCTAACTTCTTGAAAAACTTTCCTTGAGTCTATCTCTCTCATGTGATTCCTGCATTTTTCCTGCGGTCTAATCAAACGGTCATTCCTATATTTTTCCTGTGTTTTGTAATCCTATGTTTTACACTTGCAATCCTACCAAAATACCGTATTTTTCCTATTCCTCCGTTTTTTTAATCCTGCAATTCAAAGGGGCCCTAAGCATGAAGAAAGTACTAAAATATAACCAAATATAAATTTTAGAGTTTTTTCAATCGTATATTTGTCTTTTACTTCCCCTGTCTTAAAATACGTGATAAGACATATCTTAGTATTATAAATTTAGATATAAATCTGCTAAATTTATAATATTTTGATGTATCCACTATTCTGTACTAAATTGCTTTATTTTTGAACGAAAAGAGTAAAGTTCTAGCTTTATCCTTTAAACCTGATATGTACTATAAAAGTTTTATCCAAGTCAGTCAGAGGCCATGGGAATAGGTTTCACCGCTAACAAAAACAAGCAGATGTGTGGAAGGGTGTACTACCATGGTTTGCTACGGAGAAGTGCGCAGCGTTTTAATTGCAGGTCCAGGCATGTGGCTGGGGCACTTGGAGGGTGAATTTAGTTCGTTTCGTCGGTTGCGCGCATGCATCCGCCCGAGTGGGGGTGTGTGTGGGGTGCGGGTGCGTGCATGCATGCACGAACGCGTGCAGAATTCTGCAGATGGAGCGTGCGACGCAACGGACGGACGGACGGACGGATCGATGATCCGTGTCGGCATCGACATCCTTCCGGAGACCGTAATGGCCAAGCCCGGTTTTTGGCCGTTTTTGTCGGAGTAGACGACGGATACGGCGCTGCTCTGCCTGCCGTCTCAGCCATCACCAAACCGTTTAAATGGGATTACCGTCATTCTACGAAAACCGGGAGGTTATCGTGAAAACCATACGTTTACCGTGAGGTTTATTATGATTATAAAACCTAAGAAGATTAGCACAGATGATAACGGCGAGAACCGCGAGATTTTACAAATCCTGCCTGCCGCTGTGCTTTTCTTTTGCCCATCTGAGAGCAGGTACTTGTACTCTCTCCGTACTTAAAAAAAACCAACCTAATATTAGGATGGGACATATCCTAGCGCAACAAATCTGGACATAGAGCATGTGGGCTATAGATTTATAGCCAGCTGCAACACGGATTTCAAGACACAATATGTGTATGATAGGATAGAATCAGATATTAATAGTGTAGTATGTAACTATTGTATAAATTAGCTATTAAATTAATTATAGATAATTTGGAGTTATTAGTTGGCTATATACCTTGCTGTGAGCTGATGCATGATGCAAACGCTGAAGCCTGAAGACGAGTCTCTTATCTGATGAAACCGTGATGGTACAGGGCTAAGGGGGGCAGGGAGCTCAGGGACAGGGGTAGTGTTGTCTTTTCGCAGCCACTGATCTGGTTTTAGGGGGCACTGCTGGGTGGGCCCCCTGTCACTGTGCTCAATATCAGTTGCTATATGTTTTTTCTTCCCCTCTGTTTCTTGGCTGGGCTCACTAGGAATACAGGTTTAGGTCACTGTGCCAATTGAAGTGCCTGCGATCGATGACAGATTAACTCAGGTATAATTAAGAGCAAGTTTAATAGTATAGCCTACTGCTAGCTCCAATTTATCTATAGCCAATCTAATAGCTCATTCATACAATAGTTATATACTACACTATTAATATCTGGTCACACCTGTCATATACACGCTGCGTCTTGAAGTCCGTGCTACAGCTGGCTACAAATCTGTAGCTCACTGCTCTTCTCTCTTCTTATTTATCTCTTTAAAATGTGTTTGCAACTGGCTTATAACCTACTATTATACCTGCTCTATGGGGTAGTGACAACACAACTTGTCTTTGTTCGGATTGGCTACCTATAGGATAGGAAGTAGAAGTACTGTAGTGCAACCTTCGTCATAGAATAAATTTTTTAAATTAATATAAGATGTGACATATTTTAACATTATAAATTTGAACAGACATATGATGAGATTGGTAGTATTAGTGTACTAGATTAATCTATTCTAAGATGGAGGGAGCACTATTAACTATATAATACTAAGTTATAATGACATTGCCAATTTTCCATCATTTTGAAATACGTTATTCGCATTACTAGTATTATAGTGAATTATCTAATTAACTATAAAAATACATTATTTTTTTAAAAAATAAACTTGATAAATAATTTAGAACAGACGGTCTGAACAATGTGGTAGAAAAGAATATTTTTTAAAAAAAACATACTGTAATTTTAAAAGCATGGATCAAATACAAATAATACACGGTATTAATCCAACGGAGTAGGAGTACACCCCTGAAAAAGTGAAAATAACAGGGCCAAAGTGAGTGCTGGCCTGTTGCCTGTTGGCAGTGGCCTGCTGATGAATTGCGCCGGAGTAGCAACAACTTCAAACACTGTATCCTATAATCAAAAGCTCTATCCATGCTGCTCCGGCCGGAGTGGCGCACCTACCTCACTATACTTCTCTAGCGACTAATCCTATACGTACTTGCAGTAGTACATTGGTACTGGTATTTCTACAGTCGTAATGGTGAATGATGGCTGGTCTGGCAGCTTGGCTGGTTTGCCCTGCTGCTTGGACAATGTTAGCAGGCGAGTCTCGTTGCACGGTTGCCTCAACTGCAATACATGTACGATACTCTCTCCGTCCATAATAGCTGTGTTTAGTTACTTCTGAAGTTGAAAGTTTGGGTTGAAATTAGTACGATGTGACTAAAAAGTTGTGTGTGTATGACAGATTGATGTGATGGAAAAAATTGAAAGTTTAGATCTAAAGTTTGGATCTAAACACAGTTAATATAGTTCATTTTGAATATCCAAATTCATTGTAATAGAATGTGTCCAGTTGGCACTTGGCAAGCCGGAACGCCGAAGAAGTACTTAGCGACGATGAGGGATGAAAGCGGTTCAAAAGTTTTTGGTTTTTAGACGCGTTTTAGAAAATGGGAAATATCACTTGGAATTTTTCGGAGAGTTTCATAAATAGAAATGAAATCAATTTTTTTTTAAAAAATGTAAACGAATACGATCAGGCTACTATCATTTTGAAAATGGGAAATAATTTTCAATTATTTTGAAAATGAACTCAGATTTTTTTTCTTGGAATCTGAAATGAAGTACTTTTCATATTTTTCTAGTACGGTGTTTTAGATCTATTTTTCTTGACTGATAAATATTTTTTGTTTTTATTAGGCCACACATACTACTTAGGGCCCTTTGAATCGCAAGATTGAGAAAACATAGGAATAGAACAAACACAGGATTTTGATGTGAATGCAAATGTAAAAAAGGGATTGCAAAACACTCTAATAACATATGAATGACCATTTGATTGGACCGCAGGAAAAGTAGAATAATTAGAGGAGAGATAAAGATTTGAAGGAAAGTTTTCATGAGGTTCTACCTTATATTAGATTTCCTCCAAAACTTGCAAGGTATTAGGCATTCCATAGGAATTTCATATTATTCTATAGGATTTATGGATTTATTCTTTTGATTTAAAGGGTTATATAGGAAAGATTCCTATAAGAATGAAATCCTCTAGAATTTCTATGAATTTTCTTCGAATCAAAGGGGTCTTATAGTCTTTTACTTATTATAGTTCTCATGGAAAGTCAAGTGTACAACTAGATTTTTCTATTTGGTTTTTCTGGTGGATGGTATTTTTGTTGGATGGTCTTCCTCGTGGGTTGATTTTCACGTGTAAACCCTAATTTGAATGGGATAATGTTTTTCTTTTTTTTTTTGGTTGAGATGGTGTTTTTAGGGAGTTGTTATTTTTATAAGGAACCATGATAGTGGGAAAAAAGGGGTAGCTCCGCTTCTAAAGTAGTACATATATATCAACCCGACATATATCGACCAAGTTCAAAAATATTCCAACAAAATTTTTATTTTTTTCATAAAAGTTGTTCAATTTTCTTGGTTCGTGGTAACTAAGCTTACTGCAGGAGATGGGTAATCCCTCGCTCCGGTAAGATAAACCTGATTTGCATGAGGTGGTGCTAGTCTTATGGCCGTCTTGGCTGCCGCTGCCACCGGGCATGTTCCGGCCTGCCCGGCCATTGCCAGTTTGCCACCAAGCTGTAGTGCCCCATATGTAGCAGCAAGTATTTCTTCCGTCCCATAATATAAGAAATTTTAAGTGAATTTGATATATTATAGCACAATAAATTTTGAGTGGTCTGTCCAGATTCATTGTAACAAGGATGTTCAGATCCACAGAAAAATTGTCTTATATTATGGGATGGAGAGACTATTACATACTCCTTCCGTCCAAAAAAAAGACAAACCCTGGTTTCCGTATCCAACGTTTGACTATCCGTCTTATATAGATTTTTTTTATAATTAGTATTTTCATTGTTGTTAAATGATAAAACATGATTAATGCTTTATGCATGACTTGTTTTTTTATCTTTTTCATAATTTTTTCAAATAAGACGGACGGTCGAACGTTTGACATGAAAATCAGGGTTTGTTATTTTTTTGGATGGAGGGAGTACATTACATGTAGTACTGGTACTGATGTACTCCTACATCCTGCAGTAAGTAAAAACGGAGAGTAAAAAGGCCGCACATGGCACAGCGAAGCAGATTTCCATTTTCCAGCAGCAATCTGACGGGCGGAGCTCTTAATCGTACGGGCAACCGCAGCTGTGTTCTCTGACCACCTTACAGTAGTGTAGTAAAAGTACTTCCCCTAGATTAAAGAGTACTCACTCCGGCACATTTCAAACGAAGTTATAAGTTTTCATGTCCAATTTTAATTACTGCTTTTATTTAAATTTTTAATGATTAGTATTTTTGTTGTTATTAGATGATAAATATAAATAATACTTTATATATAACTTATATTTTATATATTATATTTTTTAATAAGACTAGAAAAGAATCTCGTGACTGCGTGTAAAATTAGGGAGCACTAAATTTTTTCTTTCACAGACAGCTGCCGGCCCATGCTTGCGTACGTACAAACCGTCGTCGCCAACCGGGGACAAAAGTCCTATAAATACAAACAAGTGGCCTGTATGCTGTGACACGGCCATGAGTGGTAAACTAGTACGGGTGCCAAAATATGGCTCGCTGATTATCGATGAGTATGCAGGCCGGCCCGGACCACTGGAGCATGCAGTCTACTTGGATCACAGTACTACTATCTCAGAATGGCATTGTACAGTATTAGTATCAACTGAAACCACTAATTGAAATATGATTTCACTAATTGATGAACCTTATCATAAATTTAGTTAGCTTTTTTTTTTCTCTTTCAGCTGGCCGACATGATAGGGTAATCAAATGGATTAATCAATCATATTCCCTAGCTAAGCTCACCAGTGTACACTGTAACTCGAGCAGAGCACAGCACGCGCGCGGCAGCATTTCCTTCAGTTTTAACGACACCATCGCTGCAGCGTACTCCGCGGTTTTCTTTCTCCGCGACGAGCATCTCGAGGCACCCGGCGCCGTCCTCTGCACGAATCTCAACGCACCACGCCTTCGCCGTTGCCGTAGCCGCGCCCGCGCGAGCTTTCACACACGCTGTCACCGACAAAGCAATCACCGGGAGAGGATTAATTGGCAATGGTGGAGGATGATTAGGGCACCCGCAATGGTTATTTATATGCTTTTTACAAGAGATCCATGTCAGTATATTTTCCTACTTGGAAGAGATTAAATGAAGAGAGAGTAAAGCTATCTACTAACCTGGAGATAGTTTATAGAGAAAAACGATGCAATGCATTAGAGAGCTATAGGTACCCATGTAGACATACTATTGAGGTGGTTTACTATTAATCTAGTATATTACTGAGATGTACATGTTTTATAGAGAGCACCTTACTCTACCATTGCGGGTGCTCTTAGAGCAAGTTTAATAGTATAGCCAGCTACTAGCTTCAAATCATCTATAGTTAATTTAATAGCTAATTCGTACAATAGTTACATACTACTCCCTCATACTACTCCCTCTGGTTCTATATTAATTGACGTTTTGGACAAGGTTGAGGTTAAACTTTTATAACTTTGACCATCAATAACTTTAAAAATATTTAGTTTAAAGAAACTAGAAAAACATATATAGATTTGTCTTTCAAAACACTATAATAAAAGTAAATATGCATTTATTTATTGTATATATTATAATAGAAAAATAAGGTCAAAGGTATATCTTGTAGAGCGTGTCATTGTTTAAAGCGTCAATTAAAATGAAATCGGAGGGAGTACACTATTAATACCTGGTCCTACTTGTCATACACACACTGCGTCTTGAAGTCCGTGCTACAGCTGGTTATAAATCTGTAGCCTGCTGCTCTTTTCTCTTCTCTTTTATTTACTTAAAATATATTTATAGCTGGATTATAGCATGCTATTATATCTGGGGTGATCTGATTAACTAAATCCGGGTGTTTATCTCGAGATCGTCAGGTCGTGAGCTTTTGGAGAGCAGCTATTTCATGGCAAAACTTACGGATTTGAGCTCTTTTCCTCCTATACTTAGAACAAGATATCAACAGGGTCAATCGGAAAATATTATTTTCTTTTATTATGAATTTCTGGAGTGGTCTATTTCATACTGCGTAGACCATTATATTTATAGGTTTATAGGTATCATTGGTGCTATTTAAGAGATATGGAGTAAGATTAATGCAAGATATACAAACATTAAATTACAATGCATTTAATGACATAGAAAATCCCGGTATTAATTGCATCAGATATGATATAGTAATGGCCGTCTTGTAATTGCACAAGTATCATTGCTTCCATGTTCCATCTCTTTTTATACTGTATAAATTTTAAAATAACCTTATTTCCTGACGCACGTTTAGAATCGATACCTCATTTATTTATAAATTTGATAGCACTCTTCTGTTGGTAAAACTGACAACATTCAATTAATAGGGGCATAAGGAAAATGCAGGGGATAATTGTCTTGAAGTCTATAGACTTACATTTAGAAAAAAAAAACATATTCAAAGTAGGTACTATTAATTTTCTCCATATTGTCCCTTTTTTCTTTTTACAAATTGAACCTTTTCCAACTCTTGATTTGATTTTTCTTAGGTTCCTTTTTTTTCGTTTTAACCCCCTCACCCCCTGTGCAGTTACAACCTGTGGACTAGCAAAGATTGATACAGATATATACACAGACTGACTATCGGACTGAACTTCACCGGACATCGACTCGCCCTGTTTAGTTCACACCAAACTTTCCTCAAACTCTCAACTTTCCATCACATCACATCACATTCAAAACTTTTCTACTCATATAAATTTTCAACTTTTTTTTCCAAACTACCAACTTTCCCGAACTTCTCCCTAATTTCAGGAACTAAATAAAGCCTCACTGAACGGCTGAACCTGAACCAAGCAAGAAAAGTGAGGCGCTGAGCTGAGTGCACACTGCAGCTGGAGGCCTCCCATATAGGCTGCCGCTGGAGGGAGAGGCCCATCGGGTAACTAATCCACGCGTCAAATTACTTGCGTGTTTGGGCCCACGAGATGGAACTAGGGAGCAAACAAAGGTATATATTTTGCTTCATATAATAGTCTCCTGTCCTTACATTGATTGGTTCGGAGTGGATTGGTTCAGAGTTGAATCTCTTCCGAGAGGCTGTGAATTCTACAAAAAGGTTTGAGAGAGTTTGTGCAGATTTATGAAGGGGATATGTAAGTTAACTATTCTTTTCTGAACATACCGTAATGCTGTTCTTCCTGCAATGGACTCATGATATTTCTTTACATACAGTATCACATTTCTGACAGTAACAATGGACCTGCAGTGCTTGCTCATGATCAAGATACTATCCTCCTTCGGCCTTTTTGTCCTTGTCGACAAAACATGCTAGAGATTGCCCAAACTAGAGGCTGTAATTGCAATGGAAGATGACATGAGCTCTTGTTTACAACGTGTTGAAATTTGAAAAGCTCGAGTCGGTATTTATGTAATCATCTTGTAAGCAAACCATCAGAAATACCAAAGAAGAAAGAGTGTCTAATGCTACAATCTTTTGATCGGGTAAAATCCATCTAGAAAAGGACGAAAAGAGTGTGCATTGCTACTTCTTGGTGCATTTCAGGCAGTGGCCACGCCGACAAGGCTTCGTTTTTTACGGGCAATGAACACTTTTGAAATTAAGGACTGGTCGAGAAAGTGTTTAAGCTCATAAGCAATCTGTAGCTGCAAAATATAAAGCCAGTCGACACGATTCAGACATTCAGTCGCACAGCCCAATCCATCCAGAGCTTCAGATGAGAGGGATGACGGTGAACCACATCGTCACCGGGCGGGGCCGCGGCGTCCAGATAGCTGGGGCGATGGTGGCTGTGGCCGTTGCTGTGGTCGCCGTCTGCATGGTGTGCGGCGGCGGGTGCAAGGCGGCCAGCAACGAGGAGGATGCGTCGTGTTCATCCGTCGCTTGATTCTTTTTAGGGGCGGAGACAGAAAATAGTATGAGTGAGGGGTAAGGATTTACCACTTAGGTAGACTAAGAAAGTAAAAAGTGTCAAAGGGCCATTTGCCCCCAGTCACTGCTAAATTGAGTGGGGCCAAGGGCCCCGCTTGTTACACTCTAGATCCGACCTTGATTCTTTTGAAGTACTCCCTCCGTTTTATATTATAAGTAAGTTGAAAGTTTCAAAAATTTGAATGAAAAAGTTTCACAATTTGAGTTGAAATTTTCAAATTTTAGCTAGTGTTTTTTGGGTAAATTTTTAAAAATTTGGAGCTAAAAGTTTCAAAATTTGAATTGAAATTTCAAATCCGAGTTGGAAGTTTCAAAATTTGAGTTGAAAGTTAACTCACATTTTTAATATTTGAAATAAATCTATTTAAAAAAGTCTTGGTTACAAATTATTTCTCGAATTTCAGAGACGAGTAGAAAATTATAGAAATAATTCAAAATATATCAAAAACTTACAATACAGTATTTAGGTAACTTCCAATTGTTCAAAATGAATTGAAAGAAGAAAAACAAAAAAATATCCATACATGGGCTTGACCTATAAGGCCCATAAGCTACCAGGAGAGTAAGGCGCAGCTGCACCGAAAAGTTCTGGCGAAAGTTATTAGGCCGGTCCCTCCCAACTAGAATGCATAGGATGAGAGAGTCGACCTTGCTTGAGAGAGACCAAAATCCTCGTGTAATCCCGTTCTCATTCCTATTTCTCTGAAGTTTAGGTAGGATAGGATAGCAATTATGTGCAGAGAGAACACCTTCATATTTCAAAGGCTGCTTGATGTTGAATTTTTTTGGATAATGGGCTTGGTGTTGAATAAAAAAGGCTTGGATAATGACCTTTGTTAGACTAGACGATGTGCAAGCTACAGATGGCGTGGCCCTAACTGGCTCTTGGGGAATGAAGTGTGTTATTTAGTTCAATTCTTGTTTGCAAAATTAATCTCTCTTCACAATTTACATCGAACTATCATAGGAGCAAAGTGCATGCAAGGTGTTATGATGCCACATATGTAGCCTTTGAATCTCATTATTTCCAATAAAAAAACTTATGATACTACAGTTTGCAAAGCACACCATTAGCTATATTTGCCCGGTCCACCGTAGTATACATGCATACCATCATCATTAAGTCCATAGTCATCATAGGTGTATAATTTTGGATTGTCGGCTCGAGGATGGGCACTACGGATGCTTGGGGTAACCAGCTTGTTGTTCTCATCTTCAATAGCTTGAATATTCCTAACAAAAGCTACTTTGCCAAATCCTTCAGAAGCGAAGTGCCCACTACCAATTTGTGGAGGGTCCGAAGAAGCTGTTGGACCTTGAACATATCCACCCCAAAATGCAAAATTACATTTGTCCTTCATGGATGAAAATTGTGAACTCGGCCAATATCCAATAGGTGTATTATTTGAACTATATGCTAGCCACCAATTCTTAGTCTTTGGATCCTAATATAAATAAAAAATATATTGTAAATACTCCGTAGTTTGAAGTAAAATGAGCATTGAACACTAATATGTCTTGAGTTATCAAACTCGGAAAAATGTAATTAGTTCATCTTGGTTTGAATTGGTTTGGGCTAGTTTCATGATGTATGACAATTGTAGCCATATTGATTTCAGAAGGCAACTAAAATGGTTTCAGTTATGCTTACTCGACTTACTATAGTTATATATTTCATACCTAGACAATTCAAAAATATTTTTCATGCCCAAACATTTTTTATGTTGATCGTGCACAAATATTATATAATTATTTATGTGGGTGAGCCTTATGTAATTTCTCTTGTTTTAATGGAATTGTAACAAAAAAATTCATTTTAAGAAATTTACTTACATGCATATAAAGTATCTGAGTATGAGATGATTACTTAATTATCATAGATAGTTCAACTAATATTATAGTGAACTGACTAGTTTTGCAAGAAAACAAAAATCTAGGAGCTTTACCTTGTACAAAAACTGCATGCCTAGACATGGAACCAATATAACTAATCATACATATTTTAAGAATAGAACAATACCTTAAAAATAAGAACATCTATTACATATTGTGGTCCATTATAGACGGAGATAGGATGTACTCTTCCTCCAAGACCAACACTGCGACTAACTTGCACGAAACCAGGACAATTATGATCAATACAATTTTTTTTCAATTCTTCATTATCCTGTTATCAAAATTTATTGCAAAGTCAATAAGGAAATATATCAAATATATCTATGATATCCCTATTTTAAAATTTATATGGTCACTATAGATGCTTATTGAAAAAAAATTATGCACATGGTAAAAAAAAATTGTTTATGCCTTACCCAAGAAATATGGAACCTAGCAAAGCTGTCGCCACTGAAGCTTGGATAAACACATGACCCAGCACCTATCCCAACTCCTTTGCCTACCTTTGGCACACTACCAATTTGTATCCATGATGCACTAAGATCATTGCTATCTTGCTTCACTTTTGGTTCATAGACATTTATTGACGCCTGTGATCCGTATATCTCATCCCAATATTTGATTCCTGCTACCTGCAATGAAAAAACCAATGATATTTTGTTGTGAATGAAAAGAGTAGCATAAACACTATAGAGATAAGATGATGGAGTTGAAAAATATCATTGGTATGTCCAATGTGAGGATGACAATGTGGGTCCTAGGCCCACATACCATCCTCACATTGGATATTATTTTCCACTTATGCATGTTTCAGTGCTACAACATGATGACATATTACATAGAAGTCAATCCCTTATTGTAGTTAACTTGATGGCATATCTATACTCACTTCGTCCGAAAATATAAGGTAATTTGGTTGGATGGAACACATTTTAGTAGAGTACTACGAATCTGGATAGGCTCCCTTATATTTTGGGACAGAGGGAGTACCTTCTAAGTTGGAGCCTACTAGCTCTAAAGCTTAACATACAACCATACCACATCATCATTCACTATAAACTGTTACATTTAAAGCTCATGCAAGCATGACATATCATCTACAACTTATTACATTCTATAGCTCAACACACTAGCATGTCAAATCATCATCTCCCACATATTTTCTATAATATTTCAAAATGTATCCATCCATCATTTCAACAATACTCAACATTCATTCATCCATATATTTCAAAGCAAAGCATGAGGCACCATCTAGTTACATAGAAGTTCCAATCCCTTATTGTTGTCAACTTGAACCAACATCATTTGACCTTCTCAAGAAGTACTTGTAAAATTGGGTACAATAAAAGATTTTATAATCCTTTCAATGCCATTGAAATAATATTCATGTGAGCAAATATCATGTTTATGGAACAGTATCAAAGTTTCAGAATGATTACAAGCTACTTGTTACTTAAAATAGCACTAAAGCTTTGAAATTATAGTTTTCTATATAATTGGTCCTACCAATGGACACAACATATATTTAATCTTATTGTTTATCATTAAGAATTTTAATGTTAACATCCAAAGATTGATTTGAAAATGATCATATTCCATAAATAGGTTATGAATAGTCACAATCGTGGTTTTGAAAATAGTAGTGTGCAACCTGTGTTCATGGGACTACACACAAATTCAGTATGATCGTAATCAGACTTTGATCATTATATAATTTTAAAATTTTATGAGAAGAAACTTACCAGTTGTTGTAAATCATTGCTAGCCAACGTGCTGATACCTTGCACCATCGTGGTGTCCAGTTTGTTGTTACGCAGAATTGGAATTGTTCCTATGGGGCAGTCGATGGTAGACAACTGTGCATGTGAGACTGCAGCTACCAGTGGCGATTTGATATCCAACCTTATGGGGGAAGAGCTTGGTTCCATCTATTTGAGATGTAAAACTGTGTCACCGTATAGTAAATGATTGGATAAAATCCTTATTTACTCTTGAAAGTTGACCGTATCCCTTATTCTCAATGATATGCGGGTTTTGGGCCTAGGTGTCAATGACTCGTCATGGGCAATAAGGGATAGGGTGATTTTTACATGCACAAATAACATTCTCAATATAGACTTGACAAAAGACATCCATGAAGTCTTCGCATGTATAGTTGATAATAGCATAGTTACAAAAATAAGTTAATTATTTCATTTCTTAATGTTAAATGAGAGTTTAAGTAGTAGATAAATAATGAATATTAATAAAATGCACTCCCTCAGTTTCATGTTGTCAGTTGTTTTGGGTTTGTTCTAAGTCAAATTTGTTCAAGTTTAACCAACTTTATATAAAAATATAGTAATATTTTCAATAGAAAACAAAATATACTATAGAATATATTCAATGGTGAATTTAATCAAACTAATTGTGTGTTGTAGATGCTGCTACTTTTCCTATAGACATGTTCAAGCTTGAAGAAATTTGACCTTGGGCAAACCCAAAACGTCTTATAATATGGAACGAATGGGAAGCAAATAGTATGGCTTGTCGTGAATAAAAACCAATTTAAAGAATTTTGCTATCATGATTTTAGCTACAACTTGCAGTACCTATTTATTATATATAATCATGAATTTGAAAGAATCTACATATAATTTTTGGACGAAACTTAAACTAAATCAAATTTAGCCACCATGTGAAAGCAAATAATAGCTTTGAGAAAGTGGTTTACCTGAATTTCATGGTCTTTGAACAACGGGTGTTTAAAGGTTGGCTGTTGATTGACGTCAACACAATCGTATATATCACCATCTTCTGTCTAATTTTATGTTACCTATGCTTGTTAGACATCAAACGATGCAGAATACACCCTCCAAAAAAGATCAATAGTCTTGCACATACCTGAACAGTCTTATTAACTTGTTGATTTGTGAATGTTAGACCTGTGTTTTCTCCACTATTTGTGGATTTGAGCTCCTTTCCTCCGATAGTGAGAATAATATATGACAAAAGGGCCACTCGGAAAATATTGTTTCCTTTCATTGTGGAAATCTTGAGTGGTGTATTTCATAGTGTGTACACCATTATATTTATAGGTTCATAGGTACAACTAGTTGTTTAAAATGTATTATGCTGCAATCAATGCAAGATATTTAATGCATTTATTTACTTGTATAGAAAATCCTATTATTTATTGCACAAGACATGATATAGTAACGACCATCATAATTGTAGGTATCACTGGTTCCATCTTTTTATATAAATGCCTAAATTTTAAAATAACTTTGTTTCTCGATACGCAATTTGGATCGATACCTCATTTATTGATAAGATGGACAAAATTCAATTAACAAGGGCAGAAGGAAAAGGAAGGGGACAAGTGTCTTGATGTTCTATCAAGGTTTACATTTACATAATTTGTAACATATTCAAATAAGGTGGTATTAATTTTCTTCAAATTTATCACTTTTTAATAAGTTGAATCTTTCCCGATTCTTGATTTAAAATTTTCATGTTAGATTCTTCAAAAGAAAATTGTGTTAGTGTTTGAGTTGATTATGTGTATAAAGTTAGTTACAAATTAGGATTTGGATTGGCTTTGAACTTTGTTTGAGATTTACTTTAAGCTTTGCTTTCCATTTTTCCCTCTCTCGATTTTCATGATTTGGCTCTATGTGAATGGATTGGATTTTGGGACTTGTGCTTGGACAGCTTGGTGCATTCTTGCTAGATTATTGAGTATTAGCTTTCAACCCAAGTTCTTTTATTCTTTTGCCTTACTGGTTCATTCATTTAAGTGAGTGAAAACCCAATCCCATAGTCGTATTTCTGCAGCTGTTTTTTAGAGATCGATTTGTCTGCACCCCATTCCATTCCATCGTGCTGTTATTTTTTTCGCCCTTTTCTCATCAATGTCTACCCAAGAGGCCTAATTTAATAACAATTTTTTTTCATTTTTAGTTTTTTTTAAAATATTTACAGAAATAATCTATCGGCAAAAAAAATACAAAAATAGACCCTGCCGCCCACCTCCGGGGCGGCAAGCTGACGTGGCAAACGGGGGAGGGACGGGCGGTGACGGAGGGAGGTTTTTTTGCAGGAAAACCCTTGCCGCCCTCTGTTGGGGCAGCAAGGGGCCCCAATGCAAAAAAGCCAGCCGGGGCCGTCCATTTTGCAGGCGGCCCCTTGCCGCCCTCTGGTCGGGCGGCAGGCCTCGCTGCCTATAAAAGGCCTGCCGCCCAGCCCCCAGCCCTCATTCCTCCCCCCACAAATCCAGTAAAAAAAAAAGAAGAAAGGGGAGGAGAAGAGAAGAAGGGGCGAAGTCCTGCCGGATTCAGACGCCAATTTGAAGTAATATTCATAGATCCTATATGTGACTATTGAGTTAAATACTGTGTATTTTTTAAAAACTTTGTTTGAATAAATGCATTATATTTTTAGGGTTTTAGTTGTACTAATCTAGAAGTGCGTATTGTAGATATCGGTAACTACGTAGATCTGCTAGTTTGGAATCAGTACTTTACCGTTGCATTGGCATACACAAGAATATATTACGTTGTAGATGTTTATTGCATGAAAGAGTAATATGATCTAGTTATTTTGTTGATAGATATGTCGAACAAACAAATATTCCAAGTTTACCATGGACTAGGAAACGTCCGTTACGGGCCAACTGGGGTAGATTTGTCAGAATTTATTGTATCAAAAAGGGGAATTGATAGACTGGCTGAGAGGAGTGTACCTTCTATAAAAAGATGGTTAATGAGGGGCTTGAGAGTTGATCCACAGACAAGTGACATAACAATCAATGTTATAGTAAGTCAGGCAACTGAGGGTTTTTATTGGGAACTAATGCCAGTTCAAAACTCTCGAGTGTGGAGATGGTATGTGGAAAATGCATTGCAACGCGTGTGGCCTCTAGCTATGGTTCCGTTTGTTCACCTGAAGGATCCAGGTGTGCAGATGAACATGGATGATGGCGAGGGACCAAGTGCTGAAGTAAATGAGACTTCTATGGAAGAGGTCAACGCACGAGAGGACGGGGGCGTAGTAGCTCCAGTGGGCATTCAACCAGGTGGAGTGGCCGACGAGGGGGAGACTGTCGGTGCCATTGTGGATGAAATGGAGAGGGAGGATTCTGACAATGAGCGTGTAGAGGAAGGTGATTCGTCAGATGATGAGACGGATATTAATCCAGCAGAATGGGCTAGTGAGGATTTTTCTGGTTTGGTCGTCTCTGAAGAGGATAGTGTGAGATGGGAGTACAAAGAAAATGAGGTTATTCAGGGAGCGATTTATACTAGAGCAGAAGATATGAAGGAGGCGGTAAAACATTTTGCAGTGTCACTTCATAGAGAGTTTTGGGTTGCCAAGTCCAACCGGTCGCAATATGAAGTTGGTGTGTTAAGGAAAAAGATGGTTGTCCTTGGAGAGTGCATGCTTATAAGGGAAAATGGAAGGATTATTGGACAGTGTCATTTGTTACCAAGCATACATGTTTTCCGCACGGAGGTAAGTATTTTTAAGGATTTTTTTGTACATGCCTCGCGCATCTATGTGAGTCGATTCATTCGATTGCTTCAGGGTTTCCTGCACCGTTCAGCACCCCGCCTTCCTCGGCTAGGCCTTATGTTGTGCCCCCCACAGGTACTTAAAAAAACAACAGTACTTCGACAATCAATTTACATGCATTTTATGTCTTAGCTTATAAGGGTCCCGTTGTCGATGTATAGGTTTCGCCCAGTTTGCTACGACGCAGGCCGCCCACTTCTCCCAGGCTGCAGGGTCAGCGTCTCAGGCAGCTGCGTCAACCTCGCACTCAGCGTAGTTCTGGCAGTACGCCGGGACTTCGTCACAGGCAGCCGGCACGTCGAGTCAGGGTCCACCACTGGACCATGCTGGGACCTCGTCGGACCACTTGGTGGCTTCCACCTTGCTCTTTGACATCACTGACTTCGACTTCGCTTCAGGCTCGACAGAGGACGTCATCAGCCCCTCACAGCTGGGAGGCGCACCGCCGGTGCAGACGCAGGACCAGGCGCAGGCCACTCCGCCGCCAGACACTCGTGCTACCTGTGCTGTGTCACCGGATCGTTTCACCTACTCCCAAGACCACGTGCGAGCACAGGCCCGGAGGACCAAGCGTGGTCGTGGCGCGGGGCAGGGCCAGTAGAGCAGACTTCTCTTTGTTTATTTGCTTCACATGCTAGTACTGTATGCTTGTGTAATGAATACGTTGTTATTATATGTGCACGATACCTTTCGGCACATGCACGACTACTTTCTGCCGCACCGATGCAGCCTCCTTTATTCGCGTGCGATACTAGTATTTGCCCGCCATTTTCCGCATACGACCAATGTAACTTTCGGCGCCAATCAGGCATGTAACTTTCGGCGCCAATCAGGCGTACCCACCATGCCCCGCCACGTTCACATGTCAGGGATATCACTCGATTTTTGGTGCCTATATAAGTCGCCTTAACGAGCGAGGCCTCACAATCTTTCAGAACTCAATCACATTCAGTACTCTCTCTTTCGTCAATGGCTAGACGCCTGGGCGTTGAGGATCCGAACTGGCGTAGAGATCCTTGTGTATACCTACTACCACTTTGGTGCCAGCGTCCTCTCTGCCTATGCGGTGATCGATGCCAACTAATGGCTTCGAGGAATCCTGATATTCGAGGAAGGCACTTTTTTAGGTGTCCTAACTATGACCATGAGGTATTTTACTATCTGCATATGCTTATTCATTCCGTATGGGCAATCGTTTTATTCTTCGTAACACTACTCTATTTGGCAGACCCGTACTACGGCTTGCGCATACATCGAGTGGGTCGATACAGGAAATCCCGTTCTCGACCTAACCACTTGTTTACAAGAAGGTCGTTAGTATTTCGCATCCGAAAGTACTGAGCAATACTTATAGAGAAAAGCGGCTTACGAACGACAATGTCGTGAACAACAGTGCGACTGGCGGGTGCTAACTACGGCACTACCTCCTTGGGAAGCCCGTCCAAGATGCAGGTATGGTGATCGTTGTCAGGTTCTTCGTTCCATAAAGCCTACAACATTGAGTCGAAGGTTCTTTGTTTGTCCAAATATTCTTGACGATGATTTCATGGTAAGAATATTTTGATTACATGAATCCTTATTTTCTCACAACATTTACTAACTTTGCTCGCTTCACATCTATTCTTTCCTCCCAGGAACCACCAAGGAGATGTCAATACAGAGAATGGATAGACACCAGAAGGGTTCTAACTCCACCTAGCCGTGTTGTGCAGCTTGAACTACCAGAGCAATACAAGGTTACTAAAGCGCGATTTGAGAGAGGAGAGGGATCCTCACGTAGGGGTTAGCTATTATCGGACAACTTGGCATATTGAAATTTCTACTATCATGCTTCCTTGTCCCATTACTACATCGTCGTTGTGTTCAACTATTGCACTATCTCCCTCCTAGTTCGAATCTAATATCATCTATGTAACCGCAATGGAAATAGTTGTATCATGTTCAAATTGTACTACTATTTCTTCATGTTACATAATTCTCCTTGTTTAAGTCCATATAATGTTTCTATGACCGAGACTGCGATAGGCCTATATCAATTATCCGAGTACTAATACATCAAATAAGTTACAAAATAATACCTTACTTAACATATGAAATTGCGAAACAACCAACTTCAATACATTTTTATAACAATATTAACAAGTTTTACCAATAAATACTTCTTTAATTATTATTAACATAACATAGAAAAATCATTTGGGGGTACTTTTTGCATATGGGTCGGGCGGCAAGGGGCCCAAATGCAAAAAGTACGAGCCCCAAGCTTTTTATGGGCTGCCAAAATTGCATTTAGCCTTGTAGGGACGGCAAGGGGCTAAATGCAATTTTGGCCGACGGCGGCAGACGGCGGGTTGACCGCGCCGTCTGCCACGTCAGCTTGCCGCCCACCTCTGGGGCGGCATGGTCTATTTTTGTAATTTTTTTGGCCGATAGATTATTTCTGTAAATATTTTTAAAAAAATCTAAAAATGAAAAAAATTCATTTAATAACTAGAGAGGCTTGTTTGATTGGAGCAGGAACAGCCAGATCGAGGCCCACGGGGAATCCCCGTTGGGTTAAACCCAGTAGGGATTCTAGCCCGGTCAACTACGGCCTTTCCTTCCTCGGTCGGCTGCGGTGCAAGGCGATGTTGCGACGGCAACACAGCACTGCCCCTTCGGTGGTCACCTTCTCCGCAGTAAGTTTCTTTCTTCCTTCCCCTCTCCTCTCCTGTGCTGTGTGTTATGCTAGAACCGGATGTGGCAGTGCAGTATGTATGATGAGAATGACGTGTAGAGCCTAGGCTCTCATGTCAATGACACATATAATGGTGTTTTTCAACTCCGAGATTTTTAGGATGGTTTCAAAGCAAATTGGCCCTTCTGGCCTTCTCAAAATCTCAAAATTGTTGATGTATGAACTTAGTTGAGGTTTAACTGACTGAGTGCTCGAGTATGTTCTGAAATAGGCACGAGTGGCATGTTTCTTAATCTTGATCAGGCAAGGCTGTGAGTGATTTGAAATATTGCAGATCAGTTTCTGTAAACGAGGTTGCACTAATTGTATTACCTGGTTTATCTCTACTGAAGGCAGTAAAAAAAACTTACTTCATTCGTTTGCTTAGGCCTAAAGTGTACTTTGCATGACTTGGGTTGAGTTCAGACTCTCAAGTCCTTTCAGCAAAGTTCATACTTAAGTTGGTTGTTTCTTAATGAATGTCAAGCACATGAAAAACATGGGTTTTGTGGATATGGATGTCGTGAACCAGAGTAACAGTGGTCTAGTGCTGCTGATTGGTTCCTTAAATAAACTAGAGCAATGAAGATGGTAGATAGCTTATCTGAATTTATTATCCAATCACTCTAAATAAAATGGATATTGGAGAGAGTTTAATTAAGGCATGATGTTGTTTTATGCATTATTAAATCATGCTAAAGATAGATCTGGTTGAAATTTTGTTGAGAATTACTGCTTCAGATGCTATTTATTTCCCCCTATTCGTGCAGTGGTTCATGGATGTGACTAGCTAAACACCTTTGTGCTGTGTCTGTTTTTGACTATTCAGGGCCAATGTTTGCAATTTAATTAGATTTGAAACTAATGAAGCATATTTTATCTGTGGTGCATTCTGTAAATTCATGAACTGTAAGTTTGCTAGACGGCGGTAACTGCAAAATTCAGGGTCGATGCTGGACGACAGACAGGCTGGAGAGAAGGAACATACAAAATCATGGCACCTGCGAGTTATGCTCCCGGGAAGAAGAATCAATCGATCATCTGGTTGCCGTTGGTTTGCAATAATGCGCTGAATTTCTAGTTATATTTTGAGGTAACCTTATCATTTTAGTTATTCTAAAGCTTAGCTAGTGTGCAGTGAGCATTTGGAGTCCTACAATCACATTGTTTCTTGATTAATGCTCTGATTATCTTAAGTGGTTGCTGATCAGATAGGCACGACAGGGGAGGGGTGTGCTTTTTGTGTATTTCCAATATTACTAACGAGATGATTTGTCTGGGCCATCCTTCTCTTAAGATTTTCCGTGAATGATTTTCATGATATTATGCTTTCAGGAACGCAAGCTGCTGACTGGTTTAATGTGGTTGGATGACCATCAGAGTGTCGTAACACCATTTTTGTTTGCTCTAAAACCTTGTCTATGTTCTTGTCATACCGCGCGAATGGATCATAGTCTGCTAGAAACTAATTGGGAATTTATAGTAGATCCCTCCTTAACAAACTGAAAAAGCATGAAAATCGACAGCTATATATGTTTAGAGTTTTGTCCCCTCAATAGATGTTCGGTTTTGTAATGCAAATTTATTACAATTGTCACGTCGGTTCGAAAAGATCCTTGTGCACCGAAAGCAGTTATAACTTGGTGAATGGTGATGCTCTATGTTCACTAATAGTTTATTGCGTAGGAAACTGGCACCATTATGTTCAGAGCTGATTTATAGGTTTAATTAATCGGTAGTAGTAAATCGTGCCCAACCCAAAAAGTTTGAAATCAATTCCTGCACTTACACTCCCGTTTCTGGCACCGAGATATTGTAAACTTGTGATCAGGGAGTTGAGTGTTGCTTTTGCTTGCCTATTCAGCATGGCTGACCTGGCATCTCCATATATAATTCGTTCAAACAAAGTAAAATAAAAAACATGGTATCTCCATTAAGAAACCTATAAAGGTTCGCACGTTGGGCGTCTTCCGGGGCGAGCCACGTCAGATTACTGTGCAGTAAGTTGGTAACTGTTGCTGTCCTACATGGACCAATTGCCGCGCGGCTTTGTGCGCCTAGCGGTCTATTTGGTTGGAGGGAGTTTTTAAGAGGGATTGAAAGTTTAGAGGGATGAGGCTATTAAATGTTTTGTTTGGTTGAGAGACATGGGAATTTCGGTGGGATGGGAATGAGGAATTGAGGAAGGAACTCCCTCCTTTTCAATACCTGGGTAGGGGCAGGTAATTGGGAGAATGGGAGGGAATTCCTCCTTTACTTTCTCTAAGCAAATCTCAGCCATCCGTTTTTATTAATGACCTAATCTTTAACTAAACTCCCTACCAATTTCTATTACCTCTACCAAACAAGGTATTGGGATTAAAAATCAAATTCACATCTTAATCTCTTTATCATTTTCCTCGTGTAAACTCCCAATCCTCTTCCTTCGAGTTACCAAACAAGCCGTAGGTGTAGGTGTGGAGCAGTTGGGTCGTGGCCTCGTGGTTGGTAGGTGCATGCGTTTTCTGATTAAATCATCGTTGCTGTGTATGGTGGTTTGCGGTGCCTGTGTGGTGGGCCTTTTTTTGTTTTGTTGGGTCCATTGGTCAGCGTTTGATTGAGTTTGGTTTCGGTTGTACTTCTTCCGTTTCATATGTATGTCATTTTAGTATTTTCTATATTTAAATTGATCTTAATAAATTTAGATAGATATATATATTTAGATTCATTAATATTAAATAAATGTGAGAAATATTTCATGGTAAAACGGAGGGAGTAGTATTTTTGTTGCTTGCACGTTTCGTCGCTTCGGCTGCCGCGCCCACGCTTGGTGCGGGATCTGAGTTGCCAATCGCGTCGCTTGGTCTTTGCTAGGCCCACGGATCATTGGCTGGGTGAGCCGAAGCCGAAGGGGCGTGCGGGCGTCGTCGCCTCGAGTGGAAGGCACGCCGTTTCGCATACCGCACGAGCTTTGGTACACTTGCATCTGCATCAATCACTGCAGCGTGGGCCTTTAGTTATGTGGGCCCATAGATCAGTCAAATCTTTATATACGATTTCAGGGGTGGAAATGAGGCGTGTGATTGGGCCACGTGGCTCACTGATTATTTAGGGTTAGTTCATCTGAAAATCAGCCACGTGTCCCTGTGCAATCTCAGATAGTCAGATCAGTAACTTCTCAAGCTAGCCTGTCTTCTCCTACCTGATTGGTCCACATGGACTTACAAAATGTTGACACGTGGAACAAAGACAAGATGCAGCCTGCAGCTAGCCTGCTAGCTACGCTCTGCTTTCATGGTTACAATCCTTTAGATACTTCCAAGCTCGTAGAAGTATAGTCAATAAATTAAATTAAGAACACCTAGATCCTTTGGATGATCTCAAAAATATTACCCCTAGAATAAACATTACACAGCGAAAAACGATACAGCACAAAATTTAGGAAAAACTAGGAGAAATACCATAAATTGGAAAATGAATAATGACATGTTATAGTGAAAAAATAGTTGTCAAAAGAAATAATAAGGCCAAGACTTTCTTTTGAGAAAAATCAACAACTCAAGTCTAGAGCCTAGATGCTTTTGAGCTAAGGGTACAAGCGGCTACCCATAAAAACCCACTTATAGGCTAAACTAACCTGCGAACTCGTTTATTTTGACCCATAAGTGGGTTTGCGGGTGACCTGCTTGCACCCCAATTTTGAGCGGGTCTTTGAAACTGGAGCTCAAAAAATAAATAGAGAAAACAATGGAAAATTAAAATGTAAAAAAAAACATATCTCTAAATTTGAAGCTCCAAAAAAAAGATAACACAACTGAAAATCAAAATATGTAAAAAAAAGGGAGCTAAAAAAATAGAGAAACAAACCAAAATCCAAAATGTAAAATTTAACAGCGGAGCCTCCTCTACTGTGTTCCTTAAAAAAATCACAATGTAAAAGAAAAAGAAAGCACCCATGGATATCAGTTGCACTGTATAGCTCTGACGATTTCAGATGCTAGATGTGGTCGATTGACTATGATAATAATTGAAAATCCAACAGCTCGCAAACAAAATTTTCCAATTTATGAAAGCTACACGTAATTTCTTACTGAACATGCATTTTTAAATAACAAGTAGGTAACATAATAAGGCATATATTACTATTGTATTTCCACTCTCAACCTTTGATAATTAAATTAATTATGTAAAGACTTGCAAAATTATTCTGATCATGTCACAGGCTATAAATTTTGAAGCACGCCAACTGGCGTGCTGATGATTTTTCTAGTATTAGTACTTAAGAAAGAAGCGTGGGGATGGAAAGCATAGGATCAATATGCTAAGGTCATTTATTTGCTCACGTTACCTTCCAACTCACTGCTCATCTCCTCTAAGAGCAGGTTTAAGAGCAAGTTTAATAGGATAGCCAACTACTAACTACAAATCATCTAGAGCCGATGTAATAGCCAATTCATACAATGGTTGCTTACTATACTATTAATACCCGGTCCTACCTGTCATACACTCGTTACGTTTTAGAGTCCGTGCTGTAGCTGGCTACATATCTGTAGCCCGCTGCTATTCTCTCTCTTTCTTTATCTCTTTAAAATATGTTTATAGCTGGCTTATAGCCCACTATTGTACCTGCTCTAATAGTATCGCCAGCTACAGGCTATAAATGTGTACCATGTCATCTTATAGCTAGAGAGTACAATAGTAAGCTGTTGACACGTTAAACAAGTAATATCTTTATTAATTTTTTAATCACCTCAATCTCTTTCTTCTTTACCCTTCCCTCTCTCACTCCGCTCTGCAAGACTGACAAAAAGCAATGCACAGGCGCCTAGGAGCTCGTGTGCACTGGCGACTAATTTACCGTCCGCTCGCATCCTCTTTCCTCCCTTCTCTCGTCCATGTCATCATCCAATCTGACGTGTAGCTCATATCGCCGGCTCAATCTACCTTATTAAACCTGCTCTAGGAGCAAGGATAATAATATAGCCAACTTCCTACTATTAGCCCATCTTAAAGCCAACATATATAATAAATTAGTTATAAGGTTGGTACAATTTTTTTCTCCTCTCTCTATCTCTCACTTAATGTATTTGTCTTGGAGCTTGTGATAAGCTAGCTCTTGTATGAGAGCCAACATCCTTAATTTTTCACTACCTCTCTCCTCCATCTAAGTTTATAGTAGCCTTATAGGTCACTATTATACTTGCTCTAAGGGCACTCACAATGGTTATCTATAGGTTATCTACAAGAGATTTATGTCAACATATTTTCCTACTTGGAAGGTATTAAATGAAGAGAGAGAGTAAAACTATCTACTAACTTAGAGATAGTCTATAGAGAAAAACGAGGCAATACATGAAAGAGCTATAGATACCAATGTAGACATACTATTATTAAGGTGGTTTACTATTAATCGAGTCTATTGACTTTACCATTGCGGGTGCTAAGGTACCGCTGCCTTCGTCCGCTACGGTCGCAGCCGGCGGCGCCACAACTGTTATCCTCCCACTCCCACCAGCCGGTTTCGCCCTTTTCGTCGCCATCCGCTCCTTGTCGCCGTATTGGATGAGAAGCTCCACGGTGCCGCCGAGCTCAACCTTGGCAGATTGAGGGACGGTGTCAACCTCGGCGGCGGATTGAGGCGGCCCCTCTTCTCCACCCCTTATCGGTGAACACAGATGCAAGTGGTGTGGGTCGACGACTGCAGATCGAGCGATGAATAACATCTCATTTGGTCATGGATCCTGACGGGTGAGATCTACTCAGGTGAAGTTTCCTTGCCGATATGTTTCTTGGTCTTCCATGCTCACGTTTGATTCGTTCTATTCCTTGTCTTTGTTTCTATCAACTAATTTCAATTGTTCTTCGTTTGGATCGTCTCCATTACTCAAATTCGCAGCTATTTTGCATTCGTGCATGGTGGGTACCGACTCACCATCAGCCTCTCCACCACTTACATTTTCCTGGTTTTTCCTGCTTAGGTAAGAACGCCATAAGATTTCCTGTTTGTTCCTTTGGTCTGCTTCTGTCACATCCTTCGCTCACATGCCCTCGTCGATCTTTTCTCCAGCAGAGTTTGATCGTTGCGAAGTCTCTAGGCCGCATCCCGTGCAGCTGAGCGCAACTGGCGCTCTGGAGACTCAGATCTGGTGTACCTGCGGGTCAGCCATCGTTTAGAGAGCAATCTTCTTTATACTGGAAGAGGTAAGAAACATATTTGATTGACTGATTGGGTACGGTGTTCTAAATGCCATTCAAACAAGTGTTTCGTTCTGCTCCTGCTGTTACTGATCTCTGAAACGTGACTTGTTCCAGCTTTGGATTTTGGAGATTGGTCTAGATTGTAATCACAGTTGTTACTGTTATTAATGAAGTGTGCGTGTTTATATTTTTCTTTTGGATGCTGTCTGAACTGAGAGAGGCCGACCTTTGTTGCATGTTGTAAAATGTTGCCTTCCCCTGCATATTCAGCTTGGATAATAACCATCGTGTGGACCGCAAGCTACATGTTCTCATTCTTTTAGCCTAATCAGCTTATCAGCATAGACAGATCATTAATCCTATACTTTAAATTACCAGTCCGTACATTACGAAAACAATATATGAGCAATGAACATTGAAACAACTTGAAGGACAGAATCAACACATGCTTGTTGTTCATATACTTTCTTCCAAATACAATTAGAATTGTAAGATGCTCTACATATATTGCTGTTGTTGTTTTCTGAATAAGAGAGTTGCTTTCCTAAAAGAATATTCGCAACCAACTCTGAATGGGGTAGGAGATGATGAGATATCTCATGTTCCTACCACCAGAACAGAACAAATGATATTATACATGATTGTTTCATCATGAGGTTGATTTTTCCTTTTTCAGCTTGCCATCAGTATTTAGATTCGTGCTGCTTATGTTTATCAGAGTAAGCTTTTCCATGTTAGAGTAGTTTTTATTTTCTACTTTTATGGCTGACAGGGCCTTTGATTTGGTCCCGGTCTAGGTCTAGCTATTAGCTTGCTTGATCTGATCAAACAAATCAATTTCTTTGTTCCCTTGGAAGCCTGTATGCAAGTTTATGGAAATTGAATTGTGCCTCACTACCTCCCACCATATCGTGCGCTTTCAGCTTGAACCATGAAATCAACACTATATTCATGGTCCCAATGCCCCAATGCTAATTTTATTTTTGTGTGCCTGTTCTTTTGGTTACCCACACATTCCCTGGTGTGGTTCTCATCAATCAAGGTATAGATTTTAATATGAATCTAAAACACTGAATGGGACCTCAAAACTAACCAACTATATGGTATTATAAATTTAATACATTGAACAATCCCCTATTAGTGTAATACTTCTTTATCATAAGACTAATTCCATTTCCAATGCTGCAGAAATCATGGCATCTATGGAAGACATTGGAAGTGCATTAATCCCCCTAGTGGGTATTGGTGATTAATGACATGTGGTTAAGGGACTAATGAGTTTATTGAGCTACTTTCAGATGCATTAGTCCAAGGTGTGGAAGATGGATGCTTGGAGACCCCCCAAAAGTATAAAATCAAAGCGGACCGGAACTCGAGAAGTGTATATGATAGTTTATTTATTGCAATCGAGTTTTTAGGATAAACCGTACTATTAAGAGGGGTTCCAGGTGATGCTCTGAGATATGTCAAGTGCTCTTAGCGTGAACCAAGTGTCAAAGTTTCCCTAGGAGTTATTTTTGCAAATACTCCATCTGTCCAAAAATGCAGGTCCGGAACTTCCTGTCTTCCAAGTCCGGAAGTTCCGGTCTGATGAAAGAAATTTTCCTAAGTGTTATCCGGAAGTTCCTGTCTTCTAGGTCCGGAACTTCATGTCTAGTTTCCAGTTCAAAATTGAGTAACGGCTAGATGACGTCACCTAGCCGTTAAACATATACAGCTCGTTTCCAGCTCGTTTTTTGGCCATTCCACTTTCACTTTTCATCCCAAGAGCTGTTGCTAGCCTCTCCTAAGTGTTTCTTGCCATCTCCACTCAATCTAGAGCCTAATTCTTGTGAGAAAGAGAGATTGAGAGGGAGAGAGGAAGATTTGGAGATGTGTGAAGACTAGGATCTTGGGTGAGCACTTGGAATATCTCGTGGGCTGTCATCTCGGTGCTTATTACTCTTGGAGATGATCTCCTAGACGGTTAGGTGTCGCCCGCGAGAATCCGTTGCATATTGTGGATGTCCTGGGTAAGTTTGTGAAGGATCTCCTCTCCTCCGAAAGGGAACGAGGTAAGTTAATGAAGTTCTTGTGCTGAGATTCTAGAGGTTTTCCAAGTAGAGCAACCTACACTTGTGGCGGATTTCTAGAAGTAGGTTGAGTTGGATCTTGGTGGTCACTCAATTCTAGAAATTTGCCTAGGAGTGTTTGGGGTTGAAGGCTGTGGATTTCCTCTGGGGTTTTCGCACAAGTGAGGCAAGGGGTTAATCGTGACCCAGCTCTTTGGAGCTCCTCAACGGAGAGTAGGATCGCAAGATCCGAACTTCGGGAAAAAATCGCTCTTGTCTCTTTCTGTGATGTTTTTGTGGATGTTTCTGTGATCTATCCCCTGCTTAGAATACCTGTGCATCATCTTGTGAAGATTGGCTTAGTCTCCTGTTTCGAAATTTGATTTTTCATCCTTGTTATGTAACCCGGAAGTTCCTGTCCTAACAACACCGGAAGTTCCGGGCCTGGCAGGCCGGAAGTTCCGGAGTTCCTTACCAGGAAGTTCCGGGTCTGTTTGAATTTTACCGCTGCGATTTGTTTTTAAGTTTTCAGGGACAGTCTATTATCACCCCCCCCCCTCTCTAGGCTTCATCAGCACGTTCAGACATCGCTGATGAGGATCCCCAGGTAGATCAAATGGCCAATGGAGGAGCTCCATTAGCTCGAGCAATGTGGATCCAGAAGGGAGCTGTCAAAGTTCTATTTGAGTTTACGTCTGATGGATATTATCCTCACTGCTGCTGTTCCGTCGAGAGAGCAATGGAGATATACATGAACAACCTCAAGGAACTCAAGGTGGATGAGCCATGATTTTGCTATATCTCTTGTGATTTGCCCTTTGAATACAAGAAGGTACATAACTTACTCCTTATCATATTACAAACAGCATGTATTCATATCATCTTCCCCATATGATTAATGATTTCCTACTTCACCAGGTCAGTTCGATGCTTATACTTTCTATCCTTTTTATAATAAATCGACCGACATAACGTCAAAGCTATCAGTACAATAGTATCTGCAGTATGACCCTTCCACTTGTATATTTCAATCAATACTATACCCTTTCGTAACGTGTGCCCCGATACATAAATCTACCTATGTACCTAAACTTGCCAACAGTATAGCCTTCTTGCCTTACTTGTATAATTATGTGATGATTGTTCTCCTGTAAAAATATATATGTATCTATGTAGCAAGTTATTGGTGGTACTATGACGAGCCTTATGAATCTAGATCAGACACTCTTCCTTCTGAGATTGCTGCAATGGCATAACAAATATTTACTTTTGCCACCTCTGTGAGGTTGATGAAAAGGAACATTTCTTTAATAGTGTCGAGACGTTTTTAAAGGGAACTTGCTATTCTAGCAAAATGTGTTTCTGGTTCTGGTGCTACATCTTCAGGCACACTGCACACATGGTACACCTGATAATCTTATTGTCAATAAAAAAAGGTGTCACTTTTGTGATTTGATGTTTTATTTTTTTTCTCTGTGCTTTTTAAGTCAATGTACATACTTTCCATTGTGATTTTGTTCTGTTTTTCTTTCTTCACCATGAACAAGCTTTCTGCTTTCACCTTATGGTCAAAAGGATAAAAGTAGAAAAAAAAGGAAAACCATAAGATCCAACAACATTTTCATCTACTTATACCCATTCGTAAATTTATTAAGTTGCTTTTTTAAAGCATGAATTAACAATACTTTTTAAATGTAATTACTCAACTGGTAGCATCTTACTTGAAGGCATCAAGCTGTAATGCCAAAGTTATATATACCATACAGATGATGTTATCGATCCATTTATAGCCCACGAATATTATTATTCATCTGTTTATGAACAAACCTGTGTTTGAAATGGTGGCGTTGTTCCTCTTTAATTATATTAGTAGTACCGTAAATGGTTGTCAATATTTGAATGGTTCTCCTACAGGTAGAAGAATGATGTAAAAATTATCATGCATATTTGACTACACATGAATTTAGATTGCTACCGTGGCTGGCAAATTTTGCTGTCAAACTTGCCATGTAGACACCAAGGCCCACTACTTCAAGCGAGGACTCCTAACGGACAAGCTATATGATGTTCATATTTAGGAGTAACAACATTCAGCAACCTATATCCCCAGGAGGCGCGCCAATGCTAGCAGGAAACTGTAAGATTTATTTCTATGGAGACGAAACACGTACCTACTCTGCCACTGTTACTATGCTAATTAGTTTTTGCACCTGAAGTGCTTATCATGCATACTGCACTCCCTTGTCAATATAAGATACCATCTATGTATGTACCTGCTGCTAGAGACCACGAACTACCAATCTGCCTATATGTAGTTAACATGGCGATTACATGTTTTCTTATATTTTGTTCGGTATGTGTCTATTTGCCTTTCCTAATTTTCAGCTCCTTCTACCTAACTGTCTACTAGCGGCGCACATTATCAGCGACGGTTAATATTATGCTTCCACCGCTTTCTAATAATGGAATCAACTTTTACACCACACCAGCTATATGCAATTGGCGCGCAAAGGCGCGCCACAGGCTCTAGTAATATTAATAGGTAGAGCCGTAATCTTGAGGGTAGAGAGAGCCGCCGCCCGCTGCTATCTTTGTTATACTTGCATACTGCTATTGGTGCTTCGACCTTGTGTGAATAACTCACCTTCTCAATTCCATTTTGTCTCTACATGTTAATTAATGTGTTCAGCTAATGTCTTTCCGCATATGTTTTCAAGTAGATGGATGAGTCTGAGTCAGAGCCTATGAGAGAGCATTCTTCCTTCTTTAAATTGTCATTTGGTTCCTCGAAGGTTAGTGATTTTTTTGTACTGTAGGTGCTTGTAGGTTGCAGCCTCACAGGATTCGTTCTGTACTTCTGTGTGTGACAATGCCAGGCGACGGCGGCGACGGGCACATAGCGCTGGAGGCGATGCACGACAGCCGAAGCGTCCGAGACCGGCGGGGAGCCCAGGTGGCAGGTCCGTATCTTTTCTCTTCGCTTTGTATCTCTATCTCTACTATATCCCTATCCCTACTATTATATATAAAAACTAAATATGTTTTTGTCAAAGATTTTGGTATTAGAGTTTGTTCTTTAATTTTATCTTTACCTATATCTTTTCTTTACATATACTTAAAGAATACGGATTGTATCTTTTCACCTTATATTTGTCCGTCATCGTCTGTTCTCTCCCGCTGCCTCGCGCACGTGTGATGCCCCCAAATCGGAATCGATGTCTGCCTTGGATGGATTTTCCTTCCGTCCCCGGTGGCTACTCCCGCCGATCAAGTCAGTCTTGCACCACGATTACACCAAATTCGTCACGCGTTCGTTAATCTTCTCTCGAGCACGCGTCTGAAATTGAGCTGGATTATGCACATCTTCCATCATTGTTTGGTCTGCGTCCGATCCGGCTCTCACGTATCGTATTGTTCTTTTCCGTTTTATAATCGTACCACAAACCACACTTGACGTTTCCCTTTCCGATCATGTTACCCACTGATCTAATCGCTTTCTACAATGCTACTATTCGATTGCCAACTTGCCTACATCCGTTTTTTATGCGTCACCAGATAACGCTAACCTTTGGGCTCCGGCCGATCGAACAATGCCGCGTCGCCGAGCTGCGTGGCGGTGGCGCGAAGCCGCTGATGCAAATTACGAATTTACGATGATACAACTAGCTTTGGCAGTGGATCTGTGGATGTATGTCCTGATTGGAAGAAAATACATTTTTAATTTTGCTTATTATTTTGTTAATGTTCTTCATCAGCCTATATGGTCCAAACAGAAGGCCCAAATATTGGCCTAAAAATTGAAATAGAAGAAAATTAAAATATATGAACATTTGATATAATATGTGAATTTTAAGACAAATTTCAAATTAAAATAACTCAATCACTATAATTTCTGAATAAAATAATTAATCAAAAAATATTATAAAACCTATAACTGAGACAAATAGGCTTACTAGGATTACAAGTCTTCTTCGGCCTGATGTTTCTAACCAAAGGCCAAAATATTAATTAGCTTAAAAATTGAAATAGCCAACAGTTTAAATATATGAACATTTGAAAACCTATGTGAATTTCAAGACAAACTAGCCATTTGGTCGTGCATTGCACGACTTTAGATACCTGTAGAAAAGCTCTATATTTATGGGTCGTAATATATCATATGATGAACTATGTTTTTATTAGACATATAGAAATATCATGAAATTGTCCTTTCCCTCAATCAGGGTATCCAACTTTTCTTGTATTTTCATGTCTCGCATCTTTAGAAGCTTGCTCCAAGTTCGCATAAAAAGATGGCCCTGAAATTGACTTCAACAGGTGTTTTGAGAATTTTGCTTCAGGCTCCATCTTGTTCCATGCTTGCCACAGCGCTATTGTTAGATCTGTATCTCATAACCGGATAAGAGTACAATATGATCCATGCATCTCAAAATTAATGGGAAACCTTCTGGTTTCTATGAAATCACAACCTGGAACATGGCAGGTGCAAAGGGCTTGGCATTAATCACAACCGCAACATAGGAGCAAACCTTCTGGTTCCTTTCGCCGTTTCCATAGGCGAGCTGGCTGGGCAAAAGACTTAGCCCAGTATACATATAAGCCCTGTATACATAGACCATAATATGATAATGGGATTAACTCTTAATTTATTTTTCTTAAAAAAACATAGGACTTGGTAAATAGTTAGTTAGAACTAACCTATATTTGCAAGTAAGGTTCAAATACCATGTAGAAGATCTTTTGGTTTCCAAAGTTCAGTCATCTCATCCAGTGGCTAGTACATGCTTATTCCACAATATTTTCTCATAAAATACACAATAATTTAATTTATGACTTTGAAAGGGACTGGACAAACAATTACTTCCTCCGTTTCATATTATAAGACTTTCTAGCATTGCCCACATTCATATAGATGTTAATGAATCTAGACACTATATGAATGTGGGCAATATTAGAAAATCTTATAAACTGAAACAGAGGGAGTAGTTAAATTCTGAATCTACGTGAAATCAACCATTAGTTTATCATGAAACTTATAATGGCACCATTAGACCATTGGGCGAACAAAATATTAAATTTAAAGTAGGTGCTTTCTAAAGTTGACTAATAATAATAATTATTATTATCATGCTTGCACAGGACACAACCTAAATGTAGGTAGAATTTCACTTCCAGGTTGTTACATAGTATGATACTGTACTAAGCATTATAAGTTTGAAGTTGATAAGCAATCCACATGGTTGAACACATCTCAGAAAGTTAGAATCAGCGTCTCTGAAGTTCCGAGATTATTTGTACATTTTAGTACTAAGAAAAATATTACCTGGTTTGGATGGTGCCAGCTTCCTTGTTGATAAGATCTGCAAGTTCCAAAACTCTCAAATTTTAACAGAGAAGATACTTTTACGGTTTTACCTTTGGGGAGATAATTGCACCTGTTGCGTCTGTACCATCATTTGAGGGTGTTTCTATCATAGGATTCAAAGTATATATTTGGGGGGAAGTGAAGCCAAAACACTCAGTATGAAATGGTTAGTATCTAACCTGTGAAAAAGATGATCACAATACCATTTATTTGGGGACATATGTTCAGATGTCATCTGCTAAACCAGTGGAATCATAGCTTAAAAACAAAAGGTTGAGTAGATACATTCCAATTTGGTTAAATGGGTATATACAACATTCCAATTTGATTAAATGGGTATATGCACAAAAGTTTGGGTGGTTTCTAGAAATTTTGAAAATTATCTTTGGAGGCACAATTGAAATGCTTTCTTAATAGAATTTGTGCGAAGAAAATAAAAAGGACTTGATTTAATGACACAGTCAACAACAATAAATTTCTTGTTCTATCAAACAATATTATTCCTCAACAACTCGTATCCAGTTTTTACCATTCAAGAAGTACTAATGTTCATGATTCATACCTTAGATGCATGGTAGCAAGTTGAATAAAAAATGAAACCACAAATTTTGACAGGACGTTTATTTCATAATTGTCACTTCAGGCAAAGACCAATAACGCAAATCAATATTACAGTCATTGCTTTAAAACTCATAACATCAAGAAAAAGAAATACCTGATAATACAATATTTGATTGCTTTATTATTTGCTTCATAAATTATCAAAATTCATTCTTAATCAGTGAATACACCCTTCACAGCAAACCGGAAGCTAAATGTGTACTTAGAGTCAAATACATTTGATCTTTAATAGTCAAATTTCATTTAAGCTTAAGCAAACACATTGTAGAATTATCTTTTATAGGTTTCCACTCCCCTACTTGCTGCAGCTTTGCTCGTTAGACAAACATATGTAGATACACAAATATAGCAATACACCAGTCATTTATATAATGTTAGGAGCAACCTTTTTTTTTTTTCTAAATGCATGAATAGCTAGTACTACTCCTTACTTTTTTGGGGGAAATTATTAGTATTAGTTATATCCCGGTGAACCACTGCCATCGAATTGATTCAGTGAGTTGGACGTTGGGCATCCGGAGGAAAATACTATTTCAATCCACTTATAAATTCATTTGTTACCACACATATCTTTGATAACTATTGAAATAATTGTATGTAACTATTTATAATTAATGAACCTGAAGTTACATTTTGATAGGATGCATTCTTTTTACAGTGCTCTTAAATGAAATTTGCCCACCCAAAAACTGAAATTACATGAGAGGATTAATTAAGGACTCCATTATAGAACTTATTGATCACCTTTTTAGTCTAAATCAACTTCTTAGCACTAGGTGAAGCCGTGGTTCCTGTACATCGTACATGCTTTACCAAGACGAACACCGTAAGGAGCAAGGAGTTTAGATACTCACCACAGCTGTCGATGTTGGGACTTTTTGTATTTCCCTTGGCCATCGTCATTGGAGAAGTGGCGCTGCAGAGTAGGTCCTGGGAACCAGAGGCACTCATGTGGAGATGCAGAAGATAAGGCGGCAAGTGAAATTCCGCGTGCATCGCCGTCAGGTCGAGCCATACCTCCCGAATCCGAATCAGCCCCACCATCGCCAGATCCAGAACAGGTAGGAGGAGGTGATGCCGCAATAGTGTTGGGGATGGGAATGAGGAGGAATAGGATGGGGTGTGGCTAGGGCAGGGGGAGGTGGAAGCGGAGAAAGGGGAGGTATGGATTCCTTTGCTTCCCACTGCAGGCTCTTCTTCTTACCTCTCCGGTCCCCATTGATGTGGTGGAGATTGGGAGGAGACATAGCGGCTTTGGAGATGGGACTAGCACACAATCTAGCACCTCCGCCTCCTAGTCCCGGGAGTGAGGGCGGCGTAGCGACCAGGGAAGGGGAGGCGGCCTCCCGAGACAGTGTCGCAACAGATCCAGGTAGCAGGGGTGAAAATGAAAAATGGTAATACTAGGGAGGTGGAAGGATCTTATTGCGAAAGATTTTGCCAATCAATGAATCCAACAGCTCACATCATCTGTAGGGGCAATCGGACGGCCTATGTTTCTCCGATGACGTGGTGCAATCTGGTGGCGAAAAACTTTAGTTTTTTTACTACTTTAGATTTCAAATTAAAATAATTAAATCACTATAATTTGTTCGGTTTGTTCATAGATGATAAAACAATTAACACAAAAAAAATTAATTAAAAATTAGGTATTCAGGAAATATATCTTTCCGTTGCAACGCACGGGCATAATGACTAGTTTTTTTTAACATGAAAAGTACATTTCATTCATTAAGAAGATCATCTGTACTAAATCATTAGCCACGAGAAAATATGTTTTCTTCAACTAGGAGGTCATAGGTCTTCACACACATATATATATATTCTTTCGGGATTACTAAATAATGCATTTTGCAGGTTCGATTGTGGTCATCCCCGTACTGCTCGCTGCAGTGACCCTTGTTTGCTGCACCGGCTGGAAGGCCGCCGCCCGGTGGTGGGCGGCTGGGAGGAGGGCTCGCACGGTACACCCCGTCGACGCCGCCACCGCCGCTGCCGCCGTCGTGCCGACTGCCTAAAGAAGCACGTTACTGCATGTTACAGTATATATAGTGTGTTGTTGTCATAGTGTGCCTTATCCTATGTGTTATATAGTGTTGTATTGCAATAAAAAAATGTACTGCATGTTACTGCAATAAGTATGATTGTGTATGTATTTTTCTTGAACAAATTATGTATGTGTTGGTGCCCGTAAAATTGCATGTTACTGCAGAAGTAAACGGATATCTAGGCAATCCCAATCGCCGTGCCTTTTTTTTTTAGATCAAAGGCTTGACGCCCTGCTTTTATAGAAAGCAATAGATTGTTTTGCTGGGGAGACCAGCTTTACAAGTTCGCTCTGGGAACATGGCAACATGATAACAGGCACGCAGGCCAAAGGGAAAGCAAAAAAACTCGAAGAAGAGAACCCAAACATCCAGCGATCTCAAAGTTCGGGAGCTAAAGCAGAACTCTAGAGGACTAACAACTGAAAACTTAAAGGAGCTCAGCCTATTCCTGCCTGCGGGTGGAACCTTCTTGTTTCCTCAAGCAGTGACGAGGTCACAAAACTCCAAGCCTAGGGCGCCCTTTGCTCTTACTAGTATCTTCCAGTGCTGCAAAAGGGAAATCACACGATAGATTATCGTGAGCGGTGACCCAATCAATTTATCACGAAAAATCATGTCATTCCTAGTTAGCCAGAGTTGCCAGCTCACAGCTGCCAAAAACATCCAACTCAGAGTATTATGAGAATTGTCATTAGGTTTCAACATTGATGCAAAAAAAGTGATCAAAGGATGAAGGAACAAAGTTCCAGCTAAACGCATCTCTAGCAAAACACCATATAAAAGATCCCATGGGACAAGTAAAAATGACATGTTGAGCATTTTCAGTGACACCACAAAGCTCACAAGCCTCTGAACCTTCCCAGTTTTTTTGTCGCAATTGTTCAGTGGTTTGGATCCGATCTTTCATTGCTAGCCAGAGAGTGTTTTTGCTTAAGAGGAATCGGTAGTCTCCACAGTATATTCATTTTGGGGTCAAGTACACCTCTAAAAGTTAACAACTGATATAACAATTTCGAGGTATAGACTCCATTCTTTCCATGAACCCATTTGAGCACATCAGCCTCATCGGTGCAAGCAATCTCTTGTGTTAGTTCAGATAACTCTCTCCACTCAGTCAGCTCTGCATTACCAAAAAGTCTTCTGAAAGTAATGCATTCTAACCCCTCTTGAGCCACCTCTTTCACAATTATTCTTTGTTGGTTGCAAATTTCATAGAGCCCTAGGAACCTAATTCTCGGGGGGCAATTACCTATCCAAACGTCATCCTAGAACAAGATATGGTCCCCTTTTCCTAGAGCCCATTCTCCCCAAAGAACAAACCACTTTCTGATATTTAGTAATCCTCTCCAGAATTGGGAGATCCCTACCTCTGAACCATAGAAAAAGCCTCTATCTCTCATATACTTGTTTCTTAAAAGATCAAGACACAAACTCTTTTCTTTTGATTCAAGTTTAAAGATCCATTTGGCCAGGAGGGCTATATTGAAAGCTCTAGTTTCAGTGAAACCCAGGCCACCAAACTCTTTAGGGAAAGCTAAATTCCTCCATCTTATCATGTGATACTTTCTTTTAGAACTTAGGCCTGCCCAATAGAATTTGCCTCTAATTGAGTCCATTTTCTGGTGAATCCCTTCAGGCAGTAAATATAAGCCCATTGCATAAGTAGGGATAGAAGAGAGACAAGAGTTGATAAGAACAGCTCTACTACTATAGTACAAGGAACATGTTTTCCAAAAACCGAGTTTCTTGACCAACTTCTGTGGTAAGAAGTCTAGGTCTGCATTCAGCAGCTTGTTTGGGCTAATAGGAAGTCCAAGGTACATCATAGGAAACTCTCCTAGGGGACAGTTAAGCATATTTGCAACATTCTCTCTGATAATTTATTTTCATCCCAGAAAGCTCTTCAAAACAATAAAGGAGGAACTTTGTTATCACAATCTCTCTGTCAATGAAAGGAATAAAGATCACAGTGTCGTATGCATATTGCAGGTGTGTTAGGCCTTCAGGGATGAGATGGGGAATGAGTCCAGACAGAAGGTTAGCAGCTTTTGCATCCTTAAAGATCTTCGCAAGTGCATCACTTACTAAATTAAACAGCAGGGGAGAGAGGGGTCACCCTGTCTAAGCCCTCTGTAAGTCCTGAAGAATTCACTTCTTTCACATTGATATTAACACACACGTCATCGCTCTCCTCATCATCTTCAGCGCCATCGGCTTCATCTGCTAGCAAAAGTTAGGGATTTGTTCCATCTCGTCATTTTTAAGTTCTTTTATGTTTACTTTTGGACTTTTTGTCTATGTGCCCACGAGCAGAAGCCGGAGATATAATACATTTCTATCATTTTAAAAAAATCAGCTTCATCTGCTTCTCAGCAGCTGCTGTGCTGGAGGACCACCACACGGTGGTTAGCAGCAGTGAGGAAAGCCCGGAGGGTGCACCCTGTCGACGACACCGCCGCCGACGCCGCGCCGTTGCCGCCTGCCTGATAGAACTGCCGCCCTGCCTGCTAACGTGATTTCTTCATCGACGCGTGTGTATATTTTACAGTGTGCTGAACAGAAAAGGGGAAAAAAAAGGAGTAATATATATTCCCTCCGTTTTAGGTTATAATACGGTTTGACTTTAGTCGAAGTCAAACTAGTTCAAGTTTAACCAAATTTGTAAAATAATAATAATATTTTTTATCAAAGATAAATTTATTATGAAAATATATTCAATTATTGATTTGATGAAACTAATTTAGTATTATAAATATTACAATATTTGTCCATAAACTTAGTTAAATTTGAAATAGTTTGACTTTGACGAAAATCAAAACGTCTTATAAACCTGAAACGGAGGGAGTATATGCTTAGTACTGGGGTGTGTGTTTAAGTTCTGTAATAAGTGTGTACGGCCGTGTTTAGTTCGTGTGCCAAAATTTTTATAAGTATACAGACACACATTTGAAGTATTAAACATAGACTAATGACAAAACAAATTATAGATTCCACCTGTAAACTGCGAGACGAATTTATTAAGCCTAATTAATCTATCATTAGCAAATGTTTTCTGTAGCATCACATTGTCAAATCATGGCGTAATTATGCTCAAAAGATTCGTCACGCAATTTACATGCAAATTGTGTAATTGGTTTTTTTTCGTCCAAATTTAATACTCCCTCCGTTTCAGGTTATAAGACTTTCTAGTATTGCTCACATTCATATATATGTTAATGAGTATGCCTATACTCATTAAACGGAGGAAGTACTTTATACATGTGTCTAAATATTTGATGTGATGGAATTTTCAGAAGTTTGAAGGAATAAACACTACCCACGTCAAAAAAAAAAAAAAAAAAAAAGCAAGCATACTCTCGCGACGCTGCAGCCGCGCGCCGTCACTGTTGGGGTCAGCGGCAGTGCATGAGAACTTGAGAAGGTAACCAGCCAGCCAGCCAACCGGAACAAGCGCAAGCACCGTGCCGAGCCGCCGTCCGCCGAACTGGGGTCATTCAGACTGGAGTGCCCACTAACGACGGATTGCGTGGGCTTCGACTTCATGTCGCCGGAGAAGGCCGCAATAGCAGCGATAGCCGCCGAGGGCGTTAACCTGGACCTCATCCTCCTCCTCCTCAGTCCAGCCCTCGTCGTCCATCCGCTGGCTCTTCTCCGGCTCCGGCAATGTCGTCCATCCCCTCCGCCGTTTGACCTCCGACGAGGAAGGGACCGGGAGGGAGAGGAGATAAGAGGAGGGGAGTGAAATGACACGTGGGCCGTGCTACTTTTTAATTTACTTTTTTTATAAGGAATAAGTTCACATTAGGTCCCTCTATTTGTCGCCCAGTCTGACTTTCGTCCCTCGGTCGCAAAACCGGGTATGATGGGTCCCCCAACTTACAAAACCGTGCAAAAAAGGTCCCTCGGCAGTATTGTGCCCGGTTTTGGATGACTTGACGCCTACGTGACTCCCTTTGACTAGGTCCTCGTCCAACGTGGCATTGACGTGGCAAATGAATCCCGGAAAAATAATAAAAAAACGTGAGACCCACATGTCAGCTACACAAAAATTATAAGAAAAGGTGGGGCCCATGTGGTCCCACATATCAGCACCCTCTTATCTCTATCCCCCTCTCCCTCCCTTACAGAATGGCGAGCGGCGGCGCAGAGGGGGGCGGTGGGCGGAGCGGCCGGGCGAGGAAGGGCAGCTTGCGGCGGCGCAGAGGGGGGGTGGTGGGCTGCGCGGCGCGCGGCGCGCGGCGGCCGGGCGAGGAGGGAGGCGACGCTCGGCAGCCGGGCGAGGAGGGAGACGGTGCGCGGTGGCCAGGCGAGAGGAGGGGCCGCTTGCGGCGGTCGGGCGAGGAGAGAGGTGGCGCTCGGCGGCCCTCTCTTCCGCCCTCTCCGCCGGCGCGGCGCGTGCCGCCGCTTCTCTCTCTCCCACCCGTCGGCCGGCTTGCGCCGCCGACCCTCTCCCGCCGGCAACCGCGCACCGCGGTTCCTCTCTCACCTTCCTGCCGGTCGCCGACCCAAACGCATCGCCGCTCCTCTCCCTCCCTCCCGCCGGCCGGCACGCGCCGCCACTCCTCTCGCGTCGGAGGTGCGTGCAGCATCCTTGGCGAGGTCGCCGCTCCGCCGTGAGGACGAAGGAGAGCCGAGAAGAAGAGGAAGATCCGAGAGTGGAGAGGGAGAGGGGAGGGGAGCCGGCGAGCTTGAGCTCGCCATCCTACCCGCCCGTCCTCGCCGACCACTAACAGCGGACGCTTACTCCGCCCCTCTTCCGCTGCCTCGACGTCGATCCCCCTCAAGTTCATGTCGAGAACGAACGAGCGAGCGAGGCGGCGACCTTGGCCGATGAGCACGCCTGCCACCACTCCGCCCGTCCTCGCCGACCACTAACAGCGGACGCTTGCTCCCCCCTCTTCCGCTGCCTCGACGTCGATCCCCCTCGACTTCATGTCGAGAACGAACGAGCGAGCAAGGCGGCGACCTCGGCCGGTGAGCACGCCTGCCACCACTCCGCCCGCCGTCTGCCGCCCCTCTGCTCCGCTCGCCGCCCGCCACCGCTCCGCCCACCGCTCGCCGCCGCTCCCGCCGCCCCTCTGCTCCGCCCGCTGCGCGGCGCTCCTCTGCTTCACGCGCCGCCCACCATCGCTCCGCCCACCGCCCGCCGTCGCTCCGTCCACAGCCCACCACCCGTCACCCCCTCTGTGCTGCCGCCGCTCGCCTTCTTGTAGTATAGGGGGGAGAGAGAGAGGAGGGAGGCTGACAGGTGGGACCAAATGGGCCCCACCTTTTATAATTATTTTTTTGTGTAGCTGACATATGGATCCAACGATTTTATTATTTTTTCGGATAAAATTGCCACGAAAGCGCCACGTCAGTGCCACGTAATCGCCACGTCGATGCCACGTGGGATGAAGACCTAGTCAAAGGAGCCACGTAGGCGCCACGTCGGCCAAAACCGCCCTCCATATTGCCGAGGGATATTGTTTGCCCGGTTTTCGTAAGTTGGGGAACGGGTCATACCCGGTTTTGCGGTCAAGGGACGAAAATCAAACTGACCAACATATAGAGGGACCTAAAGTGAACTTATTCCTTTTTATAACTAGCATGTGGGCCGATAGTTTTTATTATTTTCCACTTCAAATTACAACGTAAGCATCAAGTCAACACCACGTGGGACAAAAACTAGTCAAATGAGCCACGTAGGTGCCACGTCAGCTAAAACTGGAGACAATACTGCCGAGGGACCTTGTTTGCACCGGTTTTATAAACTGGGGGACATGTTATCTGGTTTTTCAGTTAAGGGCGAATATTACTGGGCGACAAATTGAGGGACCCATCATGAACTTATTCTCTTTTGTTGCAAGTATGTGAATTCTTGGGTCATACTGGGCCGTCCTGTCTGCATGGGCTGCAAGTAGATAGCCCAGGTCGACTTCTTTTCTGCTTTTGACTGTTCCGAATATAAAAATAAATTATAGTAGAAAAAAAAAGAAAGAAAAAACTCCAAGCAGGAATCGATTCCACGAGATCAAGAAGAAGAGGAAGAAGTCGCTTCGCGGGCGATGGCGAGCAGCTCGTCGCCGCCGCCGCCGCCGCAGATTCGTTGCGCCTCCTTCAATCAGGACAACAGGTACGACCGAGCGAACGACAAGTAACTGGATTCGGGGGGAGTCGGCGATTCTGAATTTTGGGGGTGGGAAGGGATTTCTTGGGTCGGATCCGGCGACGAAGAACCCTAATTGTGATTGCGTGCCGGTTGATTTGTTTCAGCTTGTTTTATGTCGGGACGAAGGATGGATTCAGGATTTTCGATGCCCATACAGGGAAGCTCCACTACCAGAAGAGTGAGACTTCCTTCAATGCATCATCCTTTTCTTTACCCATCCCTCTGTTCTTGTTGCTCTCCATTGCCTAGCGCGAATATCCAACAGTACAGCATGTAAAATTTGGCACAGATTGCTCGTAGATTGTGAAGTAGAAACAGTTAATTCCCAGTAGGATGTTAAGCTGAATAAGGTTACATGGTGCTGTCTGCGTTAGTCAGCTAGGTTAATAGTCATTAGTGTGCATTGATGTATGGTATAACCAAATGAATTTTATTGCCGTTAGCATGGAAGCTGGCTATTCTATCATGGAGGAGAGAGTTGTTCTATAGTGCTTTTATAAGAAGCTATGGTGTTATAGCTATCTGCTCAATTTGCAGATATTGGTGGAATCGGCAATATGGAAATGTACTTTCGGACAAACATTCTTGCTATAGTCGGTACCGGTGAACAGGTACCTCGGCCATATTTTCCCTGTTTGCTTGAGTCGTTCCTGCTGTGTGATTGTCTGTCATATTATTGAATTTAATATAGATGAATTTGCTAGTTAACTACCGTTCAAATTTATCTGTGCAGCCTGTACTATCTCCTCGCTGCCTTCGCCTTATCGACACCGTAGCAGGTGTCACAAAGAAAGATCTGAACTTTAAGACTTCAGTTTTGGCTGTTCGATTAAGTAGAACGAGGTATGTCACCAGTATTTTATATCCTAGAAGGGACTACATTAGAAACATGTTAGTTTTTTTATGATATAAAGATATTTCTTGGTTAACATATTTGTGCAAAAATCATGCAATATATAATGATGGATCCCATATTATACTTGCTCGTTTTTTTTTTCTGTAAAATAGTTGTCACATCATGTGCAGGCTTGTTGTTGTATTGCAGGACAGGACCTTTATTTATGATGTAAACAGCACTACTATATTGGAAGAAATTGAAACAGTTCCCAATACAAAAGGTGAGGATCCTACTGCTGTTTGTTCCTGGCATCAAGTTGAAGGAGCTAGAGAAAAAGATCATTAAGCATTCTTGAGAAGCTCTCTCACCATATTTGCTATTAATATTGTTATTCTTTGTATATCAGGTCTTTGTGCATTCGCTCCTAATTCAGAAGCATGTTATTTGGCCATCCCAGCAAGCACATCCAAAGGATCTGCTTTAGTTTATAAGGCATCAGAACCTGAATTAATATGCCAGGTAATTTGAATTTGTTGTTTATTGGTTAATTTTATTGGCTGTTGTAGGCTATTATCCTTCCATGAGATTTTCTCACACATCTCCACGCATTAATGTTCTTCTGGTCCTGGATCTTTGTTGAAATTATTGCTTTACATGCCATTGCATTTCATTGATAATTTAGGATCTCTTACTGCCTTTTCAAATCAGAGGGAAGAAAAAAGAACAGTTATGCAAAATTAGCCGTGTAAGATATTTATGTTGGTATAATAAGCTGAAAATAACAAAATAAACCATTTTCCGAACTGCTTTCTTTCACTTTGTATTATTAATTATTAGCTTTGATAGCTTGTTTTGTTCTTTCTTTACTTATGTTATGTCTTTTCACTGTTTTTGTGTAATCGACCAACAGATAGATGCTCACGAGTCTCCCTTAGCTGCAATGGCATTTTCTTCTAATGGCACGTACCTGGCAACAGCTTCTGGGAAGGGTACTATTATTAGAGTATTTCTCGTTGCACAAGCAACCAAGGTGAATTCAACGTTATTTATTGTCTGCTCTTGCAACCAACTAGATTTTCCTAAACTCTTTTTACATACATACTTCAACAGTCACACAGTTTTCGGCGGGGAACATACCCATCAACAATATATTCACTCTCATTCGGACCATCGGATGATCTGCCCGATGTTCTTGTTGCCACAAGTTCATCAGGCTCTTTGCACATGTTTTTCCTCGATGCTGCCAGAAATCGAAGGTACATAGCCAGCTCAAATATTGATAATTCGTGGATGGTGTATGTAGGCATGATCTGATTTACTCCACTTTTCAGGAACCAAACGAGCAAATTGCTTGGTTCAATGATTCCTGGAGCAATAACTCGTGCTTTGGATCCAGCAAACCATCACATTATTCACAACGTCATCCCCGCAGGAATCAAGAGGTGTTGAGTTCATCTGATTTCCACTACTTTCTACCTTCCATTATTGTCATTCTAATATAATCCTTTGGAATTTCAGCTGTGTAGCCGTACATAAGGTCGAAAATTCACAAAATTCTTCTAAACTTCCTGCTTTAAGGTAAGAAATGAAAACGCCTTTTTTCTGCCCCTCATCTTTATTTAGCATATAGCTACTGTGGGTTAGTAAAATCTTACCCATTATTGTCTTTGCAAAAACTTGCAGGACTGTTGTTTATATCATAACTCATGATGGATACTTCCGCGAGTACTCGATCAACACCACAAAGTCAAATGAATCTTCCTGGGTTTTGCAACGGGAGCTCAATCTACTGGATACCGGTTGTAGCACTCCCCAGCGGGAGGAACAACACAAGGACTGACTAGCAGACTAGTTGGCTCACCAATGACAGAAGCTTCAGCTGTGTGTACATACAATTTGTAAGATAGTGTGCTGGTAGGGCTGGTCTGTGGTTTGGGCTGAGATTCTAACTCCAGTTGGACAAGTGTATCATAGATGTGCCCACCAATGGTGAGGGATGATTCATCCTTCTTGTGGATGTAAATTATAGATAGTAACTGCCAATATGGCAATATAATTACACTACTAGTATATGTAACTGCTTTGCTACACGACTGACAGACTTTGCCCTGAGTGGTTACAATGAAATGAACCAGCATACTGCCATACTGTGACAGAAGTCCGCGCAGATTACTCCACACTGGGTATTGTTCTACTGCTCTAAGCATCATGAAACCAAAAGAAAAATACATAAGTGCAAGGATTTTGCTAATGATAGCGAACATTCCAATTTGTTTTCCCTTGCATAACGGCACCTCGATAAAAACCGGCGCTCTGATGATCATAAACAGCAAGATATAACTTGCATAAAACAATACATCCTTTTTAGACTAGGATAATGACTGACTGCAGTCCCTACAATATTATCTCTCCATTGTTTTTCTTGTCTGATATGCCAAAAGTCTCCATTTCAACTCCTCCAAAAACCTTATTGTTAACACATACCTTCTCAATCCTTCCCGTGCTGTTCCATATCTAACAGCATCTCCACAAGATCAGATCTGACCAAAAAGAAGTATGTTTGCATTAAGTATGCAGAAATTTGCATCAGAACAAATTAGGGATTTCTGAGCATCGTGTCCAATTTCTACTGCACCAAAATACACTTTTTAGAATGTCGCCAAACCATATGAAAAATGTTAATGAGGGCAAACATGGTCACCTGGGCTGCCTTTGCTTTGAGCCTCTGTATCTCGTCCTGCGAACACACTAACCTGCAGTGCTCCAAAATTTCAGGACTGAAGCTATTTAATTTCTTTATCAATTCGGTCTAAAAGGATGGGGTAAAAGATCATTACCGCCATTGCAGCTCAGTGATCTCATTGACCAGCTCCTTCTCCTTTTCGTGTGCCGCTTCCAACTGAAAAGGTAGTAATGTCTTTGCTCTTATAACCAATTACTATAACAACTGACAATTATAAATAGCAGTCCTGCAATGTCTTAAATTATTTTCCCCACTCTGATATGATGGCACTACATATTAGGAATTATTATATAGAAATTACTAGTATTTGGTTCTCTATAATCTCGCAGAGTTAACTTTGAGATTCATCCTAGTGTGGTTAACTCACCAATGATCTGTCAATTGATAATGCTGATGATGGAGATGATGCGCGACTTGCAGGAGCAATGCAGGCAGGTGATGTCATTGCCATATCGCAACCACTTAACTGTTTCATCGCATGAAGTATTTGCTCCTGCAAGTGAGGCCAAGACTACCATCAACAGAGCTGAACGTATTCTAGCTTTTTTTTTTGTGACTTGTGAGTTTGTGTGGGTTGAGAGATTTACCCTCTGAAGCATATTTGTCTGTAGAACATTGTACAGCTGCATATAAAGGGACCCACCAATAATGGTTGATGCAGCCTCAATTGAGGATGGTATACTTAACGAAGGAAGGTGCGAAATTGCCTACGTGAAAACAAAGTGGCACGTATGTTAGTGGGGGAAAAACCCACAATAAAAAATGACCTGTATATTGCTCCCAACAGATGGCATCAATTCTTGAATCGAACGATATTGAAAATCCTAGAGATAAAGCTAATAACCTGCATGCTGTGACTCTTCTGTAGTCCAGGTGAGTGAGCCTGGAACGAAAAATCATGTCATCCCAGAGTTAACAGAACATGCAGTAAGTATTTATGGCTGGAAATTACCTTATCCAACTCAACATGCCCAGGCGTAACTTTAAAACGGCCTCTTTGCTGTATAAGAGGAGGTTTCGATCTATCGTCGTGGTCCTCAACATTTGCTGCTGTATTAAAACGAAGCACGTTAAACCGATAGGCAAATACAAGGTTTTATGTAGCCGTAAGGAACTTGTTCTGATGAGTTACCACTGAGTTAGCTGATGCTCAAACGTGACTGAATTGTCACTACAGTGAAGAAAAAATAAACAGATTTCAGGGTTAAATGCATTTCACTACCTGATGATTTAGGCACCTTTGGAACAGCTTCAGGGGATGGTTCATCTGCAACTTGCAAGGGCCCTCCGTTGCACTTGTCACGGTTATGAATGTTAATTTGATGCTTCGAGCTGAACGAATAAGAGGCATGCTGTTACAGACTGTTTAAAAATAGCACAATAGCGTCATGTTACCAGCACCATATAACAATAGCTTCTCAAGTAAAAAGGGATTCGTCATATTCATGGATAAACTAAAACAGGTCCTAAAACAAGATTTGAATCATTCTCAAACAAGTCAGTTCAATGTTTCTAATTTTTAGGTTGTGCTGCTACTTGGGAAAATGTGATTCTTCAAATTAGCATGCACTCGTCAGTCTTTAAAGTTGAACAAACCTCTCTTTGGATGAAAGAAATCCATCAGATGAGCAAGAACTGAAAGAAAACTTCCTTTCATGAAATGAGCTGAATGAACTGGTTGGAATAGCATCTGAATCTTTCTCTTGCAAGTCCAGTTCACTACTTTCTGTGGAGCTGTGTTTCCTGACCTGGCCATTTGCATGTACCCCGTTTGTAGTCCTGAGCATTGATGTATTCCTGGCAATTTAAATTAGTAAATGACAGTTTTCAGAAGAGAATAGTACAAGTACACTGCAGAAATAGCCTATATAATCTGGCACTGCCACTACTCTAGTGCTCGAACAGAAATAAGACCCTCTTATTTGCAAGCAACTATAAAAATCTGAATAAATTAAATACCTTGCTAAACAAATGGGGTGCTCAGGAGATGAAACTGCTGACTTATCATTGCTCATCACATCATTTTCCTACCAACTTTGCTCGGTATTAGATGGAAGCAAAACTTTATACTAGGTTAGAACACAAAACTTTATACAAAAAATTATACTTACAGTGTCCGTATCATACTTAATTGAAAAAACTCTTGACATATGAGGTCCTGTTGCTCGCTCTGGTAAAATGGTGTCCAAGTCATAGAAACATGATGCATCTGAATCTTTGCACGATATACTGTCATCACACTCTGTAATCTGCGAACAGACAGATAGAGAAATTACATGATGTGAATCAATGACTAAAGAAGAGAACAGAACTAGTTCTTACAAGTGAAGCTTGAGACTTCAGGTCATCCATATCAAAGTTCCAGCTACTGATGCCCCTTTTGTATTCATCCTATCAATATAAGAAACAAGAGGAGCAATTATTTGCTTGTAATACAATGTCGACAATGAAATAAACATATAAATACCAAGACAGGAAAAAAGAAATGACCTAGAATCCTAAATTCAGGTAATAAATGCCTAATAATATGTTATAGTTATTACACTAAGAATGTGTAAGTTTTTAATGCTGCAAAACAGATATTGCAATTTCCGTACAAATCGAAGGAAATTTTCTAATATGGACTACTCACCCGAGGTTATGATCACCATTATTATGTTTTGCACAATATGTTTGGGAATCCTTTGATTTACTTTTTTTTTTTGGCAAAAATATAGTAGTACACAACAATAACTTCATTGATCCTCGAATAAAGAAACTAATGAGAAACAAGTGTATCATTTGACCTGCACACCTGCTTAGAAATGCTTGATTATTTAATGACACCATCACATATATACAATTATACAAAGGCGTACTGAACAGGCTCAGTGCAAGAGAAAATATTTTATCAATTTACTATAATAATAGAGCCATAGTTAGGAAAGGTATAAATCAGATTTTTTTTTTCTAGATGATCTAACAGAAATGTAGAATTGGCACCTGTGAGATTTCTTCCTTCTGTCCATCAGGCATTTTCTTTTGAGAAAGTAAAACTTCATCCTTTTCCTATAATTAATAGTAAGCTCCACTGTTAACTTAGTGAAGACGATCATTTGCCCCCAAAAAACTAGTTATAGAGCACTAAACCAGTGTACCTTCAGAGCTAAATATCTGGCACCAAGGCCAGGCAATCCCTCCAAAAGCTTTCGACTAATGAAATCACTGGAGCGAGCTTGCTTGAAAAAGGGTTGCTTCAGCAATTTTTTCGCTGTAGGCCTTTTTGAAGGGTCTTTTACCAGACACATAGCAACCATTTGCTTGAAATGCTGATATAGGAGATAATCGTTGTTGACAAATAAGAAGTCATGCTCATCATAAAAACTACAATGGTAGGTCTGTTCAAATATTAAACATATTTACCCTTGAAAATTTCTTATCTCTCTCATAGTCAAGGCCCGGAGGGGCATTCTGAAGTGTCATAAGTAAGACCTGACAAAGTGTATGAACTATATAACTTCAGAAAAGTCCACCAAACCCATCATAAGGGATTGTCTCGAATTTATCTCAATGTCATGCGTTTGATTATACCTTCATGGGAGGGAACTTTGAGAAAGGAGCATGACCATGGGCAAGTTCAAGTGCAGTAATTCCGAAGGACCATATGTCTGCCCTGTAATATATTTGTAAGATCAAGCTTGTAGACATGCCATGGTGAAGAAAGTATCCAGACAGTTAAAATAAGTAGTAGCCTACTTGAAATCGTATCCATGTAGCTGCTCCATAACCTCTGGTGCCATCCTAATAAATTACAGTAGTCCACAGATTAGATGTGTGAAGACACGTTAATGGTGCATAAATGAAAGCATATTTGCTACTTTTTTTCAGATGAGTACCAGCAAGGAGTTCCCACGAAAGTATTCCTAGCCCGTTGCCTGTCACCAGAATCAAAAAGGCAAGCAGAAACCCCAAAATCTCCAAGCTTGACTACACCCCGTGAATCAACAAGTATATTCCCTGCCTATGATCGAAACAAAGAATGCAGCAATATAACATCTCCATAAACAACTAATTCGAGAATATCTGTGTGAGATATCCATGCATGGCTCAACAGCCATACATAAGAAACCAGCTGTGGTGCAAAATGTTCATTTACCTTCACATCACGATGTATATGCCCATGATGATGAAGGTACTCCAAACCTTTCAGGACTTCACGAAGTACAGTTGCAATGACAGCTTCTTCAAAACCATCTGGATAGACTGACTTCATTATGTGAAGGCAAGACCCTCCAGCCATGTATGGCATGACCACCCACAACGAGTGGTTATTTGTAAATGAACAATGTGCCTTCATGACGTTAGGCTGATCTATGAGAATCATCGTCTGAGCTTCACGCATGATGTTGTTCTGCGTCAAGCATATCCGTGTTACTATCATTTTAGACAGATCAAGCGGCGGTACGTAAATCGCAACAATCCGAGTATAACCTACTTGCATTACAACTAACCACTGCAATAATCTAACATGAATGCAGTCAGCAAAAAAAAATTTGAGCTATAATTAACTGTAAGACAACAGAAATAATATATGAAAATTTTCGATACGATAGTATGCGACTCATTGGACCAACCGACCGTTGGACAATATCATCCACAAGTACATTTGTAAAAATTAAAATGCACCGGAGGATAATAGTATAATTAATCTGCAAATCAAACAGGTTAATTAAGCGAGACGATGGATCTCTCTCCCTCTACGCAGGATTGGGCCCAACAAACGAATTGGAGATGATGTACGCGCAAACGTACCAGATCACTGTTTGTGCGCTCGAAGTCGAGCACCTTGACGGCGACGATCTCGTCGAGGGGCTTGCAGAGCGATCGGTACACGATGGCGCTGACCCCCTGCCCGATCTCCTCGTACAGCTCGTAGTCCTCCACGCGGATCGGGTACTTGCGCCTCTCCCCCGACCCACCCAACCCCGCCGCCGTCGCCACCTTCTCCCACGCCTTGGCCATGCTCGATCGATCGCCCCTTCCCTACCCCCCCCCCCCCCACCCGCATCCACCGCCGATCGACGAAGCGTACGGGGACGGGGCGCTGGAATTGGAGGAGGGATTTCGAGGTGGAAGTGGAGGCGAGGAGGGGGAGGAGGAGGAGGAGCGGGAAGAGGGGGACGTGTGAGGTCGCGCGTTGCGGAGGGGAGCGAGAGAGAGAGAGAGAGAGAGATTGGGGGAGGTTGGATCATGGCGGCCGAAGCGGGAGGCCGGAGATTTGTGTCGAGGGAGCGCGCCACCTGGGCCAAGGCCCAAGGGAGGCGGCACGGGGCCTACGTGGCGTCGCGGCGCGGCGTTGGATCAACGGCCGTGAGGTTTGGACGGAGATGCCTGTATCACTGTGTGTGGCAGTATTGGGCATTCTTGCGTATTAGAACAGATTGAATTTGAAATTTTGAATTCTAAAATTAGCTGATGCATGGAACGGAGGTGCTTGCATGTAATTTCGAATCGGCCTCGTTTGGTATGTGTATTCAGCACACAAATACTAACGGTACTACATCGGTTACTTATGGTCCATCGGTCTTAGCGAAAATTTGAATTTTAAAACTTAATTTTAGAGTTGATTTTAAGAAGTTTCGTAGTTTACTTTTTCAGAATTGTCTTTTTAAATTGCTAACGACGTATAAAAGCTTCTCATCAATTATCCTTAGCTGCTTCACTCAATTTATTTATTTTTTATATCTTATCAGCCGTAAAGAAAATGATGGAGTTGTGATCTTGTAAAATGAGAGAGTTGCTTGTACAATTTGTATTTTGTTTCAGCGATTATTAATCATATCATGCAGGAAAGCAATCATATGAAGATGACATAGATGGCGGGATTAGAGAAGGCTCACACTGCCCCAATAATTATCCTCATAGTTATAGGAATACCTTGCAAAATATTAACTTTTAATAAAATTATGAAATTTATTAGAGCAAGCATCCGTTGTAGTCTAGCTGGTTAGGATACTCGGCTCTCACCCGAGAGACCCGGGTTCGAGTCCCGGCAACGGAATTTTTTTGTTGTTTCTCGCACCTTCGGTTTTTATGCGTTTTGACCCAACATAAAAACGGACAGCATGTTCTGTTACCTTCAGAAGACTCAAATCCTTCTCTGATTTCAAACAAGACGATGTCCGCACCACCTGCTACATTTGCATGTTCTCTTTGTTGTTTCTCGCACCTTCGGTTTTTATGCGTTTTGACCCAACATAAAAACGGACAGCATGTTCTGTTACCTTCAGAAGACTCAAATCCTTCTCTGATTTCAAACAAGACGATGTCCGCACCACCTGCTACATTTGCATGTTCTCTAGTTCTCCACGTATTTTTCGAGTTCAGAGTGCAATTTTGCACAGCTCGTCCATGTAGGACGACAATACTTCACACATGCACTACTAGTCTACTGGAGTACATTGGCTTCCTAACTCTGAAGCTGTATAACACTTCTCTCCGACGAAACGAAACGAACCCCAACCGAAGTGGTAACCGGCGAGGTCGCCTTCCTTTGGATTGGATTGGATTGGATTGGATTGGATTGCGACTGAAACCCCCATCAGAGTTCAGAAACGCCACACAGGATACGCTATGCTTTGCTTTGCTTCAGACGCTTCCGATATCCCCCACATCCTCAAGGAAGCAACCAGACAAGCAGGCACCAACTGACTGGATCATTGGAGGCAGGAGACCTTGAGCTGGATATGAACTATGAATATGCAGTGACCCCAACACCCATATGGAGTACTGTACTATCTTATCTGAAGAAGAGAACACTCACCTGGACGTGGGCTCGTGGCACAAGCTGGATATGAAGAGGCCCATGCTTCATCAATCATCGGAGTCTTGCATTGCACGTCCTAAACCTTAGCTTCAGTTACAGGTCACTTTAACTTGACAGCAACGACCAATGGCTTTAGGTTATTTTCCCTATACAGGTTCAAGTTGGAGCCAAGTGTGTAAATCCAACAGAGACCAGTACATTACTCGTATACAACAAAACAAGATCAAGTGATCAACCTAAACAAGTTATTTGGCTAAGGCCCTGTTTGTTTCAGCTTAAAATTATTGTAATCTAGATTATTAAATCAGATTACTCTAAACTGGATTATAATAAGATGACATAGAATAAGCTGCAAGTTATTTGTTTCTCTGGATTATTAGAGGCATCTAAGAGTAGTAGGTCTTTAACCACTCAATAATCTGAAAAAAGCTCCTCTAGAGGAGATTATTGGATTATACTAATCTGGCTTATAGATTATAATAATCTAGCATAATAATCTACTTGTTTGTTTCATCTTACTTCTAATAATTCAGATTATAATAACCATAAGCTGAATCAAATAGGGTAAAAAAAAAAAGGATGCAGTTGGGCTTAAAATAGGTTTCAGATTAGCAAAGCAGTACACTTTTTCCGTCGTTGTCCTCTTTTATTCCTCGCGCCATTGCACTCTGCACGCTGCGCTGCAGCAGAGCAGCGGGTTTTGTTGCTTCCCTCCCATTGGATGGGTGGGGGCCCGACCTGGCCATTAGCAACAGCGAGCGCACTAGTCCTCCACTGCCCAAAGTAAAGTGCTCCATGTCAACAGGTGAGGCCGTCCGGGAGATGATCAGATGAATCACAATTAACTTCTACTTGTATTTTTTTTGCTATCATGAAACTTGTCACGAGTCACCACCGCACGAGGCCTCTGATGGATACAATTACTGTAGATATGTTTATGTTAATCCTAGTGTACGTCAAATAAATCGGCAGTACGCCAGTACGTAGTAGGGCAATGACAACGGACAGTCCAAACCGACGTCGAATACTCTATAGTATCCCGGTCGACGGGTCGAGAGCCCGAAACGGTGCAGGCACAGCACATTTGGGTTTCAGGCTTTTTCAGGTTGCAGATGCCTCGACTCTACTACACGCGTCAGCGTCTTGTTTGCCTTTGCCTGGGTTGGCGCGACACAGAATCGGAGATGCCACCGGCCAATTGATCCTGGACTCGTGCAACCCGATACAAAATGCCACGGGAAGCTCGGGTTTGCCGAAAATTCACGGGACCTTGCTCCACTGGTCGCACATCGCGATTTCACACCGGAATAGTAGCCGTTTTATTCGTTTTTCCCCCATCCTGACGTAGTGCAAGATCATCATTTCTACTGCAATGTGCAGAGAGCAACTCATGCTCGGGTTGCAAATATTAATTCAAATCGATGAATCATCAACGGATTCTCTTCAATTTATTTGCTCTACCAGATTTACAATTAACAGAGTTTGGAATACAAATATTTTTTTATTAATCAAATCCTGATAATTAGAAGCGCAGCTCATGAGGGTAGATCTCAAGAACAAAACACATTCTTATTCCCTATGCAATAAAGAAAGGCAGTTCGGGTACAGCTCAGAACGACGAGAGGCCACCGACCGCGTTGACGGGCCCACCCATGTGGTCCAACGTGGGTTTAGGTGGGCCCCACCCCGACAATCCCGCCCCACCTCCAGCCACAGCCACAGACAGGTGGTCCCACCTGACGCCATAAAGCAACCCGGCCCCACCGCCCAGTGCCAGCGACGCGGGCCAGCTGGCGACCACCTCACGCCCTTCGAGGCGCCACTCGCTTTTCCCCTTCTCTCTCTCTGCTTATCTTATCACATTAGAAAAAGGCCCACGGTTGGCTCATATTTACAGGAGACTGCCACTGCTTCTCCTCCTTCCTATTTCTTCTCGCATTCTCTCCCTCGTCTCCGGGAGAAAATTTTGCGGGCGGCGAAACAAACTAGTAATCGATTCGAAATTTAAACGCATTGTTGTTTTATTGTTTGATTAGTTTAGCTCAAGAAAGATTCATAGCTCAGCTATGACCAGCCAGATTACACACAAAAAATTCGAGGGTGTGAAACGTTATGGAGAACGAAATTTACAGAAGAGCATGGAGAAGATAAAGGGAAAAGGAAGAGAAAAATGCTGCTCTCCATTGCTTTCTTCTTCCTCCCTCCCCTCCCCCAAGAAAAGAATTCCCCCCAGTATTCCAAAGAACATCCTAAAATATTTCCCCCAAAAAAAAAGTCGAAATAAGAATGTTAATGTTTTGATCCTGGAGTGGAATCGACCACTGGATGGCCAGAGAAAAAGAAGAAAAAAAGAAGAAGAAAGAAAAAGAAAAGAATTAGCAGAAGAATTAGGGCGGATTATAGTCACAAGTTCTTGGATCCCCTGGTGTAGCCGTAGTAGGAGAGGTACCACTTGACGAACTTCTTGAGCCCGACGTCGAGGTTGGTGGTCGGCTTGTAGCCGAGCTGCTGCCTCGCGAGGGAGATGTTGGCGTGCGTGAATGGCACGTCGCCATTGCCGGGCATCTCGACCACGTTCTTCTTGGCCTTCACGCGGAGGTGCTTCTCCAGGATGGACACCAGGTTGGGCACCGTCACCGGCGAGGTGTTGCCGAGGTTGAAGATCCTGTAGGGCGCCGGCCCGCGCTTCTTGCCCCCGGTGCCGGTGCTCTTCCCAGCCGTGTCGAGCGAGCCGAGGCAGCCCTTGACGATGTCGTCGATGTAGGTGAAGTCGCGGGCGAGGTCGACGCGGTTCTTGCCGCTGTACACCGTGATGGGCTTCCCCTGCAGGATGTTGCGGGTGAAGGAGAAGTAGGCCATGTCCGGCCGCCCCCATGGCCCGTACACGGTGAAGAAGCGGAGTCCGGTGATGGAGAGGCCGTAGATGTGGTTGTACGTGTGGGTGATCTCCTCGCCGGCCTTCTTGGTGGCGGCGTACAGCGACGCCGGCTGGTCAGTGCGGTCGCTCTCCGTGAAGGGCACCTTGTCGTTGAGGCCGTAGACGGAGGAGGAGGAGGCCCAGACGATGGCCGGCTGCGGGTCGGCGTCCTTGCATGCCTCGAGGAGGGTGACGAGGCCGGCGATGTTGGAGTGCACGTAGGACGCCGGGTTCTCCATGGCGTAGCGCACGCCCGCCTGCGCCGCGAGGTGGAGCACGTGCGTGAAGGGCACGACGTCGAAGAGCTTGGCGAGGAGGCGGCCGTCGTTGATGTCGCCCTCGATGACGAACACCCCGTGCGAGGCGAGCAGCGACCTGCGCGCCTTCTTGAGCGAGGGGTCGTAGTAGGAGTTGAAGTTGTCGATGCCGACGACGCCGTCGCCGCGCTTGCGGAGCGCGAGGGAGCAGTGCGTGCCGACGAACCCGGCGGCGCCCGTCACGAGCACCGACATCCCCGCGCCCGCCGCCGACCCGGGCGGCCGCCTCGGCGCGGCGGACGCGCGGATCTGGCGCTCCCAGTGCAGCCCGCCCCAGGAGGCGGCGAAGTACTTGGACGAGGTGTCGACGAAGGACTGGAAGCTGAGGTACGACGCGGTCATGGCGACGAGGAAGAGCGCCCAGAGGAACATGGTGCTGGTCGACGCGAAGCAGCGGTGGAGCTGGCGGTTCATCGCCGTCGCCCTCTCGATCTTCACCTTCCCCGGCGTCGACGGGAACATGTCGTCCTCCAGCACCCGCATCCTCCTCGCCCGTCTAGAACCTTCTAGATTACCAAAATCGGCGGTGCCTTTTGGATCGAGGGAGTTCTTGGGGGGGAATTCGGGGATTGGAAAAAAATATTATTATTAGGGTGGGGAAAGGAGGGGGGCAGGGGCTAGATGTGCGCCTGCCTGAGGAAAGGGTGGAGATGGGACGAGGCCGGATATAAATAGGGGGGGAGGAGACGCGTGAGCGCCGCCGCGGCAGCTGCTCGCTGACGGTGGCGGCCCGGCCGGCCGCGGCCGCCTGGCTGGTTGGGTGGTTGGTTGGTTGGTTGCGGGGCGCCTATTTTTGGGCTCGCCCGAGGGGAGGGTGATGGGTTTCCGTTTCCTTTCCTTCCTTTTCTTTCCTTCCTCTCTTTGTTGTGTGGAAGGGAGTATTTATTTATAGTAGTTTGTTGCTATTTTTGATGGATTTATTTTATCATATATTGATCGATTGGGAATGGCTGGTTTTGTGTAGTGATTTGTGTTTCCGCGTGAAGAGTGTGTGAATTAATCTGCTGTGAATGGCATTGCGTCGTGCGGTAATAATGGTGGTGAAATGAATTCACGCGTGTGGAGAATTCGACGAGTTTAATGGAGGAAGCTTCCATTGACTGGGATTTTATTTATTTTTGGATAAGTTGTTTTTTTTTGGAATTTATTTATGGGGGGGGGGGGGGGGGGGGACAATAATTCTGCCCGTAGAAATCGTGTCACATGGGGGGTCAGATTTGTGTGTTTTAGTTTATCTGGAAGCGGTGTTTAACGTGGTCACGCAATGGCAATAGCGTGGACAGTGTGATTCATCTTATTATTTCCAGGTCTTCAGGAGCAGATTATTTTACGGTGAATAGCTAATTCGGTCATTAAACTTTTGTTACGTGTTAAATTAGTTCTTGATGTTTCACATATTCTGAACAAGCTTTAAAAGATTCTCGTGTGGCTTAAAACAGTTCTCGAACACCATTAAAAATGCCACGGGGTATTACCAAGTTATTTTGCACATAAAAGTCAGCATTTAAATCTCCATATTTACCTGTTACAACTATGGGTGTGTTCGGAACCCTGGTTCCCAACACTAAGTGCCCGCACGGAAAACGGAGCAACGATTAGTAGGTGATTAATTAAGTATTTGCTAATTTTTTAAAAAAATAGATTAATTTGATTTTTTTAAGCAACTTTCGTATAGAAACTTTTTAAAAAAACGCACCATTTAGCAGTTCGAAAAGCGTGCGCGTGAAAAATGAGGTAGATGAGTTGAGAAGAGAGACGGCTGAACACAGCCATATATGGTGCACAATGTTTAGCTTTATATTTTGAGTAGGAAAAAAAAAGTGGGTGAGAGAAGAAAAAGGAGACACCGAACATAAAACAAAGGAAGATGTCACATTGTTTAATTACCAATGCAACATCTGTTTCGCCAATGACCAAAAACTGAAGACCCAAAGGGCTAAAGTATCTGCAAGGCAGGGAGTCCTTTTGATTCAACTATACCAAGAATAACAAACCCTTGGCGACCCCCACCAAATGGTTGGGCAAAATCAATATGGATGGGGCTTTCTCCTCTAATGAAAGAAATGGAGCAATAGGAATTGTGATTAGAAATACTGACGGGAGAGTAATTCTAATGTCCTAGAGATTTTTCAGAAAATGTGTGGCAGCAGAGGAGGTTGAATTATTTGCTTGTCGTGAAGGCCTAAAATGTACCAATATCGGTCGAGTGTTGAGTCTGACTGTGGCACGGTAATTGGAAGTAAGCCTGCTAATGGACTGAGTTGGAATGGCTTAAATGGACTGGATTCTAGTTTGGATTATCTTTGATTGGGTGAAAATGGGTTGCTATTTCAAATGGATTGGATCGTTTTTGGTGACACATAAGTGGATTGGTGTGGCCTGGATTTGATTTGGTGATATCGGGTTGAAAGTGGATTTAACCCATGGATGGCAAGTGGATTCCTTTAATAGACCGAGTCTGACTACTCCTTGTTGCCGTCCTGTTCGTCTCGGGAGAGGTCACGCATGACCTGGACTTGGCGGCGACAGTCAGCGGAGAGGCCGCGCATGGCGGCACCGTATTCGTGGGAGTCGAGGCAGTTGGAACGTGTCTCGTTGCATCTCTTCGATCTCCTCTCGTCGCGCCGCTAGAGCTACCCGTTCTTGTGCCGACTGGGCTTCTCGTTGTTGCCCCACTGCTCCCACATGGCGATTGGATTTCCTTGCCGTGGCTGGTGATGGCCCGTGCTGAGCCTAGACAACATCTACTACGGCGGGGATGGTGCCGCTGGGCATGGTCACCATAGCTAACTGCAGGTGTGCGATATGTACAAGGGAGCAGTTGTGTCGTCGGCCCGTCGCTCACCGCCGCCATCGCCGAGGAGATGGCCTTAGCGAGCTGGTTGGCCTCACGATGCTCCTGCGCCTACGTCGACGTGACCGCAGCTGAGAACGGCGCTGGCGTCATGTCCTCTGCCGTCACCACGACGCCACAGTTACATGCATGCAACATTTGCTCTATCCAGCTGCATCGCCGCCGGTGAGTACGGCATGACTATTGAAGGATCGAAGTGGATTTGATGTAGGTTTAAATGGTTTGTGGGGTGGATTGAGGCCATAAAAAAGGAATAGGTTGGTTCGGTTTGGACTAATGAGGAAAATGGATTGGTCTGGTTTGGATTTTATGGGATGGCTAGTGGATTGGGATGGTTTGGGATAACATTGCTAGCTGTTGTGGATTGGATTGAATATGGGGTGGATCTTGCCCAATTGGCAGGCTTAATTTGGGAGGTTATTGGCTAGAGAGGAAGAAAGATCAAGGTGGACCTTTCTGCTGCGCGCAACGAATGATAAATGTCATTTGTTTAAGAAGTGTGATTTGTCACACTGTAAAATAGAGTGTAATAGGTTAGCTCATGATATTGCACAGCTTGCAAAATAATCAGGTCAGAACGCAGTTTGGTGTGAGACTATCATGGCTTGTGTTATGTATATGGGCAGCATGATTGTAATCCAGTTACTTATCGATAAAACTCTCTTTTCCAAAAGATATGCCGTTATGTTTTGTTTGTTTGTTCTTCATTGTTTTTCTTTTTTTTTTATGAAAAATGTAATGGTAGAACAAACATTAAATGCTAAATTTGTATGAATGGATGATGTGGAATGACCATTGGCGTTTCTAGTAAACCCGAAGACTATATTAAGCCACGTCAGGGACCAAAATGATGTTGAAGTGAAAGTTCTAGGGTTATCAACCCCGTTATTTTGTCCACGGCGGATGACATCTTTTTTCTCCTTTTCTTGTTCCAACTTCCAAACTCACACAGAGCCGACAGAGGTTGCTCATGCAGTCATGCTCCAGTGCTCCAAGCTAGTCAGTGCCATCGTGGCAATGGATCTGAAGGCCGGGGCCGAGGAAATCCAATTTAGAATTCATATTGTTAGACAGACCTTGCTAGTTGCCTTTCTTGTTGGACCCATACCGCACGATCTTCTCCGTGTGCTAATCGCCTATCACTGAAACCTTCCCCTGCGTTTGTTTGCTCCAGCCTCCAGGATTTTATGGCGAGTACTCATTCTATCCTATAAAAAACTAACTTAATAGCTAATGGTATGTATGGTTAGAACATTAGTCCATTAGTCCCTATGAGAGAAGCTTATAGGGACTAGAGTTGTTTCTTTCTACCTGCTGCCCCCACGCACAACCCTATCCTCTCTCTCTCTGCATTGTTTTAGAGGTAACATGTTTTTACAGTGCAATTAATAATCTTTAGTCTTTTTTTAATCCCTACATCCAAACAGATATGGACTAAAGTTTTTTAAGTCCTAGGATTAAAGGATGCAAACACCACCTAAGATTGATATATCCTACTAAAAATTTAGCGGTTTTTCTTTTTATGGAAAGACTACATGCGCCAGCCGGCCGGCTAGATCGTTTGCTAGATTTGTGTCTCGCCCACGATCGTGTACAGTTGGAAGTCGCCCACGATGCGTTGTCGTGAACGACCTCATCTACCTACACGCAGCCCAGCAACCGATCGAGAGAGAGCTCACGGTTGATGGCCGCCGCCTCCTGCATTCATTCAGGTAACAGTAGTAGTGAGCTACCTAGCCTCCCCACCAGCAGCACGAGAAAAAAGAAGAGACCACATATAATGTTGGGTTGTTGGAGAGAAGCCTTGGATTCACTTCCAAACAAAGGATCCGTCCCAAAATTCCCCAATCCAATCAACACAGAACCAGCCAGAACCCCTAGAGGGATCATCTCATGTGCGTCCTCTTGACGACCTTTCCACACCCCCCAAGCCACCATTGCTGCCAAAGTGGCAAATGTTTGCATCCCAAGCCTGCAATGCCAAGCACTGGCTGTGCACGGATACGTACTGCCCATGTGGCGCCTCCTACCCAACCCTGCTGCAAGTGCTCCTGCTGAGTCGCTGCTGGTGGCCTCGTGCATGCATGCATGTCTCAGCCTTTATTACTGATTACTACCTCTGATTCATAATATAACAATATCATACATCATAATATAATAATCTAATATGAAATGAGATGTCTTCTAGTATTACAAAAGTGAACATAAGATTTGTTCATATTCATCGCATTATGATAAATTTAACTCTGTACTAGATTATTGTATTATGGGAGGTGGCCTAGCGCATGCATGTCTCGGCCTTTATCACTGACTACTCTGTTGTTACTCGCTCCGTTTCTAAATATTTGACGCCGTTGACTTTTTAAACATATTTGACCATCCGTCTTATTAAAAATAATAAGTAATTATTAATTCTTTTCCTATCATTTGATTCATTATTAAATATACTTTCATGTTTGCATATAGTTTTACATATTTTACAATTTTTTTAAGATAAGACGAACAATTAAATATGTGTTAACATTGAAAAATGAAGGGAGTATAATATAACAACCTAATAGAGAATAAGACATATTCTAATATTATGAATGTGAATATGAGGTTTGCCTAGATTTATAGTACTATGATATTTTTTATTTTGTACTAAATTATTACTGTACTATAGCATGGAGGGAAATAGGGAATACTTCCCTAGCTAACTGGGTGTCCCCAGCCTAATCAACACTGCGTCAAGCGACCGTAATGTGAAGCACGGGGGGCTTTTCCCCGTGTTTGGGTGGTCAAAAGCTGGCTTGATGGCATTCAAAAGAAAAAAAAGCTGGCTTGATCTGTCGTTGGGACGTGAGTGCCCACATGGACTAAACAGTGGAACGCCGATAGGAACACTTGTGAACTCTGATTCGTGCATGCGTGAATGGATGCTTTTTTGGAGATTGCTTCCTTATGAGTGGCGATTAATTAAGCCAGTGATATACTCCGATGAGTGAGAGGGTGACGTGGCACTAACCAGGAACATTTGTAGTTGTAGGTGGGGGGAAAGAGGAGAAGAGCATTGGTCATCATAGCTCGGTGGATATGGAGGCCGATCGAACTTATTCTTCTTTTTTTGGTTCGGTTCTGATTTCTTTTTCATCCTGCGTGACACATGAGAGCTACGGGTTTTTTTTTTTTCAGGAAGGACAGGTCCAACGATACGATGGATTAGTGCGCTAGAAGTTGGTTTGATCGAGTGCGTAAGCTTCAAGTTACTGCAAACTTTTGCTATTATGCTTATCCAAAACAATGAGCCGTTTCTGGCTAGTCTTTACGAAAAGTATTTTGTATTTTTTGGTCAAAAATTTAAATTTTATCATCTACAGTTGGTACAGTTGGGTGCTGTTACCAAATCTGATTGGTTCATCTCGATCAAACTAATCTAAACTCGCTCTCGCCGTACGACACCGGACACACGGGCCCCTTTCACTTTGTTGGGCGTCCAAACAAAAAGAAGCCAATTGATCAGGACAGCTATAACATGGGTAGCTTGCAAATGAAACCTTCAACTGTGCCGTTAAATGACAAGAAAGGCTTTAATTTCCACGCGCTCCAATCTCCGTCGCGACCGCAACAAAAATATGCATATCCATCCATCTCCGCTGATAGTAACATCGTGACATGATGACACGAGTAATAAATTTCTGTGAGGTTATCCCTCTAATTATAGGTTAGCCAATAATAATACTAGTATGACTTCAATTAAAATTGTTAACAAATTAGTATTTGCAATTTGTGAATTTGTACATAACTATAAACGATTTCGGGTTAAAATTTTTGCAACCTATGTAACTATAAACAACTAACGTCCTATTTGTTTCAACATAATTTTGTTATAATTCAGATTATTGATCCACATTATTATAAGCTGGATTATAATAAACTATAATAGAATAATAATAAGTTATAAGTTGTTTATTTCTCTAGATTATTGGGTTTGAGCTAATTAATGTTTATAATACCATCAGCTATTGCGGAGTGGGAGGAGGATGAGACGGCGGCGGTGATGCGGCTAGGGGAAGGAGCGGGGCACAGGATGGGTGTCGGTGATATGAGCCCGGAGGTATCAGGACCATCGGGAGGAGGCTGCCCCCGGTAGCCACGTGCACCCCCCCAGGGGGGATCGGCCTCCTCCGCCCACCTAACCGCATTTAAGGCAGTGTGAACGAGCGCACCATGCTACATTAAATGCAGTGCATGGTGCGCCTTATTGTATTGTGACCAGTCTGGGACCAGTCGAATGACCGATGTGGCCAGGGTAGTACGCCTGCACACTGTCACATCGCGTATCACAGCCGGAGACGGTTTGCCTAACCCGGTCAGCGTAAGGTTTCCGTTTCCCGGCGCAAGTGGGAACCCAAAAGTCTTCACTCATTAAATACCGAATGACATGCATGTCCCCCGTGTCAACTGGATAGATTTGACGGGCCCCACGCCGTAGCAACGCGTGCAATAGACTTCCAAGACAAGCAACGAGACATGCATTTAATGTGATTATCCTCCCTGGATAGGCTGGGTGGGCCCATATAGTAACCCTTTGAGATATAAAAGGAGGTCCAGGCCGGAAAGGCTAAGGGGCGATCGATCGCCCCTAGCACGGTCCCCCCTTCCTCCACGTGGTTTATTTTTTTGTCACCGTATTACTTTCCTATTTAAGTAAATTTATGCACCTAAAGTTTGTACATCTCAAGTTTACACATCTAAAGTTTAGAGATCCAAAGTTTATAAGTCAAAAGTTTATATATCTGATTCAAATTTGAATTTGAATTCAAATATTTTTTTTATATATTGTATTTCTATACATCTAAAGTTTATACACCTAAAGTTTATAAACCCAAAGTTTATAAGTCAAAAGTTTACATACCCGATTCAAATTTGAATTTGAATTATATCCAATTCAAATTTGAATTTGAATTCAAATATTTTTTTATATATAGTATTTCTATGCATCTAAAGTTTATACACCTAAAGTTTATAAACCCAAAGTTTACAAGTCAAAAGTTTACATATCCGATTCAAATTTGAATTTGAATTCAAATATTAGTTTATAGGCCCAAAGTTTATAATTCAAAAGTTTACATACCCGTTTCAAATTTGAATTTGAATTCAAATATTTTTTATATATAGTATTTCTATACATAAATTTTTTTAACTTTATTTTTTTATTTTTAAAAAATGTATGGTGTAGTAGGAAGAGAAGATAGGAGGAGGAAGGGAGAGAGTAGCTTATAAGGGATGGGGGGTGATCGCCTGGAGCGGTCACCCGCCCATTAGCCGCCCCCGATTCAGGCCTATCTAGGGAAGGATGAGTCTTCTTCACTAAAGCAGTCTCCTGCCCTCATTATCAACAGCTTCTACTCTAACAAGGAGATATTGTAATTTCTCACACAATCAGCTAAGCACAGAAGTAGGGTATTACGCTTCTTAGCGGCACGAACATGTATAAACCTCTATTATCTCATCGTTCTCGAGGGATCCGACCCCTCTAGACCGCCTTTCTCACCGAGTCCTCGAATCTCACCCGCTGCCCCCGGCCAAACCAACAAAGTGGGGCCTCATTGTCCCCCGCTAGCGGAGTTCACCCTCCGACAATGGGGCTTGGGGAAGGATTTGCGCGCAGGGTTTGGGTTTGGAGAATGATTCGCGCGTGACTAGGGAGATAGAAAGCGGATGCATGCGGGACTAGGTGAGGCATCGGATTCGCACGCAACTGGTGAGAGAGGAAACGGATGCGTTGGGTTTGATAAATTTTTTACGGAAACTGGTGATATAGCAGTGGTGGGTAATTTACATAAATTTTTTAAGTGCAGTGGGTCTTCGTGTCCTTTGCACAGGATTCTGGAACGTCAATTTTCTTATCTTCTTTTTTTTTAAGAAGAAAGATATTCATTACTTAGCTTGGATCGGTCAAAGACTCAAGCGTCGTAACTTTCTGAAGTGAGATATACGGAGTACTATTTACATACGCAAATCCGAGCGATGGCGACTGGCGAGAGGTGGTGAGCTAAGGTATCCATCCGTACCTGCGCCGCGCAATTGACTTTCCCGGCCGCGCACCGCACGTCGTGGCTGCGTTTCGTTTCTCGGTCTCGCGCGCGTGGTGTCACGTCTTGACCCGCCGCTCCGACGATCTCGCGCGTACGTACGTACGTACGCGACGACGACTGAATGGCAACAGCAGCAGCCGTACGTCGCCGTCGCCGTCACGCACGGCGCGACACTTTTGCCCTCACCTCCTACGCCTACACGTAGTACATACATACACGACTAAAATACACGTACGTAGTACGTACCACGAGACTAGGACGTCTCTCACCTAATGGGCCGGCGCGCCTACCGTCATCAAGGCCTGAAAAGCATAAGTTCATGTATATATATGGGCTCTCTCATCGAGGCCCGATTCAGCCGAGGCCGAGGCGACACATCGTAACGGGCCGGAAACCTTATTGGGCTTCGGCCTTGGGCTTAGAAAATCCAGTTTCCTTCTTCCAATTCCGGCCCGCCTTAACACACAAAACAGCTAGCGCCCGTTGTATTGCAGCCGTGGACTGGACACGCTGGAGGAAGCATCAAAACCAGTATTTTACGCAGAAGTAAACGCCCAGAACGCCCAACTTGCCCAGGACTTTCGTCATGCTGCAGATGTCACCACCTATAATACACTGCCCGGATGAACATTCCAAACCCCCAACCAAATCTCATCGTAAAATTTGCAGCTCGTATAGGACAGTAAACGAAGAAACCATCGTCGTACGTCGTCCATGTCTGACGCCCCTTCCATGGCCGAGAAACCAACTGTAAGTATGCCAATGTCTGCACTTTTTCCCTCTCTTAGACTGTGTTTAGTTCCACGCTAAAATTAGAAGTTTGACTAAAATCGAAAGCTTAGAGAAAAAGGTCGGAAGTTTATGTGTGTAGGAAAGTTTCGATGTGATGAAAAAATTGGAAGTTTGAAGAAAAAATTGGAACTAAACCACGCCTTATTCGATTCTTGCATCTCTCGCTGATCTGACGAGTATTTGCAGATCAAGGTGGAGACGACGCCGGGAGACTGGAGGTTCCCGTCGGCCAACCAGACCAAGCGATGCTTCACGTGCTACATCGAGTACAACAAGCAAGTTCGCCATCGATCCTTACCTATACAGTACCCCCTATATATATATATATATATATAGCTAGATAGATTGATAGATAGGAGTACAGTACATATATATAGCGATGTTTCATCTGCACGCCTAGTAGCTTATAGCACGCATGTTCATGAAGCTGAAGTAACCACGATGACTCATATCCATATGGTACGTAAATCCTATCTATAATTCTGTATGCAGGTGCATAGAAGCCAAGGGTGAAGGGTCCGACGAGTGCACCAAGTATGCCAAGTGCTACAGATCCCTCTGCCCCGGGGAATGGGTACGTACTTATAGCTAATGAAAATATTTTACATCTTCGGCTTCTGTTATAAAACACACGGTAATAATTTGTTAAACAAGAAACTGAGACATAAGATAGTTTACATGTATAAGTTATTCTATATCACGTACTCTGAACCAGTAGCAGTACACAGTACAATACCAGAGAGATCGAGATCGATCAATGTACTCCTTCCTATTTCCTCCGTTTTAAGTTATAAGACTTTCTAGCATTATATTGCCCATATTTATATGGATGTTAATTAATCTAGGCACACATATATGTCTAGATTCATTAACATGTATATAAATGTGGACAATGTTAGAAACTCTTATAATATAAAACGGAAGAAGTATCTCTCAAATGGCGACAAAGAAAAATATGTATCGCATATCTATGTGTGGTCCGTGAAGATGTAGATGTAGATATATATAGTCAAGACAAGGCATGCGGCTAGTGTACTGCTAGTGGTTCATCCTGGACAGAATATATGCATGCATGCACAAGCCAAGCAATATGCAAAGAAGCAGGCATGATACATGCACTCTAGTAGGTCTCTAGCCATACAAGTAGCCAAGTAGCATGCTGACGAAAACGACGCGAGTAGCACGGCAATTTATTTACACGCCGGAATTGAACTAGCTATAGCTAATAAACTCGCCGTGTACAGAGAGTGTACAGTACAGTACTCGATCGCAGCTTGGTCCTGGCTACCACTGTGCAGTGCCATTTTTGTTCGATTAGTAGCACTGTTCCTCACTGGCTTGATCGTTCGAAACTGTGCTTGATTGCATGCAATATTCCCTAGCTAAGCTAGCTGTTTGCGAAGACAACTCTGAATAATTCTCACATGCGTGTTTCTTGTTTGGCGTTGGGATTTTGTGTGTGGGTGTGTGTGCAGATCGAGAGGTGGAAGGAGCAGAGGGCAAACGGGACTTTCGCTGGGCCTCTCTGAACAACGGGGACAGCGACCGATCGATCGACCATATCTCTACATATATCGATCGGCTACAGCTAATAATACCAATCAATCCTGTATGCAATGTCGTCTCAATCGTCAGGGTGAAGCCTCGTCGTGACACTCCTAGCTAGTATTATGTACACTCATGACAGTGTCAGTTATTAATTGGTTGTTGTGTCTAATTGCAGTATTAGTAGCGAACTAGCGATGCCCCTGCACTGCTGTACAGTGCCGTGGCAAGCTACTCTGAATTTTTTAGATAGTACGCTAGCTGCACCCGTCATAAATTTGGTTGTCTTTGGTTTCGGTTGGCTCTGCTTCCATGTTGCTCTACTACTAGTCTACTACTAATAATGGGTAATTAGCTACTCACAGGTCGATCAGTTGATGCCACATATATAGTTGCAATAGTCATATGGTTTGGGTGAACTAGCTAGGTAGTTCTATATGATACACGAGGAACAATTGACCAAACTAACTAATCAGACAAATTAAATTGCTCCATGGAGTGCAAGTCGACCAACGACCTAAATCATGATTGCCAGCTAGTAGCTAATTAAGACATACAGAGTATGCATGCATATACTGATCGATTGACTTGCCAAAGACTCAAAAGTACTATGAAGCTGGTCAATCAAGAGTAAAACAACACACACATGAAGCATGAAGCTGGTCAATCAAGAGTAAAACCACACACACATGAAGCATGCATAAGTAGAGTACACGCGTCGACAATTCTCACGTCCTTAATTTTCAATTTTAATTTCTGGGAGCTTAATTTTTCATCTAGACGAGTTCCTCCGTTGCATAGGTCGTTGTATATATCGCCATCATCTGCCTGTGCCTCGCATGCTTCTCTTTCGCTATATCTTCCGACACGCATCTCCCCATCCCTATCAGCTAGATTTATTTATTTTTCGTTTTGAGTTGAGATGAACTAGAAAATAGTAATATTTTTAATTTATCGGCTAAACAATTAATATTACTCCTAGTCAAAATGCATGGTGTGTGGTAGAAATAAGCCCTAGCTATATATAGCTATATATAAATATATAAACTGAAGACTACTGATCACTACTCTGACTACTGTACGTTCCACTGATCGCTGCCGCTAGTGTTCCGGATAAGGTTTAGGCAATTGTAATGTGAACAGCACAGTGATCAGTTCATTGAATAAACCCAGCGAATCATATCGATCAGATGGCAATAAGAGTCAAGCATGTCATCAGCCTTCAAGCTTCAACTACTGTACTGGACTGTGGGTAGGCTCTGACTGTCAATGGACGTCAGAAAGAATATTGTAATTAGGGCATGTTTAGATCCTCTAATAAAAATTTTCACCCTATTACATCGAATATTTAGACACATATATGCAGTATTAAATACAAAAAAAATAACTAATTACAGATTACCTGTAAATTGCGAGACAAATCTTTTAAGCCTAATTGCTATATGATTTGACAATATGGTGTTACAGTAAACATTTGATAATAATGGATCAATTAGGCTTAATAAATTCGTCTCGCAGTTTACATGCGGAATCTGTAATTTATTTTGTTATTAGTGTACGTTTAATACTTTAAATGTGTGTCCGTATATCCGATGTGACACGCTAAAACTTTATACCCATGGATTTAAACACCCCTTTAGTAAAGTGAGAGAGCATCGACTCTCTGTCAGGTGTCAGATAGCTAAATGGAGAAAACTGAAAAGCGATTATGCTTGTCTTCAGTTATAGTTGGCTGACCTGGCTCAGCTCAAGCACTTGAGTAGTGTCACGCAGAGAAACACTTAGGGGTTTTTTTTGCTAGCTCCACAAGACATTAGGCTAGATGACTTGGGTTCGAAGCCTCACCTCTTCTAATTATTTGATATTAGATCATTCCCTAATATTCGTGTTTTTTTCACCAAACCAAGCAGTAAATGGAGAAAAATATAATTAATTGCACCTTAATTAATGGATTAATGTTTGGAGTATTGGGAGTACTGTCATTCTTCCTTTTAGCTTAGATAATTGCCGTACTCTCAACAGAACAAATGCATTACATACAGTCATACAGTGAAGAGACACTTGTACCAAAAGAACTACTTCATTAATTGCACATACGTTACGACATCCTTTATACATAGCTGTTACGTACGTAGACATGTATACAAGGTTTGCATGCAATTTGTAGAAAAGAAAAAGATCGAATCACCTGACAAATATGTTACATGACACTATACTTACATATGCACATTACCCTCAACTCGGGCATCACTCATGCATGATCTGAAACTCTCAGTGCTAATTAATAAAGAAGAAGTGATATATATATAGTAGATACAGAAAAGAAGAGGAGGGGAAGTTAACAACAACTACATATGATTCTTACATCAATTGATTATTGATCATGTCTTCCTCACTGCATCTTCTTCTTCAGTACTACTACTGTTACATGAAACAGCAGTTATTAGCTAGCTAGTTACCTGCAAATTAACACCAACACATGCATATCCATGGCTCAGTTAGTTCATGCATGGGTGTGTGCAATGCAAGCACGGTGAGGAAAGTTTATGAGATCGAGTAGCTTAATTAATTAACTAATTACCTGAGTTTTTGAGTTTTTGTTCTTGGAGAGTCCTCACAAGAAGCTGCATTACATCGACCTGAGCTTTCAGAGACACGGCATAGTCTAGGGTTTCCCCCAGCAACGCGCACATGTCGAGAGCTTTCCCTCCCGGCACGATCTCTTTCAGCACGCTCGCCCTCTTCCTCACCATGGCCCTCGCGACGCCACCGCCGCCGCCGCCGCCGCCGTACGCCTTTGTGGTGGCCGCCGTGGTGTTGTTCGCCGGCCTGATCGGCCGCCGCCGCCGGCGGATCAGGCTCCTCCTCACGATCTTCCTGCAGATCATCTTCCTCGGCGACGGCGACGGCGGCGAACGGTGCTGCTGCGGCGCCTGCGCGAGCTCCGCCGCCAGCGACCGGCTCCAGCACGGCGCGGCGCCCCTGGCGGCGGCGAGCGCGGCGTCGGCGGCGCGCTTGATGGCGCTCTTCCTCTCGTGGAAACCCATCTCCCCGGACGCCACGCCGCCCTTCCTGAGCCCTAGGATGAGGTTCCGGAGCAGCGCCCGCTTGAACCTCCCCGAGCCGCCGCCGCCGGCGCCGCCGTTGCCGCCGCCGCCAGCTTGCACTCTAGCTGAAGGCATGGTGGTGACCAAGCAAGCTCAAACAGCTGCTAGCTATGGTAGGTGTACGTGTTGCAGCAAAGTTGAAATGGAGCAAGAATTAATCCTACAACGAGAGAAATGGAAATGGATGGGAGGGAGTGTATCAGAATCGAAGGAGCAACATGGACATATAAGTAGGCATTGGCATGCATACGCATCAATTATGCGTGCACGTACTATCTACTCGTTGATCATGATGATGATCTTTTCGTACATGTATGTAGCTAGGTTCATTGGATAAGATCTCTGGAATGTGAGTTGGAGAGAAAGGGAAAGAGAGAGAAATAGAGAGATAGAGCTATCTAACTATCATCACGAGAGGAGAGGGGAGCCCATGTCTCCATTATATTGGCTTAGCTATAGGGAAAGAGAGGAAGAAGAAGAAGAAGGTTAACTAGGACTAGGAGGACTAGGAGAGGAGTATTGGCTAGGAGGAGAGATCGATCGAGAGGAGACAATGCACATGCATGCACATGGGTGGCTCGCGCTCGCTGCGGCCCACGCCCACGCACACATGCCGCACTGAGCTAGTGAGTTTAATACCACTCGATCGCGCGCGTGTAGAGAGAGAGAGAGAGAGACAATGCAAGCAGCGCAGTGGCAGTTGCACAGTGCAACGCCCCTGAAGGCCTTGTTCGGTTACGCGGCGGGAAATGACAAGTATATTAAAAAATTTATGATAGATATAATAAGAGATTGAAATCGGAATTTATTCTGGGCCGGGAACCAATTTACTTATGATAGGGACAATAAAAGCAGGTACAATAGCAGGTTATAAGCCAGCTGCAAACATATTTTAAGAAGATAAATGAGAAGAGAGAAGAGCAGCGGACTACAGATTTGTAGCCAGCTGTAGCACGGACTCAAAGACGCATTGTGTGTATGACAGGTGGGACCATGTATTAATAGTGTAGTATGTAACTATTGTATGAATGAGCTATTAGATTGACTATAGATGAATTGGAGCTAGTAGTCAACTGTACTATTAAACTTGCTCTAAGAGACCAGAATTAGTTCCACACCTCTTGACTAGTGGATTGATTCCTGATCTTTTATTGTTCCTATCATAAGTAAATTGGTTCTCGACCCGAAATAAATCCCTGTCTCTTATTGTATCTATCAGAAATTTTTTACTACATTTATCATTCCTGGCCTGGATTGAATCCAAGCAACAAGGCCGAAATGTTGAGAGTAATGTGGGGGTGGGGGGAAGGGGTCCCTTGGCTGGATATGAGACGCGGCCGTACGAACAGTGTTGCAAGTTGTAACGTAGTCGATGGGTAGCATGCATGAATCTTACAAGTAGCTATAGCACGCACGCACGCTCTCGTGCCTGCCTGCCTTGGCCTGGGGCTGATTTGTGCACACACTTGCCTGACAACTTGCCTGATCTGTCGTCTGAAAATACTATCTGAATCGACCGTAGAACAACCTAGCTGCAGTACTACAGTGACATGTATATATATCCGATGCCCTCCGTACTCCATTCATCCTTAGAAAAAAATCGGTTTCTAACTACGAATCTAGACATCGGCTATGTCTACCTCATAGCAACTGGTTAATCCTATATATGTTACGCTCATGTCTACTCGTTAATTATTCCATTTAATCCCTGATGCTCAGTAATACTATACTCTTAAAATTAGTAGCCAAGTGTGTTTTGTTCTGTTTTGGATAGCGTAGTACTGTAGAATTATTGGTTGATCTATATGATTTATCTTAGCTTTTAATTTAGGTGATTTTTTTAAGGAGTTGGGAACTAGTCCCGTCACTTGATATATTGTTTTTGTTTTCTTTTCTATCCCTCAACGCGAAAAGCCTAAAACTTATTTACTGTGTATCTATTGTGACTATTTTTATTATACAAATTATTTTCACGAACACGTAGAAAGATTGTATATTAATACCATTGTAAAAATTACGTCCAGGTTCATAATTAAGTGTTTCTTTTTGCGCGGGAGAGGGGGTGTGTTATTGTGCAGGTAGCAAAAGGACGACGAAGGCTTGACCAGAATTAACTGGCGGAAGGACCTAACGACTACTGCTCCAGATTAATTAAGCTTCAGTCGTCTATGGATATGGCCATGATAAGCTACACGAGTTAGTACACGTGTAGGCAGTACGACACATGGCCCGGCCGGCCCCCTGATTAGCGGGATGCTTTGTTTGCTTATCAGTTATCACCCTCCTCGTATTACGACGACGACGACGACTAGTGCGTTTGGTGGCGAGCATGTGATGTGAGTAGTGTTCATATATGCATCATTGTTAATTTCGCTTTGGTTCTTCCCTACTCTCTTGAGACGAGCTAGCTAGATTAATTGTTGATCAGCAGCTAATTAACTGTGTGTGCCTATTAGTAACACGTATGCAAGCTAGTAGCATTGTTCTCATAATTGATCAATGATCTCTACGGGCTACTGCTCATGCTGAACTGATTAAACTATTGCATATATATATATTCAGATAGCAGCACACGTACATGCTGCACTGCAACACGATCGACCGATCGAGCATGGATTGAAAGCTTGGAAACCAATAAACCTATGATCGATGATGGATCGATCGATCGGTTGGTGCACGCATGTGGTTTGTGTCCTTTTGTCATGTGAATTAATTGAGCGAATCGATCGAAGCTTTTGCTGCTACAAGGCAAGCTTTACTGGGGATGGATTCTAATAGCTCGAGTGAACGTCCACCCGTTTATTGCATGTCAACTAAATGGCTACGAAAAATTTTCAAAAAAATTGGCAAGATAGATCAATATGTAATATATCACTCCACAAACATACAAGTTAAAATTCAACTTCTACAAGTTGCAACAAAAATAACAAATTTAACTGTAAATATACATATAGTAATTTGAGTTTTGTTTGTTATTTTTGTTACAATCTGTAGAAGTTGAATTTTAACTTGCATGTTTGTGGATTGATACATTACATATTAATCTATCTTATTCATATTTTTTCAATTTTTTTTATAAATATTTAGATGACATACAATAAATGGGTGGACATCTACTCGAGCTGTTAAAATAGTTTCGCAGCTTTACCTCGTTTTCGCTAGAAAGGGATAGGCAGCTTAGTATAGTGCAGGCCGGGGCCGGGCTCTGGCATGATCCGGAAAACATGCACGCACCGGCGAACACGAGCACCATCCCATCTCCAGCCTCTGAATTTCTCAAACGCCACAGCACCAACTGCTAGCTAGACATGTGCAGTGTCGTCTGTTCGCCAATTTACCTAAGCGATCGATCGACTGCTAAATTCACCTTCACATATACAGTTGTGAGTATTCACATCACAGGTAATTAAGCAGAAGCATATATAGAATTAAGTAGGACCATGGTGGTGTTTGAAACTCATGTAGATAAAGATGAAGATTAAGTGTTTTATGCAAAATGAGGTGGTGTTAATATGCGATTAATCGAGTTTTAATTATTACAAACTTGAAAAATATATTTATCTGATATTTTAGAGCAACTTACATATAAAAATTTTCATATGAAAATTTTATATTGACTGAAGTGCCGTTTAGCAGTTTAAATAACGTATCACGAATATCTAAATTTTCTTTCAATTTTTGTTGAAAAAAAGAACAAGGCCTGTGTCGGCCACGAGATAGATAACGCCTGGTCGCCTGCTGCCAGTGCCAGCACAGGGGGCCGGATCGGAGGAAAGCTCACAGTTTTGATCATCTGATCAATGCCATGGAACGGGTTAAAATTCAGAGAGAAATTAAGGAAACTCAACGGTATGCCAAAAAACCCTTCTCAGGATCAATCAAATCATGATATCATATAATCGCTCACCGATCAAGAGATAGGGGGTCCCAAGCACACAGGCACATGCATGCAAGAGGTCGTAGTAGTGGCTGTAGTACGTCTTGTAGCCACGATCTCCTTTCACCTCAACAAGACGGAGAAAGAAGTAGTAACAGCACTTGTCACATCGACCGGCGCGCTGCTGGCATTTACAATAGTTTCCCGTGGATGCAGTAGTCTTTTGTCAATTGCTCAATGTGCACGCACAGTCGGTAGTATTACTCTATCCGTTACATAAAAAATAAATCTAAAATCGATTGTGATATATTCTAAGCTCCCATCAAATGGCCTAATAATCAGCCAAAGAAAAAAAATATAAATTTTAAATTTTCAAACTTAATTTTAAGATTGATTTTAACATATTTTGAACGTAGTTTCTTTTTCCACATTGGCTTTTAAATCACCATGAACACATATAAAAGTTTTTACCTACAAAAATCATTTTTAAGTTACCATGAACCCATATATAAAAGCCAAACGATGGGGCCGCTAGTATTATAAATCTAGACATATGTATATCTATATTCGTAGTGGTAGGATGTGTCACATTCGGTATTAAGGGAGTACACGGTACGTGCAGTGCATCACCGTGACTGGGTTGCTTTTTCTGCATAAGTTGTGTGCATGTTTGCAACAACCAACTGCTTACTCCCAATCTCGCATGTTACTTCTGCAATTCTCTGTATATCCCTGAATGGTGGCATGTTCCAAAGTCACACATATACTCCAGCTAGCTAGCACTGGCCCACCATGCACGTTGCTAATAACAGTACAACAGCAGAAGCAGCACAGTTAATTTTAATCTCCCATCATCATGAATTGAACCCTACATATGTCTGCCCATGATCACTTTCCCATGAACCTTCACTGCCTATATATAGTAATAGAATCCATAAATAAACTACATAAAAAGTTAGCTGGATTGGGCCGCGCTTGCGCGAGCCGGCAGAAATTGGGCTCCCGGCACGCGGCCGCTACAGAAATTTCGCCATATTGGGCCGCCTTAGTCCACGAGCCGTATTGGGTCGTTTTAGGTGGCTAGCCCACGGGTCACGAGCCGGCCAGCTTCTTCTCCCTCCCCATGGTGATCTTGCAGAGTTCATTGCCAGCTAGTAGTAGCTGTTGGAAACCAAAGCACCCACAAGGGACACGGCTAAACTTTACGTTGTCATTTTATCAGGTGATTAGCTAAAATAACTCAAACTGAGTAGCAACAAAGCAAGCCAACTGAAACTTTTGCAAACTGCAGAAAAGAGTAGACCAGTGCAGTTGGCATGGACAGATCTGTCGCATATACCCTTCCATTATCGTTGTCCTCCTGTCGATGCAATGTCCATCTTTTTTCAGTCCGAAAGATCTGCTTCAGAGTATCTTGATGCAGAGAACTCGGCAATAAACAAACCTGTACTACGTGAAGAGCATCACATGGACGGTTATTGGAAACCACCAAAAGCAGCAGAGACACACACACAGAGAACATGCAGGGTTGTACTGTACCAGCCACAACACATGATACCTTCATGCCTGCCACTAACAGAATCTGAATCATTGGTTTCCAGCAAAAGTGCAGAGAAGAAAATAATTCAACTCATCCGCATTTCATTTCGTCATTTCCGGACAATACACAGCAATACAAAGGTTATTTACAGACAAGAGAAAGGAGTAGTTACATGCTGCTACTGATATCAACAAGGAATTGGGACCAGCAAGTTCATCTCACATCGGCAAAAACCAGACCAATGCAACCAATGAATATACATGGTAAACCTCAAAATGGGCACAAAACTGAGGAAATATCAGGTATCAGCTACCAGTGGCAGCAATTGGATCAAAGGTTAGAGGCCATGCTCTCCTGCTACTTTCTCCTTGGGAAGCCGACCGACGAAAGCTAGGTCCGAACCTTGAGCTTCTTATTAGGCAGGGATTTGTATCCATAGCACCCATACAAAACGACGGGTTAAGCTTCATCGCCGGCAACCTCTGGCAGCTCAAGGAACGGAAGGAGGATGAACCCATAGGTGGCATGCGTGCACACTGGAATTCAGTCCGGTACAGATGGCTGGCGATTGAGGGAGTAGAATCGGAGTTCACAGCTGGGCATGTGGTGCAAAATGACAATGAAAGACTGTTTCTTGGGAGCTCTCTTATTGGGCTTGTCCCAGGAAGCGCAGTGAAAGCGATGATTGGGTGTCGACAGAGAGGGCATGGTATGGCACCTGCTGGGCTCACTGATGTGTAACTGGTTGAGCAAAGGTATAAAGCACATCTCGTGCAGAATTCATGTTTGCATCCTGCATAATCGAACATAGTTGAAAAGGTTCAGTTTATCGGCTGCTGATATTGGTTTAACTGTAAGGATAAGTGCACTGGATTACTTTTTATAGCTGCTGAGTTACTAGTTATGACTTATGAACCAGAACATAAAGGGTGAAATAATTAGCGAACTTCCTATGATATTAATCCTAGTGTGGTAGTCGACAGTACTACTTTAATGCCCTTGTTTAAAATATAAGAAACTTTTCGTGCTAAAAGTTCAGTTAGCTTCAACGACAATAACACATAAGTAATACGTTTGTTTGGAAGTGTACCTTCTGCAGCAACAGAGCAGCTTCCTTCTAAGCAGACAGCACATGGGTCAATACATACAGGTGATTGGTTTAGGTACCTCCAGCCAAATTCCCTGCAAAATAAATTGCAATGGAACTATCAGATGTTACCAACAAAAGCACTGCACTATGGTTAAATTTTAAAAAATGGAGGATAATACTTATCAATGCTGCACAATTAGAGTAAACGAATTGGTCTAAGCATGTCATAGCAAACTAATAACTAAGCAAGTCAATGATTACAAACTTGACCAGTACTTTAGTACTACTACTCATATATGTAACGGAAAAGGAAGTAAAGATATTTTAGCAGCAACCTTACCTGGCAATGCTCATGATACTCATAAGCGGGAGGCACAAATATGGAGAAGGAACAGTGCGTATTCGACTCTCTGGTTCTTTGCTAAGAATTTCCTCAAGAGAGTTCCTATGCCATGAGCGAGCTACCATCAACGGGGTCCAGCTGCATAAGGGAAATGAAACATATGCTTTTAACTACTAGGTTTTAAAATTAACAGAAACAGTGATAGTTCTTTCACTATGCCCCGTGAAAAAAGATAGCTCTTTAACCATGTATCAAAACTTCAGAATCATACCCGCTAGCATTCTGTGCAGAAAGGCTAGCTCCTCGAGCAATAAGAAGCTGCATCAAACAGCTTCTGGTTAGATATGTTGATAAAACTAGACAAACATTTAAATTATGAAAAAGCCTTCAGACTGGCAGAACATACTTGACAACAGACAGCATTCCCACCACATGCAGCATAATGAAGCGGGGTGCTACCAGCTCCTGGCAGATGGAGGCAACAAAATATTACATTTAGATATATGAGAATATAAACGGAGTAGAAAGCTGGAAGAATCAAGAACTGTAGATAGTATGGACAACTTGGTGATACATTCAAACATGTTAAGCGCTACATGCCCTAAGAGTGTGCTCCAACATTATCAAATTGAAAAACACCAAGCACAGAAAGGAAAGTTAAAGTTGCAAAAAAATACCTATTAAGTCAATAGTTGTTCCATCTTCAATAGTGGCCTCAGAAACAGATGCTCCCAAGTCCAGTAACAATTGCACACACTCTACATGCCCATTTAACGCTGCCATATGAAGCGGAGTCAGTCCTCCATCCGCCTTCTGATTTACCATCTTGAACAAACCACTGCTAACACAGACATACTATTTGAATGATTCATGGTCGGTTTAACAACCAATAAACCAATGGGAAACAATCAAGGGGCTCTAACATACTCTTCATCAAGATCAGCAGATGGACCTTCTTCAGATAGGCTGTCCTTCATCGAGTTCCAGAAGTTTGGCATGCTAGGAACATAATCCGCAAGCACAAGACGAAGGCACCGGGCATGACCATGTAGTGCAGCAAAATGGAGAGCACTACCGCCATTCAAATAATCTGTCCTATGAACCTAAAATACGTTCCAATGCCTCAGGATTAGATATCCAAGCGACTAGAAATTTCTCAGTGAACAGCAAGCAAAATACTCACATTTGCATTGAAAAGCATCAGTGTCTGAACAACCTCCCAGTGGCCATATTGACAGGCTTGCATTAAAGCAGTCTACATACAATGAAATTTTATACATATTGCCATAGCATTTCGCAAGTGAAACTTAAACGAGTAAATGTACCAGAAATCTTGGTTTACCTGGCCCCTGTAATTCCTGAGGTTGATCTCGACGCCGGATTCGAGCAACAGAGAAACAATCTGAACATGCAAGCAACAGACAATGTGAATGCAGTTCTTTTACCCATCTATACAGAAGCACTGATACTTCAGCTACATTTTTGGCAGACAAATGGCATCACCTCATGGTGACCCTGCGCGGCGGCGTAGTGCAGCGGCGAGTTGCGGCCGCCGAAAGTGGAGTACCGGGCGAGCCGCGGGTTGTACTCGAGCAGAGCGCGCGCCTCCTGCAGGTCGCCGTCGCGGGCCGCCGAGACGAGCCGCTCGCCGGAAGCCGAGCACCCAAATGAGTTGCCCACAAGGCTGAGGAACCCCATGGATGCTCGAAGCTGAGGATCTCCTCTCTTAGCGTGCACGGGAAGGCCTCGAATCGAAGACTTCACCCTGAAATTTCCCAATCCACGAGGCCGCCCAAACCGCATTCGATTCAAGAATGATCACCAGACAGGATCAAGCTCCCGACTTTAGGCATGCCGACGATCTTTAACCCCAAGGTTCAGAAAGCCCAAAATTTTCCTGCAAAATCGTCAAATTCATCACGGGAAGCGGCAAATTGACGGGAAATTTCAGCTTGACGCCTACCAATTGCAGCGAGACTACCAACAATTCGACCCAAAAAAGCCAACTTTCCGCGCAACACCAAGAAATCAGAGTGGAACTCACTCCTCCTCGGGAATCGCCCAGGGTCGTCGGTCCCGAGCTGGAAGAAATGCAAAACCGAGACCGACCGACAACGCCCTCTAAATCAGGCCCCCAATCCTCGCAAGAAAACAAGGGACCTCGAACTCGAAGGGGGAATCCTCGGAGGCGACCTGCCGCCTCGAATCCTCAGAACCCACCCCACACCCACGATTCCAGCGAGGGGGGGACTGGATGGATGGATTGGGGAATCGCGGGGTGCAAACAACGCCGGTGCGATTCACAAGAAAATGCACTCGTTGTTGCAATCCGGCGACAAGGGACAGGAAGGAGAAAGGAATAATGATCTGATGGAGACGGCGACGTGGAGATGCAGGTAGTGGCCAAAGATGATGTTTTTCTTTCTTTTGGCCCAAAATCTTCTAGTGCTACAGGAACAGGAAGTAATTAAAACAAGAGCCAATAGATAATCAGTTGTATAAACTACCTCCTACATCCCAAAATAATAACTACTCCCTCCATCCCAAAATATAAAGAGTTTTAGAGTTGGATACAGTTATTAATAAAGTACTTCCTCCGTTTCACAATGTAAATCATTCTAGCATTTTCCATATTTATATTGATGTTAATAAATCTATATATATATATATATATATATATTTATATTGATGTTTTAGAAGTAAATAGAAAGAGAAAAAATAAACCACGGTATCCCGTGGGGACGGGATAGCGCTCATCCACCCGAGCCCCATCTGTTTGTCGCTCTCTCTTTAGATAATTTCCACGCCTCGTCAACTCAGCTCCCCACCGACATGGCCAGCGGCGGCGACGACGACTCCGCCTCCGCGCTCCGACGACGCCCCGCACGAGCTGTTCATCTTCTCCACGTCTCGCCGGCGGACGATGACTTCGCCTCCGCGCTCCGACGAAGCCTCACCGGTGGAGCCGGAGCGGGAGGCGGCGGGCGAGGTCGGGGAGCACAAGCGGCTCGGCAAGCGATGCGCGCAGCGCGTCCACCAGCGGCGCCGCCGCCACGAGCGGGAGGTGCGCCGATGCGAGCTTTCTCGAAGGTGTGGTCCAGGTGCCGCGCTACCGTCGTCTTGCCTCCATGCTCCACCACACGGCTGCCTTATCCTCTCTCTCTCTCCTCCTCCTCCTCCTCCTCCTCCTCCTCCAGGCTACCAGGTACCAGGTATCACGGGTATCAGGTATCACAGGTACCAGGTATCGTGGGTGTCGACGTTTGATGTCGCGATTCTGGTATTTGCATAGTATGGAGATCGTTGGTCCTAGGATATACGCGAGACTGAGGTAAAAGAGACGAAGACGAGGATTTTTATACAGGTTCAGGCCCCTGAATTGTCAGGTAATAACCCTACATCCTGTTGGCCGAAGCCGGTCATTGCTCTTATTCACCATAATCACACCAGTACAATATTTGGGGTAGCCTATCTAACTGTTGTCGACATGGCGGTCTAAAGGTCTGACTCGTAGTCGACAACAGGGTAGTCTTTCTTCTCGAGTTCGTGCCCGGCGAGATCAGAGATAGCGCTTTCGTCTCTCCTGACAGTATCCGGAGACACTGTAAGGGACTAGCCGTGCTTATCCCTGAAGTCGATATCCGGCGTCTTGTCTTGGCGTATGTTGGCTTGTATGTTGATCTTGTGTCTTGATCTATGTTCCGTGTCATCTATGGTGGGTGTGTCCCCTCTCCTCCTAGGGGGTCCTGTATTTATACCCATAGGTGTCCCCTTGTCCAAGTAGAACTAGGGAAACCAATATGGATACAATCCGAGTAGTCCTTGTCGTTTCCATGTAGAACTCTGGTTGTCTTTCCTTATCCGGAACTCCTCCTATATCCGCAGGTTGTTTCCGTATAGGACATGGTATGTGGTGGGTCCTGCCGAGATTTAGTCGACTACTTTTAGGTATGTGGTATCCATAACCATGACAACGGGTACCAGGTACCACCTGGTACCTGGTACCCGGTACCCGTGATACCTGGTACCTAGGTACCATACTTGGTACATGTGAGTATTAGGCCTGATACCTTTCATCATCGAGACGGCCGACGGTAACGGCGGCGAGGTACGTAGTGTGGTTGTACATGACGGCAGTGTATTGCAGTAGGGAAGGGAACATGGACAAACTTGATGTGGGCGACGTCCTCGACAAGCTGCTCGAAGTGGCGGCTGACGCACGTCAGGAAGAGTCGCGTGGCTGCACAGCTTTGTTGGAAGCTTGCATGTGGGGGTGAGGTGCGCGACTTCCGGGATATATGCGGCGTTATGCTATCGCCCCGAGCGATGCGAAGGGCATCCCGTTCCCACGGGATCCCGTGAGGTAGCAGCCCTCAAATAGAAAAGAGTTGTGATTGGTTGAGAAGTCGAGATAGGTGGGAAATGTGAATATTGGAGGGTTACGATTAGTTAGGAAGTGAATATTGGTGGAGAAGTTATATCTTGGGACAATTCATAAATGCTAAAAGCAGTTATATTTTAGGACGAAGGGAGTAGAACTAAATGAGACATTTTCTAATACTAGCAATTTGGTCCATTCGATTCTAAATTATTATATTTTGAGATGGAGTGAGTGTCGACGTTTGATGTCGCAATTCTGGTATTTGCATGGTATGGGGATAGTCGGTGCTAGGATATACGCAAGACTGAGGTAAAAGAGATGGAGACAGGGATTTTTATACAGGTTCGGGCCCCTGAGTTGTCAGGTAATAACCCTACATCCTGTTGGCCGAAGCCGGTATTGCTCTTATTCACCATAATCACACGAGTACAATATTTGGGGTAGCCAATCTAACTGTTGTCGACATGGCGGTCTGACGATCTGACTCGTAGTCGACAACAGGGTAGCCTTCCTCCTCGAATCCGTGCCCGGCGAGATCAGAGATAGCGCTTTCGTTTCTCCTGACAGTATGCGGAGACACCGTAGGGTATTAGCCATGCTTATCCCTGAAGTCGATATCCGGCGGCGTGTCTTAGCGTATGTAGGCTTCTATGTTGATTGTGTTGGGTGTTGATCCTGTCGGGTGTTGATCCCGTTGGGTGTTGATTGTCTTGTCCCCCCTCTCCTCCTAGGGGGTCCTGTATTTATACCCATAGGTGTCCCCTTGTCCAAGTAGAACTAGGGAAACCAATATGGATATAATCCGAGTAGTCCTTGTCGTTTCCATGTAGAACTCTGGTTGTCTTTCCTAACCCGGAACTCCCTCGAGGTCAGTTTCCGTATAAGACATGGTATGTAGTGGATCCTGCCGAGATTTAGTCAACTACTATTAGGTATGTGGTATCCATAACCCTGACAGTAGCCCCCCGACTTCGATGCAAATGAACGAGTTCATATTCTCAACCGCAGACTTTGGAGGAACTGTTATCGAGCTCACGTGACCGTTCTCGGTAAGTTTAGAGATAACGTTAGACTTCCTTTATTAGCCTCATACGGGCACCGAAAGGGTTTGTCTAAGTCAATCTCTGATGTCGACCGAGAAAGTACAGAGCGTACAACTAAGTCTCCCGTCTTGCTGTAATCGAGAATTTGGATTGAAGTCAAGAAACTTTATCTCGGCGGGTACACCATCTCTTCATTCTGTATTCCTTGTCGAGATCCAGCAACCGTTCTCGAGTGATCGAGAAGGCGTAGAGTCTGCAACGGAGCCTTGTCGACATTTGTCGTACTCGCCTTAGTCGATCTTGGTGTAGAACCATAGAGACATGGAGTCTTCAATAATGTCGAATAGAATTTTCCTGAAATCAATACTTAGAAAAGAATATTAGATAGAAATAGCCCCCGAGCGAATGCTCAAAGGGTGACATGTTATAATATGACAGACTAGTGAATTGAATGTACAGACCAGTGCTTTGTATATGAGCGTCTTCTCTCTTACCGACTCCGATCAGTCAGTTTGTAGAGTCATACACTCTCCCTAGCCCCCAGCCTTGTCGTCGGAGAATCGTTCTCAGAAGATAAGGCTCTTGGACCTTTGACCTGCCTCGGTTGAACAAGCACTGATCCTAGCCCCCAACCATGAAGTTGGAAAATCCATTTCCGATTACACAGCTTGGTTAACGCACGGCGAGAACTCTTACACGACCAGATCTTACATGGTCTTTCGTCTTTGAAGGATCCGACAAGGCCTTATCGGCTCTGGGCGTCCCCAGCCAAAGTTCCCTTAGGTTCCTCAGAGGCCTTGTCAAGACGGCGTAAAGGGACAGTAGGATAGGTTTCAACGCTAGGTGTCATCTGGGTAAGGGATCTCTGGGTAAAACACTTGGCGATCTTGTGCACCTGATATCAACTTTGTTGAAGCAGGGGTAATGGGAGAATCGCTACATCGCTGGTCGAGGACCAGGCAGTAGTCGTAACTCGACCACTTGAAGTGGAAGTAGTGGGAGAAACGCTACATCGCTGGTCGAGGACCAGGCAGTAGTCGTGACTCGACCACTTAAAGTGAAAGTAGTGGGAGAAACGCTACATCGCTGGTCGAGGACCAGGCAGTAGTCGTGACTCAACCACTTAAAGTGAGGCGAGAGAGATCACTATGTTTTACTGGTTCGAGAACCAGAAGTAGGAGTCTTTTAATCACCTATAGGGGTGCTAAAGTTGGTTTATTACATGTGCATATCATGTGGCAAGCATGACTCACATACCCAACTTATAGCACATCCGGCTGTCCGCTCACAACCATGTCGGGTGATCAAACCGACGGCGTTTGCGAGGAATTATCCGTTAACGACCTTTTCTCGAGTAGTCCAGCCATGGCCGGTGCTATGAGATAGGTCGTCGGTCTTCATTGGTAAGTTGGGTGCGACGACTCCGCATTTGTCGAGAATGTTCTCGATAGTGGGGTGTACTCGACCATAACCTACTCGAGTGCTCAAATGTTCCTGAAAAATATTTTCTAGAAGGCAAGACATATAGCAGAGAATATCGAGTATGTACTAAAAACTGCATGGATCTTCTAGTATTATCAGGATATAACGAGCAGATGTAAATATCAGGCATTATGTAAACCGTAAACAAGCATGACTTATACAGAAGAAGACAGAGCGAGCCCCCAGCGTTAGATCGTAGTCGATTTAACATCGGGGACACCCGCGCAACAGATATTATTGTATAAAAAGCATGCTCTAGGTAAACATAATAAATTATGGATCTGACAATACTGTATGATCTGAATAGGTACGATAAATTGCAGATAAAATATTGCGTACCTTTGTAGATACATGCCGGATGTATCTACGAAATTAGTAGATCAATTTTAAAAAACCAATCTACCAATTACCTTGCTGCGTACTCGTTCGATATTAGGCGATCTGACATCTTTTGGTACACCGCGGAGCTTGAGGCTTGGATGATCTCGATAGACCAAGTTGTCGATGACGATGATGGTTCCGATCTAGTCGGAAGATGTACTTGGATAGGTTGGATCTCCCCACAGCCGAAGTCGTCGAGTAGCTTGTTGTCGGAGAGTCCATCTCTTAAACCCATCTCGTCGAAATCCTGAAGCACCAAAATCCCCCTACCTGGCGCGCCACTGTCGACGTTTGATGTCGCAATTCTGGTATTTGCATGGTATGGGGATCGTCGGTGCTAGGATATACGCAAGACTGAGGTAAAAGAGATGGAGACAGGGATTTTTATACAGGTTCGGGCCCCTGAGTTGTCAGGTAATAACCCTACATTCTGTTGGCCGAAGCCGGTATTGCTCTTATTCACCATAATCACACGGGTACAATATTTGGGGTAGCCAATCTAACTGTTGTCGACATGGCGGTCTGACGATCTGACTCGTAGTCGACAACAGAGTAGCCTTCCTCCACGAATCCGTGCCCAGCGAGATCAGAGATAGCGCTTTCGTTTCTCCTGACAGTATCCGGAGACACCGTAGGGTATTAGCCGTGCTTATCCCTGAAGTCGATATCCGGCGGCGTGTCTTGGCGTATGTAGGCTTCTATGTTGATTGTGTTGGGTGTTGATCCTGTCGAGTGTTGATCCCGTTGGGTGTTGATTGTCTTGTCCCCCCTCTCCTCCTAGGGGGTCCTGTATTTATACCCATAGGTGTCCCCTTGTCCAAGTAGAACTAGGGAAACCAATATGGATATAATCCGAGTAGTCCTTGTCGTTTCCATGTAGAACTCTGGTTGTCTTTCCTTATCCGGAACTCCCTCGAGGTCAGTTTCCATATAAGATATGGTATGTAATGGATCCTGCCAAGATTTAGTCAACTACTATTAGGTATGTGGTATCCATAACCCTGACAGTGAGTACTTAGCACGAGTTAAGATGAGTTGGGTGTTTGGATTTTAATTAACGAGGGAGAAAGCAGATGACAGCCAATGGCTATTGCAGATGATGGCTGCTATAGCTTTAGATTTTCCAACGTGAAGAAATAGCTTTCAGGTTGCCTTTTTGTTTAGTTTGAGCTGTTTCCATGGTCTTCACTTTTTTTTAGACATAGTGCTCTACTAGTTCTTACTTTTGTGCCTAGTGTATATCTGATTTGTTATAATGAATTCTCTAGATCTGTTCAGAATATTTATTCTGACTTACGATATTGTATTGTTGTTTTTATGTATCAAGCTAATTATTTCAGAACAATATACTTGGAAAACTGTAAATATGACTCATTTGCTCTTTTCTGTTTATATTTCAATACACCGAAACCCATATAAGACTGGATAAATATTAATAAGACACTTCTGCCTAGATAAAATCCTTTGCTCTGTCTCTGACAAGCTATGAAAAAAATTGATCAAAATAATGTGTAAAAATTATATTTATGTTCCTAGCAATTAAAAACAAATGATAGAAAATAAACTATAATGAAAATCATCTATAAAAAAATTTGGTTGTAACTGATAAGGCAACAGCAAAAGATAAGAGGTTAAACGATTATTTGATTGGCGGAGTGATAATTACATGGTAAATTTTAACCAAAATAATATCTGACAGGAAGAAACTCTAGGACTTGTTTAGTTTATTGCCATTTCAAACCTTCCCAAAAATTTTGTAATGGCAAAATATGGCATTTGTTATTTTTTGGTAAGAAGTTACTGTTTAGTTTGATGCCAAAAATTTGCAAGTGCTTAGGTTCTCATTTTTAGGGCATGTACAACGGTTTTTATTAGTGGTCTCTCTTTATTGTCATGCAAGTAAATTTGATGACATGGAAGAAAAAGAAAGGAGTATGGTTGTTATGCATGACAACAGCTCAGAGTCGACTCTTAGCATTTATTAGAGCAAATTTTATTGCATTGTGGTGAAAGAAAGGAAAGAAGAGTAAGAAAAAGTATTTTTATACATTAATGATTAGAGACCATATTGTCTTTAACTGTTGTAAGATGTTAGTCTCTAAATAACGTAGAGCTCATATCTGACTCTACTTTTGTACATGCCCTTATATTGTTGTAGTGTAGCAACCAAATATATTTTTTTTGGAAGGGGGCATTGCTTTTTTTTTTATGGTAATTTTGAGCATCAAACAAAATATGCCCCTATTGTCGCGAGTCATGACTCGTAATAAAAACACTATTGAACAAACAATCTCGCTAGTAAGGAAACTTTTTTTATAAACCAATTGGCACGCTTTATTAATATGTAAACATAGTCGCATCGTTTTCTAGAACATTCAGCAAGAAAATAGGAGCCAAAAAACCCAATTACAAGAAATCTTCAACTTTAAAAGGATGATTAGCTAGAACATATGCCACACAATTTTAATGCTCGGAGAGTCGGAGAATTTAACAAAATCATATATCAAAATATAGCATTCATGTAAAATCGTTGCTGACGTTATTGTTGAAACGCCTCCATCTTGCATCGTCTCCACCACCTTGAGAATTTTTTCAGGAATTTATTACTCCCTTCGTTTCAAAATATTTGACACCATTGACTTTTTAGTATGTGTTTGACCATTTGTCTTATTTAAAAAATTTAATTAATTATTTATTCTTTTCATATCATTTGATTTATTGTTATATATACTTTCATGTACACGTATAGTTTTACATATTTCACAATTTTTTTAAATAAGACGAACGATCGAATATGTGCTAAAAAGTCAATAGTGTTAAACATTTTGAAACGAATGTAGTACTAGTTAATATGGCAACTTGCTTTTACGTTCCTTCCAGTCATTTTCAATTTCAATAAATTTATAAGTTGTACTACTTTGGTACAAATTCAATATTGGACCGTTCCACTAGTAGGCCAACCTAACTGCACCTAACCAAAAATAGGACCAGGTTTTGGACGGGCCGTTTACTTTGTTGTCCTGATCTTGGAATAAGATCACTTTGACTCCCTCAACTAACCATCGAATCTAAATCGTATCCCTCAAGTGTAATACCAGAAATCTTGACCCCCGAACTATCAAAATCGATACAATTTGACTCTCTTGGTGGTTTTGGATAGCGGTTTCGCTGACGTGGCGCACACGTGGCAGTGTTGACTTGGTCTTCATCCCACGTAGCATTGACGTGGCGCTTATGGGGCATTAAAATTAAAAAATATATGCGGGCCCATTTGTTATTAACACACACACACAAATTGTGGGTCCCACATGTCATCCTCTCTTTATCCCTTCTTCTTCCTCCCTCTCCTCCCTTCTCCATCTCTCCCTCTTTCTCTTCAGCGTGGGGAGCAGCGTCCGGATCGGCGGCAGTGATGGTGGGCGGGGACCGAAGCTGTGGCAGCGGCGGGCGACCGCTGGAGTTGCGGACCCAGAGGCCGGATCAGCCCCTCACTTCCTTCCTCCTCCCGATAGACCGTGCCATGGCCGTCGCTGCTGCGCCGCCGACGATGGCCGCTTCCCCATCCTCTTCGGCCGTGTGCTACAAGCGGGTGCTTCGCTCCATTAGTGCGTAGCTCAAGACAGGGGGCCTGGACGCCATGGCCGACCTCATGGACGCGGCCGACAACACTGCCTCATATATGTCGTTATCCCCATCGTCTTCCTTGTCGGCATCGTCCGACGAGGACTCACCTTATGGGCGTGCGCGGCGTGCAAGAAGGTCTTCGTCGGGAAGCTTATGGTGGAGGTCGATGGAGGACGTCGCCACATGCCATGCTGGGAGCTCGCTGGTGGCAATCATGGCGTAGGCTCTTGCGCACCGAGTCGGGTACGTCTTGGTCGTCAACGAGGTCAGTGGCGCGCTAACTGGAGTCGTGAGCTTCACAGATGTACTTGCGGTGCTTCGGGAGCATCCATCACCACTCCTCGCTTTGCGCCGCCTCCTTGAGGCTGAGACGTGCCCACCACCACCGCAAAATCGGAGGCGGCGCGCAACCTTGAGCGCCCACTTTGCATCCGCAAGGAGGACCTGCTCCCGCGCCCGTCGCCCGAGGTCCACCGCCTGGCACTCGCCCGCCGCCGCCTCCACTCGAGCCCCCGCCTGCCGCCGGCTCATGTCAAGGGGAGAGAGAGAGATAAGGGAGAGAGGAGGAAGAAGAAGGATAGAGAGAGAAGATGACATGTGGGACCCACATGTCGGTGGCACCCACAAATTTTGTCTGTGTAAATGACAAATGGGCCCCGCATATATTTTTTCACATAAACGTCACGTCAATGCCACGTTGGATGAAGACCAAGTCAACACTGCCACGTATGCGTCACGTCAGCGAAACCGCTCTCCAAAACCACCAAGGGAGTCAAACTGTACTGATTTTGACAGTTCGGGGGTCAAGATTTCCGGTATTACGATTAAGGGATACGATTTAAATTCGGTGGTCAGTTGAGGGAGTCAAAGTGATCTTATTCCGCTGATCTTTTGGGAAGTTTCTACCAGTCTTGGGCCGGGCTGAAAGGCTGAAAGCTTGAAATGGAGTACTACTTAAGCCTTCCAGCAGAAGACACAAATCACCCTTAATAATGCAGTTAATGAGATGATACACAAATCTTTTGCGTATTCCTTAAAGAAAGACAGAAATCACAATCAATCAGACACTATTTCTCCACAGACCATTTTGTCTTATCTCCTTGTAAACACTATACTTATCCATGTTAAAAAATATATATAGTTTATCCTGGAATGATCATGCAGTATATACTATTCCCTTGGACTGGCATGATTTGGCTGCAACTCCTTAGAACTGCTTGCAAGCAATCCACTCGGTCCCTGCGCTCTGTGAATTGTGATGCAGAAGAGAACAACACTAGCAGCTAACAAAGCCAATTATTAAGCCACCAAATCACATTTAAATCCCTCCTGTGAAGGTGCCAAAACACCAAACTAATGATCAAAAGGGCTGCCCTGCCACTAACCACCCTTTTTTGTTGCCTACTGCTAATTATTATTCCAAATCAAATCTGTGTCACGGCTAATGGTCGTTGCGAGCTAAAGCTGTGGCACTTTAGCATAAAGTGATATATCAGCAGATACTGAACCTGAACCTGAAGAAACAGAAGTAGGAGTAGTATGCATTACTATCACTTTGTTGGACAGGCATAAATCTTGCACACAACCTGCTAACAACCATAATAATTATCCCTATAAATATCCAGGTATTAATTTTGATGCTGAATTTCCATTTATTCAGTAACAGTACTCTCCTTCTAGTAAAAAAATTGAGAAGAAGACAGTTTGAAACTCTGAATAATCTCAAGAAAGAAGAAGACAGTCTGAAGAGAGTAGTAGAGAATCCCGAGGCCATTAAACCCATTGTTACTCTTCAGAAGAACAATTAGCATCGATGCAAAACAAGGTTCTCACATCCCAAGGACCCATGGGTGTCCATCAAGCTCGAGGAGAGAGCAGGAGACTTCGGAAGGTTCGATCGCCTTGGTTTCTAGGCCATGGTCCATGGACCCCCGTTTTTGCCGGCATGAGTTACTGAATTCTGAATTTCTGATGGCCTCAACACTGTAAACAAAATACTCATTCCTTCTTGCTATGCTACTGCTAGAGCTAGTAGTGCTAGGGAATTTCCAATGTCAACACCCCAAAAACAGGGAAGAAATTTGTAGTACAGTGCTTAGGTCGAGATTCGAGAAGCTCACTTTGTTGTTCTTGGTCAGCTTTGACAAGTTGAGGTGGCATGAGGCCCTGAACAATAGCACCGACATTAACTTTTAAATTATTTCATCCGTATTTTAATGTATGATGCCGTTGACTTTTTAACAAACGTTTGACCTTTCGTCTTATTAAAAAAATTTATGTAATTATCATTTATTTTATTGTGACTTGATTTATCATCAAATGTTTTTTAAGCATGACATAAGTATTTTTGTATTTGCGTAAAAAATTGAATAAGACGATGATCAAACGTTGGTTAAAAAGTCAACAGCGTCATACATTAAAATAAGGAGGGAGTACTAAAAACACACATATATATAGCTGCGTTACAGCTTATAATCAAGGCATGTTCTAAACTACGGTTTGGATTGGTTAATTACTCGGTGTCCATTAGCATACTTTTCAAACCGTTAAACGCTACATTTCCTAATAAAACATTTTATAACTTTTTATATAAAAGATCCTTTAGAAAATCAAATAAATCTATTTTTCAGTATGCTGCACTAGTGCTAATCTGCTAGACTGCTACCACTATGTGATGTGGCTACTACCTGTGTTTCATGCCAGATTGCCAGCTAATGCTGTCTGCCGATGGCATCACAGGCCAGATGGCTCATTTTGTGCACTCTGCAGTCTGCACTGCGTTTGGTCATGCATCCACTCATCATGCATCCACGGATCAACCAATGCAAAGTGAGCTCGACTAGTTTCCTCTCATTGTTGATATGATTGATGCAGGTACATACACCACTGTATCACTACCTTCTTCAACAGTGAACACACATGATCTATGCTGGAGATCTCTTATCTGTAAATGTTAGTAACGGTCTAATTCGTGTGTATAAACTGCAAGAATTGCATCAAGCAGTAACATCGCGGAGATCGTATTAATGACAATAAAAGAAATATGGACGACACTGTAGCAGGGAAAGTGCAGTAAACTGAGGTCACTCGCACTGTAGTTTCTGTCCACATTTTTCAGTTTGACCGTGAATTCTGGGTTGGACCATGCGTTGACTTACCAGTGGTCAGCACTCCTCAGAGAGAGGATCACAAGAACAGAGAGAGCTTTGGCATCGCATGCACAAATTGCAGCAGATCACCATGCACTTGCAAGCTTTGCATTGCAGATTGCAGATTTGCAGCCTGTTTTTATGTCCTTTTGCATGGACAAGGAATTAATGGAGGGCACTTTTGGGAACCTGCTTCGCCAAAAGCCTTCTGGAAACTGGCAAAAGTCAAATCCACCTCCTACCGTCGAGTACTACAGTAGAAATCCTCATCAAAATAGCCATCACGATCACGAGCAGCATGGAGTACTGAAGTATCTGGATCTGAATAATCTGTGCCTCGTGATTCGCGCCCCATTGTTCTTGCTCCCTGATCTCCTGTTGCGCTTGTGCATCGTCGCTCTCCCTCTCTGCCTCGGCTAATCTCACCTGAGAGAGAGTGAGGCCATCAAACCATTCACAAGGTCGTAGTGAATAGTGATGATGGCGGCGAGCACCATGGTCTCTTTGGAAGCTTCTTTCATAATCAAAAACTTCTTAAACAGTTTAGCTTTTGATTTAAATTCTGAAAAGTTATTGTTGTAGAATCTAGAAAATAAACTATAAATTAGAAGATAGGAACTTAGCTTTTCTAAATTTTAAAAAACTGACTATCAACCAACTGTTTCTCAGAACATATAAGCCCCCTGAAACATATCGTGTAGCCATTAATTCCGCCTGCTGCGTCTGTCCGTCTGTATGCATGTGGCGTCGGTGCCCAGCCAACGATCAGCACCAGCAGATCCGGCAGATTGCAAATTTGCAATCTTGTGAAAACTGATAAACATTGCCATGATGTGAAATCACATAATCACAGAGAGCTAGCCATGGATGTTGGATGGAAGGGATAAAAACAGTAAGAAATGGTAGCATCTCTACGTAACCGATTTTTAAGGGATCAACTACAATTATAGAGACTACTTATGTATTTTATCAATGAATTTTCTCTTAAAAAATTGTTAGATATAAGTATATTACAATTATAGTGTAGATACATTACATTGTAATATAACTTGTACGTAACTTTTAAAAATCGTGGTAACATATCGTGTTCGTGAAATGAAAGTTGTGGGGGTGGGGAGGAGGGACCGAATCCCCTCACTTGTATGATGTGTATTTTTTTCTTCCTCATTTACACGAAACTTAAAACAAATTTTACTATTTAAAATTACATGAAAGTTGCATACAAATTATAATATAATTACATTACAATTATACTAATTTACGTTTAGCAAATTTTTGGATGATAGAATTTTTAGGAGAAAAAATATCCATAAATATATAGCAAAACAGTTTTAATTATTTTTTGATAATTGCAACACAATAGTAAGAGAAATCAAATTCTACACATGATTAGAGTCGAAAACGGTCAGAAACGTTACAACTTTTACGATACTTCGTTACCAAATTCCTTCACCGTTCTCATACCCATGTGGATATATTCTTGCAGAATTTCATGGCTACCACCTGCCTAGTACCTCTCCGATTACTGTTCGCTCTACAATATAAGAGATTTTAAGTTTTTACTGGTAACATTTAACTACTCGTCTTAACTGTAGATAATAAAGTAAGTCACAAATAAAATAAATAATAATTTCAAAAAATTTTGAATAAGACGAGTAGTCAAACGTTAAAAGCAAAAACACAAAATCCCTTATATTATGGGACGAAGCGAGTAGAATTTTAGTACTACTAGTACTCCACTGCTGTATAAACAGTTACTGAATTACTGATCATACGATGGTTCGATTTGATTTTTAGTAGTAGTACTAAAATTTTTCCCAAAATCATCACATCTTTGGACACATGCATAAAGCATTAAATATAGATAAATGAACAAACTAAGTGCACAGTTAGGATGAAAATCGTGAATCTTTTGAGGCTAATTTGTCCATGATTAGCCATAAATGCTATAGTAACCTACATGTGCTAATAACGGATTAACTAGGCTCAAAAGATTCGTCTCGCGGTTTATAGGGAATTATGAAATTATTTTTTTATTCGTATTTAAAAAATATCTGATGTGATACCTAAAATTTTCTTTTCACGACCGCATGTAGTAGTAATACTGTACAACGTAGTGGTAGCAGGAGCCGGAAGGGTGTAGAACAATAGCCAGTCAATGCAACCTGCGTGCAAGAAGAAAGTACACGAGGCTACAAAAAGAAAAACGGCCAGAATCCTCCACACAAGTACTACACGTTGAACGGGACACTGATGGCCGGCGTATGCATCACACATCACACGCGCCGGCAATTTGTTAATCCTGCAAAAGTCAATGAAGATTAAAAATAAGCCCCAAGTTTAGTTACTCGATCAAAACACCTCAAAAAAAAAAGAACATCATGACACCGACAAAACCAGCAAAGAAATTAAATGTCGAGGACGAAAAAACAGATGCTCACATAAAAACAGCTTACTAATTACCTGTGGTACTACACTTGCTAGCGAATCAGCTACAAGAACAGCGATGCCACAGATTAATTCTTTTTAATACCCATTTTTGTTTTTTTCTCTGGCTATTGTTGCAATCCAAATGACCTCACATTACAGTGACCCACACCTTTGCATGTCGCCTCATGCTTTGGTTGCTAACCCTTCACCTAAACACACCTAAAGCTACCCCATTTCTTGCCCATTGATTAATAAGCTAAGTTAATCCCTCCTTGCACATTTTAGTACTAATTCGCCTACGACTTCTCACACACAAAGCTTTCCTTCCCCCTAAACCTGCAACTGCTACTGCTCCTCTTTTTCTTTTCTTTTTCTTCCATCGCCATCACCTGCTGCTGTGTGTCCTCTGTCCTTCTTCATCGCCAATGGCTGCCATGCCAACACCAAGATCCTTCTCCTACCCCTAGCTCATCGCAAAACAAGCTAGAAATCGTCTCTTCTCCCAAGAAAATTCATCTTTGGATCGTAGAGCGTATTTGAAGAATGAGCAATTCGACGTGGCAGCCGTCGCCGCCGCAGACTCCGGCGGCGGCGGCGTCGTCGGCGTCGGGGATTGACGGCGTGGAGAACAAGATAAGCCCGAGCATCGTGTTCATCGTGGCCGTCTTGGCGATCGTGTTCTTCGTGTGCGGGCTGCTGCACCTGCTGGTGCGGCACCTGCTGCGGCTGCACCGGCAGCGGAGGGCGAGGGAGGACGCCGAGAGCGCGACGGCGTTCGAGGGGCAGCTGCAGCAGCTGTTCCACCTCCACGACGCCGGCGTCGACCAGGCCTTCATCGACGCGCTCCCGGTGTTCCTGTACCGGAACGTCGTCGGCGTCGGCGGCGAGGATGGCAAGGACCCGTTCGACTGCGCTGTCTGCCTGTGCGAGTTCGCCGCCGACGACCAGCTCCGGCTGCTGCCCAAGTGCAGCCACGCGTTCCACCTCGAGTGCATCGACACCTGGCTCCTCTCCCACTCCACCTGCCCGCTCTGCCGGAGGAGCCTCCTCGCCGAGCTCTCGCCGACGTGCACCCCCGTCGTCATGGTGCTCGAGTCCGAGAGCTCCCGCGACATGGTCCACGCCGCCGACGATGAGCCAGCCGACGTCGGTGGCGAAGACGCGCCGGGAGCGGAGGAGGTGGTCGAGGTGAAGCTTGGGAAGTTCATGTGCGTCGAAGGCAACGTCAGCTTCAACGTCAACGCCATCGCCGGCGAAGGGGATAGAGCCGGCACGAGCAGCAACGGCAATGGCGACGCCAATGCCAAGGCTGGTGGTCTCGGGCAAAGACGGTGCCATTCCATGGGATCCTACGAGTACGTCATGGACGCGCACGCCTCCCTCCGCGTGTCCATCAAGCCGCCGAGGAAGAAGCCGGCGGCGGCGGCCTCCAAGTCGCGCCGCCGCGGCGCCATGTCGGAGTGCGAGTTCGGCGCCTCCAAGCGCGGCGAGTCCTCGCTCCGCCTGCCGCCGTTCCGCGCGACGCCGCGCAAGAACCCCGACGACGACGCGGCCGCGGCCGCCGGCGCGAAGCTCGCCAAGGACAGCTTCTCCGTGTCCAAGATCTGGATGGTGCCGTCCAAGAAAGAGCCCGGCGCCGCCGCCGAGAGGCGCGCGGTGTCGTTCCGGTGGCCGGCGGCGAAGGACTGGGACGTCGAGGCCGGGAGCTGCGGCGGGAACAGCGCCGTGTCGTCGGTGGCGGCGGAGGAGCGGCCGTCGTTCGCGAGGAGGACGCTGCTCTGGGTCGTCGGAGGCAGCAGGCAGCTCAGCAGAGTCGGGAGCTGTTCATGATCACCATTTCGATCATCAAATCTCAAAATGAAACCAAAAAAAAAAAAGATGATTCTTTTGTTCAGTTCTTTTACCCCCTCCTTTTGCTTGCTAGGTTATCGGTAGCGAACTAGCGATTGCATCCAACAGCAAGAGAAATTGTAAAACCCATATGCTACGAAGAGAAGAAATTTTCCTTTCATTTTTAACTGCATTTGAGATTTTGAGTCCGGGTTGGTTTCAATTTTCAGCAAAGTGACTCCCTGATCATTACTCGAAAGAAAACATTACCTATTAGGACAATCAAACACCACCTAATCACTCATCAAACTGTATACACTGCAGTGTGTTAATCTCATTACAAATTAGTCCATTCGATTAGACCAGAGAGGCCAAGAACACAAGCTGCGATGGTTGCAATTGATGATGGTGATGCGAAACCGGGGGCAAAAGCAACTGTGCACAGCATGGAAAGGAAATTCTCTTGTTTGATCCCATCGTCTGATCGGCCGGCTTGTTGGCTCTCGGCGACCATCACCATGTGAGCTTGCTGTGCTGCACCACCACCACCGCACTGTGCCACTGTGCGTGTGCTCTTTTGTTTGCTCCTCGCATTCGGAATTTCGCCAGGACATCTTTCTCTTTTCAGAGGTAAAAACACCACGCATGCCGTCAAGTTTGGGAAGGGATCTTGTCTGATCTGTAAAGGCTCATCAAAGATTCTCTCTTTATCCTATCCTTTTTCCTCTATCATTTTTTTTCTACTTAACCCACTGTGAGTCCAACCATGAGTGGATCCAAGTGTCTCAGCTCCAGTACTTCGGTTGCAGGTACAAGATCTGAGTGAAAGGTTTGGTTTCACTAATAATTGACTTAATGTAGTAGAAACAGGTAAATAAGCTGCAGATGGACCAGCATGTGAAAAGGACTGGTCCAGCTCCTCTGCTACTGCTACTGCTACACTTTCTCTGCTACATCTTCACTTGAGAAAACGAGATCTTCTCACGAGTCACACGATCTACACTCTGCTGTGGTCAGTGAGCTGTTCTTCCATTACTGCAGCAAGTCCACCACAACGGGAAACGGTGGACACACACACCCCTCACGTTATCACACAGGCTGTTCCAACAGCTCATGCACTCATCAATTCTTTGAGTACTATACTCCGGTGGAGGAGTAAAGTTTCTATTCATACGCGTATGATGTACGAAGTATATATCTCATGAATTTTATGAGTTCGGACAGAGATTTTTATAACTGCAGTCTATCTCTCTGAGATTGACAGTTCAACGGTGTGTGGGGAGATGCAATAATTGATCGGCCATACTACCTGATCGGATTTTACTCCTTCAGAATTTGGTAGCTTCGTGGTCACCGTCGTGTCGTCGTCGGCCAGTGTCTGTGGTCGTCCCGGGCGTTTGGTTTTCTCATGGCAGCCGTTGCGGTCGGTCGGTCAATAATGCTCGGAGGAAGATGTGATCTTCTTCTTCTTTTGACATCAAGGAAGATGTGGTCTTTGGTAACCGAAGAATGATTTAGGGAATGTTTGAGAGAATGGTAAAACAAGGCGAGTATTAGCGTATAATCAGCTCCTACAAGATGACCCTTTCCGGTGCAGCATATGGGATAAATTTGGCCAGAATAAATGCACTGGCGATGAATTTTCACCACCGATCGCCGCTTCCGTATAGGGATAGATTTGTTTTGCAGTTGCCACTTCTACTCCCATGATGAAGATGTTGAGCACCTCTTCCTACGCTGCCCCAAGGTAACCAGAGCATGGTCATCCATTGGCTTCAACGAGTAAGAAATCAGGCTGCTACCATCGCTCGAGAACCTCTGGTTTATTGAGCCCCCCAACACAACACACCACCTATGTCGGATTTGGCGCACAATACTCCTCGCGATCAGTTAGAATATTTGAAAGTGCCGAAACAACAAAAGCTTTCAACAGCATAGATGAAACCGATTACCTTCTCCGACATTGTTGATGATCTTGAAGCCTAAACGAACGCTGCCTTACTCTGTATTTAGCCGGTGACGGTGAAGTTAGGCACCGGTGATGAGGAGCGTAGAAATGTCCATGGCCTCGTCGCCACGAATGGCATGGCACCGAGCGTTTTCGTCGCCGCCGTTTTTGGGATCTCGGTCGTCGGTGCGGTCGTCGATCTCCGGTCGTCACGAGGCATGGCACCGGATCGCCGTCTAATCGTAGGCCAATGGGCCCCGTGCCTCCTATTTCTATTTAATTTGGGCTTGAAATCGTTTATTTCTAGGCCCAGTTGAGCGGCTTTCATTGGGCTTGGCCCATTTGTGTGAGAGCTCGACTTGACTAATCAGTAGGCCTGAGCGCTTCAGGCTTTTACCACCTCCAGCGTCCAGTTTGATAGGCCCACCATTCGAGGCCCATATATCTGTTATTATATCCTTTTTTTTTTTTGCGATTATCTGCTATTTCCTGCTCTAGCTTCTCCAATAATGTTGTTTTTGTGTCATTAGTTGATTACAACAACTAACTGTTCTAAAAAATTACGACAACTAACTGAACTAGGCCACGTTTTAGAGGAAACAGTCGACAAGGCTGCCATACCAACCAAACAGGTCAACCTAAAACTCTCCACGTAGCGACCTTTCTTACTGCGACACATATGTATATAGCTAGTACGTTGGAGTGCACGGTTAAAATTCAGTAACCAAACCGAGTGCTCTTGTACAACATCACGTCTTGTTAGCCCAGAGCCGTCGTTGAACTCGTGCACGTCCAACGCTGTCGCTTTCTCAAGAAAGTGCATGTGGGCACACCAACGAAGCAAGGTTGTAGCACCATAGATTCTTGAGAGAATATACCAGGCCATCGAGGCAGCAAACCAACCGTCACGCTTACCAAGAAAACCCGAACTACTTCTCCCATTAAATAAATAGACGATTATGTTCCATTCCAATCCAGATTTTGTATTGAGACGAGAGTAGCTAACTAGCTAGGAAATTCAGTGATTTTTTTTCATTACTGAACCTTTTTATTTTTAATTTTAAAAATAAACTCTTCCAAAGTTTAAAACTTATTTTCAAAATCTGAATATTTTGACCACGCTAAACAGACGTAACAGTTTTATCTTGTCATACCAGTTGATATGATGTGGCCAAATAACTGTCAGCCGGACATGACCACGTTTTGCCGACTGACATGATCAAAAGTTCAGTTATTGGAAATAATTTTTGAAATGGTTTCTTTTTAAAATTAAAAATTAAAAGGTTCAAGGAAAAAAAACTCAAATTCAGTGCACAGCACAAAACTACAACCGCGCACCGAAGGGAATAATCGGCTTGGGCGCAGTGCAGGATCAATCAACCGGCCGCCCGCCCAGGACGCACCTGCACGCAGCGACGACACGGCGCGCACGTCGTCGCGGTGGGCGGGCGGAGCATATGCTCGATCGATCACTCCTCGATCCGCACGGATACGACACGGGGAAATCGTCCAAAACTAGCGAGACGTGTGACGACTGTGAGTATTTCTTCGTCGGCACACATGCTTGTTGAATTAGACCAACTCTGTCTATCTCTGCTCATGAACAATGCTGGCGATGTTGATAAAGTTCATAACACAGTAGAATATATAATCTCATTGGAAGCCTCTAGTGTCGTGTTCCTTGGACGGACATGATGCTTGGGTATATGTATATTGTGCTTGATCCGGGGGAGGATTTCTTGGCCGATTGATCGATGCCATGCATGCTAAAGAAGATTTTTTCCAGCTCTGATCGATCGAGAAGCAAGCAAGGTCATCGGATATTCTCTTCCTTGGTTGGCTCAATTATTCGCACACATTGCACCGAGCCTTCTGCTGCCTTATCGACGATGCGCCGGCCGGCCTGCCTCATCTCTTGGCCAGAACATTCGGCGTCCCATGCCATGCATACAGTTGTTTGTACCCTTCCATCCAGTTCAGATGATCAGATGAGATCACCGGGAAATTAATAACTCGGTGTGCTTCATGGCTCATGTCGTGTCACCAACAGGAGTCAGGCGGCAATAATATGTTGGAATTTATGGACAGGCAGATGTGCCAATGGGAGAGTTGATAATAATAGTCCAAGGCCTAACTTGGTCATATCCAAAACTTGTCCTAGGGTAGGAGTACTAGCAAACACAATTCAATATCTTTTGACAGGGAACCTATCTCGATGAGAACCAACTGTATTCGAGGATATATGGATAAGAAGCATCATCGACTGTGAGATATCTAGCTTTATTTTCATCTGTTCTTGGTTCCGGCAATCTTCAGATACGAGATAAGACCATGAGGATGTGGATGTTTTTTTTTTCATGTCTCGTGATGCAAAAGGATAGACGAAACTAAACAGAACGAAACAAAACACTTTTGGGAGATAGCAACGTATAGCAGTAGCTGCTTCTACGACCTACTACGATATAAAACTACCTCCTCTCTGAGGAGAGAATTCTCCGCACGTAATTTACCAAGAATACTGAATATAAATGGTTTCAGACTTCACATTGCCCTTTCCATTCCAGCTACCATCACAAAAAAAAAAGAAAAACTTAAGAAGTGATTATACTCTTGATCTCCAATCAATCAAAAAACATGTTCATGTTTGCATAAGTTGAAGATTACATTGGCGTATGTAAAACGAGAAAATTATTAGCACATAATTAATAAAGTTTTAATTATTATAAACTTGACAAATTGATATATTTGTTATTTCAAAGCAACTTCTATATATAAAGGTTTTGCACAAAATATACCATTTAGTAGTTTAGAAAACGTACATAAATCGAGGAAAAATCTAAATCTTAATGAGAAAAGAACATGCCCTAATTTTTTTTTTTTGAGAACTCATGCCCTAACTCGGGTCAAGCATTTCTGCCTAGCTACAGCAAAAGCACGAGATGCCATTCATGGCACGATCAGATCCATGTAGCTGAGCCCTACCAAAAACTACTAGCACTGTAGTATCATTTCTCTGAACCTGGCCAGGAGGAGAGCAGATGGCACACAGTCCAGACAGACAAGCCATCGGCGCGTCGTCATGCATCCGATCCTCTCCTCGCGGTCGCCCTACGCCATCTGTTACCTTTGATGTCACAGTCTTGCATGGTAGGCCACACCCATGAAAATCAAACACCGTTCATGGTAGGCCACACCCATGAACTTAGTTTTGGACTTAATTTTGATTTCTTTCAATCATAGTTTGTTTTTCAGTATTGATTATTAAGTTGTTAAGAAAGCATAAATAAGAGCTTTACCCGTAATTTAGTTTCGGTTTTGGTTCGTTCAACGGCTAATCAGCTGTAATCAAACGATGAGACTGCTCCACATGCTGAAATGCAGAATGGACACAAGCCGGATCGATGCTAGTACAGTGACCTGACCTAAAGTAATTTAACCTGAGATGGCATCCTAGGTAGTAAGAGAGTTTAATTGGTTAGTAGCGTTATGGCAAGCCATGTGTCCATATACCTCCATATCAAGATTGGGTAGTAGCGAAAAGAATAAGAAAGCTGGAGGTTTTCATGCATATCGTCTCCTTATCCTTGGCTACCTTTGTTGACTTCAGTATTGGTAGAAGCCTGCCCAAAGCTAGCTAGCTATCACTAGGAAAGAAGATTCGTGCTACCCTCTTAGGCCAGCCGGGTCAAAGCAGCTTGTCATTTCGACCACAGCTGCTAATATGGGCGATCACAGAAGTTTCATCAGTCTTTGATCCATTGGAAAAACAAACAAAAAAAAAAGAACAGCAATGACTTGGTTCAGGTTTCTGGGTAAACTCCTACTCCTAGCAACTTCATTAGGCCATAGAATTCTCTCCTAATCCGGCTGCTAGTTGCTTACTCCTGTTCATCAGCGACATGAGGAGATTAAAGATAGATGAACATCCACGGTTGCCGACAGAGTGTGGCGGGTCAGCCGGACATCTGAATTATTTCGGCCAAAAGTCTCTTGCCGGTGAGATGAAATGATGGATCGTCTGTCCTTTTTATCATCAGCGTTGTCCTCCACAGCCTCTCGTGTACCACATCAACTGTGCCTACTAACATCAGGAACCTGTTGTTCCGAGAGAAAATCGTTCCCGCCATAATCATGGCAAAAAAAGGCCTTACTTTAGTGCCTTTTTTTTTTAAATCTCCCAATCCCTCGTAGGAGATGTCTGCGTCCATTGAACTACAACTTGGCAGCTGGCGAGGCTCCCGTCTTGGTACAGAACTCTGAAAGAAAAAAAGAAATCAACGTTTTCACATCATTTGGATTAGCAATGTGCAGCAATTCGGAAGGGGGAAAAGGAAGAATTCCCAGCGTCGTTTTCACAGCATTTGGATGAGGAATGTGTTGCAATTAAAGGAAAAAAAAAAAGGAAATTCAACGTTTCCACAGCATTCGGATCAGGAGAGGAATGTGCTGCTGCTGCTGCCAATATCGGCGGCGATCCTCCGGTCAGCGTCAGGCGCCGGCAAGAGGAGAGTGGAGACGTAGCCGGATAAGGAGGACCAAGGTCTGCGACACTGGCGCTATCCGGCGTTTGGGCATCCATATCGGTCTGTAATAATGCAGCAAAGGTGAAAAGCATGGCCAAAATGCCCGAACGAGACGGCCACTGGACGGAGAAGGGAAGCAAGCAAGAGACAACATGAAGAAAGAATCATTTTTTCCTTTTTTTTTTTTTTTTGGTTCTGATTTCATCGTCATCGTCAACTACATATACAAGGTGGCTGAAACCTTCTCGCATATTTTTATCATACGGGGCATATACAAGCATGGAAGAAGGCTGAAAATGTTGAAAGAAAAAGAAGAAAAAAAAACAAAAAAAAACCTGTTTATCCTGTAACTTCTGCAGCTAACCCCTAAACCACACGAACTGAATCATCATCATCTTTTCCATTTGTTATTGGAATTTCCTCCTTGGTTTTTATACTGTGCAGAATAATCCCTGTCTCCGTCACAGTGAGCCTTCGAACGAGACCCGCAGCTGCACTTGCCTTGGCCGCTGCGATGGCGCATTGGCGAGACCCTGCAGCATCTTGATCACGTCGACCGTGTCGTCGAGGTAGTACTTGGCCATGCTCGGCTTCTTGCCGACCGTGCAGGCGAACACCTCGCTGCTCGCCGGGAGCTTGACGCTGCTGTTCGACGGGCAAACGATGCTCTCGAACATGTCCTCGTCCGACCGGTCGTCCCCAATGCACAGCACGAAATCGGGCGCCTTCCCTCGGCTCACCATGGATGACAAGAGGTTGTCCACAACCACACCTTTGCTGATGCCCTGCATGACATGAAAGATAATTTGTCATGAGAGATGATTTTAGTATGTTATCACTACAGAAATTTCGAGGTTGGTGGTTTGGGTGGCGAGATTGAGATTGAGTTGGTTCCTAACAGGGATAAATATTAAAAAGACCGGGGACTCTTTTCGCGAATTTTCCAGTCCACACGGGACATGGTCCATGCTGATTCATATCCTATTTGTCGAGCAGATATAGATTGTCCCCAAGTATGTGGTGGATGAAGACTGGATTGGATTAGAGCAATCCTTATCCGTTGCCTTTAGTTTGACAGCGACATCTAGTTGATCAACATGTTGTGCATACAAGTCTACAACCAGAACTAATCAAACATATACTGTCAAACAACTAGAGGAAGGAAGGAAGATGGCAGGCGCTTACCTGTGGATTTACTTCGACGATATGCTGGCCCCTCTTAACAACGACTGGTTCATTTGCAAGAACATTTTCGAGGTGGTCAAGCAGTTCCTTTGCCTGGCATGAACCAAAATCTGGATCTGCCTCATCGTGGTGCCAAACTAACGCGCTTTCCTTGTCTTCGATGGTTGAACCATCTGTTGCCTCCTTGTAAAGCCTCATCACTGGTTCTGCAGTCTTCTTCCAATCAAAGTCCACGGCCAACCCGCAGGTCTCCCAAGCTGAGTCCCTGCTCCACCTGTGGTATCCATAGATTAGTAAAAATCACAAATTTCCCAGAACAAATTCAAACGCTCCTCTACCTGTCTTGTAACTGAAAATGACACTAGATAAATACGCTAAAACCTATGTTTAGCTTAATGGCATAAATCAAAAGCCTCCTCAAGATTATCCTAGTACAATGGACATCACAGCTGCATCTAGATATGTTTATGAACTCAATATTTTGCTTCATGTTATTCGATAAATGTACTGGTTGATGTACTGTTTCATGATTTATATCATCCTACAGATTTAATCCAAATCTAAAACACTACTAATATGCAAGCAAAGCAACTTCGTACCAACAAGGAGAATGGAAGATAAGAGATTACTACCTTGTGAAGTAACCATGCTCTGCAGCAATCCCCAGCTTCTCACAAGGCGCAAACCACCTGCCAAGTTCATCCTTCCCTCTACCGCTCACGATGAACACTCTGTTCTTGGGGTCCTCGCACAGACGATTCAATACAGAGATGACCTCATTGCTCGGTGCCTTATCAATTGAACCCTCTGGCATCACTGTGCCATCATAGTCCAAGAGAATTAAGCGATTATCAGACTTCCGGTATGACGGCACAATGTGATCGACAGACAGCCGCCTGAAATTCGGGCCAAGTGCCACCACCTTGAAACTCATCCCAAACCCAATACCCCAATGCCGCCGCGAGAAATGATCCTTGCAAGCTCGCTGCAGGTCCTGGTCGAAAGATTTCGCCCAGTAGGCAACATCATGGGTGCTCACATACTTGTAGTGCTTCTCATGTCGCAGCCGCTGCTCTGGCTCAGGCATCCTCAGGGCTGCATTCATGGCCTCTGCCATAGACTCCACACTCCATGGGTTGACCCGGATTGCGCCGCTGAGCGACGGGGAGCACCCGACGAACTCCGACAGCACAATGACGCTGCGCTTGGCCGCATCATCCAGGCCAGTGCTCTCCTGCCGGCACACCGTGTAGATGTAGGGTATCCGGTTGAGGCCGTCCCGCACGGCGCTCACCACGCAGCACTCGGCCGCCGCGTAGTACGCCGCCTTCTCGTGCACCGACACACCGCGGTCGATCAGCACGATCGGGGTGTACCCCGGCGTGCCGAACCGCGCATTGACGCGGGCACTGATCGCCCTGGCTTCTCCCTGAACCTCCTGGATGTCGCGCCCCTCGCTGCGCGCCGGGTTCGCGATCTGCACGAGCACCGCGCGGCCGCGCAGCTCCGGGTGCTCCACCAGCAGCTGCTCCATCGCCAGGAACTTGAGCCCGATTCCCTTGAACAGGTCGACGTCGTCGACGCCGACCATCAGGCGCCGCCCCTTGTACGACTCGGTGAGCCGCCGCACCAGGTCCCCCGTCTCCGGCGCCGACACCACCGACCTCAGCTGGCCCATGTCGATCCCGACGGGCAGAATCTTGACCGTGACGGTGCGACCATAGTACTCGATGCCGATGTAGCCGCGCTTGGACTGGTAATCCAGGCCGAGCAGCCGCGAGCAGGCGGAGAGGAAGTGGCGCGCGTAGTCGAAGGTGTGGAAGCCGACGAGGTCGGCGTTGAGGAGGGCGCGGAGGAGGTCCTCCCTGACGGGAATGGTGCGGAAGATCTCCGAGGAGGGGAACGGCGAGTGGAGGAAGAAACCGACCTTGGCGCGCGGGAATCGCTTGCGGAGGAAGGTGGGGAGGGCAAGGAGGTGGTAATCGTGGATCCAGACGAGGTCGTCGTCGGGGCTGAGCACCTCGGTGAGGCGGTCGGCGAAGGCCCGGTTCGCCGAGAGGAAAGAATGGTAGAGCGCGCGGTCGAACGGCAACCCGCCCAGCGACGACGGCGTGAGCGGCAGAAGGTAATGGAGGAGAGGCCACAGGTAGTGCTTGCAGAATCCATGGTAGAATCGGCGGTGGAGATCGGCGGGCAAGTACACCGGCAGGCAAGAGAAGTTCGCCAGCAAGTAGTTGCAGAGCTCGTCGGAGGCCGCCTCGGTTGCGGGCGGCGGGAGCGTGCCGATGTGGAGGACGGGCGCGCCGGGGGGCAGCCCCGAGCGGAGCTGGTACGCGACGGCGTCCGAGTCAACCGTGAAGGAGAACCCGAACGGCGACGCCGCGTCGGCCGCGGCGCGGAGCGGGAGGCGGTGCGACACGACCACCCTCCGCGCGGGGGCCGGCGTGGACGGCGACGTGGGCGAGGCCGGCGACGCCGCCGACATGACGCGCGGGAGGCGCAGCGACGCGGGCGACGGCGCCGCGTCGTCCGCCGCGGCAACGAGGTCGAGGAGGTTGTGGCAGGAGAGCGAAGGCATCGCCAAAACAAAAAAAATCACCGGTTCGTGCACCCGACGAACAACTCGCCGCCTCCACGTCGCATCAAGAGAAGAAGAAAACCCAACCCGGCGGCGAACTACTCCGATGAAGCGGAAGGATGGAAACGGCCGCAAGCGTGATGGGCGTGGAGGTGGATAAGAACGGACGAGGGTGGGAGAGAAGAGAGGACGAGCTATAAATACGGTGGAAGAAAATCGAACGGAAGATCGCGGGGTGGGAACGGGATAGATATATATCGCAGCAGCAGAGTCTACAGAGTTGAGAGGAGGAAGATGGAAGGGGAAGGAGGAGGTGGAGGTGGAGGTGGAGGTGGTGGGGTGTGCTTATCCATCCAATCTTTGCACGGAAAGTGGGGGGAGGAAATGACGGGGCTGCCCCTCTCACTCTCGTGTAACGGCCGGGTTTTATCTTGAAATCTTCTCGTGCCTCGCGGCGTCGGGGATCGCGGAGGCGCTTACGGGAGGGATACGTCGCGTGGTGCGCGCTGCAGACGTATTCTCACCGAACGGGAGACACCTTTGGGTGCGGGTGGGAGACGGAGTGGGAGACGGACGGTGGGGGTGGATAACGCCGGGGCTGTTGGCAGGTGGGACAGATGGGGAGGAGTACTGGAGAGCCATTACTTGTGCACGGTTTTTCCAAATAGTTTTTCCCATTATTCTTTTAATCTTACGGCAGACGTATACGTACGTACACTATAAGAGACATATATCTGTTCTTGATAAAATCATGTTGAAACCTATCTACAAATGCATACTCCCTCCTTCCAATTTTAATTGCAACCACGTGTTTTCATGTCCAACTTTAATCATTCAACTTATTTTAAGAAAATTTATAATTAGTATTTTTATTATTATTAGATAATAAAACATAATGGTATTTTATGCGTGTTATATTTTTTAAATAAAACAGTTAATTAAAATTGGGTACAGAAAACTATAATTGTACTTAAAATGAGATGGATAAAGTAATATCTGTGGATAGCAGGATTTGAATCCTGATAAGTAAAGTCATGCACACATGACTAGCAAACCACTAGGGATTTCCTATTTCACAAGATATTTTGATCTGCTGCATCGGAACGTGAATTACGTGGGTGATAGTAATATGGTGGTGTTGTTTGTCATGATGTTTATGTGAAAATGAAAAGTCGTAAACGAACTTCCTTTTATAATGGTACAGATTATCACTGTTCTGTTGCATGTGTTTTAAATTGGACTTTCATGACCATATCATTATTGTTGGTGTTGAAATTACTCCTGGTTGCTAACGCCAAAAGAATGTGTTATGATGAAAAAACAATATGTTATTCGGCGTGGCAGGCTCCAAATCACATTCAACAAAATTTCAGAATCAAAATCTTGCAATCTTTTAGCATCTGTCATATATGTTGTCTGTATAGGCGAGTATAAATTAAATTGAAGTATATTCTTGTCATACGCGTAGCATAGATAATACTAGATAATATTGTTAACTAACCGTAATTTAATTTATAAAACAACATCATAACTTTTTTACATAAGATTAAAAATAAACACATATAGCGCGCGCACAGCTAAGAGATTCTTAACCACCATGACAATCCAATATTCCAAGCAACAATACATACCAAAATTGTTGCCACACCTTATGTTAAAAAACTATTAAGAAAAATGTTTAAGAACATGTGAATATTGTGCGTCTTCCTTATCTTATACGGAAAGAAGTTGATGCTAACAATTCCATTAAATCTATCAATGCAATAAACATGTACAAAACGAAGATTCCGTATCCTCTCTTTTATTTTTTTTTAAAAAATACCCACCATTTCACTTATCGTACTCGCAAACTTAGAAGGAACTCTACAATCCAATCACAACTTAAAAAACGATTTTTTATACGAGAGACAAACAGACTGTAATATGGCGCGTCTCCAAAAGTCAAACATTCAATTTCACGTATGGCTTCTCGCATGCAAAAATTTAATTTTTTAGGCGATGCCTCTTAGGTGGCCGCATATAAAAATAAACATATTTTCACATATGGAACTCTTAAAGTCCACAAGTCTGATATATCCCTTCTTTCCCTCTAAGCACTTTAAATTTTTTTCAAGTCATTCTTATCTCTACTTCTCTCTCACCCCCTCGTTACTCATCTTTATCTCAAACTACTATATGTCTCAAAATCCTCTCTCATTTCTCGCTTCTCTCCTCCCGAGCTGGCGAGGAGCGGTGAGGCATGGTGAGGAGCACGGGGGACGACCTTCCCCCGCTCGAGAGAGGAGCGGCAAGGAGCAGCGGTAGGCGACGCCATTCCCCTACAGTTGGCGCGCGTGGGACAGCCTTTCCCCACCCGATAGAGGAGGTGAGGAGCGATAACGACGAGCGCGCGGCTCTGCCGTGCTCAAATCCAACTGTGGCCCTTCCTCGATCGGATCCAGCGCCCTCTCCCCTCCCCGCGTGGATCTGTTGACGGTAGGGCGAAGTCGACCACGTTGGTGGCGACGGGAGGATGAGGAGGACAGCGGCTGCGACGACGACAGGATTTTCGGAACATTTTTCTTCAATTTTTTCTTTTTCGCATGCGGTCGGCTTAAGTGTCCACATGCGGAAAACGGATTTTCAGGTTGTGCTGGTTGCATGAAAAAAAAACGATTTTTACATACCTTTTGGTGCATTTGGGCCGCGTGTCCACATGCAGAAATCGGTTTTAGCAGGATGGAAAAAATGTTTTTAGTAGCGGAATGTATGTGCACCATATAAAACGTGTTTAAAGAAAACTAACACATGCAACGGTTGGAAATCGAGATAGAGCCACCGATTGAATATGATATTATACCAAATATTATTAAAATTTTCACTATAAGCTAATTAACCATATCAAATTACGACAGGACAATAAACCAAATATTTATCTGCTATCATACTAACTCCGAAAATTTCTTTTCTGAAAAACTACACTAAGTTGGAGGAAAATCCTTTGCGTCGAGCGTTCGATGCGCGCCAAAAAAAATCAGGCGCCCGCGCCCACCACGTGTCCCCACCACAGTGTTACAACAGTTGCCCCGATGTAACGGAAACACCCTATTAAGAGGGATCTGTTTTATTTTTTATTCCATCAACAATGTTTTAACTAGTGTAATCGTGATATTTTATTTTGTTATGGATCAAATGTTGCAGTGGATTTTGATATTGTTTAATAATGTCATCTTGATGGACACGTGGGTTGCTGATGTACATGGGGTTTAAGTGCTGCAATGAATTCAAATCGTTTGTTGTATACGTTGAACCAAATTGTTGCATCTAGCGATCTGACCGTGTTTCACTTTTTTTAAGAATTAAAACATTCTTTCGCTATTTGCTGAAACATTATTTTTATATAGGGTGAAACATCGTCTAATTTTTTGGAAACCATTGTTTCATACGTTGTAGCAAAATATTTTATGGGATGAATTGGTTATGTTTCATGTATGTTTCAGTTTTTTAAAAGACTAAAACATTTTCGATATATTTAGTGAAACATGTTCAATCTATTTGGTGTAAGAGCATCTACAATATAGTATAAAAGTAATCCATAGAAATTAAACTTTTCCCATTCCATTCAGCTACCTAGCGACAAAAGCTTCGAACCAAATACTCCTACTCCGCTACCTTCATTCTCTTTCCTGCAAAAGTTCGTATCGTTGGTTTTACCAATGAACTAAACAAAGCTCGTTAGGTTAAAGTTAGGTTTACCTTTGGGGACAGTAATCCTGACCAGCTGTAGACCCCGTGAGAAATAACACAGAGACGTGCGAAGAGCTGTGACCGCGTTGCCGGCTCAGCTCCACAGCTGTAAGGCCAGCACACACCGTAGGACCGGCACGTGGCGGCCAGCCACGACAGGATAAGCCGATAGACTGCCCCGGTGCCGTGGCGTCCAGGCTTAAGCCCCAACCAAAATCTGCCACGTAACGTGGAAGCTCACGTGGGCAGCCAGCACTGCAGGGCCCAGGCGGCGGCGCCTTGCCGACCTTGCCAAAGCTGAGAGCTCCCGGCGCCTCGCCGCCGTCGCCAACCGGCGGCTTTGAATTGAGGCCCCAGCAACGTTCAAACGTGTATCCATACCAACCGCAGCCGAGCATCTGTGGTAGTATATGCCCGTGGCATGTCGGGAACGCAAATATCGCCCAGCGCCTAACATACTAGTACTACCAACCAAACATTATCTGATCTGATCCTGATCCTGATCCAATCTAATCTCACATGGCGCACTACCGTTCTCGTCATGCAGATCCAGGGAGGACGCAGACGGATTAGCAGAAGATCAGAAGAATACGATTTTCTTTTATATAGGGTGTTTTGTAGTAGTTGTAGCTCTAACTTGTGCAGTTGTGCAACTCCTACAACTAGATCGGTACGGATTATGTGTAAGACAGCAACAAAACAGATTAGCCGTCAACGTAGCCAGCCAAGCTCTTTAAAAGCATTAATTAAAACCACTACCAACAGTCAAACCCCCCAAATAAACGGAGGCGCGCTTCTACTGCCCGTGAGGCACAACAGATCGTTACGATTTCGAACCATCTCCATGTCGCATGTCGCTGACGACGGCAGCTGGCCCTTTTTACTGCAGTCACGGGTGAGCGAACGGCCGAAGCGACACTGGCGACTGGCCCGTCCCCCACCGGTTGCCCCGCCACGCCGAAGCATCGCGTGCAGACGCAGACACAGTCACCACGTAGTCAAACACATGCCCACTCGAGATGATATTTTTCCCTCTGCGTTGCACTTGTGTGTGGCGTACACGTACTACTACCGGATACAGTACAGTCGTAGCGAACGTGGCTGAGTTATGGGCGTACACGTGGGTGTCGCGAGGCGGAGCCGCGGTTGCAGTGGGAACTTGGGTCTCCTCCAACCTCGTATGGTCGACACGTCACGGTCGGCAGCGAGGGTTGACGTGAAGGGGATTGCGGGGGGGACTGACGCGTGGATGGTGACTCCCGGTCCCCGGCACGTGCCGCTCCGGCGGGTCAGTCCATCCATCTGGCTCACTTGCCGCTCTGTCCACGTCGGTCGGTTCCACCACCTGGGTCAGTCTTTTTTTCGTTTTTTTGACTCGTCGCTGGCTTCTAAAAAGTGTAGCTAAATTTAAATTTCAAAAATATTTCTTTTTTTGTTACGAGTACTCCTACTCCTCTCATTTCGTTTCACCCTTAGGGTGTGTTTAGTTCACGCCAAAATTAGAAGTTTGGTTGAAATTGAAACGATGTGATGAAAAAGTTGAAAGTTTATATGTGTAGAAAAGTTTTGATGTGATGAAAAAGTTAAAAGTTTGAAGAAAAAGTTTAAAACTAAACAAGGCCTTACCTTCGAAACTGTTGAAAACGAAAACGCGGTAATATAAGGTATGAATGAGGTATTGGCCTGTTCGGCTGCTAGCAACAGTATCGGCGATACGGTATCGCACACACGCGACGCAAATACAGCTGCCCATCTGCTGAACAGGCTTATTTATGTGAATAAAATTGCTCCAATAAAAATTGATGTTTTAAAGAGACGAGTTAGGATAAGCACTCAACATGAAATAAGATTAATACTATTCGCACACATGGGTGCAGCCAGTAATGAAGTCTACTCTCTTTAATAAAAGAATATAACTTAATGGAGGACAATCCAAATTTATTGTTTTATGTCTCATTTCTAATTAAGATGATTTTCTTTTATGGAGGAACTCTATCTATGTGAAGCTAGGCATTCAACGTATAATCACCTGCGCGTGTATGTGTGCGTGAGCACAAAAGTGGTGTGTTTACTCAGTTATTAAAAGAAACTTACATCTATAAATACATTTTAGTCTACACAAGAGTATAAAAGTGGTATGTCTAAATTCGTAGATCTATAAAGGGATAATTGTTTATTTGACCCTGTTTTAAAGCATAATTATCAATTTGACCCTACTTTTTTTTAGTTTACTTACTTGGACCTGTTTTTCAAAATGGAATGAACTATTTGACCATGTTCCGTTAAGGCGGGTTAACACGGTTAAATAAGGGGCCAATAGTCCATTTTACCCTTACTTATTTGATACTGTTATATCAAAATATACATATATTTGGACCTTTTAACAAATCTAAATCAATTTGACAAATTTAATAGACAGTAGCTAGAGCTCGGAGGTTGATGCTGGGTGCCGTTGTGGACCACCCTTTGCATGCCGCCACCGCTCTACCGCACGACAGCGCGCGCGCGGACGTCCCTACACGCACCGCACGGTGGCGCCGACCTCCCTCTGCACGCCGCTGCCCCCGAAGCCGTGCGCCGGCGCCGCGCGATGGCGGCGCCGCCGAAGCGGTGCACCACTGCCGACCTCCATATGCATGCCACTGCGATGGCGCCACCGCCGACCTCCCAACGCGCGTCGCGTGATGGCGTCGCCACCACTCCTCCCTCCGGTCCTCCGCCAGCCACCGTCACCTGCCTCACCGTGCGCCGCCGCTGCCAGTGCTCCCTCCCTTCCCACAGAACCGCCGCCTCCCCATCAAAGTCCGCCACCGCTACGCTGCCTTCGCCGACCGCTAGAGCTAGATCCGTCGTGCGCGTGCCTCGGCACCACCGGATCCGTCGCCTCATCGCCGAGTACAAAAGTGGTCTGTTCAAACTCGTAGTACTATAAGGCTGGCTGCGTTCGTTTATTGGAGATAGGGGAGATTGTCACTCGTTTTCCGCGCGCACACTTTTCAAACTACTAAACGATGTGTTTTTTGCAAAAATTTTCTATAGAAAAGTTGCTTTAAAAAATCATATTAATCTATTTTTGAAGTTTAAAATAGTTAATACTCAATTAATTATAAGCTAATGGCTCACCTCGTTTTGCGTATCTTCGCAATCTTTTCAATCCTCTCTCTCGAACACACCCTAAATGTTTTATTCGGTTGTATGTTCTTATATTTTAGAATCGAGAAAGTAATTAACTGGAATAGTTATTTAGGGCTTGTTAGCCAGGGATGGAAACAGTTAAAATGGGAACATTAATTATAAATGTGGGCCATGAATGGATCACGGACAGTAGCCACGCGTTGATCCTATCCAATAGCGTAGCACGGCCGGGGGAACGGTGGGCCCCAGCAAAAGGAGTACGAGAAGAAAAGAATGGAGGGACGGCAGGGCAGGCACAGTGCAAGATTGTGGGGCGCCGCCACATTATCCTCTCTCCCCCCGGCCCGTATTTCGTGCCGCATAAGCCAACCGGGTGCGTGCCCCTGGCCCCCACTCGCAACATGGCTTTTGCTACAGCTATAGAGTAGTTGTACTCCAGTGGGCCATGCCTCCATTTATAACTCCAGTGGCCGCCCGTACGGATTTGCTACCAACTTGTGGAATCAACAACGACATCGTTAACCCATACCCGTAATAGCTTCGTTAGTTTAGTGATCATCGTCACATTTTCTATACTTAGTTAAGTTTAGTTAAGTATACGGGTTTAGAAATGAAAATTAAAGTTCGTTACTCGGATATGCTTACATCGTTTTTTAATATATAGTCGTAATAAGTGAAACCAAGGTAATCTTTTAGCTTGTTAATGTTAGCATAAGAGATCACTATTTTTTTTATATGCCTTGTTTAGTTTCAAACTTTTTCTTCAAACTTTCAACTTTTTCATCACATCAAAACTGTCCTATACACAAACTTTCAACTTTTCCATCACCTCATTCTAATTTCAACCAAACTTTTAATTTTAGTGTGAACTAAACACACCCATACTTAGTATTTTTAACTTAGAACTTAATCTTTTAAGTATTTTAGCTGATATTTAATTAATTGTGTACTAATTTAACGTTCTTTTTTTCTGCACGAAGGATTAGGTGGTGTTTGGATTCAGGGACTTAACTTTAGTCTCTATATTTATACACTAATTTAGAGTATTAAATATAGTCTACTTACAAAACTAATTACATATATGAAAGCTAATTCGCGAGACAAATTATTTAAGCCTAATTAATCCATTATTAAAGAATATTTACTGTAACATCACATATGCTAATCATGAATTAATTAGGCTCAACAGATTCGTCTCGCGAATTAGTCCAAGATTATGGATATGTTTTATTAATAGTCTACATTTAATATTTATCATTAGTGCCTAAATATCTTATGTGATAAGGACAAAAAGTTTTAGTTCCATCTAAATAGGGTCATAGTTCCAACCCACGTAAAAGAATACAGCCTAATAAAGTAATAGTGCTAACTTAGTAGTATTATCTTCTTCTTTTTTTTGCCCAGCTACTAGTTGCTGCTAGACTACTGCTGCTGTGCTGTTCCAAGAAGGTGAGGTTAGAATGTACTAAGAAGGTGAGGTGTTGTTCCAAGTCTTGATCAGAAAGTAAAGCACGCGATCTGCAAAAAGGGCAAATCCTCGGACGGGATAACATAATCAAATCAATGTGCACAGTGACTTTTCGCGCGAAAAAAAAACCATATATTAGTACGTACTGATCCTGCATCTGGTCCTGGTGATGGAATTAGGTATGGGAAAGAGATAAATAATATAATGCGCGAACAGTATTATAAGGGTGGACCCGGCGCTATCAAGAACGTGAAGGCAGTGTTTTAGGATATAATAAACCAACCAAATCTTTGACGGACTGGTAGATCATTAAAGAGATGGTCCTCCACGCGGCCAATTCATTAAGAAATCGATAATTAAAGAAGGGATTACCACTACGCTAGCAGTAGCAGTAGTAGCAGGTAGGAGTAATTGTTATCCGGATAAGGTTACTGCAGCTGGAGCTAGCATTATGGTACTTAGTTTGTTTAGGTTAATCCTATGCTGCGCCCGCACTCAGATCGGAAAACTGCAAATTGCTGTAATGCTGAAGCTGTCATATGCTGTGTCTATGTGGCCCTTTTCATTTGACCTATCTTTTAGCAATTTTCACACGAGAAATTCCGACGTTTTCACGCTGCTAGTCGTGTGCTCGTACCGGGAAACAGCCAGGCGCGCGCCGCACAGATCAACATCGTGTGCTGCACGCCGCGGGATCGGGGCACACCAGTGAAAATCACCACCGCCGGAGTCAACCAAAACGTACGCGTCGTATGCGCGCGATTCGTCGACGCGTCTCGTCGGAGCAGGCAGCCTCTCGCTGTCGCCCGCGTCGCGCTCGTCGATCTCGATCCGTTGCTAAACTCGAACGGGAATGCGAGCTAATTACGGGGTTTAGCATGTGTAATAAGGTGCGGTGATTCGATCGATCGGCATCCTCGTGCATGCGAGCCGTACGTACCGGCCTACCGGGGGGATCGAAAAAAATCGTGTGGGTCTCTGGGGTCCCAAGTGTAATCGCTTCCATGATTTTTTTGGTGAGGATGATGTATGATGTTGACGAGCAACTCAGAAAACTACTATCTCCTCACCATCACCACTTTTATCCTCTCCAAAAAAAGAGTACGAAGTAGATTTCATCAGATGGACACTTGGACGGATGGTGGTACTACGATCACGATAGATCTCTTGGGGCCCCTTCCCAACTGTACCAGATTGCTTAAAAAGGATGGCACTCCATGTCTCACCTGAAAGGCTGATGACTCGGAGCTATTTCCAGACGTGCTAGAAGGTGAGGTGTCGTCCAACGACACCACCACGCAACAATGCTCGTCAGAAATATATCGTGCGATTTCTGCTGCTGCTGCTGTGTGCGATGCGATCATTTCGCTCGAGAAAAAGACCAGCGCACTCGACTCGACCACCATGCATGCGCTGCGCTGCGCTGCCATGTGTGCGCCTCGGCTCGGCGACAGCGCACGGCGCGTATGCGATTCTTGCCTTGGACTCCATGCCATTGCAGCGCCGTGCCATGTCGCGCCGTGGCCAGGCAGCCGCGCCGCGCCGCGCCCAAGTCTTTGACTCGCGGGACGCGCCGCGCGCGCGCTTTTCTGCGCCGGAATGCTTGAAATTTTCGACCGATCGGGGCCCTCGTTCTCCCGACATCTCCGCGCCGACACTGCCCGGTAATCCGCTTGCGTTCCGGTCAACTCGTCGCATTGCTCGCGATGGATTTCGTCGCAGTGCGTACACTGGTTGCATTGCATGGCCACTTGGCCAGCAACGGCGACGTCGTCGTACTCGCCGTTTTTTCACTCATGTCGTTCGACCACAACACAACCACTACACACGACTACACGAGTCGCGACTCGCGAGTGAGTACACTACACTGCACACGAAAGGAACATGACGTAGCCGTAGTATCGCCCGGTGGTCGAGATGTCGAATGATTGGTCGCATCCAACGATCGGAGATAAGAATATCGTATGCTACTCGATCGTCTGTACTACTGCTATTATCGCAAAGGCTAAAAGGGGGATTAGCTAGCTAGCGACATACTCACATTGGGGATAATGATGCTGTGGCTATAGTGCGGCAGCTGCTGCTGGGATGACAGGATGAGGGCAGTGGGTACAGGTGTTGCTTTTGCTTTCTCTGCAGATCTTCTTCAATCCATCGCGAGATCTTTGCCGTGATTGTATGGGTTTGACCCTGGCGAATTTCGGTTGGCAATTGCTTAGACAGTTCGATCAGGATCAATTCCCTTTTCATTTCGGCGACGTCGTCGTTGTGGATCAGATCAAAGAGTAGGTTATGGTATAAAAACAGTACGGATTCATTGGACCATCCTATACTTGATTAGCATGTTCAAATCCTTTACTCCAGGAATGTTTGGCAGCATTCCGGCTCAGCATGTTTCAGGCCACCAATGCCATCGATACATGGGTACTTTTTTGCACAGAATACGCCATGTTATCCGGGGTATAGGGCTTCGGTTTGTTGATGGCGATCTTATCTCTTCCCGTTTTGTGGCGAACTAATTGCGAATTATATATTGCACGCGCGAGGCCGTACCGAATTAGAAGTCCATTAAGAAAATAACCGAAGAAATGAAGTTGTTGGAACGTAGGAGTAAATCTACTTTAATTCATATCTGCAAATCTTGCTCCAGAGGCAACTACCAGCACATTTCTGTGCCTAATCCATAACAATATTAAATTACTGGCACACACGTATGCACTACTACCATTGTAGACTTGGTAGTAGTTGTTGGCACCACTACTACCTTTCGTTGCTGATCTGGGTCATGACCATTCTGCCCCTGAGAATGCTATGCATTCACAAAGTCAACAGGTCATTTGTAAGTGTACCCGTATATATTGGTCAGCTCCTGTGGTCTCCGTTAATATCGGCTCGTTTTGGCATGACTTTATCGAATAAATTAAATCAGGTCAAACCAATAATCGAGTTTGCTCGAACAAAATAGGGGTGTGTGTGTGTATGCAGGATGCTTGGGAGACAGGTGCTGGGATGCAGGCTCTCCTTGCATGGTCTAATTGGTCTTTCCATGTCGTGCAGAAATAATTGGGAGGAGATCGTACGGCTCCTTGCATAATTGCATTGTATATTATATTGGGTACTGTACTAATTTCTTCATCTAGATATATAACTAGATTTAGCATCGACCAATGAAACGGAGTAACTGGACTGCACGCAATAGCTAGCTACTCCAGCTTGTAGTTTGGTCACACAAGCTAGGTGAGGACCAGGGACAAAAGGAAGCAGAGAGAGGACACTGCATGCGTGTCTTGTGTCGTGCATAGTTTGGGGTTAAACATGCGTTCCTGCTGCTATCAATATGCACGAATCCAAGGCAAACCAAAACAGTAGCAACCGATAACTAACTCCGACCTTAAATTACCACGGCAATTTGTCACCAACCAACACAATCACACCAAATCTCTCACATAAATGCCACCGATATATTGCAATGCACTCAAGAATATAAATGTTTAGGGATACAAAATTGAGGAGAAAGAGAGGTATAGTCTGAGAAGAGAGATCAGACAAGAGGAAGCAGGAGATTGGGACTAGTGAGTAGGAATTGAGAGGGGAAGCAGCAGCAAGGAGAAAGAAGCTATCGTTTGAGGCGTTCTGGTAATTGATTCATCGATGACCCTGGCTGCTGGCTGCTTTGCCTCTTTTCTAGTCTCCTTCTCCCTAGCCGAATGGGCCCAAAGCCAGCCCACTTGTCTAGCCTTCTAAGCAGGCCATGTACATGACATTCTTCCCCCGTTAAGAATCGGCTTGTCCCCAAGCCGATGCAACTGACTCGCCAGATTAATGCCCCCAAGATCCCAGGGTACCTGCAGGGAAATGTCTTGTTGGGCAGAATCCCAGAACAATTGTTTGATGACCTTCGAACCATCTGATGTAGACCCTGCCCACTGTTGAATCCACTTATCCAGCATACATAAAACCTGAGCATTACAACCACACTCTCTACCATGCTTTTGCTGCCTCAACCACCAAGCCTTCACGCCTTCTTCACCACTACTATCAGCATATACTCCATGAGAGCCCAGATGTAACATGCAAATATTGAGATCAGTGGGCTGAGAAACATGCATATGCTTATTTGTCTGAATGAGAGCTACTTCTTTGTTTGCAAACTCCCAAATTGCTAAAAATTGTATGGTTTTACCTTGATCACCAACCAATCTTGCAGCAACTAATTTAACCGCTCGATAGGCCCATGTGTGCAAGACTATGCTGTCCTCACAAACTAAACAAATGAGGCATCTCTCTGAACATTTAACCAGTTCTATTCCACGAGAATTCTTACTGAAAGTGCTAGCTTCCAAACTGAGATGGACTGCACCAAGTTTCAGCTGCTCCCTTTGTAACAATAGCTCATGTGTCTGGCCATGTTGATTCCATTGAAGAATAAGCTCAAATGTACATAGCAACTGTTGTAGCACTGCCCATATTAAATCCCTAGAATTGGCAACTGACAGCCATAACACCTTGTTTGTATATTCTCTTCTAATAACTTTCACATTTGTCCATAACATTAGTTTCCCTTCAGATATACACTTCCAAGAAAAATTGAGCCCTTGCCCTCCTGCTGCACACAAACTGAATACCTCACTCCTCCATTGCGAAGGAGGAGGCCAAGGTTGCAACTTGACCAACTTTCTTGTTGAAACCCTAAATGCCTCACCATTGTTTGATCCGAATTGAGTCCAAGAAGTATCATCTAGTACATCATTGTTGTTACTTTGAACCTGAAATGAAATTGGAATAGTGTAGAACCGAGCATGGCGATGGGTAAGTCTCTCATGTGACTTGCAAGTGCAATTACCATCAACATTAGCTCCACTGAACAAACAATCACACCATGCATCGGGTGATAGATGGGAAATCAGCATCAGCAGCAAGAACAATTCATGATCCCCATATGCCCAACCATAGGTTGAATGATGTGTGTGCTGATAGGCCTTCCTAAAGGCACCAGAGAGACATATCTCATACCAAATACACCATCCAACAATCAAATTTTGCAGCAAGCCCTCAGTGGAATAAATTGTTCTACTCATGAATTGGGCAACGCTGTAGTTCAAGTAGACTTGATGAGACTCACCATATAAATTCAGTGTTTCAATTTCAGCTTGAACACTTGTTTGAATAAGTGGCGGCCAGGGTTGTAAGAGCTTTACCACCACGCCTCCGCTACCTTGACAAAGCTGTGGATCAGGCCATGGTAAAGGCCGAGAACCTGAGGTCATCTCAGCTTTGTTCCATGGAATTGCTGCTCTCCAAGGTGGTACTGGTGGAGGGCTAGCTGTGTATTCTGAGCTCCGGTCAAAGCAACCATAGAGTACTTCCAATTTCAATTAAACGAAAGAGAGGCCGACAACTCCAAAGTAGTCACGGCTCAAGCACCAACTCCAGTTCCTGGGAGGAATTGCATTGATGATTAACAATGGATCTCTGAAGCATAAATACATAGTGGTGAACTTGGTATCCACTTCCATGAGCTCCATCCACTCCTCCTTGGCCATGTCTTTGCCACCATCATCATCAGCCAACTGGTTCTCACACTTCATTGAACACTCGATGGTTGTTCCCATGCCAAGCTTGGCTGTGTCAACATGGTTAGTTGAGCCGGCCTCTGTACTGACCTCCAATGTGATGGAAGTTGGATCAGTGTTGGCGCTCAACGCTGCCACATCTCTAGTGGAATCCTTGCTCAAGGATAAATCCACCTTGGTGTGGCGAAATGCCTCCAGCATCCGATCGATCTTGGTGCACAGGTCTTGAATGGTCTTGTCTAAGTTCTCCACCGCCTTGTCCATGTCAGTCTCAGCCTTCTTGGTCTCGTTGAAAGGAACCGATGTCACCATGGCTGCTGATGTAATTGAGGGTACAGATGAAGCTGTTGTAGCAGGGAACACGCGTTCTGGTGCAGCAGCAGTACTCTTGGCCGCTGGCCTGGCGGTGGTGCTACTTGGTACCATTGTCAAACAGGTGGTGTGCGTGGCGGTGGCGCCATCTCCAGGGAACATCTGGACGTGCTGCACATCCAGTAAGCAGCCCACGTTGTAGATGTCGCGACCGTGGGTGGCGGACCGAGCCCTCTCCGCGTCATGGCTGGACATAAATGACACAAGAGCCTTGACTTGCCATGTGCTCACTGCAAGAACCTGCACCGCCACTGCTCCATAGGTATCGTACACTTGATGCAACACCTCATATGTCACTAGATATATGATCTGGCTCACGGTGACGCGAAGGACAGCAGCTGAGTCGCCTCTTGGACAGGTCGACATTTCATCGAACAGGTGGTGGGCATCTCCTCCAAAGACACCACCACCAAGTTGCTGGCAGTTCCTCTGACCACCAGCGCTCTCCCACTTCATCTCCACACCAGAAACCCCACGAATCAACTGCTCAGATACCATATTGTCACGAACCAACACAATCACACCAAATCTCTCACACAAATGCCACCGATATATTGCAATCCACTCAAGAATATAAGTGTTTAGGGATACAAAATTGAGGCGAAAGAGAGGTATAGTCTGGGAAGAGAGATCAGACAAGAGGAAGCAGGAGATTGGGACTAGAGAATAGGAATTGAGAGGGGAAGCAGCAGCAAGGAGGAAGAAGCTATCGTCTGAGGCGTTCTGGTAATTGATTCATCGATGACCCTGGTTGCTGGCTGCTTTGCCTCTTTTCTAGTCTCCTTCTCCCTAGCCGAATGGGCCCAAAGCCAGCCCACTTGTCTAGCCTCCTAGAAGGACATCACAGCAGCCCATGTACATGACACAATTCCGGGCTAGTACGGGACCGAAAGCATGGAAAAATCATGCTTTCTCCAACGAAAGGATAAGGCTCTTGGAAACGGCTACTCGATCGTACTCCCATGAAACCTATATTCAAATACGTAGTAATAGAATACGTCACATCCGATACTATGTTGTTATATTATGGAACGGAGGTAGTAGTATCGATGGTGTTTTTAAGAACTTCTCCCAAAAAAATAATAAAAAAAATCTCTAAACAGTTTTTCTTTTTATTTCATTATGTAAAAAAAATAGTTATTGAATTAAAAAAAGGTAATTTTATCATCCTTAAATTTACCAGAATGTATCACACTTTCTAATGTAAAATTTGATAAAAATTAGTCTAAACTTTAAATACATCGAAATACTTTTTCTAGAATCATAAAATTTCTCACTAAAAAAAACTAAAAGCTAAAAGCTGGCTTTCTCATCTTCTTCAAATTCCTAGGAGCTAATTACCGATCAATAATTTGCCATAATCTTTTGCGGATCTAAGGAGTCGTTGGTACGAATATCGCCGACGAGGCGTGCCAAAGATCACCCACACACACAACACGCACCTCACCTCACCTGCCCTCTGCTAATCGAAATTAGAGCAAGCCCAGCAGAGCTTCCATCCGGACATCCATCCCATGTTTGGCGTATGGAGGTGAAAAAACACGGTCCAACAGAGTCTCCATTACACACGCCATTTTAGATGGCCTCCAAACCAAGCCCTCTCCATGCCATATTTGGCGTTTCTCTCTCCTCACGCCATTCCCAACTGCCCAGCTCCGACGAACTCGCGCCACCATCTGGACTGTGCCAAGGGGAATAGAGAGGATGGACATACCGGGTCTGCAGTTGGAGATCGCCGGAGTGGAGGCCCCGCCATCCGCGCCGCCCCACTGCTCCCGCCACTACTCCTCCGCCGCGCGCCGTGTCACACCCTGAAGTTTCCCCCCTTTTCTTGCTTTAAAAATTGGTTAAATAAATTGCCCGAAGAAATTATCTTAATTAACCTAGAGCTAAATCCCTAATTAATAAATGCAATTAATAATTAGAAATAGCGTGGTGGAATTTTTCTTGAGTTTCCCATGCTCCAATGCATTAACAAGATTTTTAGTGGAATTTTCAGAGCCTTGTAAATAATTTTAACCAATTAAAAATCACCAAAGTGCAATATAATCCCAGAAAAAAAATCCTTTTCCTCTTCTTCTTTTCTTTTCCTTCCTTTTTCTCTAGATGGGCCGTCGGCCCATCCCTCTCCCCGCGCTCGGCGCCCCTTGCTAGGCCGGCCCGCTCCTCCCTTCCCCTCCCCGAAGTCCATCCCACCTCCCCTCTCCTCCCGGACGCTGACAGGTGGGGCCCACCTGTCGGTCGTCCCTAACCACTGGCAGCCGCCACCATCCACCGCCGAAACCGCTGCTCACGCCACCGGTTTTCCCGCTTCCCGCGCCCACTCCGCCCGTGCCGCACGCCCACGTCACCACCCACCTTTCCCACGCCTCCCTCCAGCTCGCGCGCCCGCAAGTGGTGGGGGATTTGAAATCCCCCAACACCCTCTCTCTCTCCTCCACCTCTCCACGTCGCCCGCCAAATAGGGGCCATCCCCGGCCGTTTCCGCCCCTCCCTTGCCCATAAAAACCCTCACTCGAGCTCTCTCTCTCTCGTTTCCCCCATTTGCCGCACTCTCCCGTGCCGTCTACCGCCCTCGCGCCGTGCACCTGAGCTCCGCCGCCGCCGCCCATCTCCGCCCGCGTGCCGTCGCTACTAGAGCCGCCGCCGCGCCAAGCCGCCGCCGCCGCTAGCTCCGCCGCCGTGTGGGCCATCTCGGCCACCGCCTCGTGTCGCCGGAACCCCACCGGAACCCCATCTCCCTCGCGAGCCGGTGAGCTATCCATTCCCCTCCGTCTCCGGCCGGCCGCTTTGGTCGTCGCGGTCGCCCTCTCCAACCCTAACTCCTCTCCTCCCCTCCTCTAGGTGTCGCCGCCGCTCGTCCGCCCCTCCTCTCGTCGGGTCATCGTCGCCGCCTTCGTCTTCCGCTTCGGCCGCCGTGTCGCCGGTGAGTCCTCCCTCCCCCTCCTTTCCTCACCTTCCCGCGAGCGCCGGCCACGCCGCTGCTCCGGCCATGCACCGTCGCCTTTCAGCCATCGCCACCGCTTCCCGCACCGCCGGTGACCGCCGTCGGTGGCCGTGCCTCGCCGCCGCCTCTCCTTGGTTAGCCGGTCGGCCTTGAGGCCGAGCCGAGCCTGGCCGGCGCCTCCCTCGCCTCCCCTTTGAGCCGCCGCCCGGTGGGCCCCGCCTGCCAGCCGCCCCCCCTTTTCGCTGACGTCAGCCCTGGGCTTTATTACGCAATAAAATGATTAAGGCTTTTTCTTTATTAGTAAAAACACAGTTTATCTTCTAAAATTCATAAGTAATTCAACCGAGCTCCGTTTAAGTCCATTCAAGTCTCAGTAAATCAAGAAAAATGCAAAGAATCCATTAAAAATGGTTTTGTTTCCTGTTTCAGTAGTCTTATAGCATGTTTTGCTTGTGTGCTTTGTTTGTCGCATAGAATTCGGCCGTTTCGTCGATCCGTGGTTTCTCGAAGACGTTGCTGAGGTCTCATCAGTTCGAGAGCAAGGCAAGTCATGCAATACGTTTGAACATATTGTACCCAATTTACCAATATCCCGCATTTCTATTAAATGTTGCATTCTTTTACAATATCATGTGGGATAGGTCCTACTACTCAGCCATATATTGATTTCCTTATGCCATTGACAACTTGGGTATTAAAATGACTAGATGTTGGTTTAGAAAATGCTTAGCCACGCTTAATTCTACTAGTACACAAAAAGGGGATCTCATTAAAGCATAGACTGTGATTATTGGCAATAGCTTTGGATTGGTGCCACCGTAATGGTGTTAGTTAATTAAAATACACTGAATGGTGGGCTGTGAGTGCATGGTTTTGCTGGTCGCACCCATAGCAATTAAGCACCGGTTCACGGGAAACCCTGGGAGACTTACCGTGCTTACCACAAGCGGGAGTGGGTAACTACTTGATCTGAAGTATAGCTCGACCCTTTCCTAGGCACCGGTGGCGAGGGTGGGCGTGATGGAGTTGGGTCGACCGGGGTGTCCGGTTGTCCAGCTGCCGGATTCACCGCGGCGCAAGAGGGGACCGCCCACTGCCTTTTGAGGGGTGGGGGTGAAACCTTAGCGTGGTGTGGATGGTTATGGGAGGGTTATGTGGAGGGTCTTGTCACGATTTCCCCCTTTGCAGTATCATGGTGATACTTCGGGGCATGGCGACATGTGTACACCTCTGGCCAGAGTAAAACTATTCGAATAGCCGTGCCCGCGGTTATGGGCGATCAACCAGATTCACCGTGATTAGTCTCACCCTAGTTTAGCTTAATGAACTGGTGTAGTTCAGGTGGTTGGTTGGGCCTGTTGCAACGTGGTGTAGCGTTGGACAGTGTTTGGTTAATATTGATTAATTACTACAATTGTTTTACTGCTTTCAACTACTGCTTTAAATGCTAGCTTCGTGCAAAAGAACCCCTAGCCTCCTTTGGTTATATTCTGCATCATACCTCCTCTTCTGGTATGACTTGCTGAGTACAGTGGGTAGTACTCAGCCTTGCTCTCTTTTCCCCCACACCAGAGCTGAAGATCTTTCTAGTTGGAGCTGTCTTGCTGAAGTTGGTTTTGTCGCTGCCGTCAAGGATTGCCTGTGGAGTGGAGTCGCCCGCTGCTGAAGTCAAGCTTCCGAGTTTAGTTCGTTCTATCTTTTCCGCTGCATTTGTAATCTTTTATATTTTTGTAAGACGTGGATCTGTATGTCAACAATTGTCGTTTGTGTACCCTGGCTGGTCCTGGACAGGGGTTTAATGCACATTCAGCTTAGAAATTCTGGTTCGTGAATTTCTGGGCGTGACACGCCGCCACCATGCGGACACCGCCTGCGCCGCCCCCACTGCAGGCGCCGCTGCTCCTTCGCTCGTGCTGGAGATCGCCGGAGTGGAGGCCCCGCCACCATCCGGCCTCCGCCCGGGCCGCCCTGTCACGCCCTGAACTAGACCCGAGCGGAACTAGCCCATGACGCTCCAAATTAACCTGCTAGTCGATACCAGTCCCAGGAAACAGTACTGGTATCATAGGAAGACAGAATATCACAGCAACAGAGGTCTCTTTATTATAGAGTAGGAGTACAGTCATGTTGGGCTGCGGACAGATCCCGAGCTCACAACTGCATTACAAAAGGGGAACGGAAGCCAAGACTTAGACCAAACATCACAGGCGCGACTTGGGAACTAGGTCGAAACCCTAAAACTCATCGTAGCCAACTTGCTCCTGGAAGAACTCCTCGTCAGCGGGATCCGCTTCATCTTCTTCAGCAACTGGGGGGGGGATTATTTATATAGAGCAAGGGTAAGTACGGGAGTACTCAGCAAGCCATGGGAAATAAGTGTTTAATGCAGGCTTCAAAGAAAGGCTGTTGTTTTTGCAATTGATTTTATTTGAACTCTTTTTTGAAACAACTAAGTGAGTGCTTCTCAAACGATACGGATGAGACAGTGCGTCTCGTCTGGTCGGAGTATGTGCAATGTATCATTTTTTTTTGAATTGATCAAGATTGGCACCCGGCCAACAGCTTTCAAACGGCCACCCGGGCCTGGCTGATCCCATCAGCCGCAGATTTTCTAAACATCAATCCCAAACCACATCAGCAAGTTTCACAAAGCAGTAGTCAAACAAAACTACGCTAGGAATCACCTCACATCCGCCCATGACCGTGGGCACGGCTGTTCGAACAGTTTAATAACCTCTGCAGAGGGGGATACACTTTACCCACACGACATTACTAACCCGGATCATCCAGCCCGTGCAGAACGGCCACGACTAGAGACCTTAAGGCTTTCATGACAAGGCATTTCGAAAGCCGACACAGGTTCACCATATGCCAACGAGAGGGGTCCCAGACCAACAACAGGTTAGGTCCCAGACCATACTGTGCCAGGAAGCCCAAGGGTCCTCCCCGACACCACCCCGGCGAATCCACATGTCTCTTAGCATCATGGCTCCCCTGATAAGCTAGTTACTCAGCCAGGGGTGTCCCATTCCACCCATATGGTCGTACTTGTCTTATGTTCGGATGAAATTCCAAGGAAACGGTCCTTAAGTGCAAGAGCGGGTAACCGTACACCCGGTACGTTCCCCGGTCCGCGATTTTGGAAATTCATTTAGTTCGCAAGCACCGACCCAGGTGTCGGGTTTTCCAAGTCTTTTGTAAAACCCAAGTTTTACCCAAGAAGTTTCTCAGATTTTAAGTTTGAAGGCGACCGTCGATACTTGTACAGAGTGCACGATTACCGAGGCGGGACCAGGTGGTTACAAGGAAACATGATATAACAATTAACAATGGAAGGATCAAATGGAACAAGTTAGGTATGCTCACCGATCTGCCTCGCAGACGGGGCAAACATATTGAGTGCAATCCTATCAATGCATAATATTTTGCAAGAAATATAACTTAGTTCAAATATAGGCTCAAGATGTTCAAAGGTGGCTTGCCTTGCTCGAGATCTTGAGCTTGATCCTCGAAATCCTCGCACTGCGGGTCTTCGGGCTCGGAAACTACACGCGAAACGGGACAACTCAACAAACGGCAAAAAATAAAGCCCTATTATTGACCTCTAAGCGTGCCATTAGATAAATCTCGAGATTTGAGGAATTTTGGAAGTTGAACGGAGTCAAACGGACTTACGGTTGGGAAGATATTGAATTTCTAAGATTATTGGATTTTTGGTCTAAAGGAAAAGGATTTATTTAAATCCTTTTTGAAAAAGAAAAGAAAAGAAAAGAAGGAGGGAGGGAAATTAGACTTTCCTCGGGCGGCTAGGGCGCAGCCCGAGAGAAAGGGGTGGCTCGGCCGAGCTTAATGGGCCGGCCGGCCCAAGAAGGTGGCCCAAGGCGCGCGCGGGCGGGGAGGGGAGAGAGAGAGAGCCGGTGGGCCGGGTCCATCCCGCATGGTCCCAGGTGGGACCCGCTTGTCGGCGACTCGGCTCACCGTGAGCGAGGTGCACGCGGGGCGTGCTAGGGTTTGGGGAGGGAGGCGCGGCGCATGCGCGCGGTTCGCGGAAGACACGGTGCGGCGGGCCCACGCGCAGCCTCACGGCTCGCAGTGGACCGCGCGCACGAGGGGGCGGAGGGAAGCGGCGGACCGGGGTCTGCTTGACCCGGTCGCGGCCGAGGTGGCGCCGACGTGGCGCCTACGTGGCAGCCACGCGGGCCGGCGGGTGGTAGACGACGACGCTGGCCGGAACGGACGGCGGACGACAGCGGCGAGCGGCGGAGCGAACCATGGCGATACAGGCGAAGGCGAGCACACCGGGATGTTGCACAGGATGAGGGGAGTCGAGCCAACGGCTCGGATTTGCCGGAGGGAGCTCGACGGCGGCGGATTGCTGCGGCGGCAACCGGCGGCGGGAGAAGGGGGAAATGGCGATGAGGTCACGAGGGGCCTATTCCTGGCGGTGAGAGCATCTACGCGGCTACGGGAATCCGTTGCTAGCGTCGGATTAGGAGGAAACGCATCGAGTGAGGTCGGCGACGAGAGGCGCTTCCGAGCTCGGGCGGTGACGGCGGCGAGCACTCGGCGAGCGACGGCAGCAGTCGGGGCGGTGCCGGCTAACTACGGGAGGCTACACATGCTACTACCGAAAACTAAGGGGAAGAGATGGATTGAGGAAGGAGAACGGGAAGATGCACTACCGTGCGGACGGGGCGCAGTGACGAGGGGCCGACGGCGCGGGAGTGATCTCTCTGGCCTCGGGCCGGGGAAGAGGAAGGAGAGGGCGCGCCCGGAGTCCCCTTCTGCGTCCTCGCTCGTGCCGGCTCCTTCGACACGCGCGCGACGACGAACGGAGCACGGGAGGCGGCGACAATGGAGTGGAGGCGAGAGAGACAGCAATGGCGCGGGCAAGAAACGGGGAAGATTGGGAGGGGAAAGGGGAAGGGAGGCGCTTGGGTTTATAGGGCGGCGATGTCGGTTTGGAAACCGACCTTGGGCGGTCAAGGGAGCGAGCTGGCGCTCGGCGCTCGCGGCCAAAACGGCGACAGGAGGGGGGAGGGGAGGATGACGCCGGCGGGAGGGAAAGGGAAAAAAAGGGAGAGAAAGGGGGCTTGCCTCCGTGCCGCTTTGGGGAAAAGGAGGAGGGAGAGAGGGCGACGCGGCAGAGGGGGGAGCTGTGCCTCTGTCCCTTGGAGGCACGCGCGGGGAGAGGCGGGGCCGAGTCGATGACGACGGCGATGACGGCGGGGCGGTTTGGAGTGGAGCGGCGACACGGGCGGCAGACGCGGGGCAGGCGCGGCAGGCGCTGACGGCGGCGGCGACTGGCCAGTCGGCCACCACGGCGCGCGCGCGCGGGCGGCGTGGCGATTTTGGGCGGCATCGGCGGGAATGGCAGCGAGAGCGGGAGGGAGGGCTCGGTGCGGCTCACGGCAGAGCGGGGAGAGAGAGAGAGAGAGAGCCGGGGAGGGAGGGGGGAGATGGGCCGAGAGGGATTCGGCCCATCGAACCCGAGGGAGGCAAAATAGACTTTTGCGGAGGGATTTGATTTGGGAAGGATTTGGATTCGGGATTGAACTCGACGATAGATCGGGGATTTGAGATCTGAGATGGCACGGACACTAGACAACAAGCAAAGAAACGGATTTCGCAATTAGGGTTTTTAAGAGATAATTTTCCCGCTAGGCGCCACGACGGAACGGGCGCTACACGCCCCCACTGCAAATCAATCGGCGCCGTTGCTTCTTCGCTTGCGTTGCCCATCGCGACTCCGTCCGTGTCGCTGCGCCACCCTGCCACCTGCACCGCTGCACCTCCGCCCATGGCGCCCTGCCCCGTCGGCCGCGCCATCCCGCCGCATCCCCTCCGTCGCTCCTCCGCCCGCCTCTCACTATCTGTTGGTCTCCCAGGAGCGATGGATTTGGTGGATTTTGTTTTGTTTTGTTTTGTTTTTCGCGAGAGGATAAGGTAAATGTGGCTGATGTGGTTTTAAAAGAGGATTAAAGGTGGTACACAGTGTTCTCAAAGTGGTAACTGCAATTAAAAAATCATTAGTAAAATATAGAATATTGTGATATGAATGGTGTAATATGGATGATCTGTTGGAGTGGGTAGAGGTATAGAGGAGAAATTTTTTTTTTAGATGACCATTCAAATAGGAATATAGAAGTCCAAATTTAGATGATCAACTGGGATGCTCTTAAGCTTCTTCTACTAGTCCTCTGTTGCGTACGAGCAGGACGTCCAACGGCTTCGTCATTTAATCGCGTCTCGCCTTGCGCGATCTCCAATCGAGCTAATGGTGGATTGGTGATCGATGTGTTGGATATTTTCTGGTCCGGACACGCACACTAAACCCTATGGTTGGTAGCAAAACGCGCTGCACGGCTGCACTGCGTCGCGTCGCGTCGCATCGCAGTGCCGGTGGTTATGCTTGTGCCTTTGTCGATGGCGTTTACTAGTACATGGAAAGTTGGAAACGGGCGTTGGTTATCGATCATCTCGCCATTATTAGCGGTGATGACACTTGGCTCCATCACCATGATTCACGATTATTCGTGTCATCGTGTGCGTGAGGGCAACAGAAAAAAAAGGAGAGAAAGATAGGAGTAGTACTAGTAGTACACGTGAGTAGCTGTTCGTGGCATGGATGAGGTACGGCTTTCAATAGTGGCCGGAGGTTGTGGATTTGGAGCCTTGGAGGACGTCCTACAACGGCTACAGGAGTGGAGATCGTATTATTGGAGGGCAATGGAACGAGATCTCGACGACACGTCGATATGGACACACCAGCGCACAGTGCATCGCACTGCCATTTGAGATGTTGTGAGTGCATCCTTTTAACCGGGAGTCCGGGCCATTCGATTGTTCTGCACGAGGATTACTGTACTGATGTGGGCCAGGACACTGCTGCCAATGTGGGTACGTATGGGCCTCCATGGCCCATTACCATCATGTACTTACATGATGTGGGTCAGGCCACTGCTGCCACCGTGGGTGAATATGGGCCTCCATGGCCCATTAACATCACCAGCAACTGTATATGGCTCTTACTCCACTATTTGGCTTCTGGACTATGAACTGAACTAATCAGCAATATGTTGTGATTCACGTCATGTCAAGATTCACTGGGCAGAAGTTAAAATATAAATGGACGGAAGGGAGGAACAAGTACAAGCATTCAGATAAGAGGATAGACACATATTGCTTTCAAATATTCATATATTCTCACTTTCATAGACATAAAAACGCAGATTAGTTACAACTCCAGTCCCAGAAGAGATTAGGTCTTCACCCAGAACGCTATCGTCAACATGCACAAATAGTACACCGAAACCTAGTTACAACTAACAAGTATTACAACTCCAGCAATCTTCACAAAGAGTACTAGTATTATCAACATTCCTGCTACACCAAAATCAAGTAACAAATGAACCAATAGGAACAGCAGTGAACCTGTAGATTCTCGCACCACGAAAGGAACAGCAGTGAGCTACACAAAAACCAGTAGATTCTCCCACCATGATACGCAAAGCAAAAGAAGACTGTCAGTGTAATCGTCTATTGGCTAAACTGAAGGAGCTGACTTTCATGGGTGTTGCCACCACCAGAGGAGCCTCAGGGGAGTCGGTTGTTGCAAATTTCTCGTGCATGAAACGGCTGTCAACAATGGATTCGTCTTTCAGGACAACTTTGTAACAATAGCAGCTCTTGAGCCCTTCCTGATCGCGGTAGCACTCATGGTTGCTGTCCTTCACCTGCTGAAAGTTCCAAATGACACTAAATTTGCCAACTGTCGCAACAAGATGCTTTTCTTGCTTCCCATTCTCTGTTACCTGGGAAAATCAGAACATATAGAGGAACATACATAAGGACATATACTTAACAAATTGAATAATTATGCAGCATGTAGGCATTAATTTAGCAAGAAAGTTAACATGGCAAATGCCAAATGCCAAATGGACATAACAGAACTGCAGGATGAAACTTTTTATAATGCACGATTGACGTAAGTGAAACAACTGATTGCCACTAGAACAAAATCAACATGATTGACGCAAGTGAAACAACTAATTTACTGCAATTACTTCATACACTCTTATGACAAGGTCACAGGTTGATCCGTTAAAAACAGAGCTAGGGCCTAAGGTGCAGGGTTCTTTACTTTAGTTCTACTCATTAGCCCCTTGACAAGCTGAGAATTGGAACTTCAAGCAACCAAATGTTCCAAACAAGCAATCAATAAGCTTGTTTTTAATTTAACAAGCTTATGTAAATATTGAACATACTTGCTACCAATGAATTAACTGAAAACATATTTAATAGCCGTACTACCCTAAACTGGGATGGATCATAACTTTACCAGTTTCTCCCAAAAGGTACAGCATGATTATTTCAAGATATTAATGTGTCAATTAACATACATAGGAGATAGAGACATAGAGTGAACACATTTTCCTGGTCAGATTGTATTATAGGCACAGCAAATTACTGACAAGCAGCCATTTTGGATATGAAACGCTTGCACTGACTGATCATAAGAGAAAACAAACTTTTACTATAGACAAGATAGATAAGTGTAGATGGTTTGCTAGCATGCACATATGAAGCAACATTCTGTTTGGCTTTACTAGATTACAAAATAGGAACATTCACTACCGTGTGTTCTATCTCAATTATGAAAAACAATATGCTGTACAAAATAGGAAATTCACACTTACCCAAGAGAACTGCCCGCCATGGAATTTGTTCTCGGACCCTGCCAAAATTGAATCCAATGGGGAGAGCTTCAGCAATCTTGGTGCTGCAATCCTATTTCCCATACGCCCACTGAATCCTGTCTTCTCTTTACCATCCTTGTCCTTAAAGATGGTACAGATCAAGATCAAATATGTATCAGTAGTGCCCAGAATCCACTTCCCATCATAAGTAACATCAACATGTGTGATTGGTGATCCAAGCCCTGGGAATGCTGTCTTCGCCATCCGCATCGAACTCTTGGAATAGAGCCTAATCTTGCCATCCACAGAACCAACCACAATCGAACCATCCCCTGTACTTGCAAAGCATTGGAAATTGGTGCCCCTTGAGAACTGATGGCCCTGCGACCATTGCAGCACCGGTGACTCAGATGAGCTCCCAATTGTTTGCACCCTGCCCCTGGAATCCCTCATATCCCACCGGCATAGCCGGTTGTCATCCAATCCTAAGAAGGTTGATCCAGAGGGTTCCAGCTGCGCGCCCTTACTGTCGTTGGCGATGTCTCGCATTGTGATGTCAGTTCCATCCTTCTCAAACCTCCACTGAGCCACAACCTTGCCAGTCTCTATATCAACATGATGGACGCCATTGGAATGGCGAGTGCCAGTCTCTCCAGGGCTCATCAGAAGCATATTCGTCTCGCCACGCATAAGCAGAGCCTTCTGCGGTGTCATGTACGCGTTCCCACCACCACGGCCATCAGATATCCTCACAGAGACGCCCTTGCCGTGCACGCCATGCCGGAAATTCTTGACCACCTGTATCCCTGACCCTCCAACCAAGAAGCTGTTGTCAAGCGCGCCCAGCGCGAGGCTCTGGATGCTGCCGTCCCCGGCCTCCTCCTCGAACTCCTCGAGCAGGTCTCTCGCCGGGGTCGCAACGGGAGGGGTGAAGGAGTCCTCTGCGTCGGCCCAGACGGCGTCGTCGGACTCACCGGGGCGCGCCCACGCGGCGAAGTCAGCGCCGAACACCTCCTTCCGGCCCTCATCCGTGGCCTCGACGCCATACGTGTTCTCGAACAGGCACCGGTCGTACTCCTGCCGGAATCGTCGGAAGGCGGCGTCGGTCGGCAGCCGCAGCGCCCAGACGGAGCCGCCCGCGGCGAAATCGGCCCGGCGCTGCGCGGGGAGCGCCTTGAGCTGTAGCGCCGGGCCGACGGGGGCGGAGACCCTGGGACCCGGACCAACCTCCAGAACCCACCTCGGGCCGCCACAATCGCTGTCGCCCGCCGCCGTCGCCTTGTCGACGAAGGCGTAGGTCGCCCGCCGCTCGGCCGGCACCCAGCGCGCGGAGGCGGAGGCGCCGCCGACGTGGAGGTACAGCTTCGCCGCGTTCGGCGCCTGGTACTTGAGATCGAGCGCTTTCAGCTTCGCGTCGAGGAACTCGAGGGAGGAGGGGGTAGAGGTCCGGAGGATGTCCTCTCGAGAGGCGGCGGAGGTGGCGGTCTGGGCGTCGTACTCCTCGTCGTCGTCCTCGTCGTCGGAGGAGGTGAGGTCGAGGTCCTCGCGGCTGTGGGCGCCGCCCATGGCGGTTGCGGTGGTCGACGAGAATTCCGATGGATGCTTCTCGCTGCGACACGGGAGGGGGGAATGGAGCGGAGATGAGGGGAAAGTGAGATCGCGGGAGAGGGGGGTATAAGTACAGAACGCCACGTGGCCGCGGTGGCGCCGTGATGGTCGGTTGGTGCGTGCGTGCGCCCGACGCGACGCGCCCAGACGCGGCGGGGACGACGAGGTGAGGGCCCACTTGGCAGTTGCTTCGCCCAGGGGGTCAAGAGAAAAGAAAAGTAATAAGTCTACTTAACTCCCTCGACTCATGCGTCTGGTTGAATCGCACCCCTCAACCGTAAAACCAGACCGTTGCAAATCGACTCCTTCGCTAGTTTCGGAGGCGGTTTTCTCTTACCTAGCACTTACGTGAAGGGTTGACTTAGTCTTCATCCTATGTGCATCGACGTGGCGCTTACGTAGCACTAAAGTAAAAAGAAACCTAAATAAAAAGGAAAAGAAATTTTGAGCCCATATGTCAGGTACTCATCTCCTCCCTCTTTGAGATGGAGAGAGCGGTGAGGCGGACGGCGGGAGCGGCGGGAGCTCGCCGGAGTGACGGGACCTCGCTGGAGCGGCGAGGCAGCGGGAGCGGCGGCGGCGGCGGCGGGACCTCAGTGGAGCGACAGGAGCAGCAGGACGTCGGACATGAGTTGAAGGAGGCAAAATGAACTTATTCCAAAGAAAAATAGGAACCTGTTGGGCCGTGAAGCCCACGGAAATTCATGGATAGCATCCGCTAGGCCCATCCGAGGCCACGCGTGAAACCAGCGGCCCAATATATATCGGCTCCGCTCGACCGCCACGCTGGCCGCGTCACTCTCCTCCCCCTCGTATCGCTCGGGAGCGGAGGTCTCCTCGCCCCTCGAGCGCCGCCGCCACCGCCACCGCCGCGGCCGCCGCGGCGGGGACTTGCCGGTGCCAAGTCCACACGCCATCGTCGCTCGCACCCTTCCCGCGCAGGTAACTCCATGCACCTTGAAGTTTCACCTCATGCGTTGAGTGTCCACGACCCTCGATCCCCTCCGCTTTCGGAACCCTAGAAACCCATCTCCACTTTGATTCCGTCGGTTTCGTTGCTTATGTGGTTCGATCCGTCAGCCGGTTCTAGTTGAGGAACCGTAGGAAAGCTCATCTCGTGACGGGATGTGATTTTTTTTTCTTTTTTGGGCGGCTCTCGATTAGGGCTACTTTTGGTTGGGCTATTTTTGGTTTGTGCGCAAGGGTATGAAATTGGATGTTGTTAGTTCTGTGTTGCTGTCCTGTGGAGAATCTGTGATGCTTCACTTTAAGCGATATATGTTCTTTTTAACTCATACTCCCTCTGTCCCAAAATAAGTGCAGTTTTAGCACTGTTCATATCCAACGATTGACCGTTCGTCTTATTTGAAAAAAGATTATGATTAGTATTTTTATTGTTATTAGATGATAAAACATGAATAGTACTTTATGTGTGACTATTTTTTTAAATATTTTTCATAAAATTTTCAAATAAGACGGATGGTCAAAACGCCGAGCACGCATATTTATGGCTGCACTTATTTTGGGACGGAGGTAGTACTGATTAAACCTGAAAGGACCGAGGTTGGGTTAAGGATTACTGCAATAGGTAAGAATCTCCAAAGTCGATACTGTGGACTATTATGGCTGTTTCATGTTGTGTCGATCAGCTTCAGATTTCTGACACCTAGCTCTTTACTACTATGTGGATGAAATGAATTCAGAACTGCACTCTTAGTAAAAAGCTTGAAAAGCTTCTTGAATTAGCTTGTAGCAAGTCATAGTTTATGGTCTGAAGGTGTAACATTTATCTTTTGGTCCTCTTGCATTCATGTAGAAATATATTTAGGGAAGAGCTATAATTGGTTCCTTTCTTACTTCAGGGATTTGTTCACGATGGCCCGCTTGTATGTTGGCAACTTGGATCCCCGAGTGACTTCCGGGGAACTTGAAGATGAGTTTCGTGTGTTTGGAGTTCTGCGAAGGTCAGTTTCTGCCTAGGCAATTTTTCCACTTCATCTAATTGGGTGTTTGGTTTTTGCATTGTGCTGCATTAGTCTTGTGTAGTTTTTGGATAGACTAGTTCATTAATTGTGTGCCGGAAGGGTAATAGTTCATCCCAGCTGTGCATAATGCCATAACTGACTTGTGCATATTCATGCAACTATATTCTGCTTGCATTATAACATCAGTCTTATGGTATTTTAGTGACACAGAAGTTCATTAATCGTGTACCAGGAGGAAAATAGTGCATCCCATGATAGTCCTACGTTTGGATTGATGATATGTGTTGTTTTAAGTGTGACAGAACTCTATGTCCTTTTACCTTTTTTTTAATAAAAAATTCTTAGCTAATTGGATGGCCATCTATTCCTGACTCAATATAGTGGTACCCCTTGTACTATAAGTTATTTGGACGTTGCGGGTATGTTTGTTGATGTAATTTTCAACTGTATTTTTCCATGCAGTGTCTGGGTTGCCCGTAAACCACCTGGTTTTGCATTTATCGATTTTGATGACAAGAGGGATGCTGAGGATGCACTCCGTGATTTAGATGGTATGTAACGGTGTTTTTTCTGCACACTGTCTGAAGTTTGTCAGAAAATTCTTTTGTTCTATTTTGATGACCTTTTATATGTCAAATTAGCAATACAGGTAGACTTCTTGTCCTTTTTGCTCTTTTTGAATCAAGCTTTGAGTTAGGGGTGGGCATTAAAACCGATAACCGAAGACCGAACCCGAAAAAACCGAAACCGAACCCGAAAAGACTGAACTCTCGGGCATCGGTCATTTGTTCGGGTGTGACATCTGAAAGACCGAACAAACTTCGAAAGATTCGGTCATCATGCAATACTACCCGAAGAAACCGAGGACCGAAGAAACCAAATCAATACCAATCACTAAGCAGACAACGTGACCATCCTATGGACCAAAACAGCCCAACAACAAGGTGAGGCCCAAATCCACGTCAATGACCCAATCCCCATGACCCCACCATTCCATTGACCGAAGCACTCCTAACCCTAGTTAGGCCACGCGCCGCCGGCGCACCACTTATCTCGTCGCATCGCATGTCCCCTTCCTTCCGCGCCGCCATCTTCTGCAGTGCTGCCGCATGCTGCTGCTCGCCGGCGTCGCCGCAGTGTCGCATGCAATCGTGTGGTCACGTGGAAGCCATAAGGAGGCCACAGGCTGCTGGCTTGCTGATCCTGCTGCACAGCCGCATGCCGGCCGCTGCGCCATCGCGTGCCGTCTGCGTCGCGCGGCTGATTTCTGCCACGTCGTCGCCTTCCGTCCCGCCAGCACTTGTCACCATGCTAGTGGATATCCGTCCCATGTGACTGAGGTGGAGCCATGGAGGTTTTCAGGAGCAAGAAGACGAGAAGATTGAAGAGGACGCACGTTCTGGTTCGGGCACCTCGGTTTAGACCGAAGACTGAACCGAATTTTCGGTTAACCGAAGTAGCGGTTAGTAATTTTTGCTTAACAACTTCGATTTCCTGTTTCCAAAGACCGAATTTTTAAAAGACCGAACTAACCGGACCGAAATTTCGGTCTAGACCGAATGCCCACCCCTGCTTTGAGTGGCCAGGAAATTTTATCTGTTTGACAATGTCTCTTATCTCAAGTTCTTGAATTTCTTTTATCCTATTGTATTAAAATGCATCCTGACCAATCATCGTCATAGGTTGTGCAAGCTTTGTCCCTGTGTAGTTAGAATTAATTTATGCATTATCAGGATTTGTTCTAATGCGTGGTTCCTCTTTTAATAGGCAAGAATGGATGGAGAGTTGAGCTCTCACGGAACTCAAGTAGCCGCGGAGGTCGTGATCGACATGGTGGGTCTGAGATGAAGTGCTATGAGTGTGGTGAAACTGGGCACTTTGCTCGTGAATGTCGTTTGCGTATTGGTCCTGGAGGTCTGGGTAGTGGAAAGCGTCGTAGCAGGAGTCGCAGCCGCAGTCGCAGCCCTCAATACCGCAAGAGCCCGACCTATGGTAGAAGGTAACTTTATAGTGCTCAATGTTGTATATAAATATAGTAGTATGGTTAGTTTGGTGTCAACTTTATTTTCCATGCCCAATTTTTTTTTGATATTTTGTGTTAAAGGTGGGGACTTACACATCAATAACTCTTGTCTCATGATACGCTTCGCGTGATCCACTTTTTACTTGCAGTTAATCCACTTGTTCTATTAAGCACCTACTTTGTTGTTGAATTTATTGTAATATATGATGTAAAAGAAAGGAACTGAGCTAATTATTCTGCGAACAGAAGCTACAGTCCTCGTGATCGCTCTCCAAGGCGCCGCAGTGTTTCACCAGTTCGTGGGCGCAGCTACAGCAGGTCACCACGTGGCCGAGGTGGTTCTCCTTATGCTGACGGGTAAGGCATATTTTGTTAATTTTACAATTCTCGTCTTGTATGGCTTTATAAATCATATATTCTTTATCATTCTTATGCATGCCTGCTTTTCACCTTTTTTCCAGAAGAGATGGTGGCAGGTACCGCCGTAGCAGGAGCTAGACCCTGATGCCTGTGCTTGACCGTCTGCTCTTTGGCTTGCATGCCATGAATGCTTTAAGACCTGGCATCAACTGATTGACTTCAATTAAGGTTTACTACTTTATCTGCCTTGATATTTCAGCCTCTTATTTCTGACATTAAAAAACTTATGGGATGGATGTAATATGCAACTAAGACATATTACCTTTCTACTATGTGCTAAAGAGGGATCATTCTGCTTAAGCGACTCAGCCAACTACCGGCTCTGTCTGCATGGTTTTGTTCTGCACTCTTCATTCCTCGAGCGTGTTGCCTGCTTCATGTGAAGTTGCAAGCAAAAGAGAATCTTCCATTGTTTCCTGCCTATGATGCCTCGTTGTGGTTGGCACTCTTCGTTGAAGATGCTGCATCGTCACAAATTAGTAACATATTTCCTCTCATAAAATTGATAACATTTTGAGCAATACTAACTAGTGATTAGTGCAGCTCGTGCAAGTAAATAGACCATTTTTTTAATAGAACCATGCATCAAGAGATTGATACAGCAAAATAAATCTTCATGTCAGTCGTTGGGTTAAAACATCGCATTCATCTGCAGCCTGTAATTCAGCGACAAAAGGAATTTGCTGGGTTGGCTTCCGCAAGAGGCAGAGACTACCTTTTAAGCGGTTCCACCGACTCCACCCCTTGGCTTTATTCTTTCTGGTTTTTCCTTCACTCTGCGCATCTGTCGGCCTTCTTCCTGCACTGCATCGCCATAATAGTAGCCTCTATATATGGGACCTTCAGATGAAATATTCTCGTTCTGCATTCTTCCTACCGGCGGCCATTAGACAAAATATGTTTTTTTTTCTTTCTGTTTATGTGGTTTATTACTTTTATTTGTATCTCAACCGTTCAGAACAAGTGGCCAGCACTTCATGTCTCAATTGTTGTGAATTACTCTTTTGACCTAGAGCTAATAACAGCCTCAGTTCATATCCATTTCATATTTATGTGCTGTACGTCACTCATCTAATATATCTGTACTAAGTATATGTTGCTTGTCTGGTTCTGGAACCGTAGAGATCCATACCATAAATTAGGGTCTGTTTGGGGAGCTTAAAATTCTGAGAAGCAACTGGTTGGTAGCCAATTTCTCAAAATCTGGAAAGCTTTGTTTCCCAGCTTCTGGTTTCTAGTTCATTTTCTAGATTCTATAACTATAGCTTCTCTGGATAAAAAACTGGAGAAGCTGTAGCATCCCCTACCACTAGATGTTGTGAAATTCCCATGTTCGGTGTGTTCCGTCCTCTCTAGTGATTATATTTTTCCTATAACAAAGTTAGCTCAAAATAAGCCAAAGAAATGTTTCCTGGAAGAGATTTGGATGTGAGTTTGCTGTTCCTGAGTCAGTTATGGACGTATGGTATAGTTAATCGGAGTTCTTGCTGATAACTGTCTGTTCTTGCTTCCTTTTATTTCTTTCTTTGGTCAAATATGATATTCTGAGATACCTCTCGCGTAACCAAATAGATGTGTTAACAATACAACATTTGGGATATTTCCTCAAGAAGAGGTAAACCCTGGTCGGATTTTTTTCATATCCATTATAATTTCTTGCACGGGCACACCACACGATAGCGCACGCCCACATGTTCTCTACCCTGGCCTCTATCACGGCTCTAGTCAGAGCTGCTTTTTTTTCGTATCAACTAGTAGTATCAGGCTGATACTAGTAGTTGATACGTCTAGCAAACGAAGAGATGCTGTCTAGTTGCAGATAAATCAAATTAATCTAGTGAAGGTTGGCGTGCAAATATGTTAAAGCAGTCGTGCTCTTGTGCTAGTGACTGTCAGATGACGCGCTTCTTCGTAAACACAATTTACTCTACTCCCCTCATCACAGTGTCTATCTGTCACAAGATGCTCGCTTGAATATCCAATCAGCAACCAGGCAACCTCACTGCCAAATGAACTAGATAACAAGAGATCGATTCCTAAACAGAACCAACGAGTGTGTTCAGTATGCTATTGCGCCAGATGACGATTCGTTGATTTGTAGCACTCCCTCCGTCCCATAATACAAGGGACTCCCTCCGTCCCATAATACAAGGGATTTTAAGTTTTTGTTTGTACTATTTGATCACTCGTTTTATTCAAAAAATTTTAGAATTATTATTTTTTTTGACTTGCTTTATTATCTAAAGTACTTTAAGCACAACTTTTCGTCGTTTATATTTGCATAAATTTTTTGAGTGGTCAAACAGTGCAAGCAAAAATTTAAAATCCCTTATATTATAGGACGAAGTGAGTAATAGAGTAAGTAGTGGAGTAGTACTCCCTTCAATCCTAAGGTGGAGAGGGATTAAACTTTAGTCCCTTCTTCCAAAAAAAAACCACCTAAATGATCTACCTATTTCACCAGCAAAAGCAAGGAGCAGTTACTACCCCATCGATCAACATAACTTTGTATGCAGTGCTGCTTAATACGAAGCGCCGTCCATGATTTCTGCCGCTTCCTAACGAAATACGATGATCAAATTGAAACTTCTATTTTTGGTAATACGAAGATCATTTATGAATGGAGGGAGTACTAGTTTGTACCAGATGACGATTCGTTAGTTGGTTTTGAACATTGTTTAACCGCCAGCACGGGACGAGCGAATCGAGCTGCCTCCGAGTGCATAAACAAACAAGCAGAGTCGCCCACTCGCCACCGCCAAGTCCAGTTTCTCTATTCCCCAGCTGTCGCGCGCACGCGGCGCCGGTGGGGATCCCGAGGAAGGAGAGCACGTCACGACTCACGACGTGGACGCGCGTGAGATCCCTCCATTCTTTTTGTGACTCGTAGGTGGACTTCCCCTCGTGCGCCCGTGCGCCCGCGCGCCAGGAACGCGCATAGCCGTAGATGGCCGCGCCGCGTCCTCGGCTCGGCAATTTGCTCGCGATCGCCATCACCCCTCCCGTCCGTGCGTCCGCGGGAAACTTCCCTTGCGAATCGCGTGCCCGTCCGTCCTCCGCCCGCGGCCCCGCCCGCCCGTGTGTGGCGCCGCGCGTTTTCTGCGCACGCGCGAGGCGTTTGCTGCAGCGACAGTGCACAGCGCTCGGAGACGCCGACGTAGGTAGTTGTATACCATGAAGGCACTGCTTGTAAATATCTGAGTGACTGTGTCTATGGCATCTGCTTTTGCTATGCGGTTTAGCGTGTCACGCTCGGTCCAACGGATCGATCGATCGATCGATCATGCGCTTTTCGTCATCCAAAATCATTACGATTTAGACGAGCAACAATGCAACACTATAGTAGTAGTCCTTGACTCCTTGCAGTACTAAGAGCATCCGCAATAGTAAAGTAATGTGTTCTTTATAAAACATGTACATCTCAGTAATAGACTAGATTAAAGTAAACCACCTCAATAGTATGTCTATATGGGTATCTATAACTCTCTAATGCATTGCCTCGTTTTTTTCTATAGAGTATCTTCAGGTTAGTAGATAGCTTTACTTTCACTCTTTTCATTTAATCTCTTTCAAGTAGAAAAATATGCTGATATGAATCTCTTGTAAAGAGTCTACAGATAACCATTGCGTGTGCCCTAATGAAACGGAATCTGGTCCCTTTTGCTGCCCTTTCTGGGACGCACCACGGCAGAAAAAAGGGTCAAAAGAGCCGCGGGCATCATGCAGTAGTACTAAGCAGCACAAACCTGTGTCTGTGTTTGTCCGTCCATTCGCTTTCGTTGACCTCTAGCTCTAATCAAGCCATTTTGCGAGTGATCACTTGGGGAGTTGGGGACAAACAGCTACTACCCCTCCGTTTCAGGTTATAATATATTTTGACTATAGTCAAAATTGAACTATTTTAAGTTTGACTATATTTATAGATAAATATAGTAATATTTATAATACTAAATTAGTTTCATCAAATCAATAATTAAATATGTTTTTATAATAATTCTTCTAGGGTTAAATTGTTACTATTTTTCTCTATAAACTTAATCAAATTTAAAGCAATTTCCTCTTATAACCTAACCTGAAACGCAGGGAGTACTAGGCAAGTGTGCAGCAGCATCGCATATGCCAGATGGTTAATGCCACACCATTTGCCTGCAGCAGCTCGGCTGGAACGTGCCAGCGATCTAGAGATGGCAAGACAACCAACCAAACAATGGCACCTCAGTCACCTCACGGCTTTCCTCTGACAGATGCCGTCATTGGGGGTCCAAACCGTTAGCCTCAACATGTCGCCACCCGTTGTTTCCACGGCCTTTTCTGCTCTTTTTTTCTTCAGCCAGGACCTGATGGATGCTGATGACTTTCGCCTACTACTAGTAATAGTCTTGTCTACTACTACTACACATTCAAAGTGTTCTTTTCCCGGTCAGTTAAATCATTTCGGATCAGAAAAAAAAACTCATTTTATTTCTCATACCCTTCTTCCCCTCGACGACCACCTACCACCCACCTTCTCATCTCTCCCTTCTGATAATCGCCAAAGAAGAGAGAAAAAGAAAAAAAAGAATCTGAACAACTCTCGCTTGCTTACCATTAACCACAGTAACAAGTGCACCACTAACCCCCAAAGCCATCGATTAGCGGCGACTAATAAAGTAATTAAGCCCAAGGTGGGGAGCATCCACGGGGAGGAGTTTCTGCTTCCTCCAGGCTCTACGATCCCCACCGCTGCGCTGACCACCCTCCTCGCGCCGATGCTGCGCAGAAGATCGGTCTTTGGCCGCCTCCCCGCCAGATTCGGCCGGTGAAGCTGCCAAGGCTGCTGCGCGGTGTGGTTGACGAGTTCTTGCTCGCTGACTCGCTGTAGCTGATGCCATGTTTGGGGCGGGGAAGGTGGACGATGAGATGGCGCTCAAGAGGCAGAGAACCGTGAGGTGAGCCTGCACGAGCAAAGCAAAAGCTCTTCTTTGGTCTAGTTTTAGCTTTTCAGCTCTTAGAGATCCAACAGGCTCTGCGACCTGCGAGTGATTTGGCATTTGCTGTGAGCTTTTTCTTGTTGTTCTATGAGGAAGGACGCTTTAGCCTGGATTGTGCCAGCTTTCTAATTTCCTGTTACTCTGCAAACAATTTATGTATTTGACCTGTTTTTTAGAGCATAGACTCCTTTTAAGAACCCAAATTAATCCATTCGATTTATTCTATAGCATGGTATGATGAAGGTTTTCATCCCTTTTAGTTGATCTGGCCAGGAAAGATTAACCTTTCGTGGATAAGAAATATAGGGCTTCAACCAAAATTGATATTAGAATTAAATTGTGTTAATGTACAAAAACTGTTCTAACTGTCAGTTCTTTATGTGATTTAGTTTACAATGGGAGGTTCTATTTCATTCCCAACATTATTTTTCTTATTTTCACTGTTTTGGATGGACATACGAAAATATTCATGATGTAGAGTTCAAACATTTATGTGAGGCTGTAATTCACAGGTTCTATGATGAGAAGGCAAAACCAACTATACCAACTCACCAGAAACAGGCAGGGTTCGCTGCTAGTAAACTTGGTGTGGCAAGCTCAGGAAAGAACAAAATTTTTGTGCCAGGAGAAGAGCTGTGGTACAAAAGGATTTTGGACCCATCAAGTGACTTCATCTTGACATGGAACCACATTTTCCTTTTTTCGTGCTTCGTTGCTTTATTTATAGACCCTCTGTACTTCTACGTGCCAAAAATCTCCTATGGCACCCCAAATTCGTGTATTGGGACAGACAGGCATTTAGCCATCACTGTTACATTCTTCCGATCAATCTCTGATTTACTATATTTCACTCACATTATAATAAAGTTTAGAACGGCATATATTAATCCGAGCTCAACCATGAGGGTATTTGGAAGAGGAGACCTTATCACGGATCCAAAGGAAATTGCGTGGCAATATTTGAGATCTGACTTCGTAGTCGATGCAGTGGCTGCATTGCCTTTACCACAGGTAACTTGGTGCTCTTCCTTTTATTCTTGTCAACTGGAGTATAACCAGTATTAATGATCATTATTGTTAGGTCGTTTTCATAACTGAGTATATTTGTTAGCTCTGATGTTGTCTTATGTTCATTTATCTGCATGCGGACATAAATATGCTACTGTGCTAATATCAATCGTGAAGTTCTATTGTGGATCACCTCAATTAAGTTTCTTTACAGCAGATGCTACTATAGTATCTTGTGGATAAATAATGATTTGTAACTGTGTTAGTGCTGCCCAGACCACACTAAGGACAAAATAATTTTCCCCTCGCTTAATACAAAAGATACGCATGTTCTGCGTATTCTCAAAAAAAAAAAAAATGTGTCACTTGCTCAATCATCCTGTCTCTAAGTCAGCATGAAAATCCTAGGGAATCATCATGTTCAATCTTGGCAAATATTCTTCATAGTTTAAGAGCCAATCACTAAACTGAAACATTTTCATATGATGCATTATGAATTTAATAACTATTATTTTACCATCAGTGCCGACCACATGTATTGTCTCTTGATTTTTCTTGTGAATTCCTGTAAGCTAAAATTGAACCTCATATTAATGTTCCACTGGATAAGTTTACTACAATGGGCTCCAAAATGCAGCAACCTGCCATAGCATCTCTAGTTTGTTTGAGCTGATTTTCAATGGTTATAATCTTACTCATCGGGATTTCTAGGTTCTCTATGCTTCATAGGGCAATTTTGTACATCGTCAAACCTAAAAGCACTAAATAACTGAATTTTATTTGTACAGCTGTTTATATTGCTCTTTCCTTCAAATGGAGGAATCTTCGATTTTGACTTTGCCTGCTGCTTATGTATCTTTACATTTATGCAGATCTTAATCTGGTTTGTGATACCAGCTATTAAGTATTCCACTGATGAGCATAACAACAATATTCTGGTGCTGATAGTTCTTGCTCAGTATTTTCCAAGACTATACCTCATATTCCCCTTGACTTATGAAATTGTCAAAACTACTGGAGTTGTCGCAAAGACTGCTTGGCAAGGGGCTGCATACAATATGTTGCTTTACATGATAGCCAGTCATGTATGGTATTCATAAGCGTTTACATGAAATGTTTTCTACATCTCAAATATTGGTGTTCAGCAAATGTCGAATTAGATGTATTTGCAAGTCTTTAACTCCATAGCTATAATGTCTCCAAATTTTCACGATCTCCATTCATCTTCTTTCAGGTACTAGGTGCTCTATGGTATTTGCTATCTGTCGATCGCCAAACTGCCTGCTGGAAGAGCAATTGCAAGAATGAAACTGGCTGTGATATTAAATTTCTAGATTGTGATGTGATACCAAATCAAAACTGGGCAAGCAAAACTGCTATCTTCAATACCTGTGACGCAACTAACACTTCAATCAGTTTTGATTATGGCATGTTTCAGCCTGCATTGTTTAATCAAGCCCCAGGGCAACGTTTCTTGATGAAGTATTTCTATTCCCTTTGGTGGGGTTTGCAGAATCTGAGGTATTTCCTTGTCAAAACATCTTCGTGTCAAACTACAGCGCTATAAGAAGGAACTTAGTTTACAGTTTCCTTGTGAAATGTGTGTGTTCAGAAATTTCATGGGAATCACGGAGATTTTTGTGTCAAGCAAAGAAGTAAATTAAATATGGAAGTTTAGCCTAGTTCTTTTAATGGGATCATTACTTTACCAATTTTCAAGATCTATATTCATTTTCTAACGAGCTATATCCTCCTCTTCCTTTGCAACAGTTGCTATGGCCAGACTATTACTGTGAGTACCTATATTGGTGAGACTCTATACTGTATATTCTTGGCAGTACTTGGTCTCGTCTTGTTTGCACATTTGATTGGAAATGTACAGGTAATTTTTAAATGTTTAGTGATCATGTCTACACTACGATTGATTCTTTTGGCACTTTTTTATACACTGCTACTATTTTTCCAGACCTACTTGCAATCTATCACTGTGAGGGTTGAGGAATGGAGATTAAAACAAAGAGATACAGAGGAGTGGATGAGGCATCGTCAACTCCCACATGAACTACGAGAAAGGGTGAGACGGTTTATCCAGTACAAGTGGCTCGCAACTCGAGGAGTGAATGAAGAATCAATATTACAGGCTCTTCCTGCAGATCTTCGTCGTGACATTAAACGTCACCTTTGCTTGGGTCTTGTTCGCCGGGTAAATACTTTTGCATGCTTTTATAAAATACACCCAAGTAAATATTTGAAACTGTTGTGCGATCTTTTGATGTTTTTCTTTTAAGCAATGAATGGTACTAGAAAGTTATTGTATATACTGGTCCTCTTCTCTTTTAAAAGATTATTAGAGTATATAGTTAGTTTTAGTGCTGTTTTGGTCTCAGTATATACCTGGAGTTTCTCATGTACTCACTAAATTTGCCCCTTGACCTACCTCATCAATGGAATATTTACTGGTTGCAATTACTTGATTCCTTCATTTATATTAGAATTGATCTTAGCATCATATTTGGCAATGTCACAATGAACTAGAAGTGATTGGATTCTTATATAGCAGCAGTAACTATTTGATCCTAGTTAAGCTAGTGGTGCCGGGTTTTGACAATAGATGGCCCTTGATCCTAATTAAGTGTAGAAATAGGCAGTCTGAGATTGTTAGTTTGCATAGTTACCGCAGGGTCCAAATATTCTGGAGATTCCAAACAACTATTTTGAAACTGTCCAAATATACACTTCTTTTTTTAAAAAAAAAATGCATTTCTTGGGAAATTTACACTACAGGTTTGCCTTATACTTGACCGGTGTGCTAATTTTGTCTTTACCTACCACAATATTTCAGGTTCCTTTCTTCTCCCAGATGGACAATCAACTTTTGGACGCCATCTGTGAGCGTCTTGTATCATCGTTGTGCACACAGGGCACATACATTGTCCGTGAGGGTGATCCAGTGACCGAGATGCTCTTCATCATTCGTGGGAAACTCGAAAGCTCGACAACAAATGGTGGCCGCACTGGCTTCTTCAATTCAACTACCCTGAAATCCGGTGATTTCTGCGGCGAGGAACTGCTTGGGTGGGCTCTTGTCCCCAAACCTACTGTTAATTTGCCGTCATCCACTCGGACAGTGAAGGCACTCATAGAAGTTGAGGCATTCGCACTCCAAGCTGAGGATCTCAAGTTTGTTGCAAACCAATTCAGGCGTCTGCACAGCAAAAGATTGCAACACACTTTCCGGTACTACTCGCACCACTGGAGAACTTGGGCCTCATGCTTCATCCAAGCTGCTTGGCGGCGATACAAGAGGAGGAAGATGGCAAGGGACCTGAGCATGAGGGAGTCATTCTGCTCCATGAGATCAGATGACTCAAATGGTGAAGATGACTCGCCACCTAAGCAGAATCTCGCTATGAAGATCATGAGTGGGAGTAGGAAAGGACCTCAGAACATGAAAGAATTGCCTAAGCTAAGAAAGCCGGATGAGCCGGATTTTTCAGCTGAACCCTGTGAGTAAGGTCTAAAATGCAACAGCCATTGCTTCTGCTAACTCTGCTGCTACCAGTTAACCATTGCCATACTACCATATACTGTTGGATCGACGGCACGAGTTGTCCAATTGTTGATGAGAAAGTTCATTAACTTGGAAACTGAAAAACATGGAGAAGCAGCGAATTCACGAAGGGATCGAGGCTTTGAGTTGACTAGATGTTTTAGGCGTTGGCAACTTGTACATCCAGATATACACGTCTGTGCTTGTAACATTCTTGAGATCTTAGAAACGGCCGCACCCTTACATTTGACTGCAGAGAAAGAGCGTAAAAGAACTGAAGAAAGATCAAACTAATTACATCGTGCTTACATTATAATTACATATGTAATTTTATGACTTACATCGTAAATATATTAAAATTACATATGTAATTTTATGACTTGCAACATAAATACACTAAAATTACATATGTAATTTTATGAACTTACAATGTAAATACATGCCAACTTTTTTTTTTAATAGTTACTCCCTAAATTTAAATAGATGAGACTAAATTTATCCTATGGCTTGAAAAATTTGTATGATAGGAGGCTAGAAAATATATGCAGTCCAAAAAAAAATGACAGAAACCACATGCTAACCACGTAAGCACTAAAACGACCCTGCTATGTGTAGTCGATCGTCGCCAGGTTTACGACAGCATCACAAGAAGAGACTCTGAAAACGGAAGTGTCAAATTATCAAATCTCCATACAAGCGTGGCACGCAGGGTGGCGGCCGGCGGGTAGGGGAGGGATATGCATGTGGGACTGTGGGCGACTCATCAGCCGTCGCTCGTGGAGAGGCGCCCCACGCGCGCGCATGGTGCGATGCGCTCGTTCTTTCGCGCCAGCTGTGCACGCGGCGCGGCGGCCTGGGCAGGACGGTGTCGCTAGTTCACGGGGTGGTTCGCGGCTAGCCCAGGTGAATCGCGGGCCGCGGCTCTGCAGGATCGATGGCGCCGCCGCCACGTGATGGCCCACGATACGATGATATGCAAGCGTGTGTGTAGCCCAATCCGGCGCCGCCTCGATCAGCCTCGCGCCTGTACACGTTGCCGGTCGCTGTGCTGCGCCCTGCCAGCGCGCGGCGCCTCGGACGAACGACGTCGTTGTTACGCTACGCACGCTAGCTGCTTGGGCTTGGCCAGCCGTCTGCTTCGCCGGCCTTTATCCCAGCACGCTATTCCTCCCCTGCATCACACGCTACTTGTACGGATAATTGAGTCCTACTACTATAGTTTGCGGATGTGTACGGATGCCCCTTTTCCTAACCCATCTTCTCGTTTTTCACGTGAATGTTTTTCAAACTATTAAACAGTGTGCTTTTTTAAAAAAGTTTCTATATGAAAGTTGTTTAAAAATAATCAAATTAATCAATTTTTTTTAAAAAAATAAATACTTAATTAATCACGTGTTAATGGATCGCTCCGTTTTCCATGCATGGGAGATGGTTCCCAACACCCACCTCCAAACACACCCTTAACTCGTACTACAATATTACCAAACGGATAAACTTAACCGATCGGAACTTAATTTAGCTTGTGGTCAATGCTCTGGTATAAATTTTTTCCCCCCGGAGATGTCGGCCAAGAGCCCAAGACGATAGGCATCGTGGTTGCGATTTGTGAATGACTCAGCATGAGCATCATAATCGTGGAGCAATAATCCAATGCGAACATGCGTAATGAAGACTGTACATAATCGTCGTCTATTATTATGGAGCAGATCGATCATCGATCCATCATCGCAGGTGGCGGTGATCTGATCTTGCCAAACAAGCATGCATGCCATTGGCTCCTAAGAAGCTTTTTTTTTTTTCTTTTCTACGAACGCGTAAAAAAATTACACATCAATATATTAAAAGAAAAAAAAATTATAGTTATATAACACAATCAGCCAGACTGGCTTATACCAGAAGAAAAACTGAAGTTTAAAAAGCTACTGCAGCTAAACACAAACTTCTCCCAATAAGCTTTCTCCACCCCGATCCCGTGTTTGCCCGTTGCTGCACACAGAGATTCCGCATTCGGCGGCGATGTGGTCACTGCGATTTGGCGGAAGCTACCCGGCTGACCCGGGCCGGCCGATCGATCAGCTCTCGTGCCGTCGCGTCTCCACGTCACCCCGATTGACAAGATAACATAAGATACTGGATTGATATTGAGTGGCCATCGCCTGGAGCCCTGGAACATGTATGGTTCATGCAACCAGCCGCATGGAACAAACCTGCCCAGCTGCTGCTGCTGCCGCCTTGTCTCGGAACTCGATCCTTCTTGTTGGCATCATCGTTCTTTCGCCGGTTGCACGGTGAGACGATCGTTCGCAATATTCTTCTTGCTGGAAATTGGACACTGGACACTGGCACTGCAATTTGTGATTTGGTTGTATCAGCGAGATATTTTAGGCTATCTTAGGTCCTGTTTAGTTGGTGAAATGAAAATTTTCGGATGTTACGTCGGACGTTTGACCGGATGTCAGAAGGGGTTTTCGGACACGAATAAAAAAACTAATTTCATAACTCGCCTGGAAACCGTGAAACGAATCTCTTGAGCCTAATTAATCCGTCATTAGAACATGTGATTACTGTAGCACGTATGGCAATCATGGCCTAATTAGACTTAAAAGATTCGTCTCGCGATTTACATGCAAACTGTGCAATTGGTTTTTCTTTTTATCTATATTTAATGTTTAATATATATGTTCAAATATTCGACGTGATGTTTTTAAGCAACTAAACATGCCCTTAGCCTATTACTTCACTGGTTTGTGCATGTGCAGCTGATTCAAATGTCTACCATTTGTCGTCCAGCCGAACCCTGCTAGTATGGACCTCCCCGGGATATTTAGGGCCCATCCTAGTAGGGACTCGGTCCATCCATAAAATGGTCCGTGCTCTAGAAATCACTGTTGCCAAATCAGCTGATCGGTCTGCAACTGCGCTACGATAATTCAGTCTCCACATGGCCCCACATGTCAGCCCTAAGGATTAGAGCAGGTACAATAGCAGACTATTAGCTAGCTACAAACATATTTTAATGAGATAAATGCTGAGAGAGAAGAGCAGCGGGCTACAAAACTATAGCCAGCTGCAGCACAGACTCTAAGACACGATAGGTGGGACCATATATTAATAATATAGTAAGCAATTATTGTATGAATTGGATATTAGATTGGCTATAGATGAATTGGAGTTAGTAGTGGGCTATACTATTAAACTTGCTCTTAGGCTGTGATTAGTTCCACGCCAAAATTAGAAACTCGAAGAAATTAAAATGATGCGACAGAAAAGTCGAAAATTATAAGTTTGAAGTTTGAAGAAAAAAAATTGGAAACAAAACGGGCCCTTACACGCCCACGCGCCCCCACAAGCCGAAACCGCCTCAACCCAACGTCCCCACCGCAACCTCCCCCACATGTCAGCGTACGTGACTGGGGTCCCCGTCTCAATAAACCCCCGCGCCCACGCCCACCTCGCCTCCTCCGACCAATCCGCGCCTCTGCCAGCTTGTCGCGACGCGCGCTCCCCCGCCTTCCTATTTCACCCCCCTCCTCCGCCTCCGCGCCACTCCAACCCAATCCCAGCCATCAATACCTGCCTCCGCTTCGCCATCTCTCCCGAAGCCTCCTCTCTCTCTCTCTCTCTCTCCCCCCGATTCCACCACACGCAATCCAATTCCAACCTCGTGTGCTTCCACTTGTGCGTTTCGCCCGCTGCTGTGAACGTACTGCGAGATGGCGGCGGCGGAGGCGAAGCACCGGAAGGAGGAGGAGGAGGACGAGGAGGAGATGACGCTGGAGGACGGCGACATCGAGGAGAGCCCGCGCCGCAGCTTCGACGACGACTACGAGGACGGCGGGAGCGGCGACGACGACCGGGATGACGACGGCGAGGGTTTGGGATCGCCTCGCTCGTTCCAGTCCCGCCAGTGGCCGCAGAGCTACCGGTACGTCGTTGCATTCTCCGCTTCATCCTCCTCCTCGTTTACTGCGTTGTTTTTGTTTTTGGTGGTGGTGATGGTTCATGGTAGTTCTATCGATTTCAACCGCTGTTTGTGAAATCTCAAGTTGATGGGTAGATTTCGTTGAATTGTACTGGACGGAATAACTTGTGAGTTTCGTGATGGGACTGGACTGAGCGCTTGTTCGGATAATACTAGATTGATCGTTGACGTGTTTGGTTGGGATAGTTCGGGCAAACAGTTCATGTTTGATCCGAGTGGCCTGGACTCTAGAATTTACCAGCACTCGTAGAACATCTGATTGATTCGACAGTGCTCCGACAGCACGGCTCTGAAACCGCAACGTGCGCGGTCGCAATCACTGTTCGATCGCCTCCTCGCTCGTACTACAGCCGTGCAGACATCGTTTGATCTGTCTGCTGTACTGCGTTCAATTAGTGCTTAGTGGGGGCGGTTTGCTCTGGTGGGGTTTCTCTGGCAGTTTCCACTGTTGCTTGTGAAAATTGTATGTTGACGGGGACCCGGTTGTGTTTTCAATTTCCTGATGATTGGGATGGGATATTGTTGCGCTAGTTCTGATACTACTAACTTTGACCATTAACACTATCTAACTCTGCTGGTGGTAAACTGTGCTTGCTGTGTCCCCAGGTTGGGATGTGGGGTGGAATTCCTCTCATTTTGCTTAAGAAACACAGTGCTATGGTCTATAAAAAATCACAGCCTGAGTGCTGTAATCTCCTTTCCTTTCTCTTGTTTTAGCAGAGTACTACTGTTGCATTTCTGATAATAGAAATGGGGGCTTTCAAGCCCTAGTTCAAAAAAAAAAAAAACCTCTGCTGGTGGTAAACTATTAACGTACAAAATCATTTTATGGCTGCACTCTTTGTTTGATCGACTCCTCGTGCAGACGTCGTTTGATTTATGTGCTCTACTGCGCCATGGTTAGTGGTGGTGTTGCTCTGCCAATTCCAACTGTTGTTAGTGAAAGTTCTGCTGATGTGGACTTGGTTGCTTTCATTAACACTAACTCTGATCATGGTAAACTAATATGTACAAAATCATTTTTGCTTTGTCGATCAGGGGATTGTTTGTACTGACACATCGTATAGTTGTTATTGGTTGTCTCAAAAAAATTAAGACAAGGGCTTTGCTGGCAATCTAATACCCAAGCTTGATGAATGCCAGCTGTTAAACCACATGTTTTGTTTTCTTCCCAACCGTTATGTGCAAACATTATGATGGTGATATGCTGTTTGTTTTGCAGAGAAACAACTGACACCTATACAATTGCTGCATCTCCGAGCTTTGGTTACTTGGGTCCCTCTACAAGCAAATACTCGATCCTTGATGGTGGTCGTAGTAGTCTGGGATCCGACCTGAAGTTGCCCTTGTTGTCTGATAAGCTAGATGGGAAGCAAGACTCTGTCAAGAGCTTGAGAAAGACTCTTGGTTCAGCAATAGATAGGAAAAGCTCGTTACTTACGCAACATACTGGAGAAGTCTACATCGCTCAAGGATGCAGTGTGACACAGACGGTGTTCAATGGTACTATCATTAACATGTTAGATTGCTCAATTACCTGCCTAAGATAAAATAAATGCTTAATGTTTTACTTGTTCTTTTGGTAGGGGTTAATGTACTTGCTGGTGTTGGACTTCTTTCCACTCCATTTACAATTCATGAAGCTGGATGGGTAGGCCTTGCGGTCCTAGCTATGTTTGCTATTGTTTGCTGTTATACTGGATTTCTGATGAAACACTGTTTTGAGAGCAAAGATGGTATTTCTACATATCCAGACATTGGCGAGGCTGCTTTTGGAAGGATTGGTCGTCTGCTGATCTCTGTAAGTCCTGGTTTCTTTCCTATCAAGTGAATTGTATTGTACTGCATGCAAGATTGCATCCGAATATCTCAGCACCAATCAAAGTCATTTTTAATAATCTGTGGATTTTCATTAAATTAAAAGAATGACAATCTGTAGAAACTTCTATTCCTTTTTTTTTTTTTTGCAATGTAAGAACAACCATTGATGGTAATAAACGAAATAATTCGTGCAAGTGTATCAAAGAGTAAGACTAACCTGGACAATGGAGACACGACCACTGTGCAGGCTGTATTAGTTTTCTATTTTGTATAACCTTGCTTGTATGCGATTATTGATGATATGATCCATGCTTATGAAAAGCGCTGTCTTAAGGTTCAGTAACTGGTAGAAACACCTGCCTGCTCAAGCTCTGGATTTTCTTTTTCCTTTTCTAAAATGCTGACTCCCACTAAAAAGGAGTGCATATGGCATATTTGTAAACTATAAAATATGGCATTTCAATGTTTGATACCTCATGACTGATGAAATGCATATTATATTGATCTTTATCAGACTTTTTTGTGCAACTAATTTTAACTTCTGGTAGAGAAGAAACAATGGCTGATTCTTTTTCTTTAATGTTTTTGCAGATTATACTCTATACTGAGCTATATGTAAGTAGCTTTCACCTGGCTTTATGTTGCAAAGTTTTCCATCTAATCCTATATAGTTCATCCCCACTAAGTGTAGTTAATGCTATTTCTCTCTTCTCTCATTAAGCCACATCACCTCAATTATTTTTAGCCTTTAGATGATACATCTATGGTTCAAATTGTCTCTTCTTCTTCTCTCATAAAACTATGCAATCTTAATTATTTTTAGGCTCAAAATTGTACCAATTTGTTTTAGTTTTGATCATATTACATATTATTTGTACATATTATATAACTTAATTTTCCGCAGCAATGCGGCGGGGTATTCATCTAGTTATTTTTATTGATCAATCCAACTGAGCACTCTTTTATCTTATTCAATCCTTTCTAAAAAAATATTATCTTATATATGTTATTCATTGGATGCAGTCATATTGTGTGGAATTCATTATTTTGGAAGGAGATAATATGACATCAATTTTCTCTCATATTGGTTTTGATTGGCTTGGCGTCCATATTGATGGGAAACATTTCTTTGGAGTGTTGACTGCTCTAATAGTCTTGCCTACAGTATGGTTGAGAGATCTTCGGGTTCTCTCCTACCTTTCTGGTCTCAACACTCTTAACCTCAAGTATTTTTCTCACTGCGATCATTAATGATATTAAGGCAGCAAATTGAATTGACAAGGTTTATTGAATTTCTTGTGCAGCGGGTGGTGTTATTGCAACTCTTCTTGTTTTCCTCTCTGTCGTTTTAGTTGGCGCTACTGATGGCGTAGGGTTTCATTTGACTGGGAAAGCAGTAAACTTAGGTGGTATACCGTTTGCTATTGGCATTTATGGTTTCTGCTACTCTGGGCACTCAGTGTTTCCAAATATTTACCAATCAATGTCAGACCGCACGAAATTCACTAAGGCACTGTTTATATGGTATGTGTGAACTTCATTCGGATGCAGATTAACTATGTTGAGTAATTAAATGTTTCAATGTTCTAAAATTATCATGTCGTGCAGCTTTGCAATTTGCACAGCAATATATGGCTCGTTTGCTATCATTGGCTATCTCATGTTCGGAGATAAGACTCTCTCGCAAATAACTCTGAATCTTCCTAAACATTCATTTGCCTCCAAGGTCGCACTGTGGACCACGGTGAGAATTGTTGATTACAGTTTTTGAAACTGCAACTGTTCTTTTTTTCTTAATATTTACCATTGAATTGTCATGTGTTTCAGGTTATCAACCCTTTCACCAAGTATCCTTTTGAATATCAAAACTTGTAGTGTTCTGGCTTCTAGGATTACATTGTGATTATTTATGTGCCTGCCTAATTATTCATAGGAATTGCTTCATCCTTTTTTTTTAAAAAAAAAAATATGGCTTGATCCTTAACCACAACAGATATGCCCTGTTGTTAAACCCATTGGCTCGGAGTTTAGAGGAGTTGCGCCCTGAAGGATTTTTGAACGAAACAATCTGCTCTATTATACTGAGGACTGCCCTTGTTGCATCAACCGTGTGCATTGCGTTTCTTATGCCATTTTTCGGTACGTATACACAATTTTCTGGCATATGTACCTAATTCTGCTTCATTTTTCCTGAAACTCTCTTAGCTGCATTCTCTCAGAAAGAATTTTTTTTAGTAAATTGCTCATTTAACCACCTATATTCTACTTGAGTTCTCAAAACATCATGTACTTATAAGTACCTTTTGTGCATGACACTAAAGATGTAAGTGACTAACCTGCTAACCCACTTATAGGCCAAAATAAACCGTTGGATTTGTGGGTTAGCCGCTTACACCTCCAGACACTCCCTCTATAATTAAAATGTTCCACAAAACTGGGTTTTGATCATTTGAAGAGTTAGCTCGAAGAAATACCAACTTTATGCAATTTGAGATGCGATATTTTTTTTCTTCTAAACCTTTTTTCCCATCAAATGGTCAAAAACTGGTGTTCTGTGGAGTGTGGAGTCAGTTTAGGTGGTTCTATGCTCAAAGATTGCTAATTCCTTTGTATTACGCAACCCAGTCAAAATATGTTGTCTAATGAGCAATTTACTATACTTGTTTGTCATGTTAAATCCAGTTATTAAATCAAAACCTTCGTTTGTGTTTTCCTATGCTTTTTTTATCTAGATTTTAAACCCTTTTTTTAACGGAATCTAGATTTTAAACTTGTCATAGCAGTAAGCTTGGTAATGTGGAGTGGGCATATCAAATCTGTCTTGCTGCAAACCTGCGTATGCTCTGTATTTCTGAGTTGTGCCTTGCATATTTCAGGTCTCGTGATGGCTCTTATTGGATCTCTGTTGAGTATACTTGTGGTAACTTTCTTCTGCTAGAATCTTGTTTTCAGATAAACCCTTGAACAAGGAGCAACAAACATACTCATTTCAACATTTTTTTTTTATGATTACAGGCCGTCATAATGCCTGCACTGTGCTTCTTGAAGATTAGGCAAAATAAAGCAACGACTGCCCAGGTAAAATGCACATCGCGTGGTAGACCAACACCAAAAATCGCTCTCTTTCTTTTTTGTTTCTTTTTTTTGTCAACTACATCCGTGGTTGACATTTTTGTTTCAATCTCAGGTCGTTGCAAGTATTGGTATAATAATATTGGGCATCATAAGCGCTGCTCTTGGAACATACTCGTCGGTACTCAGAATTGTGGAGAACTACTAATTACGAAACCTAGCTCGCGTGCAGTGCAGTTCCCAGCAGGTGAGGCCACAGGCATGTCATATCTATTACTCACCCCGCTTACGGTTACGGCGCTCAAAAATGGTCAAATATCGTGTGTTTATCAGAATTTTGCTAGAATTACCGAGTTCACTGTAATTATTCGACCCAACCATGTAATGCATGTACCTGTATAGCTGCTTGCTTCTCAGTTCCTTGAAGTGGAATATCTTCATCACTTGCTTATACCGTGTTTCTGTCAATCACTGTTGTTAGGTCTATCCAGCATGTTACTTAAACCGCCTTTAGCAATTATATATACTCAATTAATTATAGATCGAGATTGCTGGATATTGAGTGTTGCAACCCTTGTTTCCAAGGCACCTTCTGTGTGTTTTCTGATCCCTCTGTTGCACAGTACGAAATTAATGCCTTGTTTGGATAGGACGAAATCCCAGCCCATCACATGTGGATGGGCCTGGATTAAGGCCCTTCCAAATGAGGCCTAAATGGTCTGGGCCTTTATCTTGTTTCTGCCTCTTATGTTGGGCTGTTCATTAGTAGTAGCAAACACAATCCAATAGTAAGGGGTTATCTACAAAGTCATTAACTTATGATGGACCGTATTGTTTTTCGTTTATCAGAAATGGGACACAAATCGTTGCTGAAAGAAGCTTTTGCACATGTCACTTCAGTTCAGAGCCCCTTCTTTTGTAATTGGAGAATCTTTTCGTTATCATGCAATGCATGCAAGTCCTTGAGTGGAAAAAAAGGCACCTAATGCTTATGAACACATGGAACAGTAGAGAGGCAGTACAGTCATAAAATTCTTTTGGTACTAGTACAAAGAATGAGCAAATGTGTTGGCAGTAGAAAGCAAGGGATTGTTATGCTTGACTAATAAAAAGAAAAAGGGGGAAGCCACTGCGAAAAATGCTTTGAGGAACTTTTCATACAAAGCCGGAGTTTGCCCCTTTTATGGGGCTCCAACTTTCCCTTGGCACCTCACATTTGTTTTTAAGGAATCCTAAGTGGCCAAAAAACCCCTCCCTAGCAAACAGAAAGAAGGGGTGCTCCCTTTATGCAAAGAGGGGCATCTTTGCTGCAGAGTGCATCCCACTTCGCAATTAGCCCATCTTAAAAGACAGGAGCTCTTTTCTCCTTCTCCCCATGACTTTTAGTAGTGCAATCTTTCTGCCTTCAAAAGTGACTAATCCTTTCTCTTCCTTTCATTGGTGTCTCAAACTCCCTGACCTTTTCTTCTTTTTCACCCAAAAAGGTTATGCCTTCTTTTTTGCTACACGCCCTCACCATCCATACTGTGGGCCTAGTTGGGCATCATGCATGATGCTCTTTGTCAAGCTCTCTCCTCTCAGGTGCCTTCACACCTTACTTTGCTTCCCATGGAGAGAGAGATTATAAAGGGGATGAGATGAGGCTCTCAAAGCACAATTATAAAGCTTGCCAACTTTGTTGTTGCTAACCATTTTCAATTGGTCTTGTGTGTGTGTGTATTTATTCCTGAGCTGGACTGTTTCACTCATGCCACCCATGGTTAAACACTGCTTCACTAAAATATATAAAAAAAGTACTGCCTGATTAAAGGCTTGATAGAGCTAATCATGCTGGTTAAAAGGTGCAACTTTAGGTGGGTGGGTGGACTATGATGCGATTTACGCTTTTACTTTGCACCAACTTTGTTTCTTCAAGCTAAGGATTGATACATACACGAGCAGGGGAGGCAGGCACACAAATCATTCCTCATGATGGTCTACTTTGAGTTGTGGGAGATGCATGGTAACTTAAGCAAGCGAAAAGTGACATGCTAGCCGCTTTCCCTCTTCCTTTCTCCCTATGGGCTAAAGAGGAGGGATGGGGAGAAGCTAAGGGGAAAGCTATAGCACCAAACTTTGCTTGCATCTCATGACATGAATGAATTGAATCGGTATGATGATTTCTCACCACCAAAGTGCCATCCACCGAGGAGTGAAGAAGAGGGGAAGAAAAGAAGAGCAAAAAAAAGCTTACTACGCCCCTTAAAAAGACATGAAAAGCCTAGTGAATTATGCGTGTATAAACCACGCTACTAGCCTCCTTTGAATTATTGATGCTTACAAGGAAGAAATCATGCTTGCTTGGTTCGATTCACTTTTCACCTTTCTCCAATAATTACGCACGCCCTCTAGTTCGTCAAAAAGAAAAGATAAAGGCAAAAAAAAAAAGGATTACTGGCATTACATGACAAGAACACTCAGCTCCTGAGCTCCATGATCAGTACCTTTTAGAGCAAGATCAATAGTAACGCCCACAGTCGGCTGCAATTTTCACCATATCATCAAAAATTGGTTTAGTAGCTTACCAGCACAGTAAGCAGTCTCTAACCCGTTTGTCCATCCTTTCATGACAATAGTATTTTATTCTTCATTCATCTTATTCTCTCTCTGGAGATTATTTCACCGCTGCTGATCTATGGCACCGACGGGGCCCACTTTTCTCGAAAAACGCATGCAGCCGGGCGATAGTTTAGTCACCGACTCGCCCTCTCTCTCCTGCCTTTTTTCTGCCAAATCATCGCTCCGGTCTACGTGGCCAGCATGTCGCTGGCATACCAGCTGCTATTGTACCTGCTCTTAAAAATCGATGCCATTCCTAAGTTTACCTTACGGTATATATGGTAAAGATATAGACCAGATCTAGGGTCTGCAATGCATGCTCTCTGAAATTAACCTCACGCGGAATCTCCACGATACTTTGTTTTTAAGAATTGATCTGTGTGCATGCTTCATGCTTTAGTAGATTCCTTAATCATTCATGCATGGTTTAGTGCTAATCATATACTACTACTAAACTAGAGGTATAGTACTACACGGTAGTTTCGTATTTACCTAGTTCCGTACAAAATTTCTACAATATTGCAAGACGACGTAGAATACTGTCGTAGCCTTCAACCCAACTTGAAGCCCACGGACATGCCTGCCCATCCAGCTTGCTATTGAGTATGGGTCCCAATGCATAAAGCTGAATGCATGCATGGCATGGCAACTTCCTTGGATTTTCCCTCAAAACTGTACAATAATATAGCATGCAGTCCCCAAAAAGAAAAATCAGCCACATATACATTCACATCCACCAGATATGCAACTATGCAAGCTAAGGATGAGTCCCCCATGCATATCATGCATGCATGCATGCATCTTCTTCCAAGAACTAAAGCTAAGGTAGAGATCGAGAAGAAAAAAGCCAACGCAATCGATGAGCTTATGTGCGTGGACGCGTACCCCCATCGATCGATCAGCTGCCATAGCGCAACCCCCCTCTTTTCTCACCCAGCTAGTATTTGTGGGGAAAAAGACGTGTCATCATACTAACATGATGCCGTTGCGTGCATATTATTCGCCGCAGATGGACAAGCAGATGCGCTCCCGCTGATCGATCGCAGCGTACGCCCGGACCAGCGTGTGGGGCGCGGGCGCGCGATCGACGTGCGTCGCGTCGCGTCGCGATGAGGCCGGCGTACGTGATCGGTGCGGGGGCCGATGTGCGCAACGTGCGTACGCAAAAAATTTGGTGGAGACCGGGTGTAATCGGTCTCACCTGCAGCCCCGCTCCGGATGGATGCCACGTGGATGACCTAGGGATCGAACGGTTAGCTCGACCCGGCTCCCGGCGCTGCGTGACGAGGATGCAAATGGCTTGGCTCCAGGCGCAGACGCGGCTTTCAGCCTCGCCGACGGCTCGATTCAACGCAGATCGCGTCTCCTCGCCTGGATATCGGCTGCATCGACGACCGTCTTTCTGTTCCCGTTCCAGGCGGCCGCCGCCGGCGAGCCGCAGCGCCAGGCAATTGATCCCGCGGCGCGTTTGGATGCTGGCTGCGACTGTACCCGTCTTCCAATTTCTGGCGGCCGCCACGGACGAAACGCAATACTTCATCGATTACGGCTTCGATCGACGATGACCCTGCCTCCAGTTCTTCTCCCTGATATGAATATTGTATATTATTTTCTGGTTCCTAATCCTACGGCACTTCGATTTTGCATGTTAATTTTCTTCTCATGCCATGGAGAAGCGGCCGGCGACAGCACCTGACCCTCGACTCTAAACGGTTCAAGCTCTAGCCTTTAGAAGCCGATCTCCAAAAAACACAAGCACGAAGAGCACATCAGAAGCGATGTCGGTGGTGGAGCTCGGCACATCGGCCATGGTGCTCCCATAGTCCCATATATGTCAGTCTCAGGGACGTCTGCGGCGCCGGAGGAAAAGGACGACCCCTGCAGTGCCGGAGGAAGACACGGGTCGCTGCTCACCAGGCAAAAGGAGATGCGATATGATGTTCGTCGAATTGAGCCGACGGAGAGCTTGAAAGACACGGCTGCTCGTGGAGCCAAGCCGCGTGTGTCCTCATCACGCAACGCCGGGAGCCGGACCGAGCTAACCGTTCGATCCCTATGTCATCCACGTGGCATCCATCCGAAGCGGGGCTGTAGAAGAGGCCGGTTACATCCGGTCTCCACCGAATTTTTTTCCGTGATGTTGTGGTGTGGACGGTGTGGTGGGTTTGGTTAAAATGGAGGGGGCTTTTGCGGGGATTTTGTTGGGTTGCGGCTTGTGCGGGTAGCGGGTGCCCGCATGCTGTTCTCCCCGTGCCTCGCGAACAAAACCGGGGCCGTGGCCGTGGTGGCTTGTGCGCGGCGTCTACCTGGTGTGACGCACGCACGCATGCATGGCCAGCCAAACCACCTACTGCGGCATGTGCCCATGCATCACTGTTCGGTGAATGAGTGAATACATATGAATCGCGATCGCCACCGTTGGGGGGGCACGTACGTACTATACGTAACTGTACTATTGTAGTGCATGCCTTTTTGTGTAGTGGACCAGGATGTGGTAGGGGCCTGATCTGGTAGTTGATCGAGCTTATGGTGAGTCGTCAATTTTGAAATGTGAGATTGGTCAACAGTATGTATGTATGTAGGTATGTCTTGATTAACAGTTTAAACTTTTGGGCTAGCTGGTTGCAAGCGGTTGTTCTTACCTGCATGCATGTCTGTGAAGCTGTAGCCAATTTTGAATTTCATTTGAATTAATTTAGATGTTCCTCTTATCGCTTTCTATTTCTATCGTTAATGATATAGTTCTCGTCCTTGTACATCACTACTCCGAATAAACATATAACTAGAATAAATAAAAATATTTTTGAACAGCATCAAGGATATAAATATGAATCTTAGTTCAAAAATATTTCTATTTATTCTGGTTATATCAAACCATCAAGGATATAAATATGATTATATGAATATTAGTTCAAAAATATTTTTTATTTATTCTGGCTATATGTTTATTAGGCATACAGGGTAGTGATGTATAAGGACGGATCTAACATAGAAAATTGGGACAGACAATGCTGACGACTTTTTTTGAAACCTATAGCTGGTCTTGTTTATAAATGAATATAATATCATAGTTTAACCATGACCGGCATGTTATAACACCGATATATACATTATATATTGATCTATCAAATTTCTAGATCCGTCTCTGGTGATATCTGTTGGGAAGTAACATCTAGGCAAATGCAATGGTAAAAAGTCATTGCCTTATGGGTAGGCTGATTTCAAAAACCTTATCAGTTATCACAAATTCACAATGTGCACTCACGGGTTTATTTCTCCCAAAATGAAAGACTTTTTCAATGAATATGCACCCCCACCATTCACAAAATTTGAAGTTGAAATTCCAGCGATGAGAATTTAGAAAAAAAAAAAAAGAAGTTGCACCATGCCCACCATTCTTATGCTATACCCCATGAGACCTCAATAGCATGCAGTTCTACCGATTCCCTCCAAAATCCTGGCATTTCTCTCTTTCCAAGCCTTTCTAGTAATTAAGATTACGGACTCGTGCGTCAAAAATTTCCGTTGAAACTTTTGCATGGAAACCCAAGAAGAGTATCAGCAAGTTTCCATAACAATTGACAGATCTGGTTTCAGGTTTAACCGTCTGCGGACCATTTTTTTCTAAACTTTTCGTAATCATTTGACCAACAAGTGGGGAGGTACTACACGCACGATCGAGAAAACACACCCAACATAGGAATTCAAACGACTAGCAAGAACAATGTTCATAGTACGATAATAGTACAGATGCCAAATATGAGATTTCGGAAGGGTCAAATCCAAATAGTGCCCTTTGCCTGGCCCGTCCGGTCCCACCCTGCCAGTAGCACATACCCACACACATGCTTCCACGTCAAATAATCTCTCCCTGTCTCCCCCCCTCCTCCCCTTTTCCCAGTTGAGTTGCACACGCACGCACGCCTCGCCACCCCTGCCTTTTTTTACATGACGACTTGAGTGAATCGCCTCACCTCACCTCACCTGATCGATCAGCCAAACTAACCGCACCAAGCCAGCAACCACTCGAGCACTCGCGGCTAGACCTATAACAAACCGGCGCCCCCGTAGCGTAGCTATACGGCGTACACCACGCGCGCGGAGTTGCAGACATGAGAGCCTACTCGGCGACGGCGGCCGCGGCGGCGGTGGCGTCGCTGCCGTCGGCCGCGCCGCCGCTGACTCCCGACGCGGCGGCGGTGCTGTCACGCGCCGCGGCGGACGCGTCGAGGCGGCGGCACGCGCACACCACGCCGCTGCACGCGGCGGCCGCGCTGCTGTCCGGCCCGGCGCCGCTGCTCCGCGACGCCTGCGTGGCGGGCCTCGCGTCGCCGCACCCGCTCCGCTGCCGCGCGCTCGACCTCTGCTTCGCCGTCGCGCTCGACCGCCTCCCGACGTCCACGGAGCACCAGCACCACCACGCGGCGCCGCCGCTCTCCAACGCGCTCGCCGCCGCGCTCAAGCGGGCGTACGCGCACCACCGCCGCATCGGCAGCGGCGTGGTCGAGGCGGACGACCACCGCGTCGGCGTGCCGCACCTCGTGCTCGCCATCCTCGACGACCCCTCCGTCGCCCGCGTCATGCGCGAGGCATCCTTCTCCAGCACCGCCGTCAAGGCCGCCATGCTGCGCTCCCTCTCCGACCCCGCCGCCCCCGACTCCGGCGTCTACGTCAACGCCAGAGTGCTGCACCGGCAGGTGTCCCACAGGGAGGAGGAGGTGAACAAGGTGGTGGAAGTTCTCAAGCGGGGCAAGAAGCGCAACCCGGTGCTCGTCGGCGACACGGTGGACGTGGACGCCGTGGTACAAGAGGTTGTCACCATGATACAGAGGCAACGGCTCGGCAATGCGCGAGTCATCTCCTTCCAGAGAGAATTCGGCGACCTGGTCGATCTCGACAGGGCGGAGCTCGCCGCCAAGATCAAGGAGCTCGGCGAGGCGATAAGATCGGAGCTACTCTCACCGGCATCCAGGAGCGCCGGCGTCGTCGTCAACCTCGGCAACCTGCAGTGGCTCGTCGAGGAGAGATGCGTGGCCCCCGGCGAGCAAGAGAAGCGGAGGGACGTGGTGCTCGACACGGCGCGCGCCGCCGTGGCCGAGATGGCGCGCATCCTGAGGCAGTCCGGCGAGCGCGAGCACCGCGTCTGGGTGATCGGCACGGCGACGTGCGCCACGTATCTCAAGTGCCAGGTGTACCACCCGTCGCTGGAGAGCGAGTGGGACCTCCAGGCCGTGCCCATCACGCCGCGGCCGCCGCCGCCGCCGCCGTCATCGCTCGGCCTCTCGCCGAGGTTTGCATCCGTGACAAACACAGCATACTGCCTCCATCATCAACCTCGCCTTTTTTTCCACGACGATAACGATGTGTTTGTGTTCTCTTTGTGTTTTACAGTGTTAATGGAGTTAACAGAGGCATCCTGAGCAGCTCGGTGGAGGTGTTGTCATCGGCGATGATCACCAGTGCAATGCAAAGCAGGTCGCCGAGCCTGTGCAGCGCCTGCCTCGACGGCTACGAGCGCGAGCGCGCCGACATGGCGTCGTCGCCGGGCTGCGGCGCGCTCCATGCCACGGAGCAGCCCATGTCGCAGTGGCTGCAGATCGGGACGCCGAGCAGCGCACGGCCACCGTTCGACCGCGCGCAGGTTGGTTCGGTTTGGTTTTTTTGCCGCGCACGACAACGACAAACTAAGCCGCGTCGTGTTCCGTCGCCGTGAGCAGCGCATTGACGTGCGGAATCTCTCTCTGTGTGTCTGTCGCTTTGCAGGACAAGGCGCGGGAGGCTGACGAGCTGCGACGTCGGTGGCTCGACCGGTGCGCGCAGCTGCACTCCCACGGCGGCGGCGGCTGCGGCGGTGGCCGGCCTTCGTCGATGGTCACTTGCTCGGAATGGAACGGCGCAAGCGTCCTCGCCAACATGCAGGCTATACCAGTAAGGCCGCCGCCACCGGCGGCCGCGGCGGCGCCTGCCGCCGCGGTGGACACCGACCTCGCGCTTGGGCCGGCGGCATCAACGGCGTCGAGGCCACCGGCGTACTGTGACACCGACGAGAAGCTGCTCGTGAAACGGCTCACGGAGGCGGTGCGATGGCAACCCGAGGCTGCTGCCGCTGTTGCCGCTGCGATCACGAAGGCCAGGTCCGGCGAGCGGAAGCGGCGTGGCATGGGGCCCACCAGGGCCGACACGTGGGTCCTCTTCTCCGGCCATGACGTGGCCGGGAAGACGAAGATGGCGGAGGCGCTGTCCATGTCGGTCTTTGGCACGAAAGCCGTCGCGCTGCGCCTCGCCGGCAACGGCGGCGAGCCCATCGCGTCGTGCCGCGGCCGGACGGCGCTGGACTGTGTGGCCGACGCCATACGTGCCAACCCGCTGCGTGTCATCGTGCTCGACGGATTCGACCACCACGACGACGACAGAGTCGTGCAGACGTCCATACTACGCACCGTCGAGTCCGGCCGCCTCGTGGACTCGCGCGGCCGGGACGTCGCCCTCGGCGAAGCCATCTTCGTCGTCATGTCGCTGGACGACACGAGGCGGTGCCAAGAGGATCATCAGTTCACCGACTCGCCATGGAACCTTGAGCTCCGAGTCCGGAACAACGCACGGAAGCGGAGGCCGGAGCCGCAGCCGCTCGACGGCGCCGGCGACCGGCGGTTGAAACCGCGCAAAGACTCGCCTCCGCTTCACCTTGACCTGAACCTGTCCATGTGCGAGGATCACACCGACGACGACGACAGCGGCGGCGAGGAATCCCGGAACTCGTCCAGTGACCTAACGGTGGAGCACGAGCAGGAGTACGGCCAACCCGCCGCTGCCGCCGCCAAGTTCTCGGCTCCGTCGAGCTTCTCCGAGCTCACCAAAGCCGTGGATGCAACGGTGGTGTTCAAGCCCGTCGACTTCGGGCCGCTCAAACGGAGCGTCTCCGACGTGGTCTCGCCGAAGCTCGGGGACGCCGCCGGCGCCGGCGCCGGTTTGTCCGTACACGTCGACGACGGCGTGCTGGACAGGCTGGCCGGCGCGGCGTGGACGGCGGGAGAGTCCGCCACGTCGTTGGAGGCGTGGGCCGACGAGGTGCTGTGCCCTACCATACGGCAGCTGAAACGTAGCTTGAGCGCCAACGATGTCGACGGCGCGACGACGGTGAGCTTGTCGGCGGTGGAAGGCAGCGGCGGCCGCCGGAGGAAGGACGGCGAGGTGTTCCCGACGTCGGTGACCGTCGCCGTCGACGGAAACTGATGACGCAGTCCATCTGGCATGCATGCACGTGTTTACTCTTTTTTTTTGGGTTAAATTGGTCATCAATATGATCATCATCATTTTGTACATTAGTACATGTAAATGTTCAGCTGTCAGAAGTTAGAGATGTACGGGGCTAGGAAGGAGTAGTTGTTTTGATAATCACATTTTGGATTCATTTCAACAAGACAAGCATGCATGGGTCCCTTAATATTTGCCGGTCCTTATTATCATTGACCTACCAACTATGCATGCATGGACCAAAGAGTGTCATCTTGTAGCTAGCAGTCGTTCGTGACGTTTAGTCAGCAACCTAATGAATTGGAACAAAGACGTTTCGGCGTGCATTTTTGGTGATTTCTTAACTAGTTAAATGATGGAGGATACATCAATATATATATATATATATATGCAATATTTCAAGGTTAAGGATTTGATAAGTACTGTTATATTGGGGTAATGGCATGTATATGTAGGGGGCATGTAGTAACGACCCTAACGTATTACACGTCACTCTAGGTTTGGTTATTCACAGCGTTTTGCCATCTTTTGCAATTTTTTCTTGCACAAACCACCTTAACCACCTGCAAACTGACACGACATTTCATGTTAAAAACCTATCCAGATACTGCACATCAGTAGAGCCCAAGTCCCATGCATGCAATGTACAGTCATATACTGGCTAGTATTTGATGATTGCCTGTACGAATGCAGGCAATGCTAACAGAGCTCTTACACATAAGGTTCACAACCCATACAGTCCCATGTACGAACTAGCCTGTTTATACACACTCCTACTACCTGCCATGGACTCACTGAATACATGCCAAATGCAAGTCCTGTACACCTCTGCACACATACACAGTGACACAGACACACACACACAGATCGATCGAGCCCAATGCTTTCTGCAGGACATTCCTGAATCCTAGCTAAAACGAGTGCAAGCAAGAAGCAACTGTATGCCATGCATGCCAATAGTACATTACATACAACCTATCAGCAGCTGGTAAAAAAAAAAATTCAGTAGCCGCCCGAGGTAGAAAGAGAGAGGAGCTAGGTAGATCATCAAAGGTGGTCAAAAAAGGGCATGTCCCGCGTATGCGATGCCGTCTCGGATGCCGGCAAGCGACGACGACGACGAAGACGTCGTCCGAAAAGAAGCTAAGCTACGCAGTGTATGCTATGTTGTACGTATGCAGCAGCAGCAAGCAGAGCTAGCGCACGCCGGCCGGTAGCTGCCGCCGCTTTAGCCAAAAAGACGCGAGTTGATCCATAAAAATGAGGAAAAGTTACTGCGGCGAGACCATGCCGTAACTAATCACCTTTTAACCCCGCCCGGGTTAATCTATTGTTCGGTAGTACATCTGCCATAATCAGCTTGGAGAGGACTACTAGGATTTTTACAGTTTCACACCCATCTTCCTCTCTTGTCGTCAGTGAACCCGGTCGTACGGCTGGAATATTTGGCTTTGTGCGTATATAGGAGTACGTCTTTTCATGGAAGATACTGCTGTATCACGCTCGATTCTTCAGTTTCATGATTGATCAGAGCAACCCAGCAGAAATTCTACCCCAGATTTAATTTTCATGATGATTAGTACATACCTCCATGATTGACTAATCTTCATAAGGGCATTTCTATCTTAATTAGGAAAGAGAATGCAGTGATAATCATATTATTGCTGGGGAGTTGTATTTGGTTAAGTGCTTCAGGGTAATTAAAACTCCTGTTTAGTTAATTAATTTAATCATGTACCCACTGACCAATGTTATCCTCTAGGAATGCATGCACACACAAGAATAAGTATGTCGTTACAATATGATATCTTGCAGTACATTTCGTTCTCGTGAGGTGAAATGGAAGGGAATAGATGGAATGATGATTTGTCGCCGTGCCAAAATTCCCCACTGGTAAAGAGAGCAGTTGGTAATTAATTAGCTAACAGTAGTTAGTGATCACTAGTAGACGCCAGAGACAAAATGGTTGCATGTTTAGGGATAAGGGCCAGAGGACAAATGCACTGAAAGCTAAAGTTTCGTTATAACTACTCTCTGCTACGGCCTCTGAAGTCTGAAAGTGCATGTATTAATTAAGAAAAGCTCTCAGCTCAGCTGGCCCATTTGCCATCTTCTGCGTATCGTCTACTGTACATCTATTAACCAGTAAATAATATGTGAAATCATGCTCGCATAATCAAAAACCAACTCTATAAAGTGTCTACTGAATGCTGATAAAGTACTAGTATAATTAAGCTGGAGGGTGTTGTGGTAACCAGTTTCAGAGCATAATTCCCAATAAACTAAGACACAAATGGTAAATTGTGATCATTTGTTAGGACATATCACTACAACAAATATGGTCTTTTAGGACGAAAAGTTATTGTGAAACAATGCAAAGTTATTGCCAACAAATCTCTGAATCAAGATAGTGACGTGCTGGTAAACTTGTATCTTTCTGAAAGTCTCAAAGAATCAGTCACCATAAGCTTATCCCTTGGTAGTAGGTGCAATGAGCTCTGAGTGGGAGGAGAATAGATGGACAGACAAGCATTGCAGCAGGAGCAGCAGCAAAGTGGATCGATAGCTAGATGCCAGGGACAAAATTGCTGCATGTTTAGGGATAAGGGCCAGAGGACAAAATAGCGGCACGTTAAGCAGGTAACTACCTTAGCTAGAGCTTACCTTTTCTTTGCCTTTGCCATTGCCAATGCAACCCAGCATCTCACTGCAGCAGTGTGGGGGGCTCACTGGGAGTGGGAGATAAAGTGGTAAATTATACCCCTCCCTGCTTTGGTGGTTTGGCCACAGCTTATGAACTATAGCAGCTGAGTTAGCAGAACAGATAGAGGAGAAAGAATCAAAGACGAAGCTGCAACACTGCACTGCACTGCACTACTGCAGCCATCCTCCACGCACTCCGTTTCAATTTCTGCGCCATCAAAGTCCGAGCCGGTGCTGCTGCACTGGCATGGGCAACGGCAGCTTTGCTTCTTAATTTTCCACTGCTTGCCCCACTGGATTCAGTGCCATGCCATTGCCAATTTACCATGCATTGCCTGGCCCCAAAATGTTGTGGTTGGTAGGATCGAGTCGCAACGATTAGCAGCAGACTTACTTCCTTCTAAAAATGAATAAAACAACTGCTCTTTAAATCTTGACGTGCTACCCCTGTTTTAAAATATAAACCTTCGAATGGATGGAATACTAGTGCTACAAATCTAAACTAGATATACGAATGTCTAAATTCTTAGTACTTGAATATATTCCATCTACTCAAAGACAAAGTTAAGATTCTTAATAGATACTAAGAGATATAAATTTTTTTTACTGCAAATATTCGTACCTTCTAACTGAGAGTACAAAGATATATCAAATTTTACAATAAAATATGAGATGTCTCCTGGTTATGTTTTTAAAAACTATAAAATCATTTTATATCTAATGATTTTTTTTAAGATGAGGAATTACTGCATGCCTACAGCGACGACAATGGCAAAAGCAGCTGCAGATGCAACATGTAGTATCAGCATGCATTGTTCAGCTACAACTCCAGAATACGTAGTGCCCAGTGCTTACTGTTTGGTGTTCAGTGAGCTGGGGCCAGCGGCTTCTTCAGGAGTCGCTCTCACACAGATAGATGCAAACAGGCAGTGCGAGAATTAACGCTGCGTGGGTCAGATTGGATGTCGAGGAATAGTAATGCTGAGATTGATTGAAGCCTTCTACTCTCTTTTTTTTTAAAAAAAAATGGTGACAGTGTATGATTGTTACTACGTACTACTCCCTCCGTTTAAAAATGTTTGACACCGTTGATTTTTTATTACGTGTTTGACCATTCGTCTTATTCAAAAAATTTAAGTAATTATTTATTTTTTCATATCATTTGATTTATTGTTAAATATACTTTCATGTACACATATAGTTTTACATATTTCACAAAATTTTTTGAATAAGACGAACGGTCAAACATGTGCTAAAAAGTCAACGGTGTCAAACATTTTGAAACGGATGGAGTATATATTTATGTCGGCTTATAATACTGCTTTCAAAATTATCTGGTTGTGGTCAGTGGATGATAGTTACATATGCAATGCGATGTTCTAGGTAGTATTTCAAATTTTACTAGCAAAATTACTGGTCAAAACTTCTACCGTGATATTAAAATTATGAAAATGTCCATTTTTACTCCCTCAAACTATTTTACTGGAACACTTAACCCATTAAACTATTTTTCAACTCATTTTGCACTCCTAAACTATTAAAATCGATTCACTTCACTCTTAACGATATTTATTAAAATTTTCTCGTATAAGTTGTATTTTATATAGAAACTTGTTTGGATGATGATAGATGTGTTACAACTTACGTCCAATCATTTAGAAGCAAATCGAACAGATAATGGGGAATCACTAGAAGTGTGGTGGTGAAGTCATGAGTTGATCCATCAAATTCAAACTATAGTGCTCACGAATATTACGAATACATAGATGTGCATTCAATGGGATTGTAGTGAGTCTAAGGATTTACGGATAGTCTCTTTGAGTGTGTGTTAGTGGTACATTAGCAGATATGTAAGTAAGGTGTGAGTGTACAGTGGTGTTTATGCATGTGCTTCTTCTGTGTAATCATAAAACAGAAAAAAAAACTGATGTTTTTTCACTCCTGGCATACTGGCTTTGGGGCCGAGAAGCGGCCCACTCAGTGCTTCTGGGCTAATAGATGGGCCGAGCAAAACGGCCCAAGAAACGAAGAGGAGGATGAAATCATAGGTCCAGGGAAAAACCTTACCCAAATCCACACTGATCTCGTCCTGGCAGCTCCAAATCCTTCTGCTACTATGGCGGCGGCGGCGGCCACGCCGGCGAGGGCTTGGTGGCGGACGGCTGCTCCGGCGAGTGCCTCAACTGCAGCTGTAAGCTGCTTCCGTGTTGGGGCCAAGAGCCTGTAAGACCTCCTCTCTTAGCTTCTTAGCTTTCAAGCTTAAATAGCGGGGTTTCTTGTCGAAACATTGGGTTCTGGTGGACTTTTAGAGTCGGGATACACGCCACTTTAGGGCAAAGGAGGGATCTTGTGTTCATCAATCTTGGTATCGGCTCGGAAATTGCATGGTTTGGGGGTTAAGTGCTTTGATTGACGCTAAGGAAGCAGGTTCCCCATCCACTCAGTTCATCATCTTGTGGAACTGAACTGTGCTAGACAAGAACAGTTCAAGTAAAATTCAAAGTTCAGTGTATAAATTGCTAGCATTTTTGCACTGAATTATGAAAATACTATGCTGGTTTGGTGTTCTGAAGTGAATTTGGTGGCACGGGTGTCACACTTAGGAAGAGGCTGAATTCGAGTCCGAACTGCGGAACTGAAGTGAAAATGCAGATTCCAAGATGCTATATTTCTTATCATGTGACACTAAATCGTTTCAACTTACTATAGCTAGCCAGCTTGGTCCAGTTCTGCTAAGTTCTCAATGCACTGGTTGAATCTAGTATTTACTCTATTACTCATGCTTAAACAAAATTGTTTCAATAACATTTCACTTTTCATATCATTTACAACTAGATTGCTTAACTAGTCAAATACTTTCATTAGGTTCAAGTACTATCTATCAGTCTTTTCTTCTTTTATTTTTTCCTGAAAAGTTTAACCAAGGAGGTTGCTGCTATATTACAAGCAGGAGAAAAAAAAAGTCAGCAACACAGCTGACTGTACATGCCAGGTTGCCAAAGCACCTGTGAACACTGCAAACAAAACAATTAAAGCAATATTCTCGCTACATGTTTAGCGCCACCCATGGACCAACTTCGTAGCTCATCCATTATGCGGTTGATCGGTTGATCAGCTGCTCGATATCAGTCTTTTCTTCTATACGCTTATTCAGATAGTCCTCACTCGAGTAGTGAGTAGTCAGTACTAGTGTACCTTATTCTAGTAGCTAGACAGTGACATCAACTTAACAAAATGTTCACTTTCAATGTTTTGCCTGGTCTTAACAAAATACTTATGTACTTTCAACAAATTGCCATGGTCAGTGTGCTTTTAAGTGTGTTGTAATTTATATTTTTCCTTTCAACAGCACAGGACTTCAGATGACAAGCACCCGCACGAACAAAGTTCGGACAGTTCATGTCAAAAGCGGGGAGGCAGAAGGAAGTCCAAGCACAGAGAGCATCACCCGCGACGAGGAAACTCTGCAGCGTGACTTGCAAACAGCGATCCAGGAAGAAGATTATGCCCAGGCTGCGAAGCTCAGGGACGAGCTCCGAGTCCTCCAGGAGGACAGCAGGTCAGCCGTGCTGGCAGCGAATGCGCGGTTCTACAACGCCTTCAAGAACGGGGATCTCGTCGCGATGCACTCGACATGGGCGAAGGGCGACCATGTCTATGTTGTTCATCCTTCGGCAGGTCGGATATCAGGCTACGACATGGTGATGCAGAGCTGGGAGATGGTGTGTGACGCCGACTACGAGTTCCCTCTCCAGATTGATCTGCAGGATGTTGAGGTCCATGTGAGAGGTGATCTTGGGTATGTGACCTGCCTGGAGCTGGTTAAGACCAAAGGGAGCAGCAGCTGGGGAAGGCAGGTTGCGACCAATGTGTTTGAGAAGGTTGATGGCAAATGGTTCATTTGTATCCACCATGCCTCTCACTTCGATGAGTGAGGCTGAATTTCTTGAAGAGAGGAAGAGCTGCAAGTGCAGCTATGGCGTGAGGTTTTGCAGTACAGGCGTGAGACATATACTTTGCTGTTTTATTAAGGTCCTTGATATGACCTTTTTGTAGAACCCTTTTGTACCATACTATCATCGAATGATGCTGCTATTTTGAGGAGTATTAGTAGTAGGTACAGACAACCAGAACCCTGATGGAATTGTAACTTGGCGTGGCCGAGATATTCGTCAGACTGTTAAGTCCTTTTTCCTACAATCTCTCTGATGGAATTGTAACTTGGCGTGGCCGAGATATTCGTCAGACTGTTAAGTCCTTTTTCCTACTGTTGTTTGCTGCAATCTAACCGTCTGCAGATGTATTTTGCCAACATTTTTGCCGGTTGTTACAGAATCCAATCTGTTCATTGTTTTAGCTAACGTCGATATGAGGATGAAACTTCCCAAGGCCCGTGATCAGGAGCATAAAAGGAAGCTGCAGGGGTTGCACAGGTTGAGCGACAATCAAACAAATCTTAAGAAAAACTCCAATGAACAAGATGAAACATGGAACCCTCGCACATCCAAACACACTTGCAAATATCAGCTGATATAAGAAATAGCTGCGAGTTTAGTTATTCTCGTCCAAGCAAAGATAGTACAGCATAAGTTCAGGACACAGGATATGCGCAAACCAAAAGTACTATTTGAAGAGACATACTGATCGAACATTCATGAAAAGTATAACGCTTGCAGGCAGTAACAAAATTAATTTGGCCTTGGTGTTGCCCACTCAACTCGAAGGATAAGATTATCATAACCATAACCATTGAGCTTGCTGATAGCCTTCTCAGCGTCCTCTCTGTGAACAAAGTTGACGAAGCCGAACCCCCTGCTTGCTCCAGTCTTTTGATCCACCGCAACGTAGACACGGCTAACCGGGCCAAATGTGCGGAATAGCTCAAGTAGGTCGGGTTCACGGGTGTCCTCTGATAGATTGGTCACACGGACAGAGTTCTCATCATTCCTACGCCTCATGTCGTGTCCAACCCTATCAACAGCACCGGACCTCATGCTTGGAGGAACATATGCTCCCTTCACGGCGCCACCTGGAGGTCCAGAGCCATCAGCAGTAGGAGGCCTGTCCACAAAAGCTTCTGTCTGGGGAGCAAGATCCTTGTAGGGGCACTTTGAGGTCCAGTGATCACCCTTCTTCCCACAGGTTCTGCAAACCATGAGAACTGCACCACTCTTGCTTGCAAGTGAATCACCAGAAGCACTTGGTTCTTCAGCTTTGCTCCCTAAAAATAAGTGAACAGTTAGCAAAGAAGAAGACAGGCATACACATTTACAAGACTAAAGCAAAGTTAGCTGAGCCTTTGGAAAAAAAAAATGGAGAGGTTCTTCAGCTTTGCTCTATAAAATTAAGTGACAGTTAGCAAACAAGAAGACAAAGGCATAAACATTTACAAGACTAAAGCAAAGTCAGCTAGTATAGATCATTTGGAACAAAAAAAATGAAGGATCTCAACAAGACTGCACTACACTAAGAAGATTCATGTCGATGCATTAGAATACATAAGCATTGGTTATAACGAACATAACTAAATATGACGATACTATGTACTTCGAAGATCAATTGCTATGAGGACGACTGGACAAGGGCGATAGATATCGAATTACTTATGCATAATTCTAGAACAACAAAACTAACAATACATTGCCACTGCAATATGAAAATCCTATCATCAGACAATACACATGACTAACACACACCAAACCACAATCAATTACACAATACACACATAACAGGTATTCACAAAAGAATTGTTTCCCTCACTAAACTGCTCCTAAAAAGCTCCATGATAAACATTATTGTGCATTTCTTTCTACCTAGATGTGTGCCTGCAAATGATAAAACTGAAACCAAGCAAGCAAGAAAAATTATAACACAGAGGCCTGACGTATGTAGAGTCCAAGGACAGCAGCACCAGCCGTTTCCTAAATAGATCACCAACCTCGATTCTATAATCTATCTCACATAGAGGAATAGACAGCACGAAACATTCCAATACATCGTGTCTAGTTCTGATGAAGATCGCGCACAACAATAAACAAATAATTCGATTCGAGAACATATCAATCGACGCAGATCTGGACAGGAAGGGGGGTACACAAGAACAGTGACAACCTGGGGCGCGTGGGCGCTCAAGGACGATCTCCTCGGTGGACACCATGGTGAGCCGCGCGCCGACGTCCTCCTGCACGGCGTCGCCGAACTTGGGCCACGAGCGGCGCTCGATGGCGCTCTTGGAGAGGCGGGCGCGGGCGATCTTGCGGACGCGGAAGGTCCTGGTGACCTTCACCTTGTTCCCCTTGTCGTCGAAGCGATACTCGACCACCTTCTTGAACCCATTCTCGTCGGGCCCGGAGACCACGCGCGGCGGGAGCAGGAAGTCGAGGTCCCCCTCGTCGTCCTCCTCGAGCTCCCCCCACCTGATCTTCTGCGTCGCCACCTCCACGGCCATGGCGCTCTCTCCTCTCTCCGCTGCGTTCGCTAGGGTTTGCGGGGGCGGCGGCGTGGGAGGGAGAGAGTGGGGAAGAAGACCTCGGCGTAGGAATGGAAATGGAACGAGCGGCTCGGATCGTTTTGTGCGCCCCGATCTGTAAGGCGGTATCCACGTTGATGGGCTTTTTAGTCTACGGGCCGGATAAGTTAGGCCTCAGAGACATTCTATTGTGCCTAGTAATATTAGTGTTCTCACTAATTTGGATTTGTACACACATAACCAACCACCAACATTCAACTCTGCAACTAGTCCTCAAAATATTATAACTGATGAAACCATTGATTCAACAAAATTTCACACTAATCCAACACTATAGTATGAAACATGCAAAGCAGCTAGTAGTAAGTATAATACTATGTTATCCCTCCGTTTCATATTATAAGTCGCTTTGACCATTTCTCTAGTTAAAACTTCCTAAGTTTAACCCAGTTTATAAAAAAAATTAGCCATCTATGACACCAAATTAGTTTCACTAAAACTAACATTTAGAATTTACAACTCAAGTTATATTTTTTCTATAAACTTAAATCAAACTTAATTTTTTATCTAGAAAAAATCAAAGCAACTTATAATATGATTGAAACGGATGGAATAGAAAATTTTAGTGCTAGTAAAGGCTAGTTGGGCCTTGGAGCAGCCCACTCGACATTAAGGATGAGGCTATCGTAGCCATAGCCATTGAGCTTAGCGATGGCCCTCTCGGCGTCCTCCCTGTAGACGAAGCTGAGGAAGCCGAACCCCCTGCTCTCCCCGGTCCGGTGATCCAACGCGACGTACGCGCGGGTGAGCGGGCCGAAGCTGCCGAACAGCTCGCGGAGGTCTTCCTCGCGGGTGTCCTCGGACAGGTTGGTGACGCGGACCGAGTTCTCGTCGTTCCTCCGCCGCATGTCCGACTCCCTCGGCTTCGGGGACACGTACTTGCCCGGCCGTGATCCGCCGCCATTGTCGCCGCCAGAGTTGGGAGGAATATTGTTGTCGACGAGAGCGTCGAGCTGCAGAGGGGCGAAGTCCTTGTTGGGGCACTTGGATGTCCAGTGCTTGCCCTTGGCGTTGCAGATCCTGCAAACCATCAGCGCGGCGCCCTTGTCCAGTGCGGGGATGAGTGGATCTTCCGATTTGCTCCCTGCAGTGTAGAACAGTTAGCGAATAAAGATTTGCATGCAGAATTGGGTGTATGTTTAGAATTTATATTCCTCGGATAGATATTCTATACATGAATAGTTTAAATATCACACTGTATTTTTAGAACGGATCGGAATTGCTACAAAACTTAGTATCCCTTTTATGTCGAAAAGAAAAGGAATTAGTATATCCTTTGTTCAGTCTCAGATATACTACATGGCCTAGTCTAAATAGATCTGTAACACGTATCTATACACGGCTAACATGAAAAGGACAAATTCAAAAAAAAAACGATCAATCCATTGTTGCAGATTGATCTAGCAAAGTTGCAATTAACGAGCAACGTATATACGTAGTACTAGTGAAGAAGAGACTACTGCTATACCTGGTGCGCTTGGACGCTCGAGAACGATCTCCTCGGGGGAGACCACGGTGAGGCGCGCGCCGGCGTCGTCGTTGTGCGCGGCGTCGCCGAACTTGGCCCAGCCGCGGCGCTCGGCGGCGCGCTTGGTGACGCGCGTGCGCGCGACCTCGCGGACGCGGGTGGTGGTGGTCACCCGCACCGCTTTCCCCTCCTCGTTGAGCCGGTACTCGACGGTTTTCTTGATCCCGTTCTCGTCCGGCCCAATGACCACGCGCGGCGGGAGCTGCAGGGCGCTGAGGCCGCCGCCGCCGCCGCCGCCGTAGTCGTCGTCCTCGTCGAGGTCGCTCCACCGCATTGTCTGGTGCTTAGCCGTCGTCGCCGCCATGATTCCGTTCCGGGGAGCTCTTCTGCGATGGTTGTGCGACGTAACACGATGCACCGGGAGTTATCACGTAGGGTTTGTTAGGAGGAATCGTGGTCTAGGATTCTGGTGCTTTTATAAAGGAAGGGGAGAGATCGGATGTGACACGGTGTTGCGGCCCGGCCCAATAGGGATTCTGGTCGGTTTCGCTAGAAATCAGGCGTGACCGCGTGAGAAAAGGGAAGGAAAAGGCATAAGATCATCCGATGTCCCTTAACTTGACACCGAATCCGATTTTCATCCTTCAACCGAAAAACCAGATACAACAGGTTTATCAACTGTTAAAACCGGTGCAATATAGGTCCATGGCGGTTTAGATGGTGGTTTTTGCTGACGTGGCACCCACGTAACTATTTGGACTCAGTCTTGGTAATGACGTGGCGCTTACTTGTCAATTTGATTTAGAAAATATTAAAAATTGGGAATCCACATGTCAGTTAAAAAAATAGATTTAAAATAATGGGCCCCACGTGTCATTCTCACCCTCCTCTCCTTCCTCCTCTCTCCACAACTCCCCTGTATTCACTCTCTCTCCCCTCTCCTCTGTCCTCTCCGCCGGGTGATGCCGGGCGAGGAGGGGCGGCGCCGTTCTGCTGCGCATCGCGGGCGGAGCGGCCGACGGAGTGTTGCTGCCGCGCTCGCCGGCGACCTCGTCCTCTGCCTCCCTTTCTCCTCCCTCTGGGCAAGGGTGTTCTGAACGTGTACGACCTGAGCAACAGCCTCGCGCGGCAGCTCTCCACCTCCTTCCTCCGCAAGCCAATCGAGGCCATCTGGTGAGTAAATCCTGTTCCAGATCTGTTTGTTTATTCTGGTCTAAACGATTTGGATTTTTGGATTTGGGTTTGGCTCAATCTGATTTGTTGTGTAGGCATACGGGCGTGCTGGTGTACGGGAACAAGTACTTGTACGGCGGCGGGATCCAGTCGCTGCCGGTGGGGAGGACACCGTACGGGCGGCCGGTGCGGGTGGTGGAGCCGGGCGTGACGCACATCCCACGTTAGGTGTTCGAGGACTTCCTCCGTGAGAACTTCAGCAACGAGTGGCGCAACTCCTCGTCGGCGCCGGCACCACCGACTACACCCTCAACCTCCCCGGCGAGGTGATGTCCAGACCCATGGCGGGCGGAGCGGCCGACGGAGTGGAGCTGCCGCGCTCGCCGGCGACCTCCTCCCCCGGCCACCTCCGCCGCCCGTGGCCTGCTGCCGCCGGCGCTCCGCCCGCCCCTCCGCTCACCCCGCGGTCTGCCGCCGCCCCGCCGCTCCACCCGTCCCTCCGCTCCGCCACCACTCCGCCGGCTGTGAGGCGAGCGCCGTGGCGCGAGGAGAAGCGCCCGAAGACGGCGCGATGAGGAAGAAGAGGGAGAGCGTGGAGCACCGCCTTGCCCCTCGCCTGATCCGGCCGCCGCCGCTCCGCCGGCCTGCTCCGGCCGCGGCTCGCCCCACCCGTCGCTTGCTCCGGCCGGGAGAGAGAGAGGATTTATTTTGTGTGTAGCTGACATATGGGTCCCACGATTTTTATTATTTTTTTGGATAAAATTGTCACCTAAGCGCCACGTCAATTCCACATGAGATGAAGACCAAGTCAAAGAAGCCATGTATGCCGAGGAATCTTGTTTGCCCGGTTTTCGTAAGTTGAGGGACGGGTTATACCCGATTTTGCGGTTAAGGGACGAAAGTCGGACTGACCGACAAATTGAAGGACCTAAAGTGAACTTATTCCGAAAGAAAAACGGTCAAAGCGCGTGCGGCTGTTGGGCCGCGCGGGCAGCTAGGCGTGCCTGGGCTGGTCTCTGACCGTCTGACGCCTGTTGGCGGAGTTCGCGTTCTGCGCGGTCCAGCCGAAACCAGCATGCCGTACTAGTCTTTTATAGGAAAAAGTACATCAAACGTCCCTCAAGTTGTTATCGGGTTACAAAATCGTCTCCTAACCACACAAAACTGTTCACTTTAGATCATTCGGTGGTTTTGGCCCTGGTTTTATCTGGCGCGTGGAACCCACGTGGGTCCCACATGTTAGACTGTCCACGTCATCTCTCTCTCCCCCCTCTTCTCTCCCTTCCGCAAGCACCATCCACGGCGGGGCTCGTGCTCCTCTCTCTAGTGTCCCATGGGTGATTCGAAACGGCGGTGGAGGAGAAGCTGGAGGCGAGGCGGGTAGGCGCCCACCGGCCGGAGGCGATGAGGCCGGTAGCGAGTGCACGAGAAGAGGGAGGAAGCGGCGCGGGAGAAGGCCGGGGCACCGTGCCCGCCGAGTCTACCTCCGCGCCCACCGATTCCACCGACGTCGTGTGGCCCCTTCTCCCATGTCACCACGTCGCATGTCGCCTGCCTCGCCCCACCGCCTAGCTGGGCGACGTCGAGCTCCTTCACGGTGAGGAAGGGAGGCATTGTGCTCCCTCCTTTGCGCCCCTGGCCGGAGTAGCCGCCACAGTGCCACCCGTCGCTGGTTATTGGACCTCCTCCTTTCCCGCCTTGCTTGGCTGGCCTCCTCTGCACCTGTTGGCCACCCTGCCTAGAGTCCTAGACGAGAAGAAGAGTGATAGAGAGGAGGAAGAGAAGAGGAAAAAGAGAGAGACGACATGGACAGTCTAACATGGGGGGCCCACGTGAGTTCCACGCTGACTCAACCGCCACATTGGACAAAACCAGGGTCAAAACCACCGTAGAATCTAGAGTGAACGGTTTTATAAGTTGAGGGATGCCATATATCTGATTTTGTGTTTGAGAGATGATTTTGTAACTCAATGACAAGTTAAGAGACCTTCAGTGTACTTTTTCCTCTTTCCTATGGTCACACGGACCGATTTATGTAGGCCTATGCCCATTTGTTAGCAGAAAAAGTTCAATGTGCATCCCTCAAATATGCTTTGAATTTTATTTGTATCCTTCAACCGTAAAGCCAGGTATAGAGATTCCCTTAACTACTAAAATCAAATCAATTTATATCCCTAAGTGGTTTTAATGGTGATTTTGTTCTATGCGGCACTAGTACTTTTGACTTGGTTTTTTATGTGACGTGACACCCACGTGATGCTAACGTGTTAAAACAAAACTTTCATCTTACATTGGTCTGCTTTAAGGGCCTATTCGACTGATTGTTCTGCTGCTGGCCTGCTGCGGCGCAGCCGGCATCAATAGTGTCGCACGCACACGACGCAGCCGTAGCCAGCTTGTCGAACATGCCATAAGTTGCTAGACATATACTAAAGAAAAAAAAAATAAAACTTTTCACGTGCCTATTTGTCCGAATCAACTTATGAGAAGAACCAGAACAAGCCACCGGGAATAAGGAGGGGAGCTCAGCGGCACCATCATCTTTCACACTGCGCTCACCCCCACTCCTACCAGAACCATGCCTATCCACCGACAGAACTGTGTTGCCAATGTCGCAGATGCATGGTCGATGGCTGGTGCGCGAACAATATTTGGTTTTACGGTTAAAAAAAAAGTAAAGTGGACCTTTACCTCCAGTGGCTAACCCTGCTCCAGCCCAGTTATTGGGTTGCTTCACCAGGATGCATGGCCTTCTATAGTAAGCTGTTTGATCAGCCTTCCGGCTATGGTTGGAGATAGGCATGTAAAATGATGGAACGTAGTGGTGCCTAATTAATTATGAATCAACTGAAAAAACTTTAAAAAATATATTAGTATGATTATTTAAAACAACTTTCTTCTAGAAAATTTTACAAAATACACATTTTTTAGTGATTTAAGAAACATGCACGTAAAAAACGAGTGGGGAGAAGTCGAGAATATAGAGAAAAGAACACATCCAAAATGAGTATATGACACAGTACACCTAAAATGAGTACATGACGCATGCTGATGAGTCACGGGCTCACGGCCAAGATATAAAGAAGCACCGCTACGTAATATTCCAGAACATTTGATTTTTTTTCAGAGAGAGAATCCAGAACTTTGAATTGTAGCAAGTCGTCGTAGCACAATTTTACTACCGAGTACTCATATTTCCAGAACATTTGAATTGTAGTGAAATCACCGGACCATTTTAGCACGCACCACGCAGCCGCCTAACCATTTTCACGGAGGTAGTAGTACGCGTAGTAATAGTACGGAGTACCTCCTCTTCGGTCTTCAGAAGTCACCCTTTCTAGAAGAAGAAGACGATGGTAACCTGACTTCTCCTGTGATGCGCAGCGCTGGGTCCCACACTTGGGTTCCTCCGCCCGCCGCCATGTCCAACGTCCGACCGGGGGGCGGGGAGCGCGGTCCTCCCATCCCGTCATCAATTCAAAAACTTGAATGCCCCTTCCGATGATGTCGCGCTGTGTGTCAGCCGCCTGCAGCCGGCAACTACCCCACCCACCCCACGCCACCGCGGCTCGCACGTGCCGCTGCCGTCTCCCCAATCCCCATCCTGTCGTCATCTGCCGCCTCGCGAGCCAGCCAATGCACCGGCTGTGCCATGGCAGGTGGGCCTTGGAGGAGGCGGGGGCTCACATGGAAATTAGTAGGAGTACCAACGTGGTGGGGGAGGTGGTTAGCCGGCAGAGGCGTCATTGCTGCTGCGTACGCGCGCGGCGGCGTGCTACCAACCGTGTGCTTGACGCCACTGGCAGCAGGGCAGAAGCCGGAATAAAGGCAGTGCTCCCAGTGGGTTTGGGTTCCGCCTTGCGTGGGTGGCTGGATTGGATGCCCCACTAGACCACTACACACATTCTCCGATCCCACCCTTTCCACATGACGAGAGCTACCGGGAAATTTGCAAAGGAACGGGAAGGAATGGACGAATCGTTAGGTGCACTTTTGGTCCTTCACCAATCACTCTGGCAACATAAACAATTGCCTGAAACAAAACAGATCCGACATTGCTCCAAGCTAACCTTGCTGTTTATGACTACTGTTTAGTGAGCAATAGAGCTTGTTAAGCCAAAGTCAAGCAAAATAAAATAGTTCGACATATTGCACTTTTCAAATAGGTAGGATCATAGGAAAAAGAAAAAAAGGCGTAAAAACATGGTTGTTGATTTTATACTACATTGAATTTTCACTGTTATAGTTTTTCTCACTATAACAGGATGTGAAACTGATAACTTAAGGGGGAGTTGCATTTTTTTCTTCTCGTTATTATAAATTATTAGATCGTATTTTCTCAACCTAAATCACAACTTGTGTCTATCAACTTATTTCTTTGCGTGCATGAAATATAAGTATAGAGTTTTATAGATTTATGTGTATGTGTTATCCGTTGTTAGGTTTGCGCAGGCTCAAAGAAATTGTTAGATCCGCCACTGATATCACTACCAAATACCCCCATAATATCTTTAAAATTCAGTGTCAAATTAGTTATCTACTCTTCCTATATATTTGAATTTAGTTACTCAACATATATACGTTGAGCCACATCATCTATAAAATAAGGATAGCTGGATCACTACTCTTAATCACATCGGTCGGAATACTTCTATGCATAATTGCATAGAACAGATTGACTATGTAGGTATAACTGTAGGTATTGATAGAGCAAGTGATCCAATACAACCTGACTATGGAGAATATGGGGTACCGGGTACCCACACGACTTCTATATTTAACTAGAGATAGGAGGTGAGCCAAATCCATGTACTATGTAATAGAGTAGGACTTGATCACAATGTTGTCTTATGTTCTATGACATAATTTAGAATCCCGACCGGTATTAAGTAATTGGTTAGGAAACTGATACCGTGTCCGGCTAGGTATTACTCTTTGTAACACTACCCCTAACCTATATAAGGTGAGCGGGAAGCTCTCCAAAGACATAACCAGAGATAGCAAGATAAGTCACAATTAGATTATCATATCAATATATACACCCGACGGATACAATTCCGAAATAATAGTAAGGTATTACCTCTCATCGAGAGAGCCTGAATTTGTCTTAATTCTTGTCTCTGTATCCATCAACTTTTAGATCTCATATGCTATTCTTTTTAATTATTGCCCATTTCCATAATCGACACTGACATTGCTATCATGCTCATCGCAAACTCAAACAATGAGATGTTTTCTTAATAAGTACGCGCGTGATTGTGATTGTTAACTTTCAAGATAGACATGGTTTGACAATAACATTTCTTTACCAATGACCTGATTAATTAACCATTTATTGTATGGTTGTTGGTAGTTAAGGCTATAAGGAATCAACCTTTGGGCGCAAAAGAGTATAAAGTATAGTTTTAAAATTGTGGCACCACACCTTCCACATATTTTTCTTCCTTTAACTTGTTCTATACCAATGATAATGACGGTAAAAAGTTTCACCTCTTCGAGAAGTTATTGATTTTATCAAACAAATAGAAAATGTATCTATTAATCTATAATTAAATCTCTCTACTTCCACTGTAAAAAAACTCAACCTTTTGAAACAACCTGCTGTGCAAAGCTTTATATTAATACAGAAAGGGAAAAGGTAACACTGCAACCCTGAAAAACTATAACAAGAAAAGAACAAAACAAACACACAACCCAAGAGAAGGCTCTAGTATCAAATTGACCGCTATTGAGCATGACCGATCGCCGCTAGAACTATAGGGGTCGCACACACCCTTTCAAACTCAAATTCCACATAGGAGGTCGTTGACGGTCTCCCGATTATCATCACGTATAAGGATCGGGGAGAGGTTGAGGACGAGAGAGACCGCTATTGAGCATGACCGATCGCCGCTAGAACTATAGGGGGTCGCACATACCCCTCCAAACGTAAATTCTACACAGGAGGTCGTTGACGGTCTCCCAATCATATCACGTATAAGCATTGGGGAGAGGGAGAGGACGAGAGAGAAGAAGATCCACTTGTCCCTCGAGCCAACCTGACGACAACAACCAAAATAAGGCCAAGGACCAAGCTGGAGGAAGGGCAGCAATGAGCGATGAATACTTCATAGGCAACGTCTTCAAGGAGGTCATGACACCAAATGGCATCTCTGTCGCATGTCTAGATGAATCGGGTTTTCACCCAGAGAGTCCTACCATGAAGAGAGGGTTGGTAGCTCCACAACACTCTAAAGGGGATTTCACAACATTCAGAGATGTCATATTTGCCGGCTAAAAAAAAGAAATCAATTTTTAATTTTTTATGTATGAATCTATACATAAAACAACTTGGTTTATTTTAGGACCGAGGAGATACTATACTTTGAAGATGGCTCTTTCGAGTTCATACTATTTCGAAATATTGGATTTTTTTTCTAAAAAAGTATAACAAAATTCTGTAAATATTGTAAACTCTTAGCACTGTATTCCGGACCAAATATAAGATTTTCCGTAGGTTGTAAAAACGGGCGAGACAGCGTCAAAATCAGCAAACCTGGACGTGAGTCGTGACAGAGCAAAAAAACACCATCATCATTCGTATCCTTTCCATTCTCTCCTGAAATCCATCCCCGGCCAGACGTAACGGTCACGCGCTATAGGCACCCCAAGAAGATGCAAAGCAGCAGCACACACAGCAATAAAGCAACGCGCAAATCGGTGTAGTCAAAACTCATCTCCTCTATATAAACCCACTGAAAAAAAAAGTCGGCACGTTTTTTCCCCCAATTTCATCTCGGGCCAAAAAAAAAACTCCAGCTCGCCATAGCTCGCCATAGGAGAGGGGATTTCGAAGCTGCTCTTGCTTAGCTGCGGCTGCGAGTGATACGGAGTAGTTCCGGTGATGGAGCGAGCGGAGGAGACGCCGAGGGCGCCGTCGACGGCGCCGTCGGCGAGGGTGTCGATCTGGGAGTCGGTGCGCGCGTGCGGGGTGTGGGGGAAGGAGGTGGACAAGGCCGAGCTGCGGAGGCAGGTCGTCATGCCGCTGTACGTTCGGCGTGCGGTCGCGGCCGCCGTGAAGGCCAAGGACGAGGCCGTCGGCGTGGCGGCGGCGGCGGAGAGGGGCGAGGAGGGGGAGGTGGAGGTGGAGGCGGCCGTGACGCCGGTGGTGGTGTTCGTCAACTCGCGGAGCGGCGGTAGGCACGGGCCCGAGCTCAAGGTGCGGCTCCACGAGCTCATCAGCGAGGAGCAGGTGATGACATCGCCGATTGGCTCGGCCACTCGTGCAACCCTGTTTCCAAATTTTCACGCTTCTCCCCGGTTGTTCCTGTGTGGGTTGTTGGCTTGTTGCTTGCTCTTGGTATGGTTTTCGCGAGTTGCGAGTCATTGATTACTTTTGAGATTCCTTTGAAAATTCGCAGCGATTTAGACGTATTTCTGTGGAATTACACTGTCGGTGACGTATGAACTTTCGTTCTAGAGTGGTACTACTACCGGAAAGAGGGGCAACAGCCTCAGCTCCGCGTGTGATCTGATGAAGATTTTCTGGCTCGACCAATGCCATATAAGGTCAATTCAATTGCTACTTTCTAGAAAATGGATTGCTAGTAGTATCGCACTAGATTTTGATTTTCCATCTCCAAAATGAATTTCTAAATTTCCTGTTGTTATCACGTAGTACTCCGTAAGTAGAATCATGAAGTTCATCGTGCAATTGGTACTATTAGCATTTATGTTGCTTATTGGAGTTTGGACGTGCCAACGAAAAAGCGTGTGTTCTGAAGAGGGGGTGTAGACGTGTGGTTGGGGTCTTGGGGATAGGATGAGGAGATGGAGATTCCTAACATTGCGGTTGGATGATGCGTAGTAAATGCTCATGATAGGTGTTGTGAAAGCTTCAGCCTCCAGCAGATTGTGCATTTGTGCCTCACTTTCTCGCATGGCCCTGGAACTTTGTTGATATGGAGGGATGAAGAAAAATATTGAAGATGGTAAGCGGCAGATTGGCAGGGAGGGAAGATCAAAAGTTTAAACATCAGAATTTTAGCTCCATGCTTGCTTCTGAGGTGTAAGTGGCTGGAGACTAGTTCGGCGGCCTCTAATTTTTGGCTTGACATGCTATTCCAATAGAATACAGTCATTTGATTGTACTGTTATCTTTTACGGAGTTTTTTTTTTTTTTTTTTTTTTGCTCAACATGGAATTACTGGATTTTATCTGGGTTCATTATGCATCAATGTTTGGAACCTGAGGATGTCCTATGTAAGCATTTTGCACTTACACTTTGAAGATTATTCGTAACTGTTTTTTTAATATGATCAACTGATCACTTTATGTATTCACACATGTTTTCAGAATTTTTTCCTTATCCTTTTGTATGTTCTGGGACACAATATTACATACTGATGAAACTATTTCCAGGTCTTTGATCTCTCTGTCGTGAAGCCTTCTGATTTCATTAACTACGGGTTGGGTTGTTTGGAGAAATTGGCCGAACAAGGTGACAATTGTGCGGAGACCATTCGAAAAAAATTGAGGATTATGGTACGTGCGTAATGGACTTTATTAGGGGTACTGCATTTGTTATAAGTTTAGAGTTCTCTGCACGTTTGAGTAGTCAAGCATTAGCATCTGTTAAAACTTATGAAAGGTTGTTGCTTCCTTTACTATCCTATCTACTTATAAAATAATTTATGACAGGGTGTCCTTGTTCTTTCCTTATTTACTGAATTTCTCCTATGTTGGCTACTCATTGTCTTCCAACTACTTTGCATAACATCCTTGCACTAGTTCTTTCTGACAGGTTGCTGGTGGTGATGGCACAGTTGGTTGGGTACTTGGCTGTCTCACAGATCTTTATAGGTTGAAAAGAGAACCAGTTCCACCCACAGGTATCATCCCACTTGGTACAGGAAATGATCTTGCGAGATCATTTGGATGGGTAAGGATCCATATATGATGCAATTGTTCTATTTATATCCTTTCTTTGTAATTTACAGTGTTAACTAAGCTTTTGAGGGAAGGTGAGCGATTCACTCATACTACAACTAATAAGCATATGAACAGGGTGGCTCTTTTCCCTTTGGTTGGCGTTCAGCTGTGAAGCGTTATCTCAGCAAGGCAGCTACAGCTCCCACCTGCCGTCTTGACAGGTGAGATAGGGATGATTGGTCGTTTATCAGCTCCCCTTTTTATTGCTAGCTCACTTGGACAGAATAATGATTAGCTTTGCAGAATATGGTTCCCCTCCTGAATAAAACATATGAATTGTGATCACCTATCTGCTATACTTGTGCTAAGTAATTCAGTGTGTGAACACACAAGATGATCACTCACAGTAAATAGGCAGAGTAAGGTGTTGATATGTTAATTATCAGTTTTTGTACTGCTGATTTTTATCAAGTTCATAGTAACTGTGAAAAGGTGCTTCATCAACTTCTGCACTGAGAAACAGTAATGTTCATGCAGTTGGCAAGCTGTAGTTATGATGCCAGATGGAGAGATAAAAGAGTTGCCATATGCACTTAAGAAAACGGAACCTGCAGACTGCTTGGAACTTTGCCAGGTTTTGACTATAAATTCACCTTATTGCTCTGAAATAAATATATACTTCCTCCGTTTCACAATGTAAGACTTTCTAGCATTGCCCACATTCATTTATATGTTAATGAATCTAAGCATATGTATGTGTTTAGTTTCATTAACATATATATGTATGTGGGCAATGCTAGAAAGTCTTACATTGTAAAACGGAGAGAGTAATATACTTTGAAGTTATAAAAATAAGGGCAATAGTTAATATGCTATTAATATTTCACTATTCACTCCGTACTCTAGTTAATTAAGTTATTTGAAAGCAATGGAGCTATAAACCTGAAGAAAGTTATTTGTATGTTGAGTTATACAATGACACTATATGCTATCTAGGCCAGAAATAATTCAAATAGTTCATGTTTCACTATTTTCAATAGTACTTCAAGTTGCATATATGCTATTCATATCCAATGCGATTATTGCTGTTTCGTGGACTTTATTAACATTTGTTGTGAAGAACGAGATACTCACCAACAATGTAGTCCTGTCCATATAATTATTCGATAGATTGCTCTAGCATTTTGTTTTCCTCTGTCAGTTATCAATAAATGCTTAAAAAACATCACACCGCCTCCTTTTTTGTGAATGTTCTCGGATGAACATGTTAATACATATGGTTTTGTTAAAGGACCAAATCTAATATTGTGCAGGAGAATGGCACTGAGTTACCTGAGAAAGCTTCTTGCTATAAAGGAGTATTCTACAACTACCTTAGCATTGGTAATCCTTAATCAACCTTTTTTATTTGTTCCTTCTGTTTTTTTCCCATGAACTTTACATGGTGATTACATTTGGTAGAAGCATTAATTCTCATGAAATAAATCCTATCTCTATCCTGCCTATGCTAGAGATCTTTAATATTCAGACCATCTGGTTAATAAATTGGTGGTTAGGTGACTAGGTTCTAAGTTTTTGCTTTAGTTCCCATGTGATTAGACTTTCAATAAAATGACAAATTAGTATTTCAGCTGGTCGTTTGAAAATCTGAGTGACATAAATAAACTAAAACTTAAGATGGTGTTCCTAATTGCTGTAATGACATAAAGTTGTAGGACATGTAGATGTAATGATTGTTTAAGTTTCATCAAGAAATTAATACTTGTTTAATGATTTTTCTCTTGTGAATCTTATGGCTTCTTGCAATTATTTGGAATCTTGGTCATCGCTGAGTGCTCCTTATTTTATATTGAACAGGGATGGATGCCCAAGTTGCTTATGGCTTCCACCATCTTCGTGATGAAAAGCCATATCTTGCTCAAGGGCCTGTTGCAAATAAGGTGCTGAGTTGCTGACAGATTTTCTTTATTTCTGTATTGTTAATTAGCTTAAAAGTCCTTGCATTCAGAGTGTTCTAGTTAAATGTCATTATGTCACTTGCATATTTTGTAAGTAGCAGATAAGTATGACAGCTGATAGATCACATATTCCCACACATGCACAAAACTTGTGTTTATGTACCCTCATTTTACAGTAAGTTCCGGATGTTCTATTATCCTACGAAACCTACTGTGCATACCTGATACATGGGTTAGATGAGACACCGCTTATATAACATATTTGAAATTGGAAAAAAGAAATAACCCAGCTTCAATGTCTTATTTGTATGCTTTTGTGAATAATCTCAGTTTCTGTAACATAGTTGTTGGTATCACAGTCATGTTTATCTTATAAATGATTCTTGTAATGATCTTTGTTTTTATTCTCGTGCAGTTGATATATGCTGGTTATAGCTGCACACAGGGGTGGTTCTGCACACCTTGTACAGCAAGCCCTCAGTTAAGGTATATAAAGACAGCCTGCCTTTCCATGGATTCTAAAATGGCTCCAAAGTCCGAACTTTATGGTGTCAGGCAGTTTTGTTTTGATCCACTCAAGAATCCGGAAGCTGCCATGATTTTAGGTTAATTATAGGATTTTTTGATCATTTGATATATTCCCTCCGTTTCAGGTTATAAGACGTTTTGACTTTGGTCAAAGTCAAACTACTCTAAGTTTGACTATTTTTTTAGAAAAAAGTAGTAATATTTTTAACCCAAGACAAATATATTATGAAAATTTATCCAATTATAGATTCAATGAAACTATGTTGGTGTTGTAAATATTACTACTTTTTTCTACAAAGTTAGTCAAATTTAGAGTAGTTTGACTTTGACCAAAGTCAAAACGTCTTATAACCTGAAACGGAGGGAGTACCAAACTTCTAAGATATATCATGGATCTAAACATCGTGATGAATTTGTTCTTAGTTAACATCTGACGACATGAATTCAAGTTTCATGTTTCATGTTGTAAATATTACTACTTTTTTCTACAAAGTTAGTCAAATTTAGAGTAGTTTGACTTTGACCAAAGTCAAAACGTCTTATAACTTGAAACGGAGGGAGTACCAAACTTCTAAGATATATCATGGATCTAAACATCGTGATGAATTTGTTCTTAGTTAACATCTGACGACATGAATTCAAGTTTCATGTGTCCATCATTATCCAAAAAAATTTCATGTGCCCATGGCACTAATCATGATGCAATAGCAATCAACTATGTCTTTAGCTTCTCTCCATGTTTTGATGGTTTAATAAAATTACAGCTATGCTATGATATTCTTCCTTTGTTTGCACACTTCTTTTTATCTTTGTTTGAAGCTGATAGAATGGTTTGTTGTTGCAGGGGGCTTAAGAACATTTTGCGACTTTACATTAAAAAAGTCAATTGTTCTGAATGGGAGCAAGTTACAATGCCTTCAAGGCAAGTTGTTGGTTTCTTTTATATGAAAAAAAAGGCTTTTAAACAATTATGATCCTTAAAAGAATCACTCAACAATTCTGTGAGATGCTGACATTTTGTTAAATCTCTACTACTTTAAATACGCAGTCGTCTTCCTCCCTCCCGTGCAACGCGAGAATATTCCGTAAAAACCCGAACCAGCCCACCCTGTAAAAAACCAAACCGGCCCACCCCGTATTACTCCAGATCCTGTTGCAATAAACGGGTATAGTACTAGTGTAAGTAATAAGCTAGGGATAATGGATGACACTTGGTAACGGACAATGTATGCATATACATGACCTGATGCCATGCTGACCCGTGTTCACAAATCTTCAGCTGAAAATATGAAAAAAAAAGTAATTAAGATTAATACAATAGGTTCAAATATGATTGTAGGATTTTACATATTTTCCTAAATTGTGTGATGCCAAAAGTTTAAAGATACTACTACGTTCCTATATATGAATGTCTTAGTGGCCCTTCATCCTTCTGCCCCAAACATTCTAGTAGTGAAAAACTCTCTCTAAAAATACCAGAAGCATGAAATTCTGATCCTGTATTCCTGTACATACTGGCTGGTGACCTGGTGTGTCAGGCATTCAGAATGTAATGTGTGCTATGATACTGTTATGAAGCTCGGAAGAAATGTCAGCATATAATAAATTCTGGACATACAAGTTGAATTGATTATCTTCCCATTTGGGAGAAGTTTGGAACTTAAGTAGCTATTGTTCTCATCTTTCTTTTGAATGTGCTGTATGAATCCGGTTCTGTATTTCACAGCTTGCATTCTTTTCCCAACTGCAGTGTTAGATCCCTGGTGGTCTTAAATTTATACAACTACGGCAGTGGAAGGCATCCATGGGGTGATCTTAAACCTGATTACCTTGAAAAGGTTAGTAGTTAATATACATTTATCATGTTCATTGCATATGTTCTCTCAATTTTAGTTTGTTTATGTAGGGCTTTCTATGACTATAAAGTTGCATCATGGATGATTGCTCAGTATTCTTTCAAATAATTATGTATTATTTAAGAAATCGTTCTGTCAGTTTAGTTGATGCAGTAGCTAGAATCAGCTGCATTTAATGGGAATGCGCATGCGGTATTTGCATTTATATGCAAATTATGTGTTCATCTTTTTCTTTTCTTGAAAACAAAATGATGCTTTATTCTATTCCAAATCCCAGAAAGGTTTTGTCGAAGCTCATTCCGATGATGGATTGCTTGAAATATTCGGTCTGAAAGAAGGTTGGCATGCTTCATTCGTTATGGCTGAGCTAATTAAAGCAAAGCACATTGCTCAGGTACTTACATTTGTTTGGCACACTATATTTCTATTGAGTATTGGCAAGGAATTGCTCTATGGGAATTTGGGATGCCCATATGGGATCTTATGGTCTGTTGGGGGAAAAAAAAAACTATGAAACCTCAAGTGTTTCATGCAATCCACATTGTCTATAACAAGCTCAAACACCACAAGATTTGCTTGGAGTAGAAAATGTTCTGAATATTAGGTAGACTGGGAGATGTTCTTCAATTTTTTTTTCTGGTCTTCATGAACTTATAATACCTTGGCCTCTGAAACCGCTGCCATGTATCAGGCTGCAGCCATCAAGTTTGAAATGAGGGGTGGCCAATGGAATCGTGCGTATGTTCAGATGGATGGAGAGCCATGGAAACAACCACTCCTACAGGAGCAGTCAACCATTATCGAGATAAACAAAGTTCCTTACCCTTCTCTGATGATAAATGGGGAGCAATGAGATCTTCCCCGATTTCAATCAGGTAATATTCCTGAAAGTTCATTTTTCTGCTCTGTACAGCATCTCGTTTGCTGATAGCTCCCTACTCACCGGTCGTCAGTTTTGCATTTCATACCAGGGTTGTATTCTAGATCGTTAGATTATGTATAGTTCGGGAGCAGCTGCAGGGATTAGCCATGGCCGGAGCACAATCGGGCAAAATGTACTGTTGTATCATATAAATTATGTTGTGTCGTAGGTTATTTCAGTGGAAATCAAATATAACTTGATTTGTAATGTATTTTTACCGTCAAAACAAACAAAAAAATCAAGTGGAAAAACACAATGTACTGTAAATTACTCAGATTTCCCCTCCTGTTATGCCAATTTGGAAATCTTTTGCTGCTGGGCTTGAACTGAGGATATGTTCAGTTTGTCGCTATTTTCAATGCCAAAATTCTGGTAGGGTTGTGAATTGAGTGTCGCCCAGTGAGTGGAATGTAGTAGAACCTATTTAGCTGGTTTAAGTACTAGACTTAACATGAGTGCATGTATGTACTACTTCATATCGACAATAACTCAATATTAAGATATATAAGCTTAGTCTCTAAGATGTGTTTAGGGAAAATAAGTATGACTAACGGAAATTTATCAATTTTTTTAGCTGGTTTAAGTACTAAACTTAACATGAGTGCATGTATGCCCTGCTTCTTATCGACAATAAGTCAATATTAAGATATATAAGCTTAGTCTCTAAGATGTGTTTAGGGAAAATAAGTATGACGAACGGAAATTTATCAATTTTTTAAGTAGTTAAGAGGTAGTATACCGACGAACATGCTTTCATGTATGTATTTGATTCCCAAAATACATCTACATTAATCACATATTATTGTTGCCATATTACACTTTACAAAGCCACTGCCAATGCTTCATCGGTCAAGTTGCTGATTTTCTCATCTACTGGTAGTAGTACAGTAGTACTAGGATCTATCTACAGGCGAGGAGACGGTTGCACACTACTTGTACTTGACCTGTCAATGTTCATATCCTACCGGACACGTCTACTGGGAGAACTTGCCATGTCACATGTACATCTACCGCGGTTGAGATGTTCCCGCCACCACCGCTGCCCGATCGGACGAGTTATCGAACTCCGCCGCCGCCGGAGACACAGCGCCGTTCCTCTCGTCCGAGCTCGTGGAGATGCTGAACGGGCTCATGCCGCCGACGACTTCCTCCGGGATCCGTCCGGCGTCGGCGTCGGCGGCGCCGGCGACGTTGCACGGGCTCTCGTCGCCCCACCTCGGCGTCCGGCTCGCGGCGTACTCGCTGCCATTCCTCACGGACTCGTCGCTCCACCTCCTCTTGAACGTCGGGGACTTGAGGTCCTTCTGGTCGTAGTGCCGCGCCCACGCGCGCAGCCGCCGCAGCGACCGTCTCCCGGAGCCGGAGCCGGAGCCGGAGGCGGCGGCGGCCGCCTCCGCCGCACGGAGCTCGTCGCGCTCGCGGTAGAAGAAGACGGCGAGGTAGATGAGGAGCATGGCGCTGGTGACCACGCCGGTGATGAGGAACAGCCCACCGAAGCTCCGGAAGCTGAGGTTCGACGAGCCGACGGCGCTGCCCTGGCTCTGGCACGCGCCGGGCTCGCCGAGCCACTTCTTCTCGATCTGCGCCATCTTCTCCCCCTCCGCCAGCGTCAGGATCGCCCGCGACACGTCCGCCACCATCGGCGACCCTCTCGGGAACACGAACCCGAAGCCGTCGGTCTTGTAGATTGGTCCGACCATGGTGTAGCCGTCGCAGTACTGCGAGAGGAAGAGCTTGAGGTAGGGGATCTCGTCGAAGATGGCGGCGACGCCGCCGTTCGCCGAGCCTTTGGACAGCGCGTCGGCGTACTGGTCCACCGTGCTGTAGCTCCTCATCCTCCCCTCGAAGCCCATCTTCTCGAGCACCGGCACGATGAAGGTCCCCTCCTGGAACCCGATGTAGTCGCCTCGCCTCAGGAGCTCCCTCACGTCGGTCACCGTCGGCTGCAGCTTCTGGACGGTCAGCATCGACGTCAGGCTCGCCGTGTAGCTCGACGTCAGTATCAGCACCACGAACACCCATATGATCACCACGAACCTCGACAGGTTGCTCTCCAGCTTCTCCTCTAAAAAAAAACACAATTGAAATCGCCACTCAAAAATCATGTTGCTGAATTGGTAGTAGAAAGTACTCCCTCCGTCTCTAAATATTTAACACCGTTCACTTTTTTAAACATGTTTGACCATTCGTCTTATTTAAAAAATTAAGTAATTATTAATTATTTTCATATCATTTGATTTATTGTTAAATATAGTACTACTACTCAAGTTTTTGAATAAGACAAACGATTAAACATGCTTAAAAAGGTTAACGGCGTTAAATATTTAGAGATGGAGGGAGTAGAAATGAGCTAGAGAAGAAAAGGAGGATGCAAGCACGTACTGTGGGAGAAGACGAGGGTGGAGAAGGAGAAGTAGAAGATGAGGCCGAACTGCTGCCATGGCGTGCCGCGGAACTCCTCGTTGATGCGGTGCTCGATCACCCAGACGACGAAGCCGGTGAAGCAGAAGAAGGCGAGGCTGGCGAGCCAGAGGCTGGTGGTGAGCGGCTGCAGGAAGATCCACATGCTCGTGCTCGTCTCCTTCTGCACCGCCACCACCATCGACCACCCCGACTCCGTGAACGGCATCGTGAAGTCCACCTCCTCCATCCTGCTCGCCGTGATCGTCACATCCCCCACCACCGCATCTGCCTTCTGCAAACCAAACATTGCAATTCAACCACTCTGATCGGGTAAAGTGATTTCATGCTTCGTATATGTCATCTAAATAGTTATAATTTTTTGAAAAAAAATTGGCAACATAGATTAGTATTAAATATATCACTCCACAAACATATAGTTAAAATTCAGCTTCTACAAGTTGCAACAAAAATAACAAATACATATGTGAATGAGCTATAACTATTTTCAATTTAATTTGTTTTTTTTCAACTAACAAAAATCGAATTTGATATTGCATGTTTGTGGAGTGTTATATTTTATATTCATCCATGTTATCATTTTTTTAAAAAAAAAATTGCTAACTATTTAGATAATATGTAAACAACGAGTGGGTGAAAATCCACGTCCCTCTGATCGAACAAATCAAACGAACAGATTGTCTCAAGAACTCTTGAACTTTGGCATGTACTGACCTGTGACGACACCTGGTCGACGAGCTTCTCGTAAGATTCCGGGCTATCGGGGTAAGGGTCGTACACGTAGCTCACCGGATAGGGCATAATCTTCATGACCTCGTCGAACACGTCGATGCAGTAGCCGGTGATGTTTCGCCGCCCGGTCGCTGTGACGTTGCCGACGTCGACGAACTGCGTGAAGCCCCGCTTCGTCGGCACGCTGACACGGAGCGGCAGCCCGCTCGGCGACACGGTCCAGCCTCTCGGCGTGTCGCGCGGCTCGCCGGGCCAGAGGATTTGCCTCAGCGTCTTGGCGCTGCCGGCGTTCAGGTCTTGCGTGATCCCGGACTCCGGCGTCCAGAACCCGACCGTCCTGGCGCCCTTGCCGATGATGTTCACGACCTCGTACGCCGGCGGCTGGAGCTGCCCGTCGACGAGCCTGAACTTGCCGGCGAGCCCGTCGAACGTCGTGCTCAGGACGACGTTGAGGAGCGCCGTGCCGGTGGCCGACACGCCGAGCCGGTCCAGGTCCGTCAGTGGCGCGCTCGTCTGCGGTGTCTGGAACGCCGGGCCGGCGACACCGGCCGACTCCGCCGCCGCGGCGATCGCCCACGCCGTGTCGTACGCCCAGAACCTCAGGACGGTCGGCTCACGGACATCGTCGACGGTGGGGTGATCCCGGCGTAGCCTCGCCTTGAACCGCGCCGAGAAGTTCTTGACGGCGTCGGTCTCCTGCACGTACGGCCGGAGGCTGACCACGCCCTGCATCGCGTCGACCTCCTCCGGGGAGAACCTGTCCATGAACGTGGCGACGCCGTCGGTGGCCACCCAGATGTAGCCGCCGGACATCATGCCGAGCATCTTCGCGCGGCGGAACAGCCTCCCGGCGACGTTGTGGAGCATGTGCACGACGAACACGCGCGTCGGCATCGCCCTGAGGCGGTACAGCAGCGCGTCGAGGCGGTCGTCGGTGGCGTCGACGGGCACCGCCGTGCGGTCCATGATCTTGGCGCCGGCGCCCTGCAGCGCGTCGGCGAGCGCCGGGAGGATGCCGCTCCCGTACGGCGAGTCCTCGTACACGACGGCCGCGGCGCGCCAGCGGAAGGCGTCGAGGACGGCGGCGACGGGCGCGGCCTGGAAGGAGTCGTTGACGGCGGCGCGCACGAAGAACGGCGTCTGCGCGGGGGACAGCGACGGCGAGGTGGCGGAGTAGGACAGCACGGGGACGCGGGAGTGGCTGCCGATGTGGGCGACGAACTCGGTCGCTGCCGAGCTCGGTGGCCCGATCATGGCCTGCACCTGCACATTCTTGATCAGGTCCACCGCTGCAACGACAGCAACAACAACGAGCAGCCGCTCAGAAATTGGAGCCAAGAATTTCGCAGTTGAGACTATCAATTATGAAAGTTGTTGATCTGACAGTTATTTCAGCTTCTAATCTGACAGTTCTTGAGACTATCAATTGTGAAAAGAGTTTTGATACCGTTTATTGCATCATTAATCAACTTGATGCATATCACTTATTATTGATTACTGGTGCGAAGTCAAGTCATTTCTAGCATTCTAATCAGTTATTTTTTCGAAATTAGATCATTTCATTGATATGGCTTTCTTTTTTAAAAAAAAAAATCTTAAAAGATGAACAACTCTACATAACAGAAGAATCAAAACAAAAGCAACTATTCAGTGGGGTTCGATGCTTGATTTGAACAAATTGGTATGAACAGATATTGGGCATCAAAACCTAAAGAAAGAACACCAGGTTCTTCTTTCGGTGAGACGTTCCTTGACCCAGATTTAGACCAGATCAGGCAAAAATGGTACTCCCTCCGTTCTATAATACGAGGGATTTTGAGTTTTTGTTTGCATTGTTTGACCACTCGTCTTATTCAAAAAATTTGTGCAAATATAAAAAACGAAAAGTTGTGTTTATAGTACTTTAGATAATAAAGTAAGTCAAAAAAAATAAATAATAATTCTAAATTTTTTTTGAATAAGACGAGTGGTCAAATAGTGCAAGCAAAAACTCAAAATCTCTTATATTATAGGACGGAGGGAGTAGCTTAGGTGCAAAGCAGAGTCTGGGGTGACTGGACTGCAACTACGATTCCATTTTGTTCCTTCAGTCCTCCTGATAATACACAGTCTACACTAATATTACCCTACCAGATAATTATACACTAACACGATTGGCAGTCTTGATCATACGATGACTCATAATATTACCCTACCAGATAATTCTACTCCAGTTAGAACTTAGGAGTACAGTAGAAGCAATGGTACAGTGTACACTACACAGTTTTCATGAATGCTACTGCTGGGTGCTGACATGTGATACTAATAGACAAAAGAACGACTTGTCACAAACTGAAAAGGACCTTGTATATCTATACAAATTATGGCATTTTTTCAGGGCCATTAAAAACTGCACTTGACCATCTCTACAGTAAGTCTATGGTCTATGCTGGAGCCAATGGCCTCACTCCACACGCTTTGGAAAATTCAGAACTCCACGTCGTCCAAATCCGATCGCGCAAAACGCGCAAATGGCACAGGTTTCTCTTATCCCTACACTACACATACTCACACAGACGTCTGCATCTTCAGCTAAAATCTTCTCAATATCGTTGTCAGCTGATCGAAGTTACTTGGTTAGAATTATCTGCTTACATTCGGAAATTAGATTCAGTTTTACAACTTAAGGACGTATGCGAGAGTTTTAGGTCAGCAACGAAAGGGATTGACATTTTAAAACGTCCTCTTCGCATCCTTAAATTTTATTAATATAATCGTCATGTCCTTCATGGCCACTGACATTTTGTGACGAGACAATTTATTTCGAGGAAGACTTTATATAGAACTTGTGACCAGCTAAACAATTCAAGCATCAAGATTTCGTGTACTTGACACTTGACTCAAATCAAGCCTGGTTTGAACACCATAAACCGGACCAAATCGTTGGTACGTGCCATCGTGATTTTAATGGGTAGAGATGACTACTAGTCCAACTCGAAGTGATTAAACAAATTAGAAGGCGACATGCATCATGCATGGAGCTGTAGCATATTGTAGACAAGTAGCAACGGAGGTCTCTAAACAAGCATATCTCATATAGACACGTATCTACTCTGACAAAACTGATAGTATATACAATTGTACGTGAGAGTTGGGGGTCTATGACTAGTGGATTCGAGGTTAGAAATGTCAGAACAATATAAGACTGATTAGCTGAGATCCTAATACAGAAATGGGATTACCAAAAACAATTAATTAATGTCTAATCTGTCCTCCTGTTCCGGCGTTGATTTGAAGACAAGGTGGCATATTCTCTTGACAACATCAGTTGGGTCAGCATCAAGGAAGACAACAAGACCCTTTGCATGCGAGCATATCATTGCAAAAGCTTAATAAGGGTTTTAATTCAACGTTTTCAAGAGAAACTATTCTGATAGAAGGGAGTATCAGCGACAGCCAAACAAAAGAACGTACATATCTACATAATTTCAGGAGCACAGTTGACAATACAACATGACAATGGCAGCTATGAAGCTTTTTTTTTTTTTTTTTTGCATCATCTGCATCAAGATGCTTATGCATCATGCGATGCAGACATATACGTACGAACAACATCTACTGGCTCGGATTACAAAGGACTCAAACCCACACGCGACTATATAAAACGAACAAAAAAACTCCTTAAATTTGCAGATATTTTCGACGTTTTGTGCAAATTCACCCACATATGAGCAGAGCAGAGCATAGCTAATCAGGCCATCAGCAATTGATTCTAGGAAATCGCTGCGAACTATCCATTCAAGCCGTCAAACTAGGCGTCGTAATAAATTAGTACTAGTAGTAGTCTAAGCATCATTAGTTAGTTGATTAGTTCGAGCAAGGAATGGGAGAGGCGGCGAGCTTACCGGCGGAAGCGGCGGGGAGGACGTCCCCGGCCGAGTCCCTGAAATGGAGCTCCACCCTCGTCGCCGACCCGGGGTTCGCGGCGTAGTAGTCCTCCACCGCCATCTGGATGCCGACCCGCCGCCTCACCCCGACCGCCGACGTCAAGTTCAGGATCACCCCGACCCGGACGCTCGCCGCCGCCGGCAGCGCATTCCGCTGGGCCGTGACCACCGGGCTCCCCGCGAGCGCCGCAACCAGGAGCGGGAGGAGGAAGAAGAAGCAGGACCGCCTCGCCATCTACACCCGCATCACAATCTCAGGCTCTCAGCAACCACCACTTGCACTCGCACTAGCAGTTGCAGATTTTTCTGGCTCTCGCCGTGCGCTGCCGCCGCAGTCCAACGCGGCAGTAGCTTTATATACGGATAAAAATTTTACGGGATAGTTTTTTTTTTCAACCAGTCCATCCGATTAAGTTCTAAATTTGACACGAATGCTAATTATTTTTTCAGTGATAAACGATATACCTGTCGACAGCAAGACGTCTATGATAACTTTGTCAATCTCAAAATATGTCGGTCTAGTCTCAGCGAGATACCTACGATGAATTCGTTAATCTAAATATATGCGCATATAATTATTCTTTCAGTGGGATAAAAACGTACTCGTCGACAGCGAGACGTTGGTGGTGACTTCATCAATCTTAAGATATGTCACCCTAGCCTCGACGAAATGCTTGTGGTAACTTCGTCAATTTCAAGATATGCTGATAGGGGGGGGGGGGGCTGTGTTCATATAGGTCAGTGTGTGTAATAAGTGCCTGTGTTTGTGTTTCTAAAAATAATACGGGACTTTTCCGTCGCTTGCATTGTTGACTTGACCTTGCTGCGCTGCTCGGTGAGTGCGTGGCACCGGAAGAACCGGTCGGAAGGGTCGGTGGAAAGGAGGACTCGAGGTCGCGGGACATATGGTCTGTACGGGGAAAACTCAGCGACCGAGCTACCGATTACCGAAGCCAATGGTGATGTTAATCATTTCTTATTCCTCTTTGTCTATACTTCTTAATCTTTATTTGGTCTGGGCTTATGTGTTGGTCAGTTGAATCTGATTGAGAAGAAGAAAATGACTCGAGTTGCAGTTAATGCCTACACCAGATGATATGTGCTGTAAACTGTAAGTAATATGCTGCGCTTTTACAATGACGAGCTGATGGGCTACAAGACAATTGGAGCTAGTTTAACAGTTGCCATCAGTGGGTACGCGCTTTGGAACAGGTGTATGTTTGACAATGTGGGCATGGATTTTGAGCTCTCAAACGTGCAGAATTCCAGTTCTCTCTTCCTTGGCTCTGTTATTCTTAGCTTAGTCTCATTGAATTATTCGCTTCATGCGTGCATTGGTTATTTGTCAATGTTTTTTTTCTCAAAATATTTAACTTACCCTAATATAATAAATAAATAATCCGTAGTAATAATCCGTTCCATAATCTAGATCAAACGTGCCCTTGGCTTGTGAGTTCCGATTACAGAAGTATTGGAACAATGCTGCCTGTACCTTGCTATGAAGACCTTGAGTCCTTGATTACCTTGCTCTGAAGAGGATGTCTTATTGCAAAAAGTCAAGAAAAGCAGACAGAATCTTCCGCTCTAGAATGGAACGAGCATCTGAATATTCTACACAGTCTGCTGAGAAGAAAACTTTTTTTATGGTAGTTGGAAATTTCGATCTAACAGAACATTTTAATGTGTATACCTACCCGGTCGCTTGGAAATCTAGGACATAGTTCTAAAAAAAAGAAATCTAGGACATAATAATGGAGCATTAGATCTGTAAGCTTCCTCTTAATGTAAGCGGCTAATGCAGGTCACAACTCAGAATGCCATCTTTTTAGATATGAAATATTACATTTTAATATCCGGCCTCTGTATCAATTCATGAGGCATCTCCCTCTAAAATTTAATTTTAAAGTGATTTTACAGTTTTGAGAAGGTATCAAAAGAAAATATATTTTCTAGTGTAAAGTTTGATATCTCTTAATAACTTTTAAGGATGGTAAAATTTATGTAAATAGTACCGTGAACCGAGCAGTGAACATATTTATTTTTGGAAATTATGATAGTGATAAAAAATGATGAAAGAACACCAAGCAACGTGGTACCGAAATGAAAAGTGGAACCGTGGAAAGGAACAGCTGATATTTCCTTCAGTTGTCAACCACAAGTTAAACACAGTAATGTCAAACTTTGTTCCAATGATTTTTCAATTAGATCTAACTCCCTTGCTTCTAAAGAAAGTAATTAGTTTGCCTATTAGGGACGCTTACCACTCACATAAACAGATACTCTACTAGCAATTGTAATCTCAACGTCTTAGACGTTAATGCTACTGGGAAATTAATATATATAGTTGAGTTGCAATGTCAATGCCATTGCCACTTATGCTGGGAAATATACTATTCATAGATCTACCTGTAATAAAAAGAAACAGACTTTTATGCGCAAAGTCAGCTTTGGTAGGATAGTATATTTTCACGGTTGTTAGTTGCCCATTCGTGTAAGATCTTGACCTTGTGAGTCACATTCAAAGCAATCTTCATCATTTCTGACTATGGCATAATCTTACAAAACCGTGAATGATCAAACAATGTTGGTCAGTCATCACTTGTGTGTACGCGATAGAAATGCGGTGAATATTGAAAGAATTTTCTGGAGAGCATACCAAAATAAGACAAAGTTGAGGGATACTTCAGTCTGCCTGCTGCAATTTCCCAGCATTTCCTTCGGAGAAAGAGACTACTGATCTTTGAATTCATCTGGCAAAAACAGATCCGTCATTCTAGTCTGGTTTAAGTATTCTCCATGTGGTCAGTCACATCAGTCTCCAAGTAAGACAGGCGAACAAACTGTCGCAGTTGTTGTGCCTGCAGTAGTTTCCACCGTATTCCCTTCCTGTGAATTCTGATATCGTCATCTTGAAATGATCTAGGCCGTGTTTAGTTCAATTTCAATTTTTTTAAAGTATACGGACACATATTTGAAGTATTAAACGTAAACTAATAACAAAACAAATTACATATTCCGCCTATAAACTACGAGACGAATCTATTAAGCCTAATTAATCCGTCATTAGCAAATGTTTACTGTAGCATCACGTTGTCAAATCATGGCGTAATTATGCTCAAAAGATTCGTCTCATAATTTACATGCAAACTGTGCAATTGTTTTTTTCGTCCACATTTAATGCTCCATGCATGTGTCTAAACATTTGATGTGATGTAATTTTTGAAAGTTTGAAGGGAACTAAACACAGCTACTCTTAGGGGTGGATAACGAGCCAGCTCGGCTCGTTTGAGCTCGTTGTCTTCGTTAATGTTAACGAGCTAAAAGGCTAGCTCGGCTTGGCTCGCGAGCTGGCTCATTAGGCTCGTTAACGAGCTATATCTCATTAATATCATATTAATAATTTCAAATTTAGCATTTTATTATGTATTAACATAATAATAAACACTAACTAATATAATACTCACTAAATATGAATAGTTTTGATGTAATTAAAAGACTAAGCACTAGTCAAGAAACACTGAGTTCATGAAGATATGATGATATTTTATACTAACAAGCCAAATAAGAAGCTCGCGAGCTAAAATGCTAGCTCAACTTGACTCATTAAGAGTACAAGTTTGAATCGATCCGAGCCACGAGTTTTGAGCTTTTTGTCCACCCCTAGCTACTTTGGCCTTGTTTAGTTCCCAAAAACGTCACAACGAATCTTTGAACATATACATGAAGCATTAAATATAGATACATTAAAAAATTAATTGCACAGTTTACATGGAAATCGCGAGACGAATCTTTTTGAGCCTAATTAGTCCATGATTAACCATAAGTGCTACAGTAACCCACATGTGCTAGTGACGGATTAATTAGGCTTAATAAATTCATCTCGCGGTTTCCAGGTGAGTTATGAAATTAGTTTTTTCATTCGTGTCCAAAAACCCCTTCCGACATCCGGTCAAACGTCCGATGTGACACCTAAAAATTTTCTTTTCGCGAACTAAACACACCAAACTCTGAACCTAGTACAATACCTGAAAGCTACCCTGGCAGGTTGGCACCAAACTCTGGCCTTGTTTAGATCCCAAAAAATTTTGGCCAAAAACGTCACATCAAATGTTTGAACACATGTATGGGGCATTAAATGTAGAAAAAAAACCAATTATACAGTTTGTATGTAAATTGCGAAATAAATCTTTTGAGCCTAATTACGCCATGATTTGACAATGTGATGCTACAGTAAACATTTGCTAATGACGGATTAATTAGACTTAATAAATTCGTCTCGCAGTTTACATGTGTAATCTGTAATTTGTTTTGTTATCAGACTACGTTTAATGCTTCAAATGTGTGTCCGTATACTTTAAAAACTTTACACCCAAAGAACTAACACGCACCTTCTGTATTTTTCACTGTTTCGCAATTTATCGTTCCCTGCAGAGAATTTGGTGTTAAGAGTATATAGTACGAATTGAGTCAGGAACTCAGGATCCAGTGATCCATCAAGGGCACCGAGCTTTGCATGGTAATTTCCATTAATGCTATTTTCTACGAGGAGAACATTAGATGTTTTTTCGCAAAATCTATTTCGAGAGGCATCTCGATTTAGACTTAACGAGCGACGCGGACAATTACGTGAGAAGTACTATTAGCGTACATGCATGCAAGTAGTTTTTGCTATTAGGTTGTGCATATTTTTTTTCTTCTTATGAAATTTTCTATTAAATTACTTATCCGATCTATAATCCGATTACATCGTTGTGTTCGTAACAATTAAATCTTTACAACAAGATCTCATATGATTATATTTTGATGAAAAATCACAAATTACTTTTATGTTATGTTTAAATTAATTTTAGATTTCACTAAGTTACTTCTTAGACATACAAAAGTTAATTCAGTAAAGCCTAAAAGTAATTTACATATATTATAGAAGTAACTTAGAACAAAACGAATGTAACTTTGACATGTCATTTGAAGTAAATCCGTTGTAGAGATAAAAACATGACTCTATCTAGAAATTAAATTAATCAGCACAAATTATGGAATTAACTAAAAACAATAATAAAAGTAATCACCTCAGAGCATTATGAATGTATAGGAAATATTTTAATCAAATCTAAAAGTAACTTATATATATGATAATTAAATATATGATAATTTGTTCAATGAAAAAAGGTATTAATCAAAGTTACTTTCTTTCTCTTTTTTTTTATAAGTTACTTCTATAATATATGTAAATTACTTTTAAGCTTTACTGAATTTACTTTTGTATGTCTAAGAAGTAACTTAGTAAAATCTAAAGTTAATTTAGACATATCATAAAAGTAGTTTGTGATTTTTCATCAAAATATAATCATGTGAGAGCTTGATGTAAAGATTTAATTGTTATGGACATAACGGTGTAATCGGATCGTAGATTGAATGAGTAGTTTAAGAGAAAATTGTATTTGAAGTATAGGTAGATGGTGTCTCTTATAGATGAAGTGATAGTTGGTTTAGACAAACCAGCTATCACTAGCTGTGTAGTCACGTCCATGTTTTTTTGCATCATTTCTACGGAAGTTGAAGATGAAGTTAGGACATTAAAAACATAAAAGTTATTAGCGCGTAATTAATTAAGTTTTAATTATTATAAACTTAAAAAAATATTTATTTGATATTTTAAAAATAACTTCTATATATAAAATTTTCACATGAAATATACCGTTTAGCTGTTTGAAAAAATATGCTAACGAAAATCGAGGTAAAATATATATCTTATTTAGAAAAGAACAGGCGTAGACAATAGAGTTTCAGCTCTCTCTCTCTCTCTTTACTTAGCTGCTGCATGAAGTCTCTTATGATCGATGTCGAGACCAACTTGCTGGGAGGGCACTAAACTGAACCGGGTCTTGAGCCGACCAGCTGAGAGTAGTCATCGGCAGCAAAGCACGTTATTTATTATTGCAGCGGATGGGTCGTTAGCACGCGAGTCGTTGCAGTCCTCCTATAGAATCAGAGTACGAGAATACTGTTCCGTTCCACGCCGTATAAGAGGGTGTAAATGAATGGAATCATCCCACTAGTGTCCTAAATTACATTAACAAATGTTTAAGGAGCAAGCATAATTTCGCTGGTTTTATGCTGGCCTACTACTGCAACTCAAACCCAACAATAGTATGACAGAGAAACAAGGCGAGGCTACCCTACGAGCAGAGTTGAAATCTGCACCAGTAATACCTGGAGGTGGAGTGTTGAGCTGACAAGACCAAGTTGCTTCTTGTTGATGGGAGCATAAATGGACCAAGAGTACAGGTAACACCGTGACACTTCAAAATGGGACGACAGTCTGGAGTCCTGGATGAATTTCCATGTAAAAATCACTAGTACTTGTAATAGTTGTACTCACAGGATGACAGGACTACAGGAGCATACTGAACGATCCGGCTGCACGCCTCCACCCGGCAAACTAACGGTCAAACAGTCCTTCCGTCAAAAAAAAAAAAAAAAAAAAACTCAACCTCGTAGTACGACGTGACACATCCTAATATAACAAATCTAGACATAAAATATATTTAGATTCGTTGTACTTACTAGATTGCCTTTTTTAGACGGAGGGAGTACTTGTTTGTACTCCCTCCGTCGCAAAATATAAATATTTTTGGACTCTGACACGGTCTCCGAAATACTATTTTGATCAACAATGTCTATAAAATTAAGATGTTTTAAATAAAAAGAGTTATATATTATAATAATTTGTTTAATATAAATCTAGTAACATCAATTTTATATGATTGATCTTTTTTATTTTTTTCTATTAATAGTTAAAGTTGAAAATGTTTGACTTGCCATATGCTAAAAGTGCTTATATTTTCGGACGGATGGAGTAGTATTTTCCTTTTGCATCCTCTTGGAAGCATGTAAATATTTCTTCACCATTTTAATATAAAACTCAATTTCATGAAAAAAAAAAAGATCAGCAGTTGTAAACAAATCATGAGCGGGCCGAAGGTGACTATAAGGCTAAGATTAACAACCATCTAGTGAGTCGTTTTGCAACGGTTTTGGGAGTTAGAAAACGGGTTATACCCGGTTTTATGGTTAAGGGATGCGATTCAACCAAAGGCATGAGTTTAGGAAGGGCAAATAGACACTTATTCCTCTTCTCAGCTGAGACCGCAACATCCGGCCCAACTGGAAGCAGCAGGGCCGCCCTTGAGGCCACCGCGCATCCGCATCGCATAGTGTAACGTACGCGGTAGACCGGTAGTGTCGTAGAGACAACACGCACGGCCGAGAATGAGGATTGAGGAGGCATACGTAGCGGAAGTATGCGATGCGGATGCGCGGTGGCAATGCTTTCCTCTGCTCATCAGAAATTCCACGAAGAGAGTAAAGCAGAGGAGCTATAAGCACGCGCGGACCGGAGCAGTACACGCCGGAGCTATAAGCAGGGTAATGTGACAAGCAGTCAAGCAGAGCAGCAGCAGCGGCGTCGGCTCGTCTAGCCTCAGTTTCTGGAGCTTCGGCGGGCTGTTCCTCGTCACCGGCGTGCTGTCGGGCGTCATGCTCATCGTCGTTCGTGTACCGGGAGCGCGACGAGCTTAGGTCGGCGGAGTCCGGCGGCGGGAGCATGTCTCTGTGGCGGAAGCGCGGGTGGCTGCAGCACTACGGCAGTAACAGGAAGGGCAAGAGGTACTCCAACCTTCAAGAGACATGGCGACGAAACAATGAGAAACGGCAGCACGAGTCAGATGCACAGTGGACGGAAGAAACAAGAGGCCATGCGCAGCTTCACCGCTGCAGCCGCGAGTCCAACGAGTGGCTCCAGAGAATCGGAGATAGACGTGGCTTCTCCAGCGGATGCGGATGAAAAGGAAAGAAACAACTAGCCCATTGTCTCAGAAATACGTGCGCAAGATGAACAGGTACATGGATTTTAAGTATTATAGGGCACGTTTCAGAATTGAACGACGAGAAACCACACAACATAGTACGATAAAAGCCCAAAACTCTCATAATCTGACGTCAGAACGCACATATCGGAAGGTATCGGAAAGTTTACAAACGATATACTTTCTTCAGGTTATCAAGTTATCTAGTGCAGAATACATGCAACATCGTCAAATGAGTTACGAATGAGCGAATCAGTTATCAAAGGCACGTACCACTTTTGATAGCAATATCCACCTCTAATTTCAGTTATTGCCATTTCTGCAAGCGTAGTACAATAGGAAAGCTTGCTGAAGTCATCCAGATATATTGGCCTGGTCGACTTCTTTTCCACTAGAAAGTAGCAGTACTCTAGTGCAAACTCCACAGAACACAGGGTACTACTCTGATGGAACGAGTAGATATTGTATATTTCCTCGTGTATGTTGACAGTGAGAACTGTCTTCTCCAAAATAACAGCAACAAAAATAACCCCATGCATCATTACAATCCACATATCAAAGCTTGAACTTTATACAAGCACACGGTCACCACAAGTAACTGTATTCTGTCGTATTACCTCAGAAAGCAGATCACCCTAATGCATTTCAATCTCCTGCACAGGAATATCTGTGTGGTCAGAGCGACGAGTATCAGATGTTCCAGATGAGCTCGCTATCTCAGATTTGCACAATGGGCAAAGTGCATTAATCTTCAGCCATTTATCAACACATTCCTTGTGGAAACAATGTGTGCAGGGAAGTTCACGAAGCTCATCATTGTGTGCATACTTTGCAAGACAGATGCAACAAACCTGCAAAATCAAAGGGTACAGGCACAATAAATAACTACGATATGAAATAGTTGGTTTGCTGCCAACAGATGAAAAAAAAAAGTGAGAGGAGGGGGGCATACAGCATCCTCAGCAGATAGTGACCGCTCCTTGTCAGTCCCTGCAGCTACTATCCCACCATCTTGGCCTTCAGCTTCATTTCCTGAACTATGACGGCGTTTCTTGGTTTTGAATTTGTATGTTGGAAGAGAATTGATGGATTCTGAGGTAGCCCCTCTTGTATTGTTTGTATCTTCTCTAAATCCCATAACAGATATGATGCAGGGTAGGCAGCAGCATATCATTGCACAGAGGATGAAAGGCATGGCATACCCAATACAACTAAAGGTAAGGAACACAATACATAACCTGGCAGGGAAAAAAGTCAGCAACAAGATCAAGGGAGCATCTTATCCACACAAAAAATATTTGTATTTACCTGTACAAGTTTGGAGCATCGGCAGCAGAAGAACGCCCGCCAAATATCCACACATTTCCTACGACGAACCACACAGCAAAGAAACAATCCAAGGCCATCTTGAAGTGGTCAAAAAGAGCATTAATCCTGAAAAGGCATTTGTCTTTAAATAGCAACATTGTGAACATGTGTAAATAACAATCTAAACAATAGTGTTCCTTGCAATGCTCATACACAGATGCTTCAGACATGCACTAAAACATATCTAGACTAGTTGATATCTTGTAACATTTTCCTAGGCCAACAACACGACTCGGCAAGCCTAGCCATAGAACTAAAGAAGAATCACTTATATACAGGCAAGATCTCACAATAGCAATTTTAATGCAAAAGATGCACAACAAAGTACCTTGGATTAGCGAGCACTGCATTTCGTGCAGCATTCCTTCGACGCTCTGATGCACTAGCAGAAGGCTCAGTTGAATTGTTCTGAGAGGAGCCTTGAAGTGTATGTGCTGGCTCATTTTCACCATTGACAATATTGCGGTGTATATAGCGCCAATAAAGATGGGGTAGTGTAGCAAAACAACCAACTGTATAACCTATGACCCACTCAAATAATGGAGCTTGCGGATGTTCCTTTCTTGAAAGAGAAAGCACAACAATAGCAGCTACAATTTGGCTCACATTGACAAGAACTTCTATTGAAATCCAGAGTCCAGAATTCAAAGGGCTTCTGTGCCGGCGAACATAGTTATCACTTCTTCTAGCACCTGAAGTATGTCCTGCACTAGGTGCACCAACTGCTGATGGTGCCTGCAAAGCAGGTACTAGCGCTCTGGTTGCAGATCTATCAACAGGATTTGGTTCTCCATGGTTTTCTCTAGCAACACTATGGGAAGTCGAAGTAGATGGACCACTGTCCCTTGGAATATCAATTATGTGCTCATGGCCACTAACACCTGTAGTTTGTTCCATCCTCGAAGCGTGCATATCGGTATGACCTTGAATTTCAAGTAACGTTGAAGGCTGAGGTCATCAATTCTTAGATGCAACAAAGAAAGAAGCAAGCTGCTAAATTTCTGAGACCTCCAGTTTTCTCAAAACTGAGTGCAGGAATTATCTACGATTCTACGCTTCAGCAGAGACTTCCAGCTTCAAGTGAACACTTAGATTTATATCACAAAGAGAGCTGTTCTGCAAGAGAACACAGTAAAAAAAAACATCAATTTCGCACATAGAAGGAAAATAAATTTTCAAATAAACATTAAGACGACTAGAAATGAACATAGAAATTATTGCAAAGCTGCTGAACACGGAAATGAAGAAAGCAGGTAATCTGTATGTTCAACAAGTTGAAATTATGATGCATTTTAAAGGTGATCAAACATCACAAACCTGTCCCCGTTTATGTAATCATGGGGCTTTGGACATTGTTTTTGCCCTTTTCAGAATACTAACACGCGTAAAAGAAACAGCAGTGGATATTAAAGCATACCTACCTCCTCTCAAGCATAATAATATCCATACAGTACATAGATGGACAGGTCACAACGCATAGAAGAAAAATAATAAACTTTGACAGAACATGTATGCGCAGTATGCAGGTTTGCCTAATTTAGTAATATTTAAGTTTGTCTAAATTATAAAGTGTAGAGACCACCATGCAGGCAAAGCTAGCAGCTGTCTATTCACACATGTTTCCACTTTCTGGGTTATACCTGATTAACAGCAAACCACAGCTGACACACAACTTTACCAGGTGAAAGTTATACCAAAGTATAAAAAACAGGCTAGGCTAAATTAGGAACCAGAACATAGAGTGTAAAATCAGGATGCAAGGTTCAATACAATACATGTGTTGTATTGTATCTTATCATAGCACGTAAGAACATATCCCACAGTTTAGACTCTAGAGATGCAATAGGTGGAATATTCAACAGATCTGAAGGCCTGATGTCAAAATCAACACTACAATAACCACAGCACGGTACATCATATAGAAACAATATCATTCACCTCTCATAGGATCCAATGATCCATAATGACCAAGGTCATTCATAGCCAATGTTTGGAAAAACATGCCTTAAATTAATACCAAAGGCGTTTGGCAGGCAAAGAACAGGACATCACTCGTAGTATGGATATGCAAAACAAGCATGATAGCACCAAGGGTAAGATATATCAGTGAAGAGAGAAGAAGCACCAAAGTTTGTAAAAGTATAATAGCATTCAGAGAAGGGAGAGTAAACTAATCCACCCTACTGAAAACACATTGCAGTATGACACAACCTGACCTAACACATTCAGATACCAGGCTGAGGTTTGCATCCAGTTCCTGAAAGACCAAAATCCAAGTCCTGATCTATTTTTACCAGTACTGAAACAACCAAACTGGGATTATATCACAAAACACCACTACCAACAAAATTTGACACCAAGTTTAGGCAATCCATATCCGTACACACGCACATTATTTCTCTCTTTTCCAAGGAATTTTCAGCAATTCACATTCCAAAGAACCCTTACTTTCTCACCATTGGTGTTGTAATGAAGGCCAACAATAGTCAAAACGGACAACTCCTAATTGATGAATGCATAGAAAATATATATTGATTTTACAGAATAGTGTTTGTCATTACCACTTAAACCCTGAAAACTAAGACATAACAGTATGCATAAAACCAAAAACCGGATGAAGTTCCCCTAACATGAACAAACCACAGATCGATCCCCTAACAAGCACAGCCACAAAAAGTCATTCCCCCCTACTATCTAGGTCCCACTTTCACATGATATTGAGGCATTGCGCAGAAGCACATTTGGGAATATTACCGTAAACGTGAGTTGTGCTACATTTAAGGTAAAAATTCAGAGCAATCGCAGATCTGGCGAATCCAAACCATATATAAACACACGAACCCACTCAGGTCAGCCGATCCGCGTAAGCAAATATCACAGTCGAGAGGATTTGGGGCGCAGATATTTACCACGGACTTAGAGCAACACCGTGGAGGGTAGATCGGTGGCCCGACAGCTGAGATTCCCCCTAGGCACGACTCCCAACTCCGCCGGATGGGAGGGTACCCGCGCCCGTGGCAGAGGACACGGCGAGCGGGAGGCAGTGGCGACGAGGGAGCCGCGCGCATGGGCGGCGCACAACCCTAACCTTACCGAGTCGTCGCCAGATGCACAGAGAGGAGGGTAGCTCGCGCTCGCGCGCGCGCGCGAGGCGCGACGCGGGAGCGGCGCCCGCACGGTAGACGACGGCGCGGCCGAGGCGCGCCGAGCTCCGCTGCCTGCGCCGCGGCGGCGACGGCGGCGGCGGTGGCGAGGTGAGGTGGGCGGAGAAGCGGAGAGGCCGAGAGGGAGAGAGAGGGTTAGGGGGTGGGGTTGGTTGGTGACGAGGTGAGCAACGAAGGGGTCTTCACCCTCTCGCGATTGGCCGATTGGGGATCGCTTCGTCCTCCCGCAAAGCAGTGGGGGATATGGGGAGACGGAATATGGGCCGGGTCGGGCCGGATCCGCGACCGTGACTGAAAACGAGCCCCCTGAACCACCCACCACACGAGGTTCACCCACCAACCACCGTATGGTCCACATTGCCTCTTCGCAGGCCCATCTTTCTCCTCGGCCCAACCAATTACACGGCCCATCTACACTTGCTTCACGACGTGTTGCACGAGTTCTTCCGTAAGGAACAAGGGCCTGTTCACTTTGATGCCAAAATAAACCTAACCAAATTTTGGCAAGGCATAGTTGCCGAAATTTTGGCAACTTGCCAAAATTTTAGCAGGATTTCTTATATAGTTACCAAAATTTGGTAGCAAACTAAATATAGCCACTTTTTTGGCAACTTTACCAAAATTTGATAAGGTTGAAAATGGCATCAAAGTGAACAGGCCCTAAGTTCTCGTTTTATCGCTCAATTTGAAATTCATCCCTAAACCACAATACTACTAGATATAACTTGTCTCTCAACTTAAAAATCGGGTCACATTTGGTCCCAACGCAATATTCCTCTCAGTTTTGGCTGACGTGGCAGCTAGTATTACGGGACGAATTTCAAATTCAGCGACAAATTGAGGGACCTAAAGTGAACTTATTCCTTTCAGGAATGCTCGTCTTGTCTATCTCCTCGGCCCAACAAATTACACGGCCCATCTTTATACTACACTTGCTTCACAACGTGTTGCACGAGCTCTTCAGTAATGCTCGTCTTGGATGTGATCACGAATTTTACCCTGCTCGAGTGCCCTGTTCCATTCAATTTCGGGGACAGTTTGATCACGGTTTTCACGTGCTCTAGATTACAGGATAGTAATACTTCTCCGTAACACTTTTCGAGCTGGCATGACCTGCACTTACAGCATTCTGCAGAAACAAGTGGAATACCTGTTAAATTCAGTGTATCATCTGCAGGATTGCAGGAACTCTTGTCAGCTGTAGTATTACAGCATCACTGTATCAGTGTCGTTTGGCCTTGCAGGCAACAGCAGCAGAGCAGAAGAAGAGACCTGTCGGATGATGCCCATAGCGAAAACCACCGAGCTTCCTGCGGTTTTCATGGCTAAGCTGTTTAACTTTGTTCATTGAACACCTTTGTTTAGCTTGGCTTTTGTCCATTCATTTGCTGTTTTCGCCAACAGCTTGTACCTAAAAGGCAGGACACCAACAGGTTAGATGCAGGCGACATGTTTGAGACAGATGCTGCATCGGAGACGAAGTCCGGCTGGATTTGTTCGCTCATGTTGGGACACTAGGACATATACTCTACTCCACTTATGCAGACGCAAGGGCCATATGCTCAACGAAGCTTTTGACGCGTTGGCCTAGTAGTAGAAGAGGGCCCCCTGGCCCAGCACATAGAGCCTGTCGCATCAGCCAGGGCTGGCATGAAAATGGAATTACCCTGCATCTTTAGCGTCATTATCTACTGGAGTACTATCTCCCAGACCAGTAGAATTCAGCTCGTGCTCATTGCGTTTTTTAGTTCACTGAACTCGCCTGACCCGTAAAATTCCGCTCGTGCTCTTTGCGTTATTGGAGTTTACTGAACTCGCCTGATGACCCGTAGAATTCCGCTCGTGCTCATTGCAATTTGGAGTTCACTGGACTCCCCTGATGCTACTTTCCTCGTGCCTGGAATTCAATGCATTCATCAGAATTTGTTGATTCCACGATCGAGCCGTGCAGACAAGAGAGCATGCATAACGATTATTCCCACGTGATGTTGTTCGGTTTACTCAGCTGGGAGTAGTAGTACCGTCTGGTAGTGCAGCTCTGATTCTTTTTGCTTTTTTTTTTAAGAAATATATTACATACACCATAATTACAACGTACGCATACCCACCCATATATCGACGAACAAGTCATTTATCACTTAAAGGATAACTAAACCTATACGCAAACATCCATATTAAGTTTAAGACTTGAATCGGGATAAACACGTCCATTTGAATGAACCCAAATAATTGAACCATGCTGGAGATGTATTCTAATAGCTCGAGTGGATTGTCCACCCGTTTATTGCATGTCAACTAGATGATTGCGAAAAATTTTCAAAAAAATTGACAAGATAGATCAATATGTAATATATCACTCTACAAACATGCAAGTTAAAATTTTACTTGTACAAGTCGTAACAAAAATAACAAATTTAAGTGTAAATATACATATAGTAATTTGAGTTTTGTTTGTTATTTTTTGTTACAGTCTGTAGAAGTTGAATTTTAACTTGCAATATTTGTGGATTGATACATTACATATTGATCTATCCTATTCATATTTTTTTAATTTTTTTCATAACCATTTAGATGACATGCAATAAATGGGTGGACATCCACTCGAGCTGTTAAAACAGTTTCCCAACCATGCTCCCTATACGTATACGTATACGTATATATCAGCATGCAGTTCCATTCGCTGAACCTTGCCGACAACGATTCCTCACTATCTGGCACCCCATCCTGCCCAGTTCCCCATCAATCCCCGTCCGGCAGCAAGTGTGACAAGGCAACAAAACGAGCTGCCATTTTCCGTACCTGGATACATACATGCACGCTGGCGACGGACGGACGGTACGTTCGGACAGGTTATCGGCACGTCGACTGATCCCGGAGAAAGACGGCGCCAAAAGGTTGCGTACTAGCGTCAAGGAGTGTTGGCAACGTGACAGCCGAAACAGCCGTGGATCGCAGGCAACAAACAGTGAGTAAGCCATCCATCCAGCCAGACGACACCGGTGTCCGTTTTATTGCGAGCATTGAATCCGAAAAGGTGCCTGCCTCCCGGCCGATAAACAGATAGAAGCGCGCGTGTACGTCGTCGTCGCTGGTTCCGCTATCCCGCCACCGTGCGCTGCGTGATGCCGTCGCCGTCTCTCGTGTTTCGCCACGAGCCCAACAAAAGAAAAAAAACGGTCTGATTTAGTTTCTAACTTTTTCTTTAAACTTTTAATTCTTTTTATCACATTAAAGCTTTCCTACACATACAAACTTTCAACTTTTTCATTATATCATTTTAATTTCAATTAAACTTTCAATTTTAAAGTGAAAACACACCTAATATTGCTAGCGGCAGCGCGCGCGTACGCTCGCGATGCACCGCTCGTTCGCCATGACACGGTGCGTGCTGTCAAGCGTCGCGCGATTGCGGATTCGCCGAGCGGCAACCGGTGACCGTGATGCGCACCTGCCTTAGCTAGCTAGCGTTAAATGCTTCGAGAATCTTTGGGCCTGAGAATCAAAAGCTCTCTAAAAATAGTTCAGCTTTTGATCAAGATTCTAAAAAATTATAATTATAGAATCTAGAAAATAAATTAGAAGCAATAAGCTGGGAAACCCAGTCTTTTTAGATTCTCAAAAGCTGGCTTTCAAAGCCAGTCAGCTTCTTCCTAAAATCTTAAGCTTCCTAAACGGCTCCTTTATCTGCTCCTACAGCAATGAGTGCTTTACTACAGGACCATTCTAAATGTAGACCTATACAGATGCGGTGCTCCTTCCGCCGTGCTTCCTCCGACTTTCTTGGAGATGGAAGAAGGTGCCGTGCTGCTACACGCTGGATCGATGTAGTACATATACAAAAGCAATGGATAGGATTGATCAATCCGTAACTGCTCCTGTACGTCGAGAGGAGGAGAAGAAGATTACTGTTACTGCTGGTAGTGTGGTGTAGTATGTGGTATAGATGACGCACCCGTGATGACAGCCTCGGGGCCTTCATCACTCATCCACGTCGGCACGAAAACCTTTTTTCGATCCCACTGGAATTATGACCATGACAGTTACATCTACGTTGCTTTCTTGTTGTTTTCTTCCACAATGTCAAATGTGAAGCTGCAGAGAAAAATGGCACGCGCTGAGGAAAGGATAAAAGAAAGCAATATTCCCTTTTTCTTTCAGGGCAGCATGGAAAGCGAGCTCTTCAATCTGGAGATTTTTAGCGTTTTTTCAACTATGGTGGGTCCTTCGAAAATTGTGAATCTAATGTCCCAAAAAAAACAAGTGATGAATCAGGTAGGGGAGTTCATTGACATCGAAAGATATGCATAATTTACATATGCCGAAAGCGATCCATTTCCCTGCCACTAACCAATAGAATTGAAGATCTTATCAGCTCCAAAAGCAAGTACCAGATCTTTGTTTATAGCCCATTTTATCCATTAGCTCGAGTAGCACCATGAGCTAACAACATTCTTGTATGCCAGATGAAATGCCACTCGCACAGAAGCACCGTTGGAAATTGCAAATCATATTTTTGGCTGCTCTGTGGTGTAGGTTTCATGTGAAAAGATGACCATATATTGCCCAGAAGTCACTGGTTTGGAATTTGGATTTAATTGCTGCCGTTGGTTTTGCTCCAAGCCGGCCGCGTGCTAGTACATACTGACTGACTTCCATAGGAGATTCCCACACTGTTGTATTTTTACAGAAGCTGAAGCTGATTCAATTGAATTAGGCTGTGTTTAGTTCCTTCCAAAGTTGAATAAAATTGATACGATGTGACAAGTTGTATGTGTATGACAGGTTGATATGATAAAAAATTTGGAAGTTTGGATCTAAACACAGCCCTAGTAGGTCGATCTCATCTTCATGACTTCATGACATCTGCGCCCATCTGCCCTTTTTAACTACAATTTTTTTTCAACTGCATTTTTGTTTTTCCCAGAGGGTAAATAGAACGTTTTCAGGGCAATAAATCAGAAGAAACAAAAGATGATATAAATAACTACATATGTTCATTCCCCTCCAGGATCCAATTCTCAGTTTGCCTGGCACGGATTGGCTGATATGAGTTGAAGTTGATAAGATCGGGCCAAAAAAATCCCAAGCTTACTAGGCTAGGCACACGGCTTTTTATACGTACTTGAGCTAACATCAAACCAAGCAGTGATGGTATGGCCAGATTACATCACCTCATGGCCACTTGATTAGGGGCAATAACCATGAAAACCCATATACAAGTTGGAGGCAATTAATTAGAGAAAAGCGAGAGAATCGCTAGCCCTGTTTATTTCTAAAGCACCTTTGCCGCTGCATCTATGCAAATGATCTACAGAAGCATCAGTGTGTTGGCCTTACATAAAAAAAAATACTCCATATCTTTCTGAAGGAAATATGCAAATTCTTTCTTTTTTGGAACAACAAATTCTCCATATCTTGTGGGACAGACCGGCGCCATTGTTGATGACTCCAGCAGTAGTAAGTCACGATCCATCGCTGCATCATTTGGAGCCCACATATATACTCGGGAATCCCAATCAGTCGTGGCCTCGAGCTCTCTTTCGGCCGTGATCATGAAGCCGGTGATCAGTTCATGCTCATGTCCACATCTCATCTCATTCCACCACCAGCCAAAAAAGAAATAGAAAATCTCTGTATTTTTGGATTTTGCCGGTATTATACTAGTACTAGTCAACGAACTTGTTGACCACAGGATGTGTTTCGTTTTGTGGAGGAGATGGTTAATGGACCATCTAATCGATCTGAACTCCAGATATGAGATCTTGTTTGGTTTTGATTGAATGGTTGGTCCATCAACATCTCCTGCTCTAAACGTACATTGGTGTATTGTTACTTATTTGTTAATGGAAAATAAACAATGACGCCGTGCTGCCAAAATCAAGGGATGATCTCATCTACTGATAGACCATTCCACCCTTACACATTGAGATGACTAGTAGTGAACTAGTGATAACTCAAATTAAACACACCATAAATATAGATATGTTCTTATTAACTACTCCACTCCATTTGTCTCAAAATAAATTTATTTTTTATCCATTCCACATATACCAATAAAAAAACTAGAGTACACTCACTTTATCAAATCTGAATACAATTATTACTTTTTTATCTACTCTTGGTGCTCTCATGCTTTCATAAGCTTTGATGTAGTGAATACTCAAATGTGAACTTATTTTGGACAAATTAAAGGAACCAAAAAATAAATTTATTATGAGACGAGAGAGTACTACTGGACGAGACTTTCAGCTCATTGTTTGTTGTATGGGTGGATTTTTTCAGTACTTTAAGCGAGCTGAAAAAAAACGGTGATAAAAACTCAGAATTAAAATTTAAATCGCGACTGATACACCAAATGCAAAATGTTGGAGCTGTATTACATTACTGAGGGTCTGTTTGGCACAGCTCCAGCTCCAGCTCCAGCTCGGAGCTCGGCCAAACAGTTTCAATTCCACCAAAACGGGAGTAGAGTTGGGTGGAGCTCTATCACAAAATAAACTAGAGTTGTGGAGCTGGGTTTAGACAGCTCCACAACTCCACTCCAGACCTAACTCCTAGAGCTAAATTTAGGAGTTGGAGCTGTACCAAACAGACACTGAATATCAATCGGATCCAAGGATCTTTGGCCGTCCAATCCATTGAGCGTTTCGCCCCTTACTCCTAGTACTATATCATGGGTGTGTTTAGTTCACGCTAAAATTAGAAATTTGGTTGAAATTAGAACGATGTGACAGAAAAGTTGAAAGTTTATGTGTGTAGGAAAGATTTGATGTGATAGAAAAATTGAAAGTTTGAAGAAAAATTTTGGAACTAAACTTGGCCCATGTTAGGCAGGCAGTTAGTTAGGTGAGTAACAAACGGTGACACGACCTCGTCAGCTTTGAAACGTTCACGCATATCCGTGCAGAGCCAAAGTGCGTGGACGCGCCACGTAAGCCTAAGCCCCCCTCCCCGACCCGGTCGCCGCTGCTTCCTGCCGGGTTCCGCGCGGCCAACCAAACCCAACCCGACCGGTCGCGCGCCGCGTTTCGGCGAAGCCCCCGACGAAGCAGCCGCGCAACCCCGGCAATACAATCTCATTCTCGCCGAAGCGACCGATCGATGCGAGGCGATGCCCCACGGATCGGACCGGGACGACCCGGTCGGGTCCATCCGGGACGCCTGCCTGCCACGTCGACCCGGCAAAGCCAGCGTTGACTCCCACCAGCGAGAGAGAAAAGAAAACGAGCGTGACGTGGCAGGTCCTGCGCGACACGCTGGCATTGACATGGAGCGTACCGGATCGCCGTGATGTTGTCGTCGGCCAACTTCCAGGAAACAAGCTAAATTGACTTGTAGATGTTGTAGTAGTAATTAATTAACTGAAGTAGGAGTAGGATATTTTTGCACATGTCAAAATCAACATATGAACTCCAATCTCCACCAGGAATGCAGTAGTAGTACTCGTGTAGTAGCGTGGGGGTATTAGCAGACCTATCCTTTCACAGCATATTTACAAACGAAAAATAATTTGTAAATAAAACTTTTTATAGGTGTGTTCTTGATGATCTAAAAGCAACTGAAAAATAAACTTTGATGAGAAAACCTAAAATTAACTCTAAATTTAAGATAAAAAATTAAATTTTAGCTGATAAGTGTAAGTATAAGCGAAAAGACGAGACGACAATATCGTTAGATTAGATAGGGGTAAAGTAAAAGTTGCTGCGAATCCTGACCTGATCAAGTCAGGGGTTCATTGATCTCTTCTCACTTCTCAGCAACAAAGCTTACACACGCATCGCACGTTGGAAGAACAGCCCAAAACATTCGCGATAGACAGACAGTAACCTCGCTTGAATAGTGAGCACTCGCGCTGTCTCCTTCTGTGATCGCCACTAGCTCTAGTTGACGGTTTGCGAGCGTGAAACGCAACGCAGAGAGGAGAAACGAGGCAAAATTGGCGGACGGATGAGCGAGGAAGAGGACGCGATTGGAGGCGTTGTTTGGTTGTGGCGTCGCGCGCGTATGGCGTAGCATGGCAGCAGCCGTCCCATCAATCACCCGTCGTCCATCTCTCGCTGCCTCCTTTTCCGGACCCGAGAGAGAATCCGACGAGTACGAGAGGCAGCAGCCGCGCTGCTCGCGTTGGTTGTACCCCTTCAGTTTGCCCCCACGCATCACTCCACCTGCACTACCTCATGGATGAAAACGGAGCGGATACGGACGGATAATGCTCGTACCATATTCGTTTTCATATTTTTTACCGGATACGAAAACGAATACGGATAGCTCGAATACGGAAACAAATACGGATTATCTCGAATACAAATAAGAATCGAATATGATCGGACACGAATACGGAAACAAAACAAATTTTTCTCGGAACACGAAAACCAACTCAACTTCTAATAGAAACAAATATCAACATATATAATTAGCTCATTTTATATAAAATGAGGTATAATTTATAAATATTTTTTAAAATTTAAATAATATTAATAGTATGGACTAGTGTTAAGAGATAAACTACTATTAAAATCTATAAAGGTATATTGAAGGTTATAGAGTTAGAAAGAAATGGGGTATGTCTCATGGGTCCTGCGGATATCCGAATAGCACCGTTCACCGGATATCCGAATTATTATCAGTATCCGACGGAAACCCTGGTACCATATTCGTATTCGTATCCGAGAGAAAATATCTGTATTCGTATCCGTATCCGAACTATCCGAGAATTATCCGATCCGAAAGGTATCCGTATCCGTTTTTGTCCGGAGCGGACGAAAACTATCCGCTCCGCTTTCATCTCTCCTGCTCCTCGTTTTGTCTTTCCCTTTCATTGTTTCATCTACTCCTATCCTTTTTTTTCCCTCTTGGTTTTACACTCTATGACACGTCATCTTGGAGTACGGAGTACTTCACACTATGCTCAGCGTTCGTTTGAAAAAATTGTTTCGTTTTTCCACGAATGTTTTTCAAACTGTCAAGCCATGTGTATTGCATAAAAAAATATAGAAGCATTGTTTAAAATATCATGACAATCTATTATTTTTAAATTTAAAATAATTAATATTCAATCAATTATACAATGTGCTCGTATTTACGGTTATTTTTTTTTATTGCTAGACAATATATCCATAAAAAATATTGGACTTATATTTGCTAGTTTTCTAGTAGATGTATTTATAAGATAGGTGCGGTGTGCGGGTGTGTTCTTAAGAGTAAGTGTGTGAGCGTCTACGTTTGTATCATGTTTTAAAGAAAGAAAATCATATGCTAAAAACTTATTTCGTTTTAAGTATTTTTCATGATTCTTTTTCTCAAATATACCCCTAAAGGTAGGAATAGTATAAAGAGTTTTCCGGGGGTGCTCGTTATACGGTGTGGCGATGGTATAATTCCCGAACCCAGTAATAAAACCGCTGGATGTGAATCCCGAGGCGGTGCTCCAGAGGCCGAAATCCACGTGCCACATGAGACGATATTTATTGCCCCCCTGTGAATCTCGATGCAATTGGCAGGGGGCCGGCAGAGGGCGTTGGTGAGCGTAATTTTTGAGCCGTTTGTTTACGGCGCGCTCTCACGTTGTTCATCGCGCTGTGAATCGGAGCATCGAAATCCCCAAGTAGCCCCCTCCTCCTCGGCTGCCACGCAAAAACAAACCCACACGCCGTACATTCGCTGCCACGCAAGCTGGCAAGAATTTTAGCGGGGCCCACCTGCTGACACTGGCGTGTGGGCCCGAGGATCAGGGCGACTGCGCGCGGCTGTCAGTGTCCCTGTGCGTCGCAGACTCGCAGGGGAGAAACCGCGACGGCGAAGTGGTGTTGTTGCTGTCCTCCTGCGGCACGCCTGACTAGGAACAATCAGTAGCTTAACCAACAAGATGTTAATTACCAGTGTTGATTCAAACATGTTTTTTTTGAAGATTTTGATTCAAACATGTCTCAAACATGCTTAACTCTCATTTTAGCTGTTTTGCGTTGTTTAATTTGAGGCTAAACATGTTTCTTTTTGTCTATTTTTAGGGGAGGGGAAACATGTTTCGACATGGCATTTTAGTACCAAACTAGGGCTAACTGGAACCAAGGTTCGTAATTCCGATAGATTATTTTAGTTAGTTTTCATACAAAGTTGATGGAAAGTCATCGATTTTTTTCCTTTGGTTTTGGTAAATTGATAGGACCGAATTTCACCTTGAAAACGGTAATGTAAGCCATGATTCGAGCCATAATAAATTCATGTAATGTTTTGTAGTGAAGAAATTTAATTAGATCATAAATTTGTCACTAAAATGTTTATCGAGTAGTATGTGTTTAAAGCTGCATGCTCACCGCCTCGTGGATAACTAAGTGTATTAAGTGTGTGGTGCATATTCGTCTTTCATATGATAAAGGACAAATATGTAACGAAAACGCTGATAATTTAAAATTCAATTGGGATTTACAACAACTGATGCACTAATGTGATACTGCAAATTATTTCCTCTGGCCGGTGATCAACGGCCAAAAAGCTCTCATAAGAGCAAGTCTAGTAGTACAGCCCACTACTAGCTCTAATTCATCTATAGCCAATCTAATAGCCAATTCATACAATAATTGCTTACTATGCTATTAATATATGGTCCCACCTGTCATACAAACAGTGTGTCTTGGAGCCCGCTGCTTTTCTCTCTTATCGTTTATATCATTAAAATATGTTTATAGTTGTCTAATAGTCTGCTATTGTACCTGCTCTAATAGTGGGTTCAGTAGCTAACTACTGTACGTTTAATTATTTCCTGGTGTTTTTATACACCCAAATCTAGCTGGTGGATTCTGTTTACACTCAGCTTTTCTAATTAATTTCCCTGTATAGTACTCTTATCTGGACTGGTTTCCTTATCGTGTGTTTTCAAATATGAAGACATTAGAAATGGATTTGACCAATTGAACTAGGTAGTAGAAACCGTTAAGCCTAACAACCATGATGATCATATAAAAATTCTGGAAGATCACCGGTGGCTTCTCAAATCAAATGCTCTGCCTTCCAGTTCTATAATCTAATACCCACCTGATATGCATAGCATGTGAACAAGAGGGCATAGGTGGTTACACTTACATTTTAATCTGTTTTTTTTTCTCAAGAAATCAAACAATCGAATCATGCATGGACACCACTTGCTTATCTAGAAGGCTGGAAGTTAGACACGGAAATATTTTCTAACTAAAACAGCCCAGTACATCAACTTAGGTGTAACTCTTTTTAAACTGCTGGGGCATGAAAGCAGAGCATTAGAACTTTCATCCTAATTATGGTGGAATTTACTCACATTTTTATCTTCTAATAGTAAGAATTGTTGGATTCTCAAATTAGCTATAAAATTATTAACAGGAAATAAATATGATAGGAAGAATACCTTTTATAAATGCACATAAACATGTATGCATTTTTCTAATTCAAACCAACATTTCAGAGTTTGCATTCTAGGTGATGTTATCTTATGACACCGGACACGAGCTAAATCATGATTTTCAAGGGCTAGTCATAATAAAACCAACACAGAGGCACCATGGCAAATAAGACCAATAAATGTTACACCGTTAATAATGTGTCGTAGCCGTTTTCAGAGTGTTTTTATATGATAGTAGTGTATTTAATAACTACACGTATACTTTCTCATGACGCTATGTTTAAAAGTTGGCGCCAATCGCAACTAAAAGTAACCTCATCCAATTATCTATTAACTTATTAAAGGAATAGAAAAAGGATCATCCACGTTCGCTCTCACGGCCTAGAAATTCTCACATTAATTGGAAAAAAAGAAAAACAGAGTCCATATAGAAATACAATTTAGAAATAGTTGAAATTCGAAATTAAAAAAAAGAAATATTGGAAGAGGAGACTAGAGTCCATATAGAAATACAATTTATAAATAACTGAAATTCAAAATTAAAAAATTAAGAGTATTAGAAGAATAGTATAGAGTCCATATAGAAATACAATTAAGAAATAATAGAAAATCAGAATTAAAAATAAGGAATATTAGAAATAGAGTATAGAGTCCATATAGAAATACAATTAAGAAATTATAGAAATTCGAAATTAAAAATAAGGAATATTAAAGGTAGAGTATAGAGTCCATATAGGAATTTAAAACTAACTATTCAGAATAAACATAATAGAATTAAAAGTAGAGTTTAGAGTTCGTATAAAAATACAATTTACAAATAACTAAAATTTAAAATTAAAAAAACATGGGAAGAAGAATATAAAGTCAATATATGAATATAATTTAGAAGTAACTGAAATTCGAAATTAAAAATTAAAGAATATTGAAAGATGAGTTTAGAGTCCACATATAAATACAATTAGAAATAATAAAAATTCAGAATTAAAAATAAATAATATTGGAAGAAGAGCCCAGAGTCTATATAGAAATACAATTCACAGAGAATAAAAATTCAGAATAAAAGAAAATCAAATATTGAAAGACGAGTCTAGAGTCCGTATAGGAATATAATTTACAAATTACTACAATTTGATATTAAAAATAATTAATAACTAACACGTATATAAAATACAATATGAATATTACACATTAGTAGTTTCGTAAAGTTAGTACAAAATTTAAAACTATGTTGTTATTTTAATATATTAGATTGAGAAAACATACATGCTATTATATGAGAGAAAATATAATGATGCTAGCCGCGTAATCTGCGCAGGAGTGCTGCTAGTTTTTTTAACACCAAAAAGAAAATTTACCGAGGTCCACAAAACGTTGAACTATCACTTGGAACACGGCAATACGAAACACAACAAAAACTGACTCGTCTGATTTGTAAAACCAGAGAGAAAAGAAAAAGGGGGAAAAGGAAGTTATAATTTTCTTGCCACCCCCATCACGGCTTCACTTGGCCTCGTCTATAAAAAAACACTCCTCTGTCTCGAATCCTTCTTCCTCTCCCTGCCCCCGATCGGCCTCGTCCTCTCCACGCCGCGAGCCCACCAGAAAACGCACACGCCGACGCGAGCCAATCAACCCGCCGCGCCGCGCCTCGCCGCCGTCGCGATGCGACCGGGCGGGCCGCCGAGCTTGCGGGCGGGGCTGCTGCAGCAGCAGCAGCAGCAGCCGGGGACGCCGGGGAGGTCGCGGCGCCGGCCGGATCTCACGCTGCCGCTGCCGCAGCGGGACCTCACGTCGCTCGCGGTGCCGCTGCCGCTGCCGCTGCCGCCGTCGTCGGCGCCGTCGTCGACGTCGTCGTCCGGGTCGTCCTCGCTCGGCGGCGTGCCCACCCCGCCGAATTCGGTCGGCTCCGCGCCGCCGGCCCCGCCGCCGCTGTCGGAGCTGGAGCGCGTCCGCCGCATCGGGAGCGGCGCGGGCGGGACGGTGTGGATGGTGCGGCACCGCCCCACGGGGCGGCCGTACGCGCTCAAGGTGCTCTACGGGAACCACGACGACGCCGTGCGGCGGCAGATCACGCGCGAGATCGCGATCCTCCGCACCGCCGAGCACCCGGCCATCGTGCGGTGCCACGACATGTACGAGCAGGCCGGCGAGCTCCAGATCCTGCTCGAGTACATGGACGGGGGATCCCTCGAGGGCCGCCGCATCGCCTCCGAGGCCTTCCTCGCCGACGTCGCGCGCCAGGTGCTCTCCGGGATCGCCTACCTCCACCGCCGCCACATCGTCCACCGCGACATCAAGCCATCCAACCTCCTCATCGACTCCGGCCGCCGCGTCAAGATCGCCGACTTCGGCGTCGGCCGCATCCTCAACCAGACCATGGACCCCTGCAACTCCTCCGTCGGGACCATCGCCTACATGAGCCCCGAGCGCATCAACACCGACCTCAACGACGGCGCCTACGACGGCTACGCCGGCGACATCTGGAGCTTCGGCCTGAGCATTCTCGAGTTCTACATGGGCAGGTTCCCCCTCGGGGAGAATCTCGGCAAGCAGGGAGACTGGGCCGCCCTCATGTGCGCGATTTGCTACTCCGACTCGCCGGCGCCGCCGCCCAACGCCTCGCCGGAGTTCAAGAGCTTCATCAGCTGCTGCCTCCAGAAGAACCCGGCGCGGCGGCCATCGGCGGCGCAGCTTCTCCAACATCGGTTCGTCGCCGGGCCACAGCAGCAGCAGCAGCCGCAGCCGCAGCCCCTCGCACCGCCTCCGTCATGATGAATTCCGATGGGATTCCGGCGTTGATCCGGCTCGGCCATGGATGGACGGTGGTTTGGCATTGAGACGTGGGATCTAGGAGTGCTCTTCCTAGCCATTTTGGGTATTCAAGCCACCACCACAATTTAGTGATTTACCCTCATCATCATCCCCTCTCTTGTTGCTGTTGCTCCTGGAATTAAGCTCCTCTCCTCTCCTCCCCTTCCTCTCCTCAACTTTTCTTTAATCTCTTCTTCTTTTTTTCTTCTTCTTCTTCCAGTTAAGTTCATGTTCTTCCAAATGATCATCATATAATATGGGTTGTTAAGAAAGCAATTTCTTCTTAATTAATTTATTTTCTAAAATCATCATTGGAGCAGTAGAAGTAGTAGTAGTAGTAGGTGGTGGTGTCCATCTGCTCCAGTTGCAGGAGGAGGAGAAGATGGTGACAAAACAACATTGTGATGCTTTGCTGTGCTGGCTTCTTGGATTCTGCAAATTGTGGGGGGTGGATTGGATTGGATTGGATGGATCATGGATGGTTGGAGCAAGCAAATCTTGAAATGGGAACCAAATCAACTTTATTTTTTCCTCCTCCTCCTCCTCCTGAATCCTGATCCTCTCTCTGGTGGTTTTGATGGGAGAATGATCGAATGAAATCATGAATTGCTCTTTATTCTTTGTCTCACTTTGCTACCAGTAGGAGTAGTATCTTGCTTCTGAACCTGTGCTTTTCTTCTCTTCTCCTTTTCCCTTTCCCAGTTCATTATTTTTGGGGCCCCTGTAGGGATGGCACTACTACTACTTTGCATGCATCGATAGATTTGGGTCATTTTTTTTTAGCGTGACATCCTTAATTTTCACGTAGTAAAAGGAAAGCATGAAAAAGAACAAGAAGAACAGGGGACGCAACCGCGAAGGGCCCTCTGCTTCTGTTGTGCAGAGAGTGACAATTGCTTGCAAATAGATTGATTTGTAGGTCGGCGAAAGGGGCTGTACATAGGAAAAAGCGATGATGAGATGGTATGAGATGAGATGAGAGCAAGAGAGAGAAGAACCAACCAAGAGGGTGTCGCCTCCATCAATGTGGTGATGCTGTACGCAGGCCGTCCTGTGCTGACATGTGGGCCCGAATGGGCTGCTTGCTTCGTGGAGGTGTATGAATTGAGTTTGTGAACAGTGTGCATCTACAATAAATAGACACGGCCTTCTCATGTGTGTGTGTATGAGCTGACTTGTGATGATGATGCAGTGCACTTGCAGCAAAGAGTACAATGCGCCCCAGCTGAGAGGAACAATTCAACTGTGATTTCTAATGCAAGATTTTATCTAGTATAACTTTATAAATTACTTCTTTCGTTCTAAAAAGTTTATCTGTTAGTTAAAAATGAACCAGCATGATACAAAAGAAACAGAGGAGTGTGAATTACTCATCCTCCTATGTCCTATCTTAGTAGTAGGTTAAAAAGGGTGTTTAATTATCTCTCCCAGTGTACATGAACATGATGATGAGTACTTCGTCGTACCACGTATGGTTGCATGCGCAGTACTCCTCTGCTTATAATGCGTGATGCGGTATGTCTTGCATGATGCATTATTGGTGTAGTTAAGATGGCACGAGAAGTCAATGTTTCGTCCACAGATTACCTACGGGAAGTACATCCAGAGCACTCATTTATATTCGTTTTGTTACTTTTGTAGAAGCCCTGCTTATGATTCATGAGTACTCCAGTAGTCCAGTAGTACTAGTAAACATGGTTGTGAATATCACATCTCAAGAATATACTCCAGTGACTTGGAGGGGGACGTTGATTACAAGCCATTCCCGATCTAATGACTAGGATGGTGTCTATAGCATTAAATAAGGTGACACCTAGGATAAAAAATGACGTGGCATGTAAATAAATGAGAAAAAAGAAGAAAACCATGTCTTGAGACATGGTTTCTACACAACATCCAAGACATCATGTGAGATAAGGAGTATTAAATTTAAGTATAAAATATTAGTGTTTGCATTGGAAGAGCGGTGTCTAGTACTAGTCTCTTGATGATGTGGAGTTTATGAAAACTATGTCTAGTGTTTTGGGTTGGGAATGGTTTAAAGGAAACGGTTAAAACCTTAATCACCGGATAGGTGGCTCATTTGGTATCCTACAAACAAATTATAGTTAAATAATATTGTACTATGTCCGTCTCAAAAATATAGTACTCCTAGATTTTAACTATGTATCTTGATATGCTCTTATCTAAATTTATATCTACAAACCAGTAGAACGGTAGATATTAGTAGTATTAATAACCATGCCACTTTCAAAAGCAGGAATTTCAGAAAAATATAACGGCGGAATAAAAAGAAATTGATTGGCTTATACTTATGCTTGTAAAACATTGAATTTTAATCTTAATTTTGAATTTAATATACTGTTTTTATCATAGTTTATTTTATACTCCCTCAGTCCTAAAAAAAAGTCCAATTATAAAGTGTGTCCAGATTCATTTCTAGAATTAGACTTTTTTTTGGGATAGAGGGAGTAGCATTTGCTTTTGAGTTGTTAAGGGTATGTATATGTAGTACTAAGTTTTACTTACAAAATTTATTTGCTAATAAACGTTTCGGATAGTTAATGTCTTTTCACGCACGATCACGGTGAAGTGAAGTGGCCTGCGAATGGAAGCACGAAACGGAAGGACAAGAGAGGGGGAAAACACAGACACAGACACACAAGATCCTCGGCGGCTGCTGATTGGAGCGGAAGGACAGATTCTTCTGAAACTGAAATGATAGGTGCCTGACACAAACATGCCATGGCTGAACAGCGCCTACCCCTAGTAGCAGCAGCTGCAGCGGTAGCACTAGCATCCAACGCGTACGGGCACGCCTCGGCTGCCACTGTTTGGAAGTTTCGCCTCGGCGACGGATCATCATCTCATATGGATGCGGCCCTGCTCTGCTCTGACAGCAGTGAAGGCTACTGATGATGAATGCACGCCGCACGCTGCGTCATGAGAATTGCGGGTGTTCGCGTTCGATTCGATCGATTCTCTCGTGAAGTCATGAGATGTCGCAGTGCAGGGCCCCCACATTTGTGTATACTACTACTCCCTATATCCAAAAAAAACTTAACCTAACAACAAATCTCGACAAACATTTGTTCTAATAGAGATCAAATTCTCTTATAGCTTAAGTTTTTTTTTACGAAGGGAGTAATTCTGTTTAAAATATACTATCATTTCAGACTTTCAGTGCTATTTCTGTAGATTATCCTGTGTATTTTACTACAGTGGAGATTATTCACTACGAGCTGACTTGTTCTTTCAGCCCTTCATGATCAATTCAGTACAGACTTTAGTGGTAGTAGTCTTTTTCTTCTTTGTACTTACCGTTTAAAAAATTGACGAGTCTTTGTTGATTGTTGATGGAGTAGGAAATGGTCGTCGGCATGTCCTCTTCTTAACTACTCCCTGAACGTCATTCAGTTGAGTACTATTATGCAGCATGTCGCACATGATAAATTAACAGGAAACAAGTGTAGCTCAAAGATATGAACAGAAGAAATCCGGTCCAGATGATAATGTAGCTATGACGGCTGAACCTGTATAAGACCAGATCTTTGGTGGCCCTTTTTCCGAGCTTCTGGATGAACTGTCAGCATTTTGATTAGTTTTAAAATGTCAGGTCATTTACAAACAACAGGAGGATCAAGAAACGATCGACAACTAGTTTACAACCACACCAACATGTAGGCATGAACATGGCTCTGTCTCTGCATTAACAAACAGTAGCTTCCTACTCAGATTAATCAGGAGAAGCATTGGATAAAAATCATGCTTAAGTGAGCCTTGCAGTAACGCCTATTGCAGTCGTAGTGCAAAACTCAGGTCAGCTTTAATTTAGTTGTAGTTGAGCCTTCGTCCCTGCATGGCTTGCTGGCTCGTGTCCGCGTCGTACGACGACCTCCCTACGCTGTGCTCAATCGCCATATCCTGGTGATTAATCAGATGCAGCAACAAAGATTCAATTGATGTTCTTGCTTGCAAGTTGCAACGAGATTTGCAGGAGATGGTGGATGGATTGATCTTACGGTTTGTCGATGAGGTTGATGCATGGAGGAGTTGCTGTTGTAGGGCGAGCTGTGCATGCTGCTCCGGCCGCCGCCGCTCATGGTGTTGCAGAGCTGCATGTTGTCCTCGCCGAGGGCCCGGAGGCGGTTGAGCTCCGGGAGCACGACGGTGGCGAGGTCGGGGCGGTCCTTCCGGCGGAGCTCGCAGCAGCGGATGGATATCTCGGCGAAGCAGCGCGCCTCGTCGACGGGCCAGTCGTGGACGGCCGGGTCGAGCATGTCGACGATGGTGCCGTGGTCGAGCGCGCGCGCGACGTGGTGGGTGAGCCCCATGGGCGGCTTCGCGGTGACGATCTGGAGCAGCATGACGCCGAGGGAGTAGACGTCCGACTTGACGCCGAGCATGCCCGTCTGCTGGTACTCCGGGTCGATGTAGCAGAAGGTCCCCGCCGCCGACGTCATGTGGCACTGCGTGACGCTGTCGGCGACGGAGGGCGGGACGAGGCGGGCGAGGCCGACGTCGCTGATCTTGCTGACGTAGTTGCGGTCGAGGAGGATGTTGCCCGGCTTGAGGTCGCGGTGGACGAGCGGCTCGGGCTTGGTCTGGTGGAGGAAGAGCAAGCCGGTGGCGATCTCGGCGGCGATGCGGAAGCGGTGCTGCCACGGGATGACCGGGCCGCCGCCGCGCCGGAACAGGCAGTCGTCGAGGCTGCCGTTGGCCATGTACTCGTAGACGAGGCAGCCGTACTCCGGGCACGCGCCGAGGAGGAGCACCATGTTGGGGTGGCGGATGCAGCTGAGCACCTCCACCTCCTGGTTGAACTGCGACCTCCCCTGGGCGGCGTCGGGGCGGAGCACCTTGATGGCCACCGGCGTGTGGTCCAGGTGGCCCTTGTACACCGGGCCATAGCCGCCCTCGCCGATCTTGCGGCCGTCGGCGAAGTGCTCGGTGGCGAGCTCGATCTCCTCGATGGTGTACTTGCGGTACCGGACCGCGCCGCGCGAGCCGCCGCCGCCCATGGACTTGAGCCGCTCCTCGGTCTCCTTGAGCGCCTTCATCTCCGCGCTGATCCGCTTCTGCGCCTCCATCTCCGCCAGCCGCTGCGACGCCTCCGCCGCCTCGATGGCCGCCCTCGCCTTCGCCTTCTCCTGCTCGATCAGCGCCATGGCCGACTCCTCCGTCAGCCGCGTCTCGTGCGACCGCTGCTCCTCTTCCGTCTTCCAGCGCTGCAGCTCCATCGCCTGCACGTATCATCAAACACTCCATCACATCAACTCATCTCAACTTCCAACAAACCAAATGTAACATAACACGGGAAAACTCAAATCACAGGATTGAGAAAACGTAGAAATAGAAAAAACATAAGATTTTGATATGGATGTAAGCAATGTTTTAAATAGCGGGCTAAGACATTTAGCGATTATCTTCTCAAACAGCTATAGCGGCAGCTATAGCAGGCTAAATGGAGCTATAGCGGCTAAATTGTACATGAGTGCAAATAGCTAGAACCCTTCTCAAACAGCTATAGCGGGAGATAGCGGCAGTTTAGCGGGAGATTTAAAACCTTGGATGTAAGTATAAAATAGAGGATTGCAAAACACAGAAAAAAAATATAGGAATGACCGTTTGATTGAACCACATGAAAAACACAGGAATTGGATGAGAGATAGACTCAAAGTAAAGTTACCAAGGGGTTGAAGCTCTTATTAAATTCACTCCAAAATCTTTATAGGATTGTCCATTCCATAGGAATTCTAAAAGATTGGATAGGATTCAATCCTTTGTTTCAAAGGGCTTCATAGGAAATTTTCCTATAGGATTGAAATCCTCCAAAATTCCTATGTTTTTCCTCCAGTTCAAAGGGGCCATAAGGGAATATTTCCTCATTTTTGCCTGTTATTTAAAAAGTCATTATTTTTTTTCAAAAAATAGTATGATAGTTAATATGTGATATGTCACTTCACAAACATGTAAATTCAAATTCAACTTATACAAGTAGAAACAAAAATATTAACAAATTTGACTATGAATAGAGCGCCTAATTCACGGTTAAATTAGTTATTTTTGTTTCGAATTATATTAGTCGAATTTTAACTCGTATGTTTGTAAAAAGATATATCATATATTGATCTATCTCGATAAACTTTTAAAAAATTTTGATAAATTTTTGAACGACATGCATAAAAGAGGGGATGTCCCCTCGAGGTAAAAAATCCACTTCCCCTAACATGGGAAAATGTGATTGCATTGCAAAGCTCAAGTTCTTGGTTAATACATTCATCATTCATCATTTCACTAACCTTCTGTTTTGCCGTGAGAGCCTCCTTGCACGCGGTGCTGTACATGTCCATGGTCTGCTTGAGCTCAAGCCGCAGCCGCTTCATCTCGGCCTCCATGTCCTCCTGGTATATGTACGTTCGTGAGAGATCGATCACAACGATCGATCATGGCGACGAAATCTCATCTGATGCAAACAAAAATCTAGCCTGTAGCTAGCTAGCTTGCATTATTGTGTGTACCATGGGAAGGGAGGAAGCGAAGGAGGAGTTGCTGGACTGGGAGTCGCTGCCGAAGGAGTCGCCACCCCACATGCTGGGCGGCCGCGTCGCCTCGAAGCTGTGGTGGTCGTGGGCGTCCGACCCGGACGACAGCCGCGGCGGGTACCGGTCCAAGCTCCGGCGAGGGCCGGAGCTGATGAAGGAGATGTCCGACGACTCCGGCATCGAGTAGTCCGGGAACGCCTTCCTCACCGACGTGTTCGCCCCCCTCGCGAACGGCGACCTGTCTCCACACAAATGCCACAAGCTTAGCTTCTTGTTTCTCATCCATTCTTCCCCCCTAGCTTAAGCTTACGGAAAGAGTTTTTCTACATCTAGGTGTCAGCACCCGTTATTTGTATACTGCTCAAATAGTTATAGAAACTAGCTTAAGCTTACGGAATGAGTTTTTCTACATCTAGGTGTCGGCACCCGTTATTTGCATACTACTCAAATAGTTATAGAAAAAAGATTTAAAAAATAATATCAATTAAGATGATATAATTTTATAGACAAACATACAAGACATCTAGACTAAATCAGATAGTAATATTATGTTCCTTAAAAAAAGATATATACTACATCAATTTCAGGTTATAAGACTTTCTAACATTGCCCCCCCCCACACATATATATTTATTACCATATATATGAATGTAGGCAATGATAGGAAATCTTATAATATAAAACATTATAAAACAGAGGAAGTAGTTAATATTACATGTACAATGCATATAAAATTTGTTATTTTTATTTCTTTATATGTAAATCAAATTTATATTTGCAAGTTTGTATAATGTTTTATATACACAATCTATCTCGTCAAATTTTATGATTTTTTATATTATTATTTAAACCGCATACATACACCTAGGTGTCGTGACGTCTAGGCATAGAAAATACTTTCCCCTCGACTTACATAATGAAGTTGTCCTGTATCTTCGGTGTCCCGGCGATGTCAGGTCTCGTCGTGGACGGAGGAGGCGGCGGCGTCCATTTCTGCGTGGACACGTTATCGGGCTTGGGGCCCTGGATCATTGTGCGGAGCGGCGAGACGGCCGGCGCCTGGCGGACGGCCTGCCGCACCGACGTCACCTTGCCGCCTTTGGAGACGACGTACACGGTGCTGAAGTCCGGCGCCGTCTTGGAGATGCTGCTCGAGATCTCCGCCTTGAATCTTTTCAAATGCCACAAACCAAATTCACCCCGGTTTCCTCGACAGCTGCTTTTTGAGAGTCGATCGATCGAGATGAGATGAGTAGACTGAATTGGTTGGTTGGTTACCTGACGAAGCCGCCCCTGGCGGTGGCGCCGACGACGAGCTTCTCGATGGCGGCGTGCGCGGCGAACTCGACGATCGCCTTGGACACGTCGTGGTCGTCCAGCACCACGTCCTTGCAGTGGATCTGCGAGCCCAGCCACGAGAAAAACCCCCATTAGTTATTGCACCACGCCATGCTGCACCGTACGAGAATGGACGCGTCGCGTTACGTCTTTCCGCGTGCAGAAGCAGCGGAACGGGAGGAACAGGTCCTTCATCTGCGGGTCCGACGGCTGCTTGTACCCGGCCGCGTCCTCCACGCCACCTGCACACGCGCGCGTGCATCGTCAGAGAAAAACTTGAAATCCGACGAGAGATTTCAGCGGCGGGGGTCCGGGGGATGCAGTGGTTGCCTGAGGAGCCCTTGGTGTGGACGTGGACGAGCACGATGGTCTGGCCCTTGTGGGCGAGCGACTCCGTGGCGTACTTGAGGGCGTTCTGGCTGTTCTTGTCCTTGTCGATGCACACCGCCACCAGCGGGTACCCGCCGCCGCCGCCGCCGCCGGGGTCGCCGCCGTCCTTGCCCATTGCCAGGGCTAACCGATTAACCAATTTAGTTCCCCCTTCCTCGTTGCTCTAGTGCTCGAAGCTTTTTGCTATCCTGTACTAGTTCCATGCCATTTTCCTTCCTGCGCACAGCTCTGCTACCAATGTCTTCAGAAAAACTCTGCTGGTTGATTGTTCATCCACTGAAAGATTGAAATGGGGAGGGAAGGCCATTGTTCATGATAGAGCATGGGGATCTCATTTAGACCTTTGCTCCTGTTCCTCTGACCTGTATTGACTATTAATAAACACGTCCTACTTGGAAACGAGTTTAAAACGCTTATCTTGTTCCTTGTCTTCTTTTACCTGCTGGGTTAACGGATGACCACCAATGCTTCCTCTCTCCTTTTTTGGCCTACACTACAAAACAGACAGCGATGGTATATATATACTGATGACAACAGATGTACAGATCATAGGATTATGTGTGTCGGTCTCAAATCATTGACAAGGGCACTCCTGCTTTATATTACCACTAAGCCAAAATTAACACAGAACCAGCAGGAGAATTGCATAAAGAGCATCTTTATTCAGAGAACTGCATATACAACCAGAGGCAGTCAAGTTTATAAAATTTATATGTACAAAAAATATTACACCGACATTTACACTATTAACAATCTAACACTTATCCTTACACAGTTACACTACAAGACAACAAATCAGAGGCACCCAGGCTCCGATAAATGATAACCTTACATCACGTGTGATCTAATGAACCAGGCATGTTGGTCCACGGGTGTCATCACCTAACTAGAGTGGTACAATGGAGTTAACCCACCGTATAAAAGGCTGTTATTTATCAATAATTCATCGAAATTTAGCTACACTAGAAAATTGTCTATCAAATGGTAGATTACGTCTTCGCCGTCTGAATTAACAGGATGGATCCTAACCTGCACCAAGCATCAGCTTACATCAAATGTTTAGAATTCTCTCTCTCTCTTAAGATATCATCAGATAAATCATGCGGGAAAATCCTCTCTCTTAAGATTGTGGAACCAAGAAGAAGAGAAATATAGTGAACCATGAAGGGCTATCTATCGACAACAGTATTTGTCCATAACTACTGAATGCACATAGAAGCTACTATAACATAGAAGGTCCTTACGCAAAACCCCAGCAGCCACATTGCCTTGCAGTTAATAGTTCAACTACCAATTACTGGTCAGTTATCAGTCTTAGATTATGTTTCACAAAAAGAATCTGCAGGAGTGCCGATTATATTATTCAGTAACTATTGGCAACAGAGGTGCGGGACTAGCAGAAGATACCTGGATATTGTGGTGGGCATTGTATCTTAGCCAGCTCTTATGAAAGCATACATCAACACGTTCCCAGGGAACTTGTGTAAGGCCATGGATCATCACTTCTGTAACAGTAGGAGTAAAGTCTCATTGCACAGCTAGCAGGAAACATAGAAACAAATTTAAGTTCGTGGGTTTGTTATAGATGCCTCTACTATTAACACCATTTTAGTTCGATGCGTCAATAAAGCTTATGTGCACTTTACACAGAGCAAGAGTCTCCTGAATTTAGAGAGCATCAAAACCAAGCTTGCCTATTGATATATATATGTTATAGTTATTCTTACCTTCCATGCTATCTGTAAGTGAAGCTTCTACAGATTCCTCTTGCTGATGATACTCTGAATTTCCTTTGTCAACATGGATAATATGTGGATACTTTTTATCACTTGGTGTTAACTGCAACTGAGATGCATAAACAGGCCAGATTATTAATGTAGTGAGCATAAAAGCACAGCAACATTGTACTGCCTCCTAAATTGAAAAGGTTAAATGGTAATTTACTTTAGGTAATTCGTGCTGACGCCGAATTGATGATGTTCTCCAGCCAACTATATCTTTACCAACATGTTAAGGACACAAGCAACCAAAGTTGCCTTGAGTTCAAGAGAATACCAAAAAAGGAAAAAAAAAGTAAGTAAAGTGGGACATTGGTAGGATACGATCATATGTTACATTTGCATAGGCAACACGGCGCTTAAAAGAGCGCAGCGCAGACCTGCACAAAGCAACAACATGTCAAGCATGGTACATGGAAATAGATATGTTATACATAAAAATATAGTAGATTGCACCAATTGCTGGATATGTACATGAATTTTCCATCATCACAGTCTTCAGCCATTCGTAGGAGAAGTGGGGGCTTCCCATCATCTGAGTCTGTAAGGAATAAATGTTTCCCTGTTCTCCCAACTATAAAATGTGCAGTTACTGCAGCAGTTCGCTCCAAAAGTGGAACACCAAAAAGGAAGGGAAGCTGTCAAGAACACAAATGAAAGAGTAGGATCAGGTTTATTCTATTTATTCATACTATTTTCTTATTGAATTCATACGTACAAAATCCCAAAAAAATTATCAAGGAAGGTTTAACGAAGTACTCCATGAGTTCAGAGCTGAATAAAAATCAACATGGGGTTCAGTTTACGGAATGTTTTCCTAGATCAATAGGCCATATGATATAAGTTTGGTGGTTACAAGGTTCTAAGGATTCAAATTGAGAATGCAAAAGCTAACAATCAGATGAGAGATAAACATGTCAAACACACAACAAACACATAATCTGGACAACTTACTTGTTTATTCCACCTTGATCCCAAGTGTGGAGTAGCAACTGCAATAAAATTTATTGGCTCCAAACCAGCTATTTTACCACCATCAGATGTTCTCAGTTCATTTGAGAAGTTTTCTTTATCAAGAGAAGCCTCTTCATTTATTGATGGATCATACAGTTTTCCAATTGCATATCTTGTAACTAAACCACCAAGTGAATGGGCAACAAAAGAGATCTTCTGCAGGTTACTTCTCCTCTGAACAACTTGTCGAACCTGAGTATTAAATATTAGTGCCATTAGGCACCCTTTGTATTAAACTGCAACTTCATATAAAGTGCGATGATAAAGTGTTCTACTGATTACAGTGACCATGAACTAGTAGATGTATAAACAGTTGGTACAATGAAGTTGGCTGTACGCCTGTACCTCTTCAGCTAACCTTTCTCCCATCAAGTCGACTCCATCATATGTTAACTTTGAATGGTTGCACTGACTGCCTGTTTCAAGAAATTTAGTTAGACACGGAAGGTGTATGTTTATGTAGGCCGATCAACTATTACTGCTTAGGACATAGCAAATCAACTGGGCAGTATGAGGTATAGACATGGGAGAACAGCAACTAAATCTGGAGTGCAGCTTTGCAAGTGAAGTTTGGCTGCATCAATGCACATCATGCTAATATGGTACTTGCTCCGCAAATTTCAGACTGTGATTGAAACAGCTAGTCTTACGAGGAATTTCAAACAAGGTACACCCCAGCTTAACGGAAACTTGAGAGGGATTTCACACTATCCACACCCTGGTTAAACAGAAGCTTTCTGTAATCTAAATTGCACAAAGTTCACATCTTCAGTGCACAACCAAATCACGATTTTTTTTCTAACTAGCTTGATGCCTGTTTGTGGAAATGCAATGCATTGCATTTGCACTTCCAGATTGAAGACATTTTGTAATGTGCAGGCAAAACCAATTCCACAAGACCCTCTAGATTAAACACTTACACGGGAGCAAAATTGAAAAGCAGTAACTTTTTATTTTCAGATAATGGAAATGGTACAAATAAGCCAGTAACTAATCGAGTTGTATAAACTCACGATGCACGAAGACTTTCCCCGGCAGCCTCTTCACAAACTGCTCTGCAGCAAATTTCCAATCCGCCGAACTGCCCAAAGCACCAAATTATGCAATTAGCTAGTAATAGGAAAGCATAAAACAACACAATACTATGCCAAAAAAAAAGAGCAGTGCAATCGCACGCACACCTCCCGTACAGCCCGTTGACCATGACGACGAGGTGATCGGCCTCCTCATTCCCGGCCTCCTCCTCCTCGCGGTTCCCCGCGTCCCTCCCCTCGGCGCTCGCCTCCGCCTCCGAAGGCTGCGGCAGGGGAGGCGCCACGAAGCACCTCAGCCAGTTCGCCAGGTCCAGCTTCCCGCCCCCGGACCTCGTCCTCGCCTTGCGGCCAAGCAGCAACCCTAGGTCGAGGCGGAGCCCCTGCAGCGACGGCGGCGGCGGCGGCCATCTCGAGATTCCGCGGCTGCGGCTGCGCCCCGGCCCCGGCGGCGAGCTCGGGGCCTGGCCCATCGCGGAGGCGGGCCGCCGGCCGCGGCCGCGGCGGCGAGGCGAGGCGGAGGCGGAGGCGGAGGCGGCGGCGAGGGAGCACGTGGCGGAGGAGGGGTTGAGTCTGGAAGACGCGGGCATTTCCGGTTGGCTGCGAGGTGTGTGTGGGGCCCACATCGACGGTTCCGAATCGCGGAGACCTTTTTTTTGGTGGAATGGACGGTGGTGATTGGATGGTGGATTCGCATCGAGCGGCTGGGATGCACTGGGGCGTACTGGGTGGTTGGCTTTCGCGGTCATTGAATTATTGCGTGGGCCGCTACGAGCTATTGGGCTTGAGGTGTATTGGACTCTTGGGTTTGGTAGTAATGGGCTAAAGGCCCATCAGAGATTGATCCAGTCCAATTCACAAACGATTTTGCTAAATATTTGTCGAGTGATTTTTTTCATAGGATTTGACGTTTTTCTAGCCGCACGATGTTTTCCAAGATTTGCGCAAAAGCAGGGTCAGTTGAGTCCATGACCGAGTCAACCTGACTTTGTATTGATGGATTTCTGTACATCACGCATATCAGTAGCCATTTATTTCTTCGCTCTATTTCTTTCTTTCTTTTTCTAGTACCAAAATTTACAATGCACTTTGTACTAAAATTACAATACACTTGTACTGAAAATACAGTGCACTTACATGCCATATCTACTACTTTTACAAATGTAATTTTAGTTATAAAGCACTGTAATTTAGTTATAAATACAACATTTAACACTTCAAATATCTACATGGTTTCTCAAGCAATGTATTTGTACTAAAACGACAAATATTCTAGTTAACAAAATTTACAGTGCACTTGTACTAAAATTACAGTGTACCTACATGTCATATCTACTGTTTTTACAAATGTAATTTTAGTTATAAAACACTGTAATTTTAGTTATAAATGTAACATTTGTATTAATCTTTACTGAATACTACTGTACTAACAAGCACAATCACAGGCTACCTGGACGGTTTATCTGTACTGTTTTTTTTTTTTACCGTTGGATGCAGATCTGAGGGGAGAAAAAATTCGGGTGATTTTTTCTTAAAAATCACACGACAAATGTCTAGACAGTCCCTATAAATGCTAATGAATATATATATATATATATTAGTGTCTAGATTTATTAGCATCTATATGAATGTGTACAATGCTAGAAAATCTTACATTGTAAAACGGATAGAGTAGTACTGTTTTCAACAATAGTACTTTTTTAAGAGAGAGATAGTAGGCACTGTTTGCAGCAAATCTCTACAATTATAGTATTCTCTCCATTCTAAAATACAGTAACTTAAGATCGTGTAGTACTAGGATATGATCCTTTTAGTCATAGGTTGTTATATTTTAGAACGGAGGTAATACTAATTTGTACATGTTTTATTTTCTCAAAACGATGAATATAGTATGAGTATGAAATCCAGCCCAATTTGCCACTGTTTTTGCTCATTGTTTAATGCTGCATCGATCAACAGCAGCAGGAAACGAACGAAACTTCGACGTATTCGCCGACTGATCTTTTCGATCTAAGATGTGGTCTAGCACGCATACCCACATGAAAGCATGTGTAGCCACTTCGTCGGTCGTCACAGTGCTTCTACTTACACAAAAACCCTGCCAAAAATGAATTTTGTAAGTGACACTGACACACTGGAAAACCGAAACAAATTGAAGCCAGAAAACTACCCTTCTCCAGCCGTTTACTTCAGGGTGCAAACTGCAAGTTAAATTCCATCCTAGGCAGGCATGATTTGACATCGTCACTTGCTCCATCGATTTCCCAAAGGTGTCAAACCGACCAATGGAAAAGACTCGAATAATATACAAACTGAGACAGTACTGAAAATTGCAAGTCAAACAAGAACCGGGACGTCCTGTCTCACGCGCGGCCTGCATGACGCCCTCAATGTACGTGCCCCATCACATGCAACGATTCTGCGTCGATCGATTAATTCTTCATGAACTCTGATTCGATCAGTAGATCTATTGTACTTCCAGTTGCAGATTAAATCTTAATTGTCAACGCTGTTTGTGCAATAATCTTCAGCTCGCATGCGTATATATAAACAACTGCAATGGTAAGGTAGCCTTTGAAGCCTGCAATTAACCAGTTAGCTAGCTAAGCTAGGAGCGACACTGGTCTTGAGCTAGCTAGTGTGGTCGGCCATGGAGTACAGCTCAAGGAGGGTCTCCTGCTGCGTCGCGCTGGCCGCCGTGCTGCTCCTGTCGTCGCGCACGCTCGGCGGCGCCGCCGGCGGCGCGCCGCGGCGGCTGCTGCAGATCAGCGAGGCGCAGCAGTTCGTGGTGCCGCAGACGCACCTCCGCGCGATCTACGGCCTGCACCCGCTCAAGTGGAGCAGCGACCTCGCGGACCTGGCGACGCGGTGGGCGGACCAGTACAAGGGCGACTGCGCGGCGGCGTCGGCGGCGTCGGCGGCGGGCGGCGTGAACGTGTTCCGCGGCTACGGCGGCGAGGCGTGGCAGCCGAGCGACGCGGTGGCGGCGTGGGCGGAGGAGGCGCAGCACTACGACTACGGCGCCAACGCGTGCGCGGCGGGCAAGGAGTGCGGCCACTACAAGCAGATGATGTGGCGCGACAGCACGCAGGTCGGCTGCGCCACCGTCACCTGCTCCTCCGGCGAGACGCTCATGGCGTGCCACTACGAGCCGCAGGGCAACATCATGGGGCAGAAGCCCTTCTGATCCACGGGCTAATCGTAATTAGGATCTACCCGGTCTTGATATGCTAGTTAATATGCTTTGCATTAATCTTGATACGTACTATAATTTATCTATGGTTATTAGTTGGGGCTGAATTAGATCGAAGATCGATGCTATGATTTTTGGTCGTGCGTTTTGTTTATGCCATAAGGATCAAATCTATCTCTTCGAATATCATCGATGTCATCAGCTCTTAGCTAGTTTTGTTCGATTTTTTCATTCTGCATGACGCCGCTTATGAGCTTATCCAGGTAATACTGGGCAAAATGAAAACATACATTACTCCTTCACTTCAAAAGCTGATCATCCAGATGTATCCGTTTTGCTCTGTGTCTTCATGCCTCACCGGTGTCCTATATAAGATCAGCCATACCAAAATTTAAATTTTAAAGTTTTTTCATTGAAGTTTATTTTAGCGTTAGTTTTTAAATCGCTAAAGACGTATCCACAAAACTTTTACTATAATTTTTTTTGGCCTAATTAACAGATGGAGGCTTCACTCGAGAAACGCAAATCGTTTCATTGGTCTGAGAGGCTGCGTATTCCTTCTATTGGGCCGGAAGCGCACGACTATGGCCCAAATCCCCTAAACCATTAGCCTTTTCACTGTTTTCACCTTCCGTCCTTCCCTCTAGTAAAAAACAGTTCCGACAAAACAATGGCGCTCTAGTAAAAAGGTCATTAGATGTAACGAAATGTATAAGAACTTAACCACCAGTGAGTGTATTTACAGTGACAGTAACTCAGAAATGCAGATTGCACACACCTGATTCCTGAAACTTTTATTCAGCAGCTGTACATGCACATCTCATTCCATCATTTCCATCCAGGACAATGCTGACAAACTCTGTGGTATCCTAGTGTACTGCTCATTCAGTACGGCCTCTCGCCGACGACGTTACCCGGCGGGTAGTAGTTGCAGGTCATGAAGACGCCGCCGTCGTCGCAGGCGACGCGGGCGCAGCCGACGGAGGTGGTGCCGCGCCACACGATCTGGGTGTAGTGGCCGCACTCGCGCCCGGCCGCGCACGCGTTGGCGGCGTACGAGTAGTCGACGCCCTCGGCGGCCCAGTCCTTGACGGCGTCGCCGGGGCGCCACGCGCCGCCGGCCCCGCCCCAGAAGATGTTCTCCCCGAGCGCGAACTGCCCCTCCGGGAACGAGTGGCGCAGCGCGCAGTCGCCGCGCCGCTGCGCCGCCCACCACCGCGCGTACGACTCCAGCCGCGGCGACCACGCCAGCGGCAGCTCCCACCGCGCCAGCCGCACCAGGTTGTGGTAGTAGAGGAACTCCAGCGACTCCGCCCACGCGCCCAGCGCGCCGCACCCGGCGCACTTCGCCACGGACATGTCGTACACCGTCGCGTTGCTGTACCCGAGCGCCGCCGCTGCCGCCTCCTTCCCTCGGCGGCCGCCGTCGGCGAGCAGCGAGTGGACGAGAAGGGTGGAAACGAGCAGAGCCACGAGCAGCTTCATGGCTTCGATCTCCTATTGGTCGCTGTGTTTGCAACGAAATTGTGGTTTGGGATTGGAGGAAGCAGTTATATGCGGTGGCTGATAGTGTAGTGTTTGTCTCTGGCACCCGTGACCGTGGGTGGGAGCAACTGTAGTAGCCATATTGATGGTATTTTTGTCCACATTTTTGACATCTCGAGACATCGTTTCGATCATGGCTTGTTTGTATGCAAATGCGGGTTTGTTTTGGTTATCACAAAGGCCACCAAGACTTTCACGGATTTGATTCTGTGAAGAAACCTGAAAGAATCGTTGCTGACGAGAGATCGTCGAACATACGGGCCATGATTGATTGATGTATATACTGCACTACAGATTTTTCAATAGTTCATCAAAATCTGTTGATGAAAGCTTGTTCTCCTCCTACCTTGTTACCTGTGAGCTCGCCCGTGACGATGAATGGCCGCTTCTAGATACTTCCGTGGTCACGCGCGAGCTTACAACAAGGTCCAGGGACTCCAGACTTATGATGAATCGGTAGCACGGCCGGTCGGCCGGGCGGTTTGCCATAGATTGCTTCTGCGCGGCAGGCGGCACATGCATGTGGTGGCCGCAAGGCCCCGCAAACGGTGTAACCCACCACCGTTGTCACAGGAGGCCCGGCCGGCTTGTCGTGTACTGTGTACGTACGTGTCCGCGGACATTTCGGCCGCTTCTGAACTTGAGAGAAGTTGAGATCGATGCATGCAACGGCTGCCTCGTCGGCTTCTGAACCTGACCACTCTGGGTTCTCTCTTTTCTGTTTCTCCTTTCGCAAACTTGCGCTGATGCGAACGTACGTGCGGCCCGTGATTGAGCACGAAAGTACGCGTCATGCGTGCGGCGGGTTGGACCGTGACCGCGGCGGACGTTCAGCCCGTTCTAAAATGCTCGGCCCGTTTGACGATTTGACTGGCTGTTCGGTACCCGGTTTCGGCTTTTGAGCCACCGCGCCCAGGCTCGTGCTTCATTTGACAGGCTGCGCTCTTTTTTCTGTCGTAGCTTAGCTACTCTTAGGCTGCGTTGGAGCGCAGGAGAAAGGGAGAAAGATGGTTTCGTTTTCTGCGCGCACGTTTCCCGAACTACTAAACAGTGTGTTTTTTAAAAAATTTCTATAGGAAAGTTGTTTTAAAAAAATCATATTAATCTATTTTTAAAGTTTAAAATAATTAATACTCAATTAATCATGTGCTAATGGCTCACCATGTTTTGCGTATCTTCCCAATCTCCTCAATCCCCTTCTTCTCAAACACATCCTTAATTTCGTTAGCACATCTTTTAAACGGTTAAACTGTGCATTTTACATGAAAAATTTTTATATAAAAGTTGTTTAAAAAACCTAATAAATATATTCACTATTTTTTATATATTAATACTTAATTAATTATATGTTAATTATGTTTCTCGTTTTACGTGTGGTTAATTAGCCGTTTCAAAAATCTAAAAGAAAAGGCAGCCCTTATACGTACTCCTCCTCAAAAATAAAATAAATCCAATTCTGAAATCGAATTGACTCAAGGGCCGTGTTTAGTTGTTTTGGTAAAAAAAAATTAACGTATACGAACACATATTTAAAGTATTAAACATAGACTAATAACAAAACAAATTACAGATTACGCCTGTAAACAGCGAGACGAATCTATTAAGTCTAATTAATCCGCCATTAGCAAATATTTACTGTAGCACCACATTGTCAAATCATGGCGTAATTAAGCTCAAAAGATTCATCTCACAATTTACATGCAAACCGTGCAATTGGTTTTTTCATCCATATTTAATGCTACACGCATGTGTCTAGACATTTGTTGTGACGGAAAAGTTGGAAGTTTGAAGGGAATTAAACACAGCTAAGATAGGATTTGGTTTAGATAGATGGAATAGGCCGCAGCTAGAAATATTGCAATTTTTTTGTGAGGGGCTATATTTCATTGTTGCCACTGAGTTGCCAGCGGCTGGAAGTTGTTATGTTATGACTTAGAAAATATAAATTCTTTATTTTTTGCCGGGATAAATTATAAGTTCTTTAAACAAACAGCATCTTTTATATTGTTAAGTCATTCCTTTTTTACAAGAATACAACATGAGACTACATTCAGAGAAAGTACACAAATTTACTAAACATACCACCACATATCGACAATGCCTATACATGCTAAGAACTAAACACCGCGTCAGGGAAGAGAAAGAGCTTGCTTCCACCGTTGCCGCTTTCAATTGGTTTTTGCCACATCCATCGCTATTCTCTCTTACCGCCTCCCTTGGTCTAAAGGAATTATTCTACCATTTAAAATTGGTGTATATGTTTTGCAATGAGGTTGAAGATGGAGACAGTTGGACGGAACTGCCTGTTACGAGACTTGAGTTCCTTCTCAAATTGTTTGTTTGGTGTCAATGTTGTGTAATGCCATTCGCGGTGCATTAAATGACGTATGTGTGATCTTAGGCAGCCACGTGGTCGTATGTTGTCCTATCCTTACGAGGATGCTCGTCCCTTTGCAAGGTCGCGCGAGTCTCAGTGGGCTGAAGAAACTCGTCAAGTCAAGATGCGAGAGGAACCATGTTGAAAAAGCCATGCCCCAGTGGTCCCCTCCTGAGCTGCCTTCGTCATCATCGATTTATTGTTGTCGTCACGGGAAATATATGGCGAGCCCCGTCAGATTTTGGCAAGCTTGGTGGCGTGGAGTGGCCACTGCCACATTTTCTCCCGCGGCTTTGGGAATGAGAAGGAGGAGATGACATCATAACGAGAAGGAGAGGTGATACCGCCTGATCTACTTCATGGTGAGGGAAGGGTGAAGGAAAGTGGCGCCAAAGGAGAGTGGCCGGCGAAGAGAGGGATGGAGAGACATAAATGGGAGGGGAGGTGATTTCATATTTCTTTATATTTTTTTGGGTGTTCAGTCCAAAATATTGTTGTTCCCTATAAATTGATAAAATATGAGGACTAAAATAGAAAACAATAGAGGGTTGGCTATGTTGCACTTTATAAGAAGGGGTGTGAATCATTAACGTATAATGATTTAAGTGTTAACTATTATAAACTAAGATTTACTTAAAACAAGAAAACTTATGTACTTAAAACAAGAAAACTTAGAAGGAGTATTTCTTTTTAACGAAATGCGTCATTTCACTAAGGGAAAACGAAAAAGTTATCACTGTTTCAAAAGTCCTTTGGATGGGCACAGTTGAGAAACATATTCATAACTAATGTCGTGTACGCGAGCTAGTGCCGTGTCTAGCGCACACACCTTTTCAAGCTCAATTTTGACCGCCCAAAACTTATCGAGCGGTAACTACTACTCCCTCTGTCCCAAGCTCAATTTTGACCGTCCCAAAACTTATCGAACGGTAACTACTACTCCATCCGTCCTAGAATATAGCAACCTATAACCGGATTCGTGGTACTAGGATAAGTCCCATCCGGTCCTAGGTTGCTATATTATGGGTACTAGGATACATCCCATCTGGTCATAGGTCGCTATATTCTGGGACGGAGGGAGTAGTAGTATGAAGAAGCTGCTTTTCGCTTTGGCGACTATCGTGTTTTCAGTGTCGATGCGGTTGTGAAGTCAGCGCTGCTAGGTCGCTTGGGCTGCTAGCTCGGCAACGATAACACCTCTTATGCGATGTCAGAGCTATTGTACCGCTTTTGTGTTTAGCTTGCGGCAATGTCCTGTTTTTGGGCTCCGCCGTTGTTAGTAGTTGTGTAGCTAGGTCTCATGCTTCTTTTGTGCGGTGGGTTTCAGTCGGTTTCTCATCGTGCAGTTTTATGGTTTTCGGATTCGATTTTCCTTATAAACTGAATATTTTTTTTTCTAAATATAAAAGCTGGGTTAAAAAAAAAACTAATACTAGTAGTGTACTAGCAGAAGCCCGTGTTTATTGGCCGGCCATGTATGGATGAATTCCCAATTTTACGGCGGTAAGCCCGTGTTTACTTGGAACGAGCAAAAAAAAGGGCTTGAGTACCCGTAAATAGACGCATTCGCCAAAAGAATCAGTGGCTGATAATTTTCCAAATATCACGCAGTCATAACAGCGCACACTATAAAATATTTAGGAAATACTATGAACGTCATTACTTACCTAAAATAAAATTGATTGGGTAGAAGTAGTATTCTCAAGCAAACTCTCAATCGTATAAAATCCAACCATTAAAATGTTGTTATATGGAAGCTTTTTAAACAAAACAATTATAAAGAGAGAACGTCAGCGATAATTGGCATGCATATATTTTTTACGGCAGAAAGTTTCAGCCCAACCCAACTGGTTGTGGGACACGCCCACAAGGGGATCGACATGTCAGTGAGAGAACGTGGGTCAGTTTATGGGTAAGAAATTATAGCTTCTCCATCACGCGGACTCTTTCGGTCTCTGTACATAAAAGAAGGGGACGAGTAGCGGAGTGGACGCCTCGCCCCGCCTATTCTTCCACCATCCAAAATCCTCCACCAAGCGCAGAGAGAGAGAGAGAGCCTCACACCAAACGGTGTCTCCCATGGACGACCTCACCGTCGCCCATCCCATCACCGGCGTCTACTTCCGGCTCGCCGTCCTCCCTCCCAGCGTCGACCTTCTCCTACCTCTTCCCTGACGGCGATGAGGGGAGGCAGTGGTTGACCACAGACAGACGTGGCTCACTCCCAGCCACCGCTCCCTGATGGGATGAGGGGGTGGCGGCAGCCCCGTGCCCGACCGCCAGCGTCGTAGTTGCAGAAGCGCCGTTGGGAGTTTGCTTGACCGGGCTCGCTCTCCGCCGGTGAGGTGGAGACGGATTTGCACGCGCTCTAGATCTGAGCGAGCGGCTGCAGAGCTTGTCTCTGGCTAGATCTGAGCCAGCGGCTGGCGGAGCCTTCATCCGGCTAGATCTGAGCCGCCAGGCTCCCTCTAGATCCGAGCTGGTGGAGGTCGTTCAGCTCGTTCTTCTCCAGGTAAATTACTTACTTAAGAGCCGATAATTTCTCTGATTTCTCCAAAGATTGCCCAAACGCATAGGCCCATCAGCCCATCACCAATCTTGCCACCGTGAAATGCACGATTCCGGCCTAGTATAATGCTAGCTGTTCTTACGGATTTTATCATGTGACTCGATTGCAAGCAGAACCACATTGGCCCATGCTTTTTGCAGGCCTCATTTCATCATATTTACCGCATTTTCAGCATTTCTACCTCGATGTTGTAGTGGGCTTGTAGAGATCGAGGCTGTAGCAAAGCATTGCGTCGTGATGCCTCATACTACTATCTATAAATAGTAAGCTTGTGATGGATTTTTTATCCTAGCAACCCAAAAAGTGGGCAGCGTGTAGTTGTAGAAAGCGACCTCATGGAGAAAAAGACACCACCACCCAGGTTGAAATCGCTCTGACCAATTTAGTCCACATCGTTCTCTTCCTCCTTTGATTTTGATCTTGGATAGCCACTACTGGGTGCATCTTTTCTCCTGCTCGCACTCTCTGTGCCCTGTTCATCACCGTGTTCTCGTTTTGTGTTAGTGGTGTGTGGAGTCTTTGATTGCTGTGTGTTTTTAAGTTTCTGCAGGATGTCTATGTTCTTGTGGGTTAAGTGGGGTATGTTCAACTTGGCTCTTTAGCCATCTTTGTACATCTTCACCTGCCTGGATTTCTAGTATCAACTGATGTTCTTGTAGTTTCTATATTGATCATTTTCAGAACGACCCTTGATTGCTGGCAAGTGGGTATGGGCACTGTTCTCTTTTCTTTGATCTGTCGTCCGTTCTGTAAATTGTGTTTGGAGTTTGTTATCTGTTGTGGTACAGATTTTTTTCTACTCTTTTGGACACGGTTTTTGTTTAAGATCCCTACTATGGCTGTTGTGGTACAGATTTTTTCTACTCTTTTGGACATGTTTTTTCTACTATGGCTTTTTGATCATGTTGTAAATTTGATCTTAGGGTTTTTGTGCTGTTGTTTTTTTATGTCTTCAAGTGTTTATTAGGTGTAATTTTTTTGGGATATTTTCTAATGGTTTTCTTTTATTCTTAGGTTTCTGATTTTTTTTTCAATGAATTTTGTTTTTGTGTGGTTGTTAAATTTGTCCTTTGTACTATAGGATGTTGCTTTACAGGTTATTGTAGTTTTCTTGGTATCTTTTGTTGATTCTCTGTTACCTTCAATTTCTGTGTGATCTGTATTTGACACTTAAGTTTGTTCTGGTAGTATTTCCGAGTACTACGTTAGTCTCAGATGTGATTCAATTTTTAACTGTTAATACTAATAATTCCAAGTGTCTGGTGTGATGTACTCTGTTACTGTTTCCTTATTCATTGTGTGGGAGGGGTTGGCAGTCTCAAATTATTATGTGTTCCATTGTTGTGTCGCTTCAAATTGCCAAAGGCTCCCGTATACATTACTCTTTACCTGCTGACCTGTAATTAGCTAGTATGTAGAAACAACATTCTTGAACATCCCTCATGCTGCATTGTACTGTTCATTTCCTTTTGTGGGATGTTGTCATGTTCTGTCTATATTAGGCCATTCTGGTTCGTGACACTTCACATCGCCTAAGGCTGGTCCTCTCCTGTGTTAACTAGCTATTATGTTTCTGCTGCTTTAGTATGCTTATGTTGGTTTATAGCTACCCTGTGTGCTGCTATGTAGGACCATGTGCCAGGTTTTCTGTTGTTTTTCTAATGTGTGACTAGCTAGTATGCTTTTGCTGGTTTGTAACTAACTTGTATGTGGCTGTGTAGGACCTTATGTCTTTGAACATGATTATTGTATATATTTTTAATGTTGTTAAGCATTTATGGTTGTATTTTATCAGAACATGGAAGTCTGTTGTCTCCTTTTGGTCGTTTCGTTACAGTTTTAAGAGTTGGCAAAACTGATCAGGAAAAACACTTATGGCTGATACTAACGTGAACCTGACTATAAATATTCATTGGTTCTTCACATGCAATTATTGTCCTATCATATTTTCAAATTTTTTAAAACACATGGTTTTGTATTCCTGACTGTCATATTTATATCTTTGTTTTGTAGTTATCTTGAGGTTCTGCAGTGCAACATGCCAGTTCAGAATCACGAAAAAATAATGGAAGATGCACTAAAGAGGGAGTTCCAACATTGCATGTTTAGTCACGCGCCTCCTCGTGGTATGGCCTACTTTTAGAAGACTGTTTGTACTAAAACATTAGCCTAACTGGGCCTGCCTATTCTTGAGATAATTTCTTGAAGAAAATGGATTTTATCATTTTCCCTACTCTATTATTGCTAAGATCCTGGATTTGCTCATTGGTTGTTGAAAGTTTGGTCTAAGAAGATTACATTCATTAATTGAACCTGTCCATATGAAAATTGACTTGGTTAACTGCAATAATTGCCAAAAATGGATTTAATCATTTTCTCTACTCAATTATTGCTAAGAACCTGGATATTGGTTGTATTGAAAGTTTGGTCTAAGAAGATAGATACGTGCATTGGTTGAAACCTAATTTGGCTTGTTAGTTGGATTGAACCTCTCCTTATGGAAATTGACTTGGTTATTATTGGCAGAAATGTACTTTCCCATTTATTGCACTGGAATTTGCTCGTTGGCATACTGGATCACCTTCATGAATTTGCATTTGCTTATTAGCTGTATTTGCTTTGATGAATTTGTAACTTTTCCTTCTTTTGCAGTACACATCCAGCAGAGCCAAGACCCACCTGAATTAGAGATCAACTTGGGTATGGCTGTTGATGATGGCGCGCCAGTGCTCCCCCATGGAAATCATGATAACCACGCGCACGCACTTCGCCGACTCCTGAAGCTTGGCATTCTTGGGGGACCTGATGGATGTCTTCGTGATGTGGTCTATATCTAGTAGATTTGTCTCTATGATTCCTGACTTCTAGCAGTGTGGTTTGTGAGTATGACTAATATGTAGCCACTATTCTGGGTTTAGTTGAGACTTGGGACATGATTAGGCACTTTCTGGCTAGTAGTAGAATGTAAGTAAGCGAAGCATGCCTGGTGATGATTGTAGCCGATCATCGAAGCTTTGGAAGTTGGATTCAGACTTGATCTGCTGCTGCTCCTTTCATTGGGAGTATGCCTGGACTTCCTTCTCAACAAGAGATTTACTTCATTTCGATTTTCAGCGGAGTACTTTTAAATTTCTCGCATTAGTAATCAGGCGATGCATAAATTTGTTTTGCCCATTGATTTATATGATCAATTAAGTTGACATGCTCTGAGTCTCAGTTGGATGTGCTGCTCTGAGTCTCAGTTGGATGTGCAGGGGTTTGCGTTATGCTGTTGTGGTATTTTACTGTAGTTGCCCAATGGTTTCACTTTTTCGGTAGGATGTGTAGAATTCTCTTTTTAGCCTGTGCAGTTGTGCTCGTGACAAGTGAAGTCTTGTAAAGATGTAACTGAACAGCGTAGTAGTTGCTTCAGTTTGTAGCACTTCTTTTTGTTATGATTTTAGTGAATTTGTTCATTTTGTTATGATTTACTGTTTTTTCCTTTTCTAGGCAACCTCCCAACTCCTGCTCGTTTCTCACCTTGCATGTTCGTAAGATCCAGTGCTCAATCATTCTGCACAGTTCTCTTGCAGTCTAGTGGATTATGTTCCACACTTTGACTTGGGGTGTGTTTAGTTCACGCTAAAATTGAAAGTTCGGTTAAAATTGAAACGATGTAACGGAAAAGCTGAAAGTTTGTATGTGTATGAAAGTTTTGATGCGATATAAAAGTTAAAAGTTTGAAGAAAAACTCGGCCTTGATAATGGCCTTGTTTGGATCCTCCGGGCTATTAAATAGCCCTCCAGAATCTTACTATTTAGGATTATTAAACGTAGATTACCGACAAAACCGATTCCATAACCCCTAGGCTATTTTGCGAGACGAATCTAATGATGCATATTAATCCATAACTAGCATGGTGGCCCGCGCAGATTGCGTGGTTAGCATCATTATATTTTCTCTCATATAATAGCATATATGTTTTCTCATCATATTATTCAAATATATTAAAATGACAACATAATTTTAAATTTTGCAATAACTTTACAAAACTACTAATGTGTAATATTCATATTATATTTTATATACGTGTTAGTTATTAATTATTTTTAATATCAAATTTTAGTTATTTGTAAATTATATATATTCCTATATGGACTCTAGACTCGTCTTTTAATATTTCTTTTTTTAAATTCCGAATTTTCTGTAAATTGTATTTCTATATAGACTCTATGCTCTTCTTTCAATATTATTTATTTTATATCTGAATTTTTATTATTTCTAATTGTATTTCTATGTGGACTCTAAATTCATCTTTCAATATTATTTAATTTTTAATTTCGAATTTCAGTTACTTCGTAAATTGTATTTCTATACGGACTCTATGCTCTTCTTCCAATATTATTTATTTTTCTTTCTAAATTTTTATTATTTCTAATTGTATTTCTGGACTCTAAACTTATCTATCAATATTCTTTAATTTTTAATTTTGAATTTCAGTTACTTCTAAATTGTATTCCTATATTGACTTTAAACTCTTCTTCCCATGTTTTTCTTAATTTCGAATTTAGTTATTTGTAAATTGTATTTTTATACGGACTATAAACTCTACTTTTAATTTTATTATGTTTATTCCAAATTTTAGTTAGTTTTAAATTTCTATATGGACTCTATACTCTAATTCTAATATTCCTTACTTTTTAATTCCGAATTTCTATTTTTTTCTTAATTGTTTTTCTATATGGACTCTATACTCTACTTCTAATATTCCTTATTTTTAATTCCGAATTTCAGTTATTTCTAATTGTATTTCTATATGGACTCTAGTCTCCTATTCTAATATTCCTTATTTTTTAATTCCAAATTTTAACTATTTCTAAATTGTATTTCTATATGGACTCTGCTTTTTCTTTTTCGCCGATTAATGTGAGAATTTATAGGCCATGAGAGCGAACGTGGAATCTCCTTTTTCTATTCCTTTAATAATATAATAGATTAGCGGCTGATTACTGTAGCATCACTATAGCAAATAATGAATTAATATACCTCGTTAGATTCGTCTCGTAAAATAGCCTAGGGGTTATGGAATGGGTTTTGTCAGTAATTTACGTTTAATACTCTTAAATAGTAAGATTCCGGAGGGCTATTTAATAGCCCTCCGGATCCAAACAGGGCCAATGTTGTTGGCGCACCAGCTCTGCAAGTCCAGATTGATAATGTTGCAGTCTAGTGGATCATGACATTATGTTCCCAACTCTTGATTGGCTGATTCCTTGTGTCACTCTTCGTGGTGAAAAAAAAAACAGCATCTACTCAAACAGTTAAAAATCTAATTATCAATGATTTATCAAATGCTTAGTTTGAAAAGATGATACTTGTAGATTTGTCTTGAAAAGTACGGTTATAAGCGGCAAATATTCATGTTCGGAATTTATATAAGTTATGTTATATAAAATTCATGGTCGGAATTTAAAAAATGACCAAACTTATTATAATCGGTAAATATTTATGACCCTGTTGTGCTCGTTCTCCCGCAGGCTGCAAAGTTCAGGTCCGTCTGCTAGCGCTTGCTGCTTTGGTCCAATTTCAGATTCGTGCTACTCCGGTTACCCTGCTACAAACTCACCCCTGCGACGTAGAGCCCACCGCCGGGCTGCTGATCCCGTGCTCCCACGGCGCCCGCGCCACCCTACTGTACTTCAGTACTCTCCTGCTTTCGGTTGCTCCTTCCCGAATTGAGATACAGTGCAGTTGCTATTGTGACACAATCTCAGTCCTCTATTTATTGATTTAATTGTTTAAATTGTGAGCTACAATAAAACTAGAGCTGTACTTTTTTCAAGTAAAAAACGCTACCGTACTTTGCTACAGTACTGAGAGGCATCTGGGCCATCCGTTTTAAAACCAATGATGCTCTTGTGACTGCTTAACTTACAGTCACAGTGGCCACTGCACTGGAACCGAATCCCTCCTTCCCTATCAAAATGTTGCCATTCATCGTGAACATGTGTGAGACTTCATTACTACTCCTACATCAAAGGCTTTTATAAGGAGATGCACTTGACAATACTATGGTTTCGATCCCGACATCCTGTATTCAATCCTCAATAAACTTATAATTTCTTCTTAAACATGTTTGGAGGGCGTCTCTCCCTCCAAAACTTTTGAAAAAAAATGCTTTCACAGAGACCGACCAATGGCATGGTTTTCAGACTTCCAATGAATCAAAAATATTTCACTAGCATTTACGATGAAAGTCTTTTTTTTTTACAGGATGAGTTGAACCGTCTGAAAAAAAAAAATCTTTCACAGATACCGACCAAAGGCATGGCATGGGCTCCAGTCTTCCAATGAATAAAAAAAAATTCACAAACATTTACAACGAATTTGAGAGAAAAAGTTACATGAGGGATATCCTTTCTAAGGGATTATAATCCTCTCCCCATTCTTTGGAAACGCCTCAAACGTCCTAATAAATTGTGTCAAACTCCTTCGAAATCCTTGTGTACACAAGTGTAGTGATTTCATGCCAACCATTTAGGAGTACATCGTAACAAGTAACAACAATGTTCCCCACGAAAATTTAGAAAATAATAATAATAAAGACTTTAACAAACAATTTATGGCATTTGCAAATACTGTGATCACTTTATATTGATTCTTATTGGCGATGATCTTTCCTCGTTGATCAGCCTCCTCGTTAACTCTCTCTCTTTGTCTGTACTTGGATACCACGTAGTTGGGTAATACTGACAATTCTCACATTTGACTTCATCCTCCAGATGTATATCTTCCAAATTGACAGCCGCATGTGCTAGACGTTTTATGAGTTTCACAAATTTATCCTTGATCTCAAAACCAACAACAGTGACCAACAGCAGATTGTAGTGCTTGAAATCAGAATCAATGTGCCACTCTATATTGTTTTTCTTGCAGTACAGAAGCTTCCTCATGACATCCGCTGCTGCCAAGCTGCCACAAGAGTGCTCTGTTACCTGTACGCGACGCACGACGACAAATTGCTTTAGTTGAGCATGCCCGTAAGTTTTAGAGACGACACATGTTTAATTGATAATACATATAAATATATTATTCCTTCTATCCTAAAATATAAACATTTTTAGAATAGTGACAAGCCAAACATTTTAAACTTTTATTATTAATAGAAATAATAATAATAATAAATCAATCATGTAAAATTGATGTTACTAGATGTATCATTAAACAAACTATTATAATATACAACTATTTTTATTTAAAACATCTTAGGGCCTGTTCACTTTGATACCATTTTCAATCTTACCAAATTTTGGTAAAGTTACCAAAAAAGTGGCAACATTTAATTTGCTACCAAATTTTGGTAACTATATAAGAAATCCTGCCAAAATTTTGGTAACAATGCCAAAATTTTGGCAATGCTAAAATTTGGTAAGGTTTTTTTTATTAAAGTAAACAGGCCCTTATTTTTATATATATTATTGGTCAAATTAGCATCTCGGAGACAGGGTTAGAATCTAAAAATACTTATATTTTAAAATAGAGAGAGTAGCAATTACCGATATGCGAAGCTCCTTTAAGAGGGGTGCAGCTTCTAACACAAACATCGTCCAAATGAGGTCACATTCCTTGTGAATCTTGTCCAAACATGCAATCCTCAGATTGCGGAGAAGAGGAGCCAGATGTTTCGGGCTTTCAGGTTGGAACCAGATCTGCACAAAAATCAGTCAGGACGAATCAACAAACATGACATTTCAAACCTGAAACAGAAACACACGTACGAGGAACAACCAATTCTTTTACATACCTTTTCACTCTCAAAAATCATTTGCAGTGTACGTGTGCCGGTGGTATTGACAAGAAGCTCGCTTAGCTTGAGAGTTCTGTAGTTAACTGTACCGACAGTGGAGAGTATCACTGTCCGAAGCTGTGGAACATGGCCAAAAACAAGCGGAGGTAGAGTCCGTGAAGGGAACCAGATGTTGTTGGAGACCTGAACCAGCCTCGGGAGCCACTTGAGATCTACGGTCTCGAAGTCGCACGCGTCAACGTCGAGGCGAACGAGCCGCGGGTGCTCCATCTCCAACGCCGCCACGTTCGAGCCAGCTGATGCGTCGCAGCTGTGCAAGGAGAGGATCTCCAGGTTCTCGCAGGCGGCGAGCACGTTCGCCACGTCGTTGGACCCGCGCAGCGTCACGCTCTCGACGCGCAGCCGCGTGAGCCCCGCGAACGCGTGGGGGCACCCGCCGACGAGCGACGCGAGCCGCCTCCCGTTCGCGAGCGTGTCCCTGCCCGTGCACTCGAGGGCGCGCTTCTCGCCCCTCACGTCGAACGCCGCCTCGCGGAAGCGGGCGCGGCCGCTCGCGATGGCGTCGTCGATGGAGCGGACGATGCCGATGGACTCCGCCCTCAGGTAGAACCGCACGAGGAGGCGGTCGATGGCGTGCTCGCCGCTGCGACGCGCGAGGATGGCTTTCGCGGCGTGCGCCACGGCGAGGTTGGCTCGAGCTTCTCGGGACAGTCTCGACGTGAAAGTGAAACCATCCTGATGATCATCATCCTGCTTCTTTCTGAAGGAGAGGACGTCCAGTACGATATCGGGCAGCGCGGCCGGGAGATGCCTCCACCGTTTAGCGAGTATCGCTGTTCTTACTGCGTCGCGTAGGTCGACACGTTTCAGGATGGAGAGCAGGACGTCGTCAGGTAGCCCGCTGAGCCGGTCCGCCATCGATGCATGCACCTAGCTAGCTTTCCACAGGAAGAGATGAGATTATACTTACATACGTACACTCGCTATCGATTCGATGCGAAGGTGAAGAACGGAAGATCGGAGGAACTCCGGCTAGAGCTCTCTATTTAAAGGGGTACACGTATAAGGACGTCCGTGTCCTATTCAAATTCTATGTCGTACAGTATACCCGATTCCGCATCCGTCTCGGAGATTAAGTATTTCTTTAGAGAAAAAAAACGTTGGAATTTGCTCCCTTCTCGCCTTCTTGGTCTCTTGTGAGATTTGGGGGCATTTAACTATTTGCCACTTTTAAGATATGATAATTAAAAATTTATCACTCGCTATCTATGTGAGTCCTCACATATTCATGATATGAGTCTAGTGGCAAATTTTTTATCACCACTTATAATACAATTGGTAGATCGATGCAGCAATAAAAATTGGGCTCGCGCAGGAAGCTACACTTAACTAGTTTATTATCCTTTTCTCTTCCTTTGTTTAAATATCTTTTTCCTAAATTAATTATCCGATTTATGATCCGGTCATACCATTGCATTCGTTTAATTAAATATTTACAACAAAATATCGTATGATTATATTTTAACAAGAGAAAAATGTGCGTTTCAAATCGTTAAAACTCAATGTTTTATATATGATAAAGATATGTTTCAGCATGTGCCTTTATCGTGTTTCACAAAATTCACGCAACTAACTACAACTACTATCTCTCCTCACCATCCATGTATACATGCATCCATTTAGCGATCTTCAAAATTATGTTCTTCTAAACTATTTATCCAATCTACGATATGCGTGATTATATTCTGATGAATAAAACAAATATGTTTCAATTCATAACACTCAATGTTTCATATGTGATAGTGACATGTTTCAACGTGTCTCTATTGTGTTTCACTAAAAAAAATAAATATTTCAGTGCATGATTTCCTCATTTCACCAAATATAACTTAATATTTCACCGATGGTTAGCTGAAATATTTGACCGTCTAATTTTTCAAGACATAATTGGAGGCTCGATTTATAGTTTCTTCCTTGAGATTTTGCTATATCTCGTGAGATCTGAATGGTGCGGGAGCGGAATTGCCACGAACGTGCAGGCGTGCAGCCCATATGTATGGTGGAACAGGATGAGATGTACGTGCGGTGTGTTGGGCCGTGATCGCGAGGAACGTACGTTTCTAGGCCGTTTGGGACACCACGCTCGGTTTCATGCTGCATCTCCTCTGGTTTGTGGGCTTCAGTGACTTGTGGGCGCCGCTGGCAGATTTCGGCGCGAGCATATGGGTGACGGCCTGTTAGGATCAGTTTTATACGGAGCATCGACAAACAAAACGACCAACGAATTTCTGCGCCAGTATATGGGTAGCCAGCAGGGGCATCTTCATCAGTGTGATAATTGCGGATCTCTTTTTTTTTATGTTATGTTTATCAATCAAAATTTAAATTTTCGACCTTAAATTTATAGTTGATTTTAAGGTTTTTCAATTGAAATTTATTGTTAAGCCTTTGCTTTTATATCGCTAAGAACACATATATAAAAGTTTTATTCATAAATTATTTTTCGTTTGCAAACGTGATGTTTCCCTTAGTATGCTATATTTGTTTGTTTGTTATTGTTACTGATCATTACATGGTTCATTCAATGTCACATGCTCCAACAGTGGCTGCATGGGGGAGGAACGAGATGAACAACGATGAACCCTGCAATTTGCGAGAGCACATGCATGTTCTGATGTTCCTTTGCCTATTGTCAAATCGGCAGGGCATTAAACTAGCGCCGCTGTCTTGTTGACATTTGCCACATGACAATGTATATCACAGCACAGATTATCGTGCAAATGTAAGGCGGACCATAGGCTGCAACTATGGCCTGGTTTAGTTAAAAAAAAGTTTTATAGAATTTTTTGATACATGCATGTAGCATTAAATACAGATAAAAATAAAAACTAATTGTACAGTTTGCATGGAAATCACGAGACGTATCTTTTGAGCCTAATTAGTCCATGATTAATCATAAGTGCTATAGTAACCCACATGTGCTAATGACGGATTAATTAGGCTCAAAATATTCGTCTCGCGGTTTCCAGGAGAGTTATGAAATTAGTTTTTTTTTCATTCGTGTCCAAAAACCCCTTCAGATATCCGGTCAAATATTCGATGTGATACCCAAAAATTTTCTTTTCACGAACTAAACACACCCTATATATTGTAGTACTGCAAGCTCTGCCCCCGAAATAATACTCACCAGATCACCAATTGACCGTTCCTTCCCTTCAGCTTTGACCCGTATAAACTGTGTATAAGATACGTATTGGCTGCACAAGACCAGAGCTGCAGAAGAAATACAGTAAATTGTATTAGTACTAGTAGCGACCAAAGGTCCAAAGCTAGGTAGCATGTGGACATGTGGTGTTCGCAGCGACCCAAATCACATCTGCTTCGCGTATGCGTAGTCTCGTGACGCCGTGATGCTGCAATTTTTGCTGCTAGATTCGCACAGTATAATTGTACTCTTCTTGCAGGCATTGTCGCGTATTTAACTCATCAGCTGCCACTGATACTACTCTACTCCACTATACTTCAGCTACGCATTCAACTCGACCGTTTTGGCGATCAATGCGCGAAGTTTTTGCAGCTAGACGACGCCGCAGAGTTAGAGGGGGAGATTAAAAACGGTTGGGTCGCATTGCATTGCATCGGATTCCAACTGACCATGATGCACACACCTCAGAGATTCAGAGTTTCAGACTTCAGAGAGAGAGAGAGAGAGAGAGAGAGAGAGAGAGAGAGAGAGGAGGCCCAGGCTCTGAGCGTCTTCCCGGTACAGGCACATGGATTCGCCAAATACGTACAGTAGCACTCATTTAACAACTCATCCGTTGGTCGTTTTCGCTTTGCAATACTCTGCCAACCGACCAACCACCAATCAGAGGCGACCAATCTCTTCACTTATAGCAAGTTCAATAGTATAGCCAACTACTAGCTCCAATTCATCTATAGTCAACTTAATAGCTCATTTATACAATAATTATATACTACACTATTAATACCTAGTCCCACCTGTCATAGACACACTGCGTCTTGAAGTTCATGCTACAGCTGGCTACAAATCTATAGCCCGCTACTCTTCTCTCTCCTGATTTATCTACTTAAAATATATTTGCAGCTGGCTTGTAGTCTACTATTGTACCTGCTCTAAAAAGCCTCACACACGCAGAGAGAGAAAAGGTGATTTCTGTACCACCTAGCCATTCTTCCTTTAATCCTTTTCAATTGTTCCATTCTTGCAGCAGCTCTGCATAACTCACATTTTGCCACTGTAAAATGTGTTCAAAAGTGGAGTACATAGTACACGTGAAATGTGCGAGAAGGGACGGGGAAAAAGGCTCATTTTGTTGCACAGAACAGAGTAATAACAGACCAATCAATTAGCTGATCATATTTCATTGTAGTTTCCCCGATCCTACCAATAACATCATAATATATATTTTGGTAGGAAAAAAGGTAAAAAAGCAAAAAAAAAAATGTTGCAGCGTGCAGTAGAAAGAAAGAATTATTTTGTACAGTTGTAGTACTCTTGTAACATCATCATCATCATCATATGGCAATGAATGAGACAGCAAGATTGGTTGGTTGCTGCGCTGCGTCGCCCTGCCGTGTGCCGCGGTGCTCCCGGCCGACCGGCAGAGCGGACCAAGGAAAGAATCGGTCACCGTCACCATCACCGGAGACGCAGCGGCGGCGGCGGCGGCGGAGGGTGGGTGGGCGGGTAGTCAGTAGGGGCGCATGCCGACGTAGTTGCCGGGCGGGTCGTAGTTGCAGGTGATGAAGGTGCCCCTGCCGTTGTAGCAGGCGACCATGGCGCAGCCGACGCGGCGCGTGGCGCGCCACATGATCTGGGTGTAGTGCCCGCACATGCCGCCGTAGCAGCTGTTGCTCCAGTAGTTGTACCGCGGCTGCTCGGCGAGCCACGCGCCCACGGCCTGCGCCGGCGACCAACCCGTGCCGCTCCCCCAGAACAGGTTCTCCCCGTACGGCCCCGACGAGTGCACCAGCGCGCAGTCGCCGCGCCGCGACTCCGCGTACCACCGCGCGTACCCGGCCACCCGCTCGTCCCACACCAGCGCCGGCAACCCCATCGCCGCCCTCGCCGCGTTCTGCTGCCCCAAGAACTGCATCCTGTAGTCCCCGCCGCCGCCGCCGCCGCGTGGGTAGGCGACCACGACGAAGGCATTGCCGGGAAGAAGAAGCACAATGCCGAGGAGAGCAAGGGCAATGGCGGTGGAGGACGCCATGGGAGGCAAAATGCTGAGCTGTGGATTTGCACTACTGCCACTACCAGTCTACCACCATCGCGCTAGCTCAAGGCCGTATATATGGACTCGACGTTGAGAGTAAAAAAGCCATTTTTTAGATGATGGTGTTGGGGACAGGAGCCATGTTCGATAATGATTGCGCCACACAAGACTATGGAAGGCAGGTCTACCTAAATGTGCTTCCGACTAGAATAAAATTAGCAGTTCAATTATGTGCAGGCTGCGCCGAGAGGACGAACTGATTAGCTTCTTTGATTTTTATGGAATCTCGAACTAATTATAGTAGTTAGTTCTATGCAGGTCAGAGTCTACTCCTGCAGTCCAGCTAATTTAGTAACAGCATTCATTCCGTTACCGTTTGGTAATTAAAATCGATGCCAATTTGTTCAGGGAAGTCTAGCTCTTTGGATGCAAGAGCAGAGGACTGAAATAAAACTGCACCAGAATTATTTTTGGTGAGTTGGATTCATCATGACGAACCGCTTGACTTGGCCTGTAGCACCGATCGTGCCACGGCGTTTTGCTCTCGAAAAGACGCTATACTACCTCTTTACAACTCACATTGGCTGCCAAATGACAACACAGTGACATACATTGATAGCCAGCGCCCATCAGACAGCTTTCATTGCTCGAAAAGAATTACTACTAGTGCGTACAGCTCCATTGTTAATTAGTGAGTACTTAATTAACCGCTTGTACTTCGTTTCTGAATTCTGAACTATGCTGTGAACTCTGAAAGTCAAGAAAGGAACAGTGGCAAGTGCAGCTTTTGCAGTTAGCAACGATTACGTTATAATCTAATCAATAAATCTCAGAGGTCAAGAGGTCAGTCGTGGTAAAACACCATGTGCATCTGGGTGGTACTAATTTAAGTGATCATCACAACGTTGCATTTGCGTCGCAGATTTCGTTTATTTTATGGCAGAAACAGATGCCATTATCACTCACTCATTCAGGACTGACCTACCGAATAGCCAGGAATATATACGAAGAATGTATTGGCATGGTTTGGAAGGTTTCTGTTGGTATGTACCTACTGATGAACAACGTGCCAATCACTGTCTGTCAAGAACTATGCCCAATATGCGGCGAAACAAATGGAGCTGATGGAAAGACTTTTGGCGTCCCCTGCACTAGCTAAACAGAAAAACAGCATGACAATTTTGACATTGTTCTCTGGAGTACTTGGGTACGAGTGATAATTGCTTTGGGACAGCATAACAAAGAAGGATGGAAGATGATTGCAGGGTTAGGAGAAGACAGCTCAGTGTCGGGTGTTCAGAATTTGAAGTGTACAGTTCAGTACTACTACGAAGTTGCTTGTTGTACACATTATCACATTATTGCCTTGTCTGAACCAGTGTAAACTGTTCCCTCAATGGATGTCTTGACAAACGCTGTAAATGTAAAATGTAAGCTTGCAACTTTCAGTCGCCAGAGAAAACCAAGGCCAAACATCTCAACCCGGTTGGATTTACGCCTTCCGTTTTTTTTTTAAAAAAAACTCTAAATATGAATCTAGACAAAAGTACTTAGTCAGATTCATAGTTAGAGCTTTATTTTTCTTAATGACGGAGAGAGTATATTAGTACCATAGATTATGTACTTAATTAGATTAACAATAAAAAACAAATTTAACAATAGGCTAGAACAAGTGTACTACGTAAATCTATTATCTTTTAAAAATAGAACAAGTGTACTACGTAAATCTATTATCTTTTAAAAATAGACGTAAATCCTTATTGAAGTCAACTTTACTCAGCTTTGACTAATATTTTAAAAGGTCTTCTTATGATTTTTATGCTTAAAGTTAACTCTTGTTAACTAGTACTCCCTCTATTTCACAATGTAAAGATTCTTTAACATCAATATAAATGTGGGAAATGCTAGAATGACTTACACTGTGAAACGGAGGAAGTACGTATTTTAAACTAGCTTGTTTTTTTTTTAATCGGAGGGAGTATTATGCATAACTGCTGCAAGACGACCTTGCAACAAAATTTGTTCCACCGTTAAAATAACCTTATTATTTTCTCCATTTGGCATTTTCACCAATAAAATGAATGACAAGAAGTAACAAATAATCAGCGGTTCCGATATATATATATCCGCTGAACAAAAGATCCCCGTGAACAAATTCAACACAAACCTGTCCAAAACAACGCAAAACAAATTCAATTAGCCAGCAATCACTCGTGCACCCAAATCACGTCTCCCCTGCACATTGTACGTGCGTGCGTGTCGTTCACGGGCTCGATATCGATCACGTCACGTCTTTTCGCTAGTACGGCCTCACGCCGACGTAGTTGCCCGGCGGGTTGTAGCTGCAGACGCCGTACGTGCCGCGGCCACCGGCGCAGGTGGCGAGCGCGCAGCCCACCGCCGTGGTGCGCCGCCACACCACCTGCGTGTAGTGCCCGCACGCCGCGGCGTCGCCGCCGCGGCACGAGTTGGACGCCGCGTCGTACAGCGCGCGCTCCCGCGACACCCACGCCGCCACCACGTCCGCGGGCGCCCACCCGACGCCACTGCCGTGGAACAGGTTCTCCCCGTACGGCCCGTGCGAGTGCACCAGCGCGCAGCCGCCGCCGGCGCCGCTCCGCGCCGCCGCGTACCGCGCCGCGTACGACGCCAGCCTCTCGTCCCACCGCAGCGGCGGCACCCCGACCTGGCGCCGCGCCGCGTTGTGCGCGTCCAGGAACCCCGACGCGAGGCTCTTCGTCTTCCCCGACGACGACGACGACTTGGCGTCGGCGGCGCCGTGGAGGAGGAGGAGCACGGCGGTGACCGCCGCGAACGGGAGGCGGCGAGAAGCCATTGCTTGCTCCTAATTAAGTACGATTTTTTTTTGCTTGATCGATCAGATCAGGTGTGATGTTTGTGTTACGTTTCGTATTTATACGAGCTGGAGTACGAGAGTTTTTGGCTGGGAAAGTGCGTGCCAGGGCTGAAGGAGTGGCGTTCATGTTCGATAATGGTTGGCATTTGTTTCAAAAAAAAAAGATTATGGTTGGCATGCATATATAACTAAGCAAGATAAAGTCCAAGCAAGCTATATATGCATAATTTGATTTGCGTCCATGTCTAACATATCAAAGCCAGCTAGATTTTGTCGCACGATGGATTGCGACATTTTGGGCACAATATACGGGCACGTCGAGCACGTTACGTATTGCCACGGCCCTCATATTGCGTTGCACATAGGACATCTGGAACTGGGCCGCAAATACCGTTTCGGACATTTAGCAAGAAGGGCCAAGCGCTTCCCGTTTTCACAGTTTCGGTCCATCTAGTATGGGCTGAACGTCCGTCTCAATCCCGTTACGGCCCATATAGTACCTCACGTTGCAGCTACGGCCTGCATACTGGAGTATATAATAGGAAAAAGTACATATAAAATCCCTCGTCTTATCACCGAATTACAAAATTGTCTATGTCTCCCCCTGGCTGTGTTCTGAACCATCTGGTAAACGATGTAACAATTTTATCCCATCAATAAAGCTAGCCGAATGGCATTCCCCAAAAAAAAAAAAATTGTCTATGTCTCAACCAAAAACCAAAAATATATTATATCTCTCAATTTACAAAACCAGATCACTCTGCATCCTTAGGTGATTTTAACCGCGGTTTTGTTCGACGTGACGGCTCAGTGTGAGACCCACGTGAACCTCACATATTAGGGTGACCACATCATCACCCTTTCTCCTTCCCCTCTTGTACTGAGCTGATCGCCCGATCGAACGACCGAGAAAGGGCAGACGGAGCAAATTCCACCTACGGCCGTGTTTAGTTCTCCCAAATTCCCAACTTTCCATCACATCACATCACATCGAAAACTTTCATACACACAAAAAAAAACTACCAATTTTTTCTCCAAACTATCAACTTTTTCCCAACTTCCTAACTTTTCACCATCTAAACACAACCTACGTTTACAAGTTTCAAGCAACTCGATCAGCCAGCGTGCGATTTTGTCACAGGTTTTATTTCGAGATGAAGTACGCACGCGTGCGTATATACCGTTTCCACCTACTGACCTACAGGTAGGTATACTGCAGGCAGGTCGGTCAGTCAGACCGCCAGATAATGTGTTCTGAATCTTAACTAGAGATGCCTAACAAAACAGTTCTATCTATCGTCAGTACAGCAAAGGTTCTAAAATCAGCCCTGTAAGCACGCCGCAAGTTCGCCATATTGACGCCAAGTCGCCAACAAATAGCTGTCTAGCTACTGACTACATACTTTGAATTGAACACAGCAAATTAGCATGCATATATGATCGATCAGTATACATCAATACTACTATTATATATATATATATATATATAGCATAGTTGCATAGGGCACCGTCTCTGGAAACCGAGATGATGTAGCATCTACACAAGAACAGGACTACCATTGGACAATCTCATGCTCCTAGGGCTAGGAGTATATTTTTGAATATGATGAGAGCCATGCATAATTGCATATAGCCATTTTTTTTACGAACACGCAAAATAATTGCATGTCAATGTATTAGAAGAAATTTTTTTTTGTTACACAATGCAATCAGCCAGACCGGCTTATGCCAAAGAAAGGAAGGAAAGCAAAACAAAAGCTGAAGCTAGGAAAAAACTACTACGGTGGCTAAACGCAACTCCGAATAGCAGGAAGGGGCAGAGCCACGCTACACTCACAAGAAATCCCAGAAGCGGCAACGTCAGCTAAAAACCACAAATGGACCTTCGAGAGCACAGAGTAAAAACTCTAGAGTTTCGTTCCTTTCACAGCTGCCAAGAGACAAGGAGTACCACATATGGCTATATCCAACTATCCAAGTATATGTATGTATTCATGCATAGACACGGAGATTGAATTAATCACACATATGCATGCATTTTATTTCTGTGTATTTCACAATCACATACTATGTATAACATCATCGATATGATACTAATGCTCATACAAAAAACATGGCAATTAAACCAGTAGTTTAATTTAATTCACATACATTTATATATATGTATTAACAGAAACGTTCAAGATCAATCGAAACCGAGCGTACATATGCATATTATCTCATATACCAACTAGCTATCAATTAACAATTGGATCCATATCACTGAATGTAATATATATATGTGTAGCTAGCACCCAACACCAAAATCTATTATTGATCATACCCTAGAACGTAATCGCCGGCGCCGCCCGAACCGTAGTCGCAAGACGACGACGTCCACGTCGAGAACTTCTCGTCGGCGCCGATGATGGCGCTGCCGTCCGGGCACTGCAGCTCCGGCAACGACGAAGGGATGATCCCGCCTTGCGCTCCGCCGATCGACTCGCACTTGAAGAGGAAGTCGTATAGCTCGTCGTGGAGACCGTAGCCGGCGACGAACCCACCACCACCCGCCATTGACGACGACGAGGTCATCTCTACACCGGCGACTCCCGGCATGTAGTTCGAACCGGTCGCCGCCGCAGGGTCGAGGTGCTCGGCGGCTTGGAACGCCTCCGACGTGGTGGCGGCGGCGGTGGCGAGGGTATGGCCGCCGACGACCAAATGATGGGGGTGTTGCACGGTGGCGACGACGGCGTCCGTCGGCTGCACGGCCGGGAGCGGTCTGCTCGGCAGCAGCGCCTCGAGCTTCGGCCACTGCGGCGGCGCGACGCCGACGCCGCCGCCGTTGCTGGTGGTGGTGGTGCAGCCGAACGCGCTGTTGTAGAGGCCTTGGAGGCGCATGTGGAGCTGGATCCGCTCGAGGGCCGACGAGCTTAGGGCTTGATGCGGCGCCGCCGCCGCCGCCGCGGTGCCGACGCCACCGCACATGGCGGCGGCGGCGCCGCCTGCTAGACCGCAGTGGTCTTGGTTTGCGCGGGCGCGGCGCGACGGCGCGCGCTTGCCGAGGAGCTTCTTCTTCAGCTTGGTGTTCCAGTAGTTCTTGATGTCGTTGTCCGTTCTCCCCGGCAGCTGCGCCGCGATGATCGACCACCTGTGAATGCAACTAGCATTAGCACATCTCTACTAAATTATCTAGATTTTTTAGGGAGATTATTAGTAATTAGCTAAAGTTTTTGTTTTGTTTTGTTTTGTTTTGATAATTAATAGCTGAAGTTATTAATAGTGCATGCCATGTTTTAGTAAGTGATGCATGTACGTGTTAGTCTCTGAGATGAAAGGGGAAAAAGAATGAGGAAAGTAGAAGTAGATAGAGAGGTGTGTGCATGCAGTTATGTATGCACATGCGATGAGAGGGCAAGTTGCTAATATGGTGATTATTACCTGCTACCGATGCTAATGTAGAGGCTACAAATGATGTGCTCCTCTTCTTCTGTGAAATCACCATGCTTAATGTTTGGCCGCAGGTAGTTGAGCCATCTGAGCCTGCAACTCTTGCCACATCTCTTCAGCCCTACAATAATCATATGCAATTAATATACTTTAAATTCATTTGAATTATACAGCACCCAATTGCATCAGATCAGGAGACAGAAATGAAATGGTCTAGGATAGACAACCATTAGCTAGTACTGCGCTCCAGTATTCAGAGACAAAATAAGAAGAGAGAATTGGAGGGTTATGCATGCATACTACTGAAGATCACCAAATACAAGCTAGCTAGAATTTAACTAATAACTAAGATCAAACTACTTGGCATATCTTCCAGTGTGCTAGACATTAACAGACTACTCAAGTTTAGGTTCATGTAATTATCATGTGTGCTTCACTTGATTAAAAAGGAATTTAATTTCCTCTCTCTATCAAGCTGATCCCTCTTAATTTATCAGGAAAAAAAATCAACTTGATCCCCTTTGATCTAGATCTCTCACTCCACGACAAACAAATAGGGCAATCTACAAATGGATGATCATGTTATAGTTCACCCCTTTTAGATCAAAAGTCTACATAAACTTTACCTTGTATTAGTAAAACAGCCAATCCACCATACAGGTGATACAAAAGAGGGAAAATAACATGTATTAGATGCATCTCTAAAAATATGTTTTGCTTTAATCCCCAATTTAGACTCAATCACATAACAAAAACCATACTACTACCTATCAAAAGCTAACCATATGGATGATTAACTTGCACTAGCAAGCTAGCAAACACTTGTACATAACCAAGGAAATTAATTGCTAGCAGGATAAATTAGAATTCATGAAAACAAAACTCAATTTTTGCTGGGTTAGCCCAAGATTAGGCTGACCAAATGTTAATTGAAATAAGAAGGGGGCTTTGTGCGTTACAACATCGACATAATTAAGGAAGACCAAACAGGGCGGTCGGTGCCCAGCCCTAGCTAATAACACACACAAATCAGCCACCAGAGAAGTCCAGAAACAGCAAAATGAATCGAAGAAGCAAAATCAAAATCTAGGCGAAAGAACACAAGGTAGGAGAGGAGCATATATATGTGCGTGCTTACCGATCTTCTGCGGCAGCGCGATCCAGTTGCCGCCGGTGCCGTTCTCCTCGATGTAGGCCTTGAGCTTGGCGTCCTCCTCCGGCGACCACGGCCCTTTCTTCACGCTCGCCTTGTCGCAGCACGGCGCCCTCCCCATCACTAATTCCTTCGAATTCTTGATTTCTTGCTGCTCAGCTCGATCGTCGTCGTCGTCTATCTCAGCAAGTCAGCAGAAGAGAGATCTAGAACCTATGGATCGCTAGTGCCTGACGACGGCAACGATGTGTAGCTAGCTGCTGCTGCTGCTGCTGCTGGTGGTGGTGGTGGTGATGGCGTGTTTGGCAGCAGCGGTGAGCGGGTGCATCTGGGGTTGTGGCCGGCCGGGCTGGCTTTATAGTAGGTTTAGTAGATGGATAGCTAGAGAGGAGGGGAGGCACCGGACACCGGGAGAAAAATACGGGTGTGGGCTTGTGAGAATTGTGAATTTGTGAAGTGATGATGTGACGGGTTGGCTCCATTATAGGGACACCACCACGTTATTTTTTGTGTGTGTTTGTGTGTGTGTGTGTTGCTGGGGATTAACGGACGCCGCCCTACCATGCAGTCAAGTCAGACATGCACTCGCCGAGATCTTCTCTGCCAAGCCAACTTTGATTGTTACGCTAGCTGCTGCTGAGATCGGTTAATTAGTTGATTTGCACTAGTTAACAATGAAGACTTACAGGTGTGTGTCCTCTAAGACTGATTTTTTATCACTGCAAATAGCAACCCATTATGTTTAGCAAAATGCAAATGATCTATAACAATGGTACTAGAGCTAAGTCATATGACTAAATTAACAATAGTGCAGTGATCAACACGGTTTATACTTTATGACATGCGCATGCTTCTCCTTTTTAACATGATCAGGGTGGCTTCATTTTTTTTTCCAATAAAACAAAACTATCAAAGGCAACATAGGTAAATGGATTACGTTCATTGAGAAACTACGCGTCGACGCATATGGACTTCATTGAAGTCATCGGGTGCATATACGATAAACAACACGCGATGATCCTGCAAATACGATGACATTAGCACACTAAAAAGAAAGTCGTTACATATTGATATGGAACAAGATCGCTTGCAAGTAGTACTACCCACTCCTAAGAGTAAAAGCATCTCCAACAGCTTCTCTACTCCTCTAAACCAAAAATTTAGCAAATGAACCAAAAACACTCCTTCAATAGACTCTCTATTCGACTCTCTAAGCCAAATGCCTCTCCATCTCAACCCACGCACTGGCCAATATTGGCCAGCCTCCCTATCCTTCTCTCCGCCTCTCCCTGTATCCATGCTTCTCCTCTCCCTCTAGCTCTGCCGCCACACCGGTTCTCACCATCCCTGCCGAGCTCCCCCGTATCCCCTCGGTTGCTTTGTCGTCGTCACCACCTGTGGGAGGAGCATGTCGCCATTGCCTTTTGCCGTGGCCGCCATCCACAGGGAGGAGTGCTGCCTTCCCCGACCTTCCTCTACGCCCGCCATCCCCTGAGCTGAGGAGCATCGCCGCGACCGCCGCCGTTGACAGCCACCGCCGCCAGCCATGGCCGCCGTCATTTGTGTCGTCACCAGCCATGGCTGCCGTCATTTGGAGGCCTATACCACCATGCAACCCCTGCCGGATTGGGGCGGCCGTGCAACCTCCAGACCGGCGGCGTGGATTCGACCGGTCATCGTCGAGGTCGTCGTTGCCGAGGTCGTCATCACGAGCCGCCACCGCCGCCATCGCCAGCCTCTGGATGGTCGCAGTCGCGCGGGATGTGTCCGAGAGAGGAGGAAGAGGGAGAGAGGAGGAAGGAGTAGTAGAGGCAGACGTGTGGGTCCCAGTGTCATAGGCTCATAATGGATAGTGTAGATGGAGAGGCTATTGGAGTGAGAAATGAGTTTGGCTTGCCAAATCAATTAGAGAGCTAGCTATATGGGTGTTTGGAGAGTCCGATTTAGAAGGGCTGTTGGAGATGCTCTAAGTAGGGGCACATATGTTAGTCAGCAGTACCGCAGATCAAGTGTCGTTGCGGACGTCCTGTGTCCTTGTTGATATATATGCCCACTTATTCAGTGTGCGCAATGGATCCCAGCAGAGCATGCATGTCGATTTGGCGTGTGACAAAACCCTTCCAAACGCATGCCAATCCCCTGTTCCATGCATGCCTACCTTTACCCAGATCCGTTTCTTTCTCCCCGAGTTCCCAAATCCGCCATTGACAAATTCCTCCACAAAACCACCACCTTTTTCACTGCATTCAGCAGCTAGCAGCCTCTCCCTCTGTCACCTTTATTAGCCTCAGTGTTATGCCGGGATCATATGAGCCTTCAGGAGTTCAGACCTAACATTCGTGGTCCCTGCAACTCTTGTCAAAGAAAAAGCTTTGCTTAATTATTTTGTTATTATATTTAAGTAGCTAATCAAGCACTGCACAGATGTCGTGTTGGCTGGACTGCCCATGAAGCCACGACTTTCATGGTTTCATGTTTGAAATTCTGCCTCTGTCTCAGGAGTTACTGTTTCAAACTAGTCATTGACTATAAACATAAGCATAGTTAATGGATGGTCCAAGCAGATGTGCCAAACCGATGAACTATTAGCAGATGTTCTCAAGTGCAGTAAACCTTGCTGCGTTAAACACGTCTACTAGATGTGCACGTAATGATCTCATCACCATCATCATCTGCTATATATTTACCTAGCTTACTATGTGATTACATATGTAGAACTTGTGTTTTCTGTATACGTGTTGCTTCAGAATTGAGACAGAAGAGGTTAATTTTAAATTTATCAATGTATATATGACTGTACATTCTTTTCAGAAAAAAGAACAATCAAAGCTGGTTGTCAATCTGGTCGTAGAAATCTTCTCGATCAAACGCGTCACTATGCGTGGTTCTGAAACGGAAAAAAGGCCGGGCTGCCTGCCCATACGTCAGGCCTGGTGAATCCAAGTTAAGGTTCAGAGAATGTACCAAGAAAAGCAGAGAAAAGCTATCTAGTAAAAGAACATGCAGACTGAAAGAGAAGATTCAGAAGAAAAGTTGAGACTGAAAGAGGCAAGAACTCTAAGCGAATTGAAAGAAAGAAACGTGTACATGACTCGGTCATTTACTGCAGGCAGCTACCAAGACATGGGGATATCAATATGCACATATGGTTTTCTTTTCTTCCATCATCAAATTTATCAAGAATTTTAATTTGCATGCATGCATACTGCCAACATCTATGGTCTCCCAGCTACAGATCAAGAGCTCATGCATATTCTTTTGTTTTGACCATCTTCTCCCAGTCCTCCATGCTGCTGTTGGCTGCTTGTTTTCTTGTGCCACCTAACTAACTTGGAAAACTTGTTCATCTATTAAATGCCATATATTTGCCTAGCTATGTGGATAGTGCTACTCTGCTCTTCTACCCTAGATGTGGCAAAACTCAAAAAGGGGGGAAATAATTAACAATAATACTTTAGTATCAAGGTTAGCTGCATGTAACTATCACTGTAATTCAGTAAATAATATTTACAGTGATAGTATATACCCAACAACTCTCTAACTAACTATGATCATTGGACAGTGATAAAAAATAATTAACCAACAACCATGCATCCAAGTGAAGGAAATTTTTGGGAGATAACTAACTTACTATGGCAATCAATCTCTTAAAACTGATTGAGTTGAACTAGCTAGCTCACTATCACTACTGTCTAGACAAGTGGCACAAATGTCCACATCCTAATTTATGCACCATGGAAGAAGCTCCAAACAGGAAGCTGTTGGGAATTAATGGCAAAAGGCTACCACTTTACATTGCATATTGCTAATACTAAACTAATACCAATCACAATGCCGTGAAATTGAGCCCTCACATATTGACCTTGATGATTAATTTGCCTGGTCATCGACGTAAAAATTAACTATTGATTGGTCCTAACGAAGTGTCAAGCCACCGACAGGTGGGGACAGGCCACCAGAGTGGAGCACATTAGCCCCACTGTCAGTGACTCATAAGACAGCGATGGTAAAACTAGATGGATGCAATAGAGCCACCACCTTTTTCTCAAAAGGCAATCCAAGTTAATCCTGATCAAGTCCACAGGATAGACTTTATTAACCTAAAGCAAGATGGCTTAAAATATGCAACCCTTCATAAGCTAGCAAGGAGAAAGGATGGAAGGAGTCATTTGGTATTTTCCTGCTTGTCACTTCCTACAAGGTCATATTCCCAATGGCCATTGCCTGTCATCAGCAACATGAACAGTCTTAAATCTTGGCAAAGGGAAAAGAGATGAGCACAAGGGAAGAAAAAGTTGGGAAAAAGGGGGAGGAAAGGCAGTGGGAATAACTGGATATCTTTGCTGAGCCTCATTGGAGTTTAGCATTTGATCGCATGCATAGTACTTGACCTTAGAGGCTGTACCCCAAAACAAAGTACAAGAGACGCTATGAATGCATATAATAAGGTAATCAGTAAAGTGGTAATGAAAGTGGGGATATGGTCTAATTTGTGCCACAATGGTGAGAGATTTTTCAAGCTGGCTCGATCAATCACTCGATCCATGGTGACGCAATTCAAGTAATGAATTCCATCAGATTCGAAGATAGAGCTATATTATATCCATCAGCGGTGCGATCGTTCAAACAACACATTCTGTGTCATATAGGGATATTACGGTTCCTTCACGTAACCGTAAATTAGATGGTCAAGATAAAAAGACCTTGCAATATCGTCATTTACGCGGACTGAAAAATTTTTGCGTTCATCCTGGCTCCGAGTCGGTCGCACGGCACAACAAATAGACGATAAAAAACCTCGGGTGTGTTTAGTTCACGTCAAAATTGGAAGTTTGGTTGAAATTGGAACGATGTGACGGAAAAGTTGGAAGTTTGTGTGTGTAGGAAAGTTTTGATGTGATGGAAAAGTTGAAAGTTTGAAGAAAAACTTTGGAACTAGACTCGGCCCTCATCTAGGAACAAAACCTCACAGTACCTATACCATCCATGTCCTATCAATCAATTGTCCATAACCGATCTGAATGTTTTTTGGTTGCTACCACATGCCTACAATGTCCACTTCACATTGGCTGATCATCCATCCCCGACAAATGAATGACAGGAGATTGGACTGCACATCAATCCAGACACCAATCTGTCGTCAGGGCCGGTTCAATTTCCCCTCCATTTTCACCCTCTTATCATTGGCAAATGATGGCAAATTGGCAGGCTGCTCTGCTCCCTGCCATTTCACTGTCTGCACATAGTGACCAAGTTCATCAACCAAAGATATCGGTTAACGCAAGAAAAACAAAGAAAGTTAGTTAGTGAGTGAGAGTCTCATGGATATCTTATTCATTGCTTCAGCTTGAAGCACGCATGACACATCTGTTTTGACTAGTAGCAATCACTGTTTCTTCCTATCAAACTTGTTGCTTGCACAAATCTCTATCAGTTGTGGTACTGAAAAACAGGGTGCCTCATCTCTGTGTATTCAGTATTAAAATCCTTTTCAGTTTATTTGCATGTTTATTACTGTGTCAGCTCTGCAAACCTATTGGCGATGCTGTAAGCTCGCTGACGTCAGCCCTGAATTGTGGAGTTGTAACTGTCATTTGACATGTCTTGATCAGTTCTTCTACTACTAGTATGAATTTTGCATGGACAGGCAAGTTGTTAATTAGTGGCAATTGTTTCTTGCATTTATGGATGACAACCTAGCTAGATAGCTAGAGAAAAAAAAGGAGATTAATCAGTTGCATGTGTCAGTGATGAAACCGTGCTGGTCCTGCTGGAGAAATCTCAGTTGGAGAGATTCCCCTCGTTGCGTTGCTAGGACAGAGGGATTTGATTAAATTGATAAGAACAGGAGAAGAAAAAAGGTTGGGGCTCTAGCTTGTTGCCATCGTGTCAAATTCTGCCTTTTCAGATACAACCAACGGCCAAGGCCAACACATGCCCCAATATTGAATTCCAGGTTTTCTGAACTTCAGAGAGGATTAGGATGTCGCAAAGCAGGCAGGATTCAAGAACTCAGTATCTTTCAGCATTTGAAATTTCAGGCCTCAGGTTCAAGTTAGTTACCGCCAAATCGAAAACCGGAAATCTTGGAGCTGACACGAAACACCTCTGAAATTGTAAACTTTTTAAGACATTTGCAAAGGAGATTTGTGATACCCTGGACCTGAATAGCTGATATACAGTTCAGTTTAGATTTTAGTATACTGACGAGCCATTTGCAAAGAACAACATGGAAATCCTTAGCTGACAAAGAATGCATTTTCCACCACAAACCATTATTGATAAACTGGCTAGGAACAAGAACTTGCCAACCTTCTGGAGCTATTCTAATTCTGGGATCTAAAACCCCCTAGATCCATGATGACTCATGAAATCAGAATGTCTTGTACTGAAGGTAAGCAAACCTCGTCTCCTTTGGAGCTGTCATTTCTATCAGTTTAATACTGCATATGCAGCACAAAACTACTGCCATGGATAGCAAGGCAACTCATTCTCCAGACACTAATACTAACTTATTCCAAGCCATGATCTCACTTGCTTTACACCTGGCAAACGCAGGCAAAAATCACAATAAACGCACACAAAAAGGAAACAAGTAAGCACTATTTAAATTGCAATCAATCAACTGCATTGTCAATTAATTGTGACCCAGCATGAACCCTAGCTAGATTAGAGCTAGCTGGTGTGGCTGAAGGAGGAGGAGAAGAAGCCAAGCTGTGCCACACCTACTAATCCATCCACCAATGATCATACACCACAAATTGCATTGCACACAATGACACAAACTCTCCCCTCTGTCCCAGGACACTTTTGACTTGTCACCTACGCGCACAAACCATATTCTCAATCTCATGTAGAACAATCAGTCTCTGCTTCGCCTTCGTCTTCGTCTTCCTCATCTCGCATCCATTTTTATCAATAAGATTCAAACCGCGCAACGCAACACGGAGGAAGATGACGAAAAGCGGAGACAAGTGGCGGCCGGTCTCCGATTGTTTATGCCTTTGACTTTGGGTGTAGTTTGGTGCTAAGATAGTGCAGGCTAGAGGAGGGTGGCTAATTGTGTGGTTTGGTAGGCAACTTGGCCTGGTTTTATTCTTGTTAAGACAGATCCTTCAAGGGTAGGCTTAGGCTAATCAGTGATGAGCAAACAGGAGAAAAGAATGTCAAGCCTACCCTAAAGAAGCTCCATATGAACCATGCTTGCCCTAAAATAGCTCACATGCCTATGCATATAAGAGATAAGATCATTAAAAAACAGTGTTGTATCATAATTTAGTGTCACTGTGTGTGCAAAGGTCAAAATATACTAGCTGAGTATATGATTTAAAACAGAGATAGAATCAAGATGAGAATTCCTGGCGTGGTAGCAGGTGCAGAAATCAAGAGTTAAATTTTGCTTAAAATGCGCTACACAAAGAAGATAAGAGATGAAAAGGAGAAAAAGAAAAGGGCAGGCAGGTATAGCAAATGAATGCTAGGAAATGAAATGAGAATCTCAGATGTTCTGAAGAGACAGCCAGTATACAATCCATATAACTTCATGGAGCAGAGCCACCTAAACAACGTCCTCCATTAATACTGTATTGCGAGCAGAACAAAAACATGGGGTCTACTGTTTTAACTGTCAAGATAAACCTTTTTAATCTGATGGCCGACAATGCAAAATTGGCAATTAACTTGGTTGGAGGAATGACAATAGAAAATACTGCAAGTCCATTTTGACACCACATGATTGATGCCGTATACTTATTATACGATGAAAAGGATGGATTTATGATGAAGAAAAATGCTAGCAACTCTTATTATGAAGAGTTCTGGCTCAGAATTTCTCCCAATTATGAAGAGATTGTTCTGGGAAGATATTTCATAGCAAACTACGCTGTCAAAATATGAAACAAAGACAAGGTCATTTTAAGCGATGCACCACCACTATTGACATCCTTCAGAAACATCCACGGATTGATTGGCACGGAAGAATAATTGCATGGACCCAGGAGGAATAGTGCCACTGATGATCTATACAGGGAAGAACCATGTTGCAAGTGACATAGAAATCTTATTCGTGAGCTATTTACAATCTGAATAAGGATATCTCTGTTCGAGTTGTCCCCTCTTTCCTTAGGACACAATTTTGTGCAAAAAGATAACTGTGTCCAACTTTGAACAGTGTCTACTACTGTGCACATCTAACATGTGCCAGCCGGAAGAAGCAAGCCGAAGCTTATTTACATTACATTTCTATTTCTATAGTTCCCGTCCAGAGGATAAGGTATATAGCATACTGTTCCCCGAGGAAGGCAAACGACAGCTGATGATTCCAGGATCGAAAATCCCTGCATCAAGAAATGGAAACTTCAGCACCAAAATCATCTCTGGATTTTTATCAGAGGGACCAATAAAACAAGGGAAAACCATCAACTCACATCAAACTTGCTCTGGAACTTCCGTGATGAAATTTTTTTCCTCCGTGTAACTCATTAGATTAACAATTGAACTAGGATAAACTGGAATGCTGCAAAGACATCCATATCATAGTTACTCCATAGAATCTTGTTCTGAGTTTGCCTTCCTCCTGTATCAAGGGAACTGGACGTAGGAAACTTTGCATGGCTTGTGAACCTTTACTTCACATTCATTGCTGCAGCCATCTTCCTCAACCTTTGAGATATTTCTGTGAAGGATGGTCTATCTGCTGGTTCACTGGCCCAACAGTTTTCCATCAGTGATTTCCATTCAGGATCACACCATGAGGGGATCTGAGGACGTAGGGAATTGTTCACGATGCCCCCTGGAATAAATATGATAAGTGATCACTTTAGTGACAAACAAGAATAGTTGATCAATTACAATAGCATCACTAGCGTCTGGATATATATAAGCAGTCCCTCTTTGCAATTATCTATACTAAATATGAGACTACATAAGAATATATCCTGGCACTTATTTTCTTTCGTTGACCTCCTCAATTTCACGACTCAAATGAAACAGAGTCGTCCTATAAAAGAAATTAGAAGGGGGAAGAAATATAAAAATACACCTGCACCTAAAGAACATGGATATCTCATCTGCTAGACGGCAACTACCACATCCAAGTTGAGCACCACGATGTATGCAAATTTAACCCAGTTACCTACGCTAACATGTTTTTAACTTCAGTATTTGATAATTAGTATAGGCACCCATAACTTCAACACATATCTGACCCATTTCCGATAGTTCAGCCTACACAAGCCTTTCAAAATTGTTTCCAAAAAGCATTTGTGAAAGGAATGGATCTTCTGCAGAACACCAAATGGCATGCGCTAAACATGAAGGGTGGACATGATGGAATTCGCAATCAGGAAACAAGTCACTGTGATAATTGATAAAGCTTACTAGTGGAAATTTTGAAAATTACCAATAATAGCAGCAGCACGCATATCAGAATATGGTTCTTCGCCAGTAAGCAGCTCCCACATGACAATACCAAACGAGTATACATCAATCTACAAGTAAGCGCCATATCAGTTTCAGTTGGAATATAAAAAATGAAGAACATTAGTTTTAATGACTTATGATCCATAAGGGTGCTTATAATTTATAAAGCCAGTGTTCTTACCTTCTCTGACACCATATTGCTTTTCCCACTCAGAAGCTCTGGTGCCATCCATGGTAAGGTTCCTCTAACACCGCCAGACACCAAAGTGTGCTGCTTCACCTTTGATAGTCCAAGATCACCAATCTGAGCAGAAAATGGAGGTGGGATGACAGTCAGGTAACAACCATTTGAAGCAAGAGCTGAGGAAATGAAGATGAGAGGGCAGGGATCAAACTTTGCAGATTGGTCGTTGTGGATCCCTCATGTTGACCAGTAGGTTCTCACACTTTAGATCAAAATGAACTATATTCTTCCCATGCAAATATTCCATGCCAAATGCAGCATCCATGGCTAATATAACTCTTTTACGGCGATCAATTGTCCTGTGCAGTTGCTTTAATTTAGAATTTGGATATTTGAGAACAAAAGAATCATAGTGTTCTTTGATTAAACAAGTAATACCTGTCTTTTTTTCTCAAAAACTGTTTGAGAGATCCATTGATCATAAACTCAGTAACAGTTGCTAAGCTTCCATCAGGACCGTCACGAACTACACCATAAAATGAAACCACATTTGGATGATGAAGTGAACTTAGAATCTGAGCTTCTTTCCAGAAATCAGCAATCTGCAAAACCACATATATATCTGAACTAGAGATCCTCTCCATAGAATACACAAAAGCAAGAAAATCACTATCCAGAGGGTTTTAACAGAAATCTTTAACAAGGAAAAAAAAAAGCTATGAAATCAATCCTAAAAGTTCTAAGGTGTTAACAAGTCAATCGAGCATACCAAACGCTCTCTCTCAGATGGTCTGCCAGCAAAACAGCTAGCCTTTATCCTTTTAATAGCAACATCACATCCTCTCCATTTACCATGGTAAACTGCACCATAAGTACCTGAACCTAGCTCCCTAATTTCCTCCAAGTCATCATTTTTTATAGTCTGCATGATCCAAACAGAGCATATAAGCGGGATACAATGTTGAATTAAAAACAATACTACATATCAAGAGATCAGAAAAAACACCTGTAGTCCTTTTGATAAAGCTTCTGCTTCAGCGGTTGTAGCCTCAATTCCAGAACTTTTCTGCTGCTCACCACTTCCATGCACATCAGAATCCTGATCTGTACCAGTATTCTGCACATAAAAAGGATTTTAGTTAAGAGCACTAGGTAGCTAAGCCAGTAATGTGTAAAGGTCAAGTATTACTTACACCAGCAGGTGTCTCCTCCAACTTCTTTCCATTGCCTTCCTCATCACAAGTCGGCAAAAGAGTGGGACCAGCATCTTGTTGAGCCTTTTCTTTCTCTTCAGAATCTTCTAATGCAGCCTTCTTAACAGATGCAGCCAGCTCTGGAAGGAAATTCAATCTATCCTCTGAAATATCCCCACATTCCTGCAGTGCTGTAGCCCCTCCTTCATGCACTTTACTTGTGACAGTTTCATATTCCACAGGCTTCCTCTGTTTGGGATCAACTTCAGGTACAACTCCGATATGGTGGGTCAAGGCACTTGGATCATTCATAGCATGCAAAGAAGTTGTTTCATTCGCATTTCGGGTAAACTTCTCATGCTCTGGACCTTCAAGTTTCTTCAATGGATTGATATCCATCCTGGACAACTGATCAGTGAGGGGTAATGCAGCTACTCTGCCATCAACTTGTGATGATAGAACAGATCCACCGCATGCTCTTTCAGGATGAATCTCCATCAGTGGAGCTCCTGGTTGATTTTGGACTGATTCAGGGGCAAATAAAGGCTGAACATACTGGCCACTGTTTGGATTTGACCGGTTTTCTACAACAGCAGGGATATCATGTCCAACAACTCGATATGGTATGCTTCCATTGGGTGAGGGCCATGGGTTTGGGATTCTATCATATGCAGGCATACCTGGAATCCGTGGACTAACATCACCTGTATTTCTGACAAAGTTGCCATTTGGAATTGGCAGGTGTGGTGATTCATAGGGTGAGCCTGTATGGACAGGACTATTTGCTCTTCTCCTCAAAGATTGAAGTGGTGGCAGATTCTGCTGCATTTGGTAAAAGGGGTCTGCACCATATGTTGAAGAGTGGCTATAATGCTGACCTGTAGATTCTTCAAATCCTGGTGTCTGGACATATGGCCCACCGACTCCAACTTGTTGGTTATGATATGTATCACTGACATGCTCACTACTGCCATGAAAATAGTGCGGACTTTCATGGCTAGATCGACTGAGAGATGTAACTGAGCTGTTGTCAACAATGTATGGTTCCATCGCTCTAGCACTACCAGGCATATGTAACCTTGGATCTTCATATCGCTGATGGCTTTGGTTTGCATGTGCATGCCAAGCTCTATCATGAGAATGCGATTCGTTATAAAACATGGGAGGAGGGTGACCACCAGTCTGCTCTTTGACATAAACACCATTTTCCAGTCTAACATCTTGGTTTAATACAAAACGCTCACCAGGGCGGTTGCAATCTGGACATGAATTAGTAGGGTGACCAGAATACTCATTTGTCATGCTCGTTTGGTCAAAATGTTGAATAGGCCTCCAACGAGGATCCACATATCGAGGATCACCTTGACCCTTATGGAATGGTGAACGGCAGTGATCATACATACTGCTTCCATCCAAGAAATTGCCAGGGCGACCCAAGTTACCTGGGAAGCCTGCGTTTTGCTGAATTACAGCGCCTGGAGGAAGCCAGACCAAATTATCCACATGCTGTGGTGAATGAACCTCATAATGCCGATATTTTGGCGAATGCCTTACAAAGTCATCAGGAATCCTCTCATCAAAATCTTCTGCTCCAACTTGAAACCTTGGTGAAATGGGAAAATCTCGAGGATCATGCACTCCATAGTGCCCTGGAGAGATATATGCAGGGCTCCAAGGAGAATCCATCTCCCCATACCTTTGGCTATGTGAAGGGCGAGGAACATTCAAATGCCGCAGACCAGCAATATCAGGAATTCCAGACTCGTTGCCTCCAATACCAAAGAGCTGCTCCACGGATACAGGAGAGGAAGGTGTTCTAACATCGCCGAGGCTATTAAGTGCATCAACATACCTCCTCTCTGTCTCTCTCTCATCTCCATTGTAATGGACAGCCGCTGCAGCGGCCTCATCGTCTAAGTGCTGTGAGAACAAGAAAATCCTCAACCGAGTAAACCCCTCTCCTGCAGCAATGAGCTTGTCGTACTCCTCCATCATGTTCACCACATCGTCATCGTTAACAACCGAGACCAGGGCATCTAGATCCTCATCAGGTTGCTGGTACTTGATGATATCAGCATCCTCATAGAGCTCTCGCATCCGCGCTGCTAGGTCAGTGTAGGATACATCACGCGGCAGCATAACAATCCTGGTCTCGCCGCCGACGTAACGCAGACGCCCATCAAGTGGGCGGGGCAGGATGCTTCCTCCAAAGCTGCAGAGGAACTTGGCCATGCGAGGGGCTCCATCAGCCTCGGCGCTGCCTGCAGAGACGCTGGCAGGGGCAGCAGCGGGCGCCATGCGTGCGGAGACTGGGAGAAATGCTACCAAGTTGGGGTGATTTGGGTGAAGTACATCACACGATTCAAATCAAACAGTTGGTATTCACTTTTTTTTTTTGCGCCGATTAGTCTCTTCCTGCAGAACAAAAAAATTAAAAAAAAAGATTATAAACACATTCAAGAAAAAAAAGCAAAACATAAAATCTCCATCTTTTATCAGAAGGATACACAACAAACACTCATTGAATTCCAACATAACCAACAAATTTCTCTCTTTTTTGTCTGATTACCTCAGATCAGAGTGAAAGATCGCACTTCGATCCACAAAAGATGAACACCAAACAATGCAAAGGCTGGAAAAAAAAAACTCTGCCCACAAATACCTGATATAAATCCCCAAAACAAAAAATCTTGAGACAAGCTGAATGCAAGCACAGTCAAGAAAACATTTCGATGATTGCAACACCGTGGCAAATGAAAGGAACCCCAGCTCCGGCTAAATTCCCCTCGAGCACAAGGGGAACAAAAGATCGCAACCGATTCCACCCCCGATGAATATCTGGCGCCGTTCAGCCCGCAGAAAAGAAAAGGCTCCCCTTTTTTCTCCCGCAGAAATAGGGCGATAAAAAAGGATAAGAACGAACAGAAGAAACAAACAAACAAACAAACAAAAATCAATTCCCCACACCCCCCAAGAAAAAAAAAGAGAGGAGGACAAAATCAGCACACAGCAAATAAATCGAGGGATAGACATAGAAGGATGCTGCTGCGGCGTTACTGCGTACCTATCCGGCGATCTGGCGCTCAAGCAAAGCGAGCAACCAATAGCTTCGGGGCGGCGGCGGAGGTGGGAAACCGCCTGAAGGAGGGGAGGCAGGGAGAGGAGGAGGGAGGGAGGAGGAAGGTTGATTCGGGCGGGCGCGCGCGGATATTCTCCCCCAGAGATGGCTAGGGGGGGGGGGGGGGGGGGGGGGTGGGGATCATGTCACTCGCGGGAGCGCGAGCGCGACGCGAGGGCCATCGCCGCCGCCATTGGAACGCAACAGAGAGAGAGAGAGAGAGGGGACGAACCGGGGCGTGGTCGGGTCGGGTCGGGTGGGGTGGCGTCGCGCTCGTCGGCGTCGAGATGGGTCGTGCGCGCGCACAGGCGAGGCGAGGCGTGTGGCGTGTGGCGTGGCTGCGGCGCGGGATCGAATCACGCCTCTGGTGTGTTTGTTTCGTTTTGTTTAGGGTTGGGTTGGGTCGGTGTACACGCGGCGGCGGCGGGGGAGGGGCGTGTTTGTTGTTCGTTTGTTCGCTGGCTGCTTCGGCCGTGCGGCCGCTCGGTTTCGGTGTAGAGAGGTCATCTCATCTGGTTGGTTTGCGGCTGGGGCTCTTCTTCGTTCCCTGGGCGACCGGTAGTGTACTACTGTAGACTTTTATTTACTCGTATAGTGTACACGCATGGAAAGTATGGAACGAGTCGTCAACTGACCGCCGGATAGTCCATCCTTGCAGTTAGCACTTGCAAGGATGAAAAATGATGTCTTCCGACGCGTCCAGTTGAAGAAATATTTCTAACTATAAATATCCAGATTTATAGTAGTAATTTGGTAGTATTTTAAGTTGAACAAAGAGAATAAAAGAACATCGTTTTTCACGTGGAAGCTTACTAAACTGTTAAATGGTGTATTTTTTTTAAAAAAATACTTTGTATAAAAAGGTTGCTTTAAAAATTCATATTATCATGTTTTAAAATAATTAATACTTAATTCATTACGTACCAATAGAAGTATTAATATATATTATTATAAGTTTATAAAGTTTTGAAAAAATATATCATTTAGGAGTCTTGAAAGTGCGCTTATAAAAGAGGAGGTATTAGTTTAGTAGCATTGACTTTGCATTGTTTTAATTAGTTTGACCACTCCTGTTTTATAAATAAATTTTGAAGTATTAAAAGTATACTATATTTACCAAAGTATGTTACATGGTAAATGCATATAAATTTATAAATCCCATGCATGGTAATTAAAGAGATGATTAAAAAAGATATAGGTGGTCAAACTAAACCATCTATTTAGTCGCAATTACCAGGGAAGGCGTGATGGATATGTTGCAGTATGTGCCTTAATTAGAAATATGACGTCTCCATGTCAATGTATATCATTGAAAACTGTCATTTTCGGTGTAGTACTGTGTTTATCAACGGCTATTATCTTTCAATAACCAATAAGAAAAGGTCTTTTGTTTGTAAGAGAGGAATGAAAGAGATATAGATTAGAAAGATATTTCCCCTTTTCTTTTTATCCTTTATTTCTTTTATTTCTATGGATCAAATATTCATTTTTATGGAAGAAAAAAAAATGGATTTAACTCATATTCACGAAGCCCTAGATTTTTGGGCCGAGCTGGATTTGAACCAGCGTAGACAAATTGTCAACGAATTTACAGTCAAGGTGATATTCGAACGCGGAATGACTTTGTTTGGTCGTTTTCATAATCCCTTCTGGTAGGACATTTGCCCTATCTGTTTTCTCATAGACAAAATCTGATTAGTGTTTTTTTAAATAATAAATAAAGGTGAATAGTCAATCTAATCACCCTTATTACTGATTATTAGGGCATGTACAAAAGTAGAGTCAGATATGAGCTCTACGTTATCTAGAGACTAGTCATCTTACAACAGTTAGAGATAATATGGTCTCTAACCATTAATGTATCAAAATACTTTTTATTACTCTCTTTTCCTTTCTTTCACCACCATGCAACAAAATTTGCTCTAATAAATGCTAAGAGTCGACTCTGAGCCGTTGTCATGCATAACAACCATACCCCTTTCTCTTTCTTCCATGTCATCAAATTTACTTGTATGGCAATAGAGAGATACCACTAATAAAGACCGTTGTACATGCCCTTATGTTTATCCTTGTGGCATCTAAGTGGGCCCAATGACAACTTTGAACTAAAATAAAATTTTGAAGTACTAATATAGGCAGATTAAAACATTAAAAGTCAAACTAGGTCTTAAATAAAACTTGGAGAACCACTTTAACTATTTACCCAAATAGTAAAATCTGATTACTATTTAGGCACAACAATCCCATTTTTATGAACTGCATTTGCCCTGCGACTCTTCTCATATACCAAGTCTCGATAACAGTGTGACATGCTAGAAAAGTCTCCAGTCTCTACTCTCTACCCATCCTTTAATCGATCCATTGCATGTCCTATATACGCAGTTAAAATTGGCACTTTTATTTGTGGCATCACTTCTCTCCAAAAGCATAATCTCATGCAAAAAAAAAAAGAGAGAGAGGGCATATATTATTTTTTGTTTTTTGCCGGGCCACCGGCGGTGAATAAACGACCCGAGGAATTTTATTAATAAAATTGACAGGTCCTCTAAACGAACATGACTTTACATCGTCCAAGTCAAAGCACACAGCATGTCGGGTATATATTATCTGTTGCAATTATACTTTCAGCCAAGTTGTAATTAAGCTTGCTAACAACTAAGTGGCAATAAGACTGTATATCCTTTTTCAATATTCACATCTGGGAAACGCATAAAGAGAGAACCATGGAACCCATGGCACCAAAAAGCAACCACAAATCGCATCAGGCTATGACTCAGAAATACTTATGCTTGATATATACCGTGAAAAGAATTGGTGAGATCACACCCAAATTTTTTTCCAATAATGAAAGGAGTGAGACTACCAATATCGTTGGTATTATGCTCTAAAGGAAGAATCAAACCATGCGTATCTCTCAGCACAAAGAGTGATAAAGAGTGTTATGGAACTTAAAGATGGGCACGGAGAATATGTTCTTCAGGTTTGTCTGGAGCAGGTACAGAATTATAAGGAGTTGCTTCCACTAAAGAAAATGCCCTAAAAATAATGCTTGAATAAAAAAAAAGGTGCTCCATGCTCTTTCCATTCTGTCGTACATTCCGTCATTTCTAGCCGCCAGCTAGTATATCCTATTTCTATAGAACATTGCTATTGAAAAGGACAAAGTATGAGATTAACATGTTTCAGTGGAGGCTGCATGTATATGCATTTATGCATGAGTGAGCTGTTTTGTTTAGTTAGGATATACTCCTACATCGTTCCTTTTCTGTTCATAGTAACATGTTTCTCCAAATAGGTTCATACAAGTCCCTATTGGCCGGAACAAGGAATTCCTATTCTCAATCAGTTATTACCACTACACAAAAGGGAGAACAATGGCTATGTTTATGCATTTCCTTTACTGACAAACCCATTTACTACAAATATATTTCCCCTTTTGCTTTCAAATGTGTTTGCATTATCATTTTTAGGTGGTCCCTCTTACCATGTTATCTTCTTTTCTCAAAGAATGATTTTATGACTTTTAAGATGTGCCAATATTAAACATTTTCTAATATGAATTTTGATACATCTTAATCTATATTTACAATACATAATTTCTGAATTTGGTATATGTATCTCTCAGAAAGGGTAAAACTTCTCTCTCAAAAACAAAGAACACTACTTCTCGATCATTTTTTTGGAGTTTATCTCACTTCTTACTATGGGAATTAGACCATTCCTAGAAAATTTACATGTACTTCAATCATTTGAGTTAGGGATATTTTCGCTATGTACGGTCCAGCAACTTTTGGCACGTAGACCAAGGTTAGCCGCACGAGTGACGCGGCGATATTAATTTCAGAGAGCCCAAGGCCATCATCATATACACAGAGAAGACGTAGTCGCCTCGCCTCGCCGCTTGTTCATACACAGAGAAGACGTCGTCGCGCTCGCCGCTTGTTGCCTTGTTGGCTTGGCTATTTGGCACGGCACGACAAAAACGAAAGAGCACTGGTGCCGATTCCCAACAATGTAACGGCCGTTTCGCTGGCAAAACGAAAAAAAGGCAGCAGACCAGAGCTATCTGCTGCCTCTTTCGGGCGCCAACCCAACCTGTGGCTGCAGTTGCCGTTGCGCTGTGTGCCGCGTCTGCGTTTCCGCGGCAGCGTGTGCAAGTCTCCCGGAGCCAACCAAATTGGTCGTCAGCACGTGCCTTCACGTATCCGCCATGCTATGCACGCGAACCATCCTGTAATACTGCAGCAGATGGCATATGCGAAACTGCAACCCAGATACCACAAGCTTTTTGGCCATTTCCCCTCCTTACCAATCCTACGTGAAACTACCATGAAATCAAGCAAGCTGGACAGCTTCTTGCTTTCTATTTTTTCTGTCAACCAAGACAGGTGTCACGGCGATCTCCTCCGTATAGGCGAGTTTCCAGGCATATGTCTCCGGCGCCGAACCAATGGGCGCCGGCCATCTCCGCCCTCTCGAGTTTAGTCACCTCAAACATCTCGTTGTCGAATAGAGGCAGGTCGCATCGCGTGATTGGGCCGCCTCTTTGGTCTCCCCTTTCCGTGTGTGAATGTCTCTGCATTTCTGGCTTCTCCCACAGTGCTCTCCGCTCTGCTCGACGTCGGCGTCGCGATCATCGTTTCCGGTCCTCAGGTTTGGGGCTGCGTTGCGCGCCACTCGACCGGAATGGCAGCCGGATGCTTCCAAGGTTGACGCTCCATCCAGCTCGCCGGACAGCAACGGCTCGGCGGACGGCCGGAGGCGGCAGGATCGGACGGCGGAGGAGGGGGTGGACCACCCGATCGACGGCTGGATGGGCTCCTTGGCTCGCATCGGTAGCACAGGGAGTGGCTCAGTTCCGTCCTCGCGGCAGCCACCACTTTACAGATTGTCACTTCCCAGGTGATGTAAATGTGCAGGCGCAGCGCTAGCTGCCAGCTCGCTTTCACGATCGAGTTGACAGTCCTCGATGGGCATTGCCAATTATTACCATCAGGAAAAGAACAACAAACAGCATCATGGCTTTCGATGCTCACGAGCTGCTGACAGGAAAGTGGCAACCAAAGATATACTCCATTCGTCAAAAAAAAAAAAAACAACTTTAGACAAAAAAATTATCTAGATTCATTCTCAAAAGTTATTTTTTTTTTTACAAAGGGAGTATCTGAGAGCAGGACACGGTAATTCTGACAATGGATGAGGATGGCCATCGTGACAAAGAAAACCACCAAACGACTTGGAAAGTAATAAAGGGTCCGTGGCCAGCTCTGAAGGGCGTCGAGTACATTCCAAACTCAAACGCTTTCAGGCGTTAGCCGTCCAACATCAATAGTTAGCAATCCATGTTGATGACTATTCAGAACCATGCCTAATTGCCTTAACAGGGGACACGCGCCCACGACACATCAGTGAACAGTGCAATGCATATGGCTATTAGGCTATATGCTGTTGTGATAGTGATTAGCTACGATAGACAGCTACGTGTACGTGATACTACTTTTTAACAAACATGGTGTAATTTTGAATTTTTTTTAAACTCTATGGTGCATCTTGTAAATTTATGCTTGTAGGAGCCTTTACCAAAGAAAGAAAGTGTGCGTCCATTCAGAAATGTACTCCATCCGTTCCAAAATAAGTGCAGTTTTACACTGTTCACGTTCAACGTTTGACCGTTCATCTTATTTGAATTTTTTTTATGGTTAGTATTTTTATTGCTCTTAGATGATAAAACATGAATAGTACTTTATGTGTGACTAAATATTTTCAAATTTTTCACAAAATTTTCAAATAAGACGGACAGTCAAATGTTGGGCACGGATATTCACGGCTGCACTTATTTTAGGACGGAGGTAGTACATGATACTGCCATGAAATATACGTGTTACCTCTGATGTTACTGTTGTACAAAAATACATCTCCTAATATTGCAGAATAACATTCTGTATGATAAAACTTTCCCATCCAGGGTACGAACTAAGTATTGACCTGTCAAAAGGGCCGAGGAAAAAACTCCTCGAGAGAAACAATTTCCCCCTGCAGATTCAGGCACTTCATTAATTAGCCAAGGAAAAATGGCATAACAATATCATGAAATGCAAGGTAGTAAGAAGCATTCGGTACTGAGATGAGTGAAAAAAAAAAGTAGATTCATTGATAAAGTAAAAAAACTATCTACAATAACCTTCCCAATGTACATACTTTACATATTAGGGTGCAAGGCATACTTACAGAAAGGGGAAGAATGCACACTCCAATCTGCTTCAACAAACTAATGGTACAACAATATGGCGAGTAGCTGATTCTCTGCAAAAAAAACTGCCATGGCCTCCAAGATGTTGCTCTAAGGGGAAAATCCCCCCAAAAAATGCTATTTACATTGTATTCCTGCGCCTCTCCATCTACTATGTGTTAAATTAACACAGGTTAAACTGTTATCCGTCCAATTGATTTCCCAGTGCCATCAGCACTCATGACACTGGTCTATTTTGCAATGTAAGATCAGAAACAGATGAAAGCTCCTCCTCCAAAGTGTTAAGAAGATCAAGGTACTCTCTGAACACATCATGTGACTGCAAGTTGTTTGTAAGCAAGTCAGGGACATTCTTAGAAAGTTCATAAACCGTACAAACAAGAATATTTTATGATTGTAAACCTGTAAGGTGATGTTATATGCTTTCCACAGTCGCAAATCATGTCGAAAGAGATCCACCAAAACCTGAGAAACAAGAAAGCATGTGTGCAGCAAGGATGAGTATGCTTCTTACAAAACATTCAATAATCAATCCATGGTAAAAATCCAAAAAACAAAATGAGGAAAAAAAATCCTGCATTGTCAGATGCAGAAGCCTGCCACAAGTTAGTCAAAAGAACAGTATTTTCTGAAATTGTGTGCACAATTGTTGAACATGTGAAAGATAGGCAGTACCTCAGCGCGTCTCAATAAAGTTGCTAGCACAACAATCCATTCCTTAAACTTGACAGAACACATGTGAGCAAGAAGGAACTCAGCATCAAGCCGACTTTGAAGAGTGTCCATTTGAAGCTGTCATCAGAATATCAATTATAAATGAGAACAAAGATCCAAGGCAGATAATAATATCAGCGAGATTGTTCTGGTATATTGGTTGCTCAGGTATTGAGTGATTTACTCAAGTAAGCACTATTCTATTTGTTAAACAAACATCCATAATTACTAAGCTTGCCCAGATTCGTAATTTTATATCATGAACAATCAATTCAGTACATTATCAAGCTTTGTAAAAGTACAAACTGCAGGAGAAAACAGCAGAAAACTCGAGAAAAATAATCCAAGACCGCAAAATCTTATCTAGTGTGTGATCTTGGTTAATACCTGTTGTGTTGCTTTGTTTTAAATTGAAGAATTTCATCTTTCAGGATTACAGAGCATTGAATTTTTTAAAAGAATATTTTTTTTGCAGGCCCAAATGTTATTTATTATGAAGAAAAAAAGTAGAAAAGCTAGACATGATTCCTATATTGATAGGCAAGACAAAAAAAAATCATGTAATTTGCTCTTTTTTTACAGGAAAATTTGCTACTAAATGGAACACACTAAATAATGCTTCATGGTTTGTTAACGAGACCTTTTGTCCAATCAGTTCAAGTGCAGATGCAAAATTCTCTAGTCGAGCAGACCCTAGCCTTTCTCGCTGAAGATATTCCTGCATAAAGTTATAAATATATTAATAACATGTGGTTTTGGATCAACAAGACTGGTAATGATGATGAACAGTGAAAATCTTACCACAAGATCAAACTGAGTTCCTTTCACAAAAGCAACCAGCTTAGAAAGCTCCTTGCCAGACATCAAATAGCTAGCATGGTTCTCCAGAATATTCATGACAGAGGCAATATGTGGGCTGAGCTCTTTCATTGAGTTACTGCACAAAGAAAGATTTACAGATGACATATTTTCTAATAGAAACTCTATAGCCTTTTAAGTTAACTTCACAATGTACCTTCTCAAATCAGAAGATTGTCTCTTGAATGGTGAACGTAATTGAAAGTAGCTCAGAAACCTTGGAGAAAGCTTTTCAGAGTCTGTACTGGCATTTTCAAAGTCTCTGCCAGATCTTAGCAAGAAGCGAACCTAGGTACATGAAGGTATCCCCTTACTCATCTGTGGCATTTTATTATAGGAAATTAAAAAGATATAGCATGAATATCATACCAGCTCCCCAGCAAGCTCATAGAGAGATTCATCAAGTGTAGCCTGGATAGTAACAAGCACTAAAAAGTGAGAACTGGAAATGTGAAACAAGTAAACGTACAGATCAAAACCAGCTGACAGTGAGAAGGTAAGAGAATCACTTGTAGCAAACGGAGTGCACAGTACTGACTGACAGCAGGGCCTTCCAGCTTCGCAATGACCTGTAATAGCAAAGCCATTTTCAGCAATAGTTCTTGCAGGTATTGATGACCCTCTGTTGCATATAACTAGGTTTATCAAACTTAATAGATGAAGAAATTGTCTGTTCATGCAAGCAATAAATACTGGACTTTATAGTATTTAACGTCTCTAGAAGAGTTTACCGTACCAGAATGTAGCAAGCAGCAGTCCTATACCATCGCCGTTGGAAGCATTCCTCAAACATCCTAGAACATGAGGGATCAGTTTTACTAAAAGAATTAGCAGAATTATTGTATTGTATTCCAAATCTTGATCAAATTGAGACACTGTTGGTGGGTAAGTTTTGTTTTCACTAAATTTCATTTTGATTCTGATCATTTCCATGATACAAACACTGTTTGCACCATGGTATAAAAGAACAATATATGAGGTACTTTGGACTTTGGAGATGTTTATAGACAGAATGAAGAATCAGATCTTAAAAAATAACTGAAAAAAATAAATCAAATGCCACCTCTCCACTCAAACAACAAGGCAGCACACTTACTCTGTGGATCGTCCAGCTGCATGGAAAAGATCTGCCCAGTGCCGACCATCAGTTTTCCTAGCAACACTGACTACAACATCCATGTATTCTGGAAAGTTTCGAAGTAGGTCACATGTCTTGTCTAGAAGAGACTTCTTTGCAGGTTCATTTTTCTGCGAAAGCTGGTTTTTTGAAGCACTTTGGCTGCAATTGGCAAAAAAAGCCACCAGAAAATAGGATACAGAATAATATTTCAGCAAATAACACAATAGAATGAAATCTAGCAACTCGGTACACAAATAATGCAAGAATGCTACCATTACCAAGTTAGAACCAATATACCTTGATATCTCTGCATCAAATACCGTAAACAGGAGCCATTCCAAACATCTAGAGAAGTGAGGTTTCTCTGCAGACAAGTTTGCCAAACGCAGAGCTTCTTCATGTTTGTCTCTCTGGTTTCAAAAATTTTACAGAATGAGAGATGCATAGGGAAATGATTATTGCCATATGAGTTTGGCAAACCACGCATAGTTAATGGTCCATAATACATAAAATGATGCAAGTAGCCAAGTAAAGGCTCCCTGTAAACAGGGGATATTCAAAGTGAAAAAAAATGTTTTTTTTCCCAAGGCTATGGTTCATAATACATATGGCTTATTCTATGTGAAAACTGTTTCTTTTAATAGAAATTTCAGAATATAATATTTCGATCCCTTTACAGAAGTGATTGATAGAAGAGCTAGGTAAGTGCTAGATTCGCAACAAACAAAATGTCTTGCAGCACAACTCGGCAAAGGAAGATATTACAATATAGAAACTATATGAGAAACTACATGACAGTGCAGTGGTTTGTAAATTGTTACAAAAAAGGATCTCATATAAACAGACTAAACCAGAGGAAAGAACAAGTATGGCCAACAACCCATAAAACCTATACTCTTCTTGTTTCAGCAATGAGTTCTACGGAATACTAAAAAGTGCAGAGAAAAGGTGGAAGAACCAAAGGAAAATGATGAACAAATGCGCACAACCTAGTGAATTGGTTCATTCAGCCGGCAGAGCAACAGAATAGAGACACCTTTATACAAATTAAAACTAGTGGCCTGAAACAAGGTTTAGATGCTCAAATAACAATAAATGGTGGCAGACCACTTTGGGTGCTCACATCAGTCTTGATAAGAAATCAGGTCATTTTCTATTTAACCATGACAATAAACAGGTTTTTCGCTTGGTTTGCACCATCACATAATCCTTAGTGAGAACTCAATTTCACGTGTAATATTACTAGGAGTCAAATTTTCTTGACTAAACGAAGATTTCATGATTTACCACTCTTCTTGCATTAATGTCATATAGTTCCTATATATAGCATTTTTATATAAAAAGAATTATGTTTTGATTTACCTGAAGGAGATGCCGCAGCAAACAATGCAATATTGTTTGGGCTTGAGGAGAAGGTTCAAAGCATGGAAACTCTGCAGTCGAGAAGGACATTCTCTGAGAAATACCAACAACTACACCAACATTTGGAAGAAGACCAAGCGGATACACCTCACGGTCAAATTCAAGCTCCGGATCCAGCTGCAGAAACAAATAGCATGTTCTCCATTAACTTTGAATACTACCACCAATAAGAGTTCAATGCAAGAAAGAAAACAACATATGAAACTATTATGATTTTGATCAAGTTTTTCCCCAAAAAAAATTGATAAATTCACAGAGTGGATCGCAAAACTCAAAATAGATGTCAATACTATCACAAGATACAAAATCTGTACCTGCAAGAAATCTTCTTGTTTAAAAGGATTTTCTCCATGGGATGGGTACCACACCTGCCAAAAAAAAAAAAGAGAAGAGTTGGATAAAAGGATAGCAAGATGTGGAAAGATGTTCGATCTATTAAGAGAGACAAGCATAATTCCTTAAAAATAATAAAGAAGAAAACAATAAAACTAACCTGCATCCCCTTATGGCCATAGTCAAGCCATGAAACCTCTTTGATAAGATTACCCTTCTCTTCGTATTGGGAACAAGTGACCCAAAATAATTCAACTGAATTAGTAAGTGATTGTTCATGTCCATCATCCATGTCCAACACAGAAAGTTCCCCATTCATCCGCAAGATTAGGCATCTGAAATATATATAACAAAACAAATAAAAATTAAGGAGAATAGAAATCATTTACAATTTTAACATTTGAAAAAAGTACCTTGAAGGTTGTTGGGACAAGTCAGAAGATCCATTAGTATCATGTTTCGGCTTTCCTTCATCAGTTGGTTCAGGAATGAAGCGCATCGAAACAGGTGGACTCTTTGGACTCATGATTGAAAGTTCTCGGACTGTTGAAAGCTGCTGACCCAAAGAAAACAACAAGGTCAAATGAAATGGACAACACATTCGGTGCAGTGGCTGAAAATATTTTGCTTCACCTGTAAAACAGGACTACTAGCAGGTGACAATTCTCCTGATATCACCACATGGAAAATATGCACATCAAATGGACTGTAGGTAACAAGTATGTAGTCCTGGAAGACATCCATGACAATTGGTCGACCAAGAAGTGATTTCCGGTAAAGTAATGAGCTATAATCAAGGTGATATCTTGGGAAAAAGAGAAGCTCATACCTAAGACAAGTGCAACAAACATGTCATATAACTAAATAGATAGCAAGTCATGCCCGCATATTGGTATTTAAATAGGAATAAAAAGCTAGGAGATACAGAAGATGGCTCTCTGATATATTAGCACACTATGCATTTCAGCTAGTATTCTGTGAGTTCAAGCACCATGAGATTTGTGCATGAAACTCTCAGCTCAAATGTAATGACAAGTAAAAATTGTCATGTGTCTGTTAAGAAAATCTCAGGCTGAAGACAATAAACAGACAGAAACAGAGAAAGTGAGGAAGCAAGACTAACGTATTTGATGATTCAATGTAGTTGCATACAATAACTATTTTGCCAAGCCACAACAAGCCTTTGCATTGAATCTTTTGCTCTTGAGTAACATCCCCAAAAACACGCCACCTTTTATTGCGCAAATCATACAGCACTAGCCCATGAGAGCCTGCAACTGCCAAGTACATACCATCATTGCTTGCAACAACATGAAGAACTGGCCAATTCTGTGAAATATAGGATGCCTGCTTCCAGAAAAAAAAAACTATATTATAACAAGTCTTGAAATAAGATGCATTGAGGCATTTTTGCCTCCTAAATAAGTTTGATGAAATCAAACACTTAACTGGAACATTAAGATGCAACATCTTAAGTTCATCAGTATCATCCGGTTGTACCAATAGGATTCGATCTTCACCATAAAGAATCTGGCGAGTATATGTCGTGCCCGAAAGTCCTCTGTTTAGGCAACATTTGGCAAATGAGAATGCAAGAATCCTTTCTGACAAGTTTTCTTCAACTGCAAATAGTTTATATCCATAATCATCCCACTGAATGTGTGACGTCCCTCCCATTAGAGGCTCAAATTTTAAAGCACTAGGTTTAACCATTGGAGATGAGGCAGAATTTGATCCGGTTTGACGAATTGTGCACATCAAACGACATCCAGATACAGACCACACAGTAAGTCCCCTAAATTTCCATCCAACTGCAAAAGCACAATTGTCAGGCGTCCAAGATATACAAGTAACAGGACCAGTATCTTCCACTGAATACCTACAATTTTTCCCAAAAGAAAAAGGGACAGTTATATATCAGCTTTAACGGAATAACTGAAATGCATTGCACAGTAAATACACAAAATCACACATAGTAATGAATCAGAGACCAAATATTAACTAATTGGTACGTCTGCATAAGTGGAGCAATCAAACCTAAGTACATAACTGGAGAAAGCAATATACAGATTAAGTATTTAATCTAAACCACCAGGCAATCCAAATTTGCATTGAAGATATGTAATTAAATGGAAAGTAACCTAATGTTCTGTTACTGTGCAAGCAGGATATCCTTCTAAACAAGCACAAATTTGCAACTATCCACCAGAAAATTAGGCAGTAACAGCTATCCACAGAACTAACAAATAGTTGTGTGAGACTTACCCCCAATCATACAAAGAAATTGTGCGGATATGCCTTGCATTTTCAGCTAGGTCATATAAATCAACAACACCTCTACTGCACCCAACAGCAAGAATCTGCTGATCAGAAGCCACAGAAGTGCACATCGCGTCATCAGTGTTCAACCATCTCTCTACTCTGATGCTGCTGGTTTGCTTTAATCCCTTCTTACCAACTGCACAAAGTCCAATCTGACAGCCCGAGTACAAAGCAACTAGCAATCTTAGCTTCACTGACAACTCAACATGAATAATGGCGGAATTCCCTGTGCAGCAGGGTGCAGGACTTGCATCAGAATTTTCTCGCAAACTAGGCGGGTCAAACACCAAAGCATCTCCGACAGTGGGAGTTCTGTTGGATGAACATGCGGAGCAGCCAAGCTTGAAGCTGTCCGAGAACTGCAAACAAACAATACATGGAACATACTAAGCATAGCAAGCACAGATCAAGCAAGGAGATAACTATTTCCCCATCTCATCAAACAATAACATAGAGAAACAGTAGCAGAATACATTTCCATGTACCTCAGCATTCCAGGAGATGACCTGCAAGTGCCCATTGGACAGTCCAAGCAGCATACTCTTGCTGTCGCACACGAAATTGCTCCTGCAGCATATGATATCACACTTGCAAAAGTTAGCTCCCCCGCATGAATTCGGTATCTCGTTTTTCGGATAATAAAGAAGCGAAGCGAATACCATACGTTATGAAAGCGTCATTGGCGAGAGGAACCTTCTCGACGATTATTTGCGATATGGAGGCGAGGCAGAGCCCCGGTTGTGGCTTGCCTCCGATGATCAGCGGCTTCCCCGAGAACTGCAGCTTGTATATGTACAGGTAGAAGGACGAGGTCTGCACGTACAAACCACTCGATGAGTCTCTGCGCGTAGAGAGCGAGCAGGAGCAAAGCGGGGGGAGAGCAGTGTGGGGGTGGCTGACCAGGACGGCGACGGTCTTGGCGTCGGGGCTCCAGACGGAGTGGGCGTTGTCGCCGTGGGCGGCGAGGGATTCCGGGGAGCGGTCGAGGCGGGCGAGGCAGACCTTGTGGTGGGCGGCGGACCAGAGGTGGAGGGAGGCCGGGCAGACGGCGAGGAGGTAGCGGCCGAGGACGCGGAGGAGGACCACGCGGTCGGAGTCCCCCGGGTCGAGCGGGATCGACTGCGGCCAGCCATACGCCATGTACATCTCGGCGGCGGCGGCGGCGGCGGCGGCGGCGGGGTCCTCGTCGCCGGGCGCGCGCCTCGCCGGTGAGGTTGTTGGGCGAGATGCGCGAGGGGGGAAGAGATCTGGGAACGAGCAGGTGGGTGCGCGATGCGGGAGATGCAGCAGTTTTTCTTTTTTACTTTTTCCTTTTCTTTTCTTTTTCGCTTTTCTTTTTTAAAAAAAAAAAAACTGATCAGATCAGAGCGTCACGTATTGCCGTCAGATTGCTTCCCGTCGCCGAGTGAAATGAACAAGTTTAGCGTCCCAACTGATGAAACGATCCAGTTAAGAGTTTTTTTTTCCTTTTTTTCTTTTTCCAACCGGAACTAAGCTGCTTGATCTTTCAGTGAACGTCACGTATTGCCGTATTGGTACAGTGTAATAATAATAAATGTATAATGACTGGAGTACGATAGCTCTATCAATTTTCAGTGCCACATTTTCGAAGAGTTTGGTGCTGCCTTTCAGCTGGCAGCATTTGCGGGTATTAGCAATTTAGCATAGGCGATTTGGTACTTTTGGCAGAAAGATGGATGATAAATTGACGTAAGATTACACCAATCTTCTATACCAAGCTGTAATGACAGTAATCACGATGCATAAACCACACAACGTTAGGGCTTTACATAGTGCTAGTATATTCTGTATTGGATCTAGTGCCATGGAGTTCTATAAAAAAAGATCTCAAAAAAATATATAGTGCCATGGTGAGGCCCACTAGTGATGCTTGCAGCGACTTGTACAGCAATTGTTTTTTTCTGGGATGACTATATGATCTGGACTTCTGGAGTATGAAGAAATGACACCGCTCGTATGAAAGGACAACGGGCATAAATGTGACGTAGTATTACTCCCAGAAAACAATTAAACCCCACAACTAAGTACTCCCCAGTTAAATTAGCTCACCTCGCAAGTTTCTTTTTAACCCCATCTGAGTAGTACAGAACAGAATAAAGCCAGAGAGGAACTCGAACTCATTGACCCACATGATAGAGTCTCCTGGTGTACTGTTACATGACAACCTGGCCTAGTGCCTTTTAGAGGTTACCAACACGTCTTCGCACGATGAGCAGTGCAACACCGTGCATTCTAACAGAGTAACAGGCAACACGATCAGGCCAAGGTAAATCACGAAATTTTAAGGCGTCTTCAAGCTACTTCTCGTTCAAAGCTGCCTTATTTCCATTTACCTGAATCCTGGCCAGTTTTAGAGCCTGGCATGCTGGTCACAGTTTCACCACAACTTCAGCGGATTGACGACGACCCGCGACAACTTCAGAACTAGACCAAAGAATTGCATTTGCACAGGTCGTCAAAACGGGACATGGCTTAGTTTCAGGCTGCCAACATAATTGCCTTGACTCCTGCCAAATGTAACGGCGTTACTCATACTGTATGGTACGGTAAGGATTTCAGCTTTCTTTTTTTTTTTACGGCACGGCACAAGATGACATGCTTCCGTCCTTTTTCAGCAAAAGAGATGGCACTTACTGCGCATGAGCTGCAAGCTGTTGTGAATCAGATAAAAATGATCATTCCATATCAGAAGATTCATCCTCATCCTCATCCTCATCTTCATCAAGGATATAAACCAAAGCATGCCGCCGAGATGAAAAGACACAAGCCACTCCTCTTGAGGCTGAAAACAACATCCAGGAAAGGTGAACTCTGGCATCACGTATCATGTTAAGTGAGTAGCAACTTAAAACTCTTGTATGGAAGTAAACACTCAAACTCACCACTGACTGCCAGTGGAGTGGACACGGCGTGAGGTATGCTACGAACTTTTTTCCCATAGTCGGTGTCCAACTGGAGCTCCAGTGCCTACATTCATTGCGTTACGGAAATGAAGATATTACTTTCTGACAGTAAAAGTAAGGTCGATTTCAACAATTATGTGTCATTTAATCACTACAATTGATGAGATAATATATGGCCTTGGTCACGTAGTAATAAGTTGTGTTTGTGATAACACAATGATGAATAGGAGACATGCAGTAGGTTATTGCCAATACCAGGTTACCGTTTAATTATTAGTGTAAGAATGCTATGAAATAAAGTGGATGCCAAAAGAATAAAAGAGGAACATTTGCAAAGATCTTACCGACAGCTCTTGTACACTGTAAATATTTGAAGGGAACATCCTTGAGAGAGGCACAAAAGAGAAGTTCTCCATCTGCAACATTACAATATAAGAACTTCCAGGACCATCAGAATATGACCTTTCACTGAGTAGTACAACAATCTGGCTGTCCTGTTTTAATATAACCATTTCTTTTGTGAGCTATGAGAAATAATGTATAAAAGGTGAATTATCGCCAAGATGCAGCAGGGAGTACTACCTTGTAAAGAGATACATCAACGCACTCATATTCATCAGGTATATGCAATAGAAATCCTGAAGAAGATGGTCCGCTGGCAGAAGAGTTAGAGAAGTCCTTTATCACACCAATGCAATTCTTCAAGTTCAAGGATCCATCGGGTATCTTGAAGCATATATAGTCAGTCAAGCTATATGAAGACCCACTATTCTGAGAATCTTCATCCTGCTATTTTGAATAATCATTTAATATTATGATAAGAATTTAACACAAACAATATAGATAAGGTGAAGACAAGTACAAAACAGAAAAATAAATATCACTTTTTTATTACATTATATTTGAAGTCAACTAAGAGCTATGTCATTTGCTAAAGATGAGATGGGCACCCGAACCACTCCTAGAACCATGGGTGGAGAGATTAAACATCCTTCCCCGAGCCAGCCTATTGCCTATTGAAGTGTTCTCATATGTTCATTTTATAATGATGCTGTAGTGGAATAAGCAGAAGTCACCAAAAAAACATGAACCTTATAGAATGACACTGATGTCAGAATACAGGTTGATGACAAGTCAACCGATGACGTGATAGGATAAAGAGGAAGCAATTCTTGGCAATGTATTTGTGAAGAAATAGTGGTGAATGGCATCGAGAAAGCCTCCTCCAGGCTGAAACATATGATAGACAAAAATTGATTACATTTAAGCAATGAGCAATGGATTTAAAATGGCTATGTCTAAATAAACAGAGAACACAAGGATTTGACTGTCAAAACTCTGATTCAACTGTTTCCAGATAACAAATTATGTAGAAGGAGTAAAAAATAACTCTAAGATAATCAAAAAATAAAGTAGTAAACTGGAACCTTTCATCCAGCTCATTAAATTGCTTCATTAAAGTCTTTTCCAAAAAATGGGTATCTGTAAATCCCCCCAAAACTACTAGCTGCTCAAGATGTCTTACAGTGTCCCTGAAAAGGCAGGTTTAACACGATTAAGAAATGCAGAAAAACACAATAACACAAAGAGAGAAACTAAAATAGTGATGAAAAAACACAACATAAGAACAGGCAACAGCCCTTTGTAATTTAATAGCTTTTGACTATTTTCACTGCTTTGGATTCAGGGCACAAGAAGAGTGTACACATCAAGATATTCAACGACTGGATTTCATGTGAAGCAATAGTATTGTTTTCTTTTTGAAAGCAATACAGTACCCAACACCAAGAGATAAAGTATATATACACAAAAAAGACTAAAAATTATACATTTGAAAGTTATGTTCGTGTTCGGAGGTACTCTCACACAACCATGCACTTGTGTAACGTTTAAATATACCAAACAAGTTTTGACATATTATGCACATTGCAAGGTAACTTGTCAACAAGGATTGGTGAATTACTAGCTTGCAAACAGGTAACATAGATATGTGCAGAACACAATACCAAATTGTACATAGGAAACAATAACCAACAATCGGCATGTTTCATTGTTACTTACAAATCACACTCAAATCTTTGATTTGCATCAAGTAACTGTTTGATTGGATCCTTATCAAGAAGGAACTTCAGAAAAAGCACCACGAGTTCACTACAAAAAAAAAGTGACACCCAGGTGATTAATGACAAAGTGTTTGACTCACAACTTGAGCATGAAGGGAATAATAGAAGGGGAAAAGACAAAACCTGTTCGCAGCTGGAACTTGATCGGTTGGTTCACTTAATAAAATCTTAACACACTTTAAAACCCAACTGAAGAAATTTTGGAACTGAAAAGTATATCCATAAATGGAAGTTACTACAGAATAACCCTTAAAGTCATAGCACAATCTATAATCATAACATCATGTAGGAAAGAATAGAGCATGGAAGCAAATATATCAAACAATTATCCCCCTAGTAAACATGCTCAACATGGATTACCTTGGTTTGCTTGAACTTAATCTTCAGTCTAATGATGTTGTGCATGTAGTTTCAGAATATGACATCTTACCTCAGCAGATACTACATGCACCAAGATGTCATATTCTGATACTACATCAAACCAACAGAATCTAGAGTCTAGAGTACAGATAATAACATTGAATTCAGAAAATGTAATTGGTTGTTTTAACAATCAGTGCCAAATTAGCAGACAAATGTGTGTCCAGTCTATATTGTCTACTAATACTTCGAGCACACAAAAGGTTCTGTGCACTTGACCAGGGAGGGGAATCTCGGGCAGAAGACCTAAGTTAAAACAGAGGTTGAGAATTGAGAACATGGCAAGAAAACAAGCAGAGAAGGATGGTACCAGATAAAGAACAGTAGCCGCAACCCTTGAAAAACGCTCAACTTGAACAACTAGCATTCCTATCTTCTCAGTCACACCATAAATAAGCTTTTCATCTAACCCAACGTTCTGAAATCGTGAGCGCCATCTTGCAAGGCCTCTTAGTTCCGCAAGTCTGAATGAAATAATTTCAACTGCAGGCTGTAATAAGCAAGTCATTCAGCGTTCATAACAGACTAGCTGATATTCCTTGCTTGGATCTCAAATAAATGATACCATAAATTGTAGAAATAAAACTACTCAAAATATGATAGTACCATGTGTAGCAGAAAAAGAAAAATATGAAATTGCCTAGTTTACAAAGTACAAACTCTAGAATACCCATTACCCAAAGCAACACAAAAAAAAAAAAGGTAGAGACTGTGACATCAGCTGGTAGTGGCTAACCTGAAGATGCTCACTGACAACAACACGAAGTTCTCGTCCAGCACTATCAACAGCCTTAGCTATCCTCTTGAGAGCCTATCCACATAGGAAACGACAAGTTTAGACAGGTTCTCTCAAAAAAAAAAAAGAGAAGAGGATAGGGAAGAAGTTTTTATGGAAGCGAGAAATACCGCTTCACCAAGTGAGCTGACTAAAAATTGGTGAAGTGCTGGACTTGTACGTGTACCAAACAAAAGGCTCATAAACTCATCCTCAGAGCTAGATTCCATCCCTGTATTCACCAACAGAGACAGAATAAAGGGGGCAGACTTCTTGAGGTGATGGTTATGACTTGAAAATCGATCATACCATGGGCAGCTATCAGAGAAGGCAAGGCGCTGAATTTTTCATTAAATAAGTTCATGGCACTTGACCATTGTTTGGCCATCATGGATAGGGAAGAACGGACAACTTCAACCAGATCTTGAATACTTGACGCTTGTTGGGAGATCTGATGTAGCTCATTTTTCCTTCACAGCATTGATGATACACAAACAGATTAAAAAAATTTAGTAGGTAAAGCACTAAAGTGATATTAATATCCTTGCAAACCTAGTAAATAAACACAGGTGCTATGTTTTTGAGGAATCAAACAAGAAAGATGTTTGCACCTAGCTATAAAACAGAATGATGGTTCTATGACTAGGTGAGCTTATCAAAATTAGTCATTTCAGGTGTCAATGAGTATGTTGCTCTAGCACTTCATGTGGAAATCTCCATCATGTTTTGAAGTTACGATAAAACACCATGCAACAAGATAATGGTTTCTTAACAACAACAGGAAGTAGTCACAGGCAATCAAACTATCATGACATTACCTGTTGAAAAAGATAGAAGTGTCCAAATGCAGACAATGTAACCCAGTAGAAATGTGATTACTATGAGAAAGGTTGTCAATATCAATCAGCTTTCCAGGGCACAGGAGAACTAACTGATGGAGGTTTCCTGATAAACAGACCTGATGTGAACGCCATTGTCAGAATTTCATACTTAATATGTGCTTATGATTTATGAAACAAAAAATTCATTACCTTGCTTATGGAAGCATCCTGAAGCCAGTAACTAGTTTTGTTTCCAGAGGATTGGAAATGGATAGGAACCTCATTAATGTTCTGAAATGCCATAGACATAAAATTAGTTATCCATGAGACACTGAACTAGATAAATGAACTAAGGCGTCATGGCTTACAAACAAAAAGAATTAGGTAATAGGCATCAGTTGATCAATGTCCACAGACTCGATCCTTAAAACTACATGGAACAAAGAGAAATGAAAGAAAAGTTGAAACACACTCCACCTGCTTGTGTGCGCATTAAAAAAAGAAAAATAAAAACAAGCATGCTTTATCATAATCCCAGTAGGAAAAAAAAATAGAACACTCCCAGCACTTTTGCCCAGTGAGTTTAAGTTTGAAAACACGTCTATACTTCAATTATGAAAAATTGCCGGTATCCAGGGAAGTTGGCCTCCCTGTTCGAGAAAACAGCATGATGCAATTTTCCAACAATATCAAAAATAATGTTGCCACAGTATCTTTTAGTCATTCTTCCAAAACGATATATTTCTAAGAACTCTGCAGCTAAGCAAATCCTTTTATAAAAATGAACTGTTCCATAATATCACGTTTGCAGTTAGGGTTGGAAATTTTCACTATGACACTAACTAAGCGATAGCCTTCAGAATCAAAATGAAGAGTACCTGTTAACATTCTATTGAATTCAAATTAGAGGAGCACTCAGGTGTTGTATCTACTTACTATCTTTCCAACTGGGAATATTCCAAAGATACTGAAGCAAATGCAACCACCTTTATCACCACTGCACAGAATATTAAAACGCTGGCAGGAAGCGCTTGAAAATTCCTGAATGGATTCTTCATTCTCATCTGCAAGACCAGTGTCTCCAGAACTCAGTCCACCGATCCTAGGAATCACAGGAGCGGGAGGAAAGAAGCGTGCAGTGCGGTCTTCATAGGATAACAGGCCATCCTTGTCGGTCTGCGGTCATTAGCAAAGAATTGTGATAGTGAACTTTTACAGTGAAACCCTAGACTAAGAGTATTGTAAAAGTGAATGAATTCATCATTTGTCGCTTTATGTATTGCTGAATAATGCTTTAAATTGAATGATGTACTCTATAACTATAATAGTATGATGAGACACATTTTTATTTATACATCATTACATTATATATAGAGAAATAGTTGGTGTTTCCAAAAGATGGAAAAGGCAATGGTATACCCTTGATAGAAGCTCATCTTCTGCCCAGTTCAAACATACAATGGCAACATCATGGGATTTTATTCTTCTTAGCATTTTCCCATTCTGCAATCAGCACCTTCACTTAAACATGCACAATGAGGTAAAGTAAAATAAAAGTAACAAGTGGACAGAATCACAACATAAAATTGGTTCTACAAACAAAACATTTGATAATGACCATTCAATTACAAAGGAATTGCTATAGGTTGAATGTATTAAAAAATGGTGCTCAACAGGAAAGGAAGTAATTGGAAATGTTCTTTGTGTCTAGTTCGAGTGTCATTTATAAATCTCTACCAAAGTACCAATAGCTCCTTGCAACTATTTCTCACAATGTTCCCTACACAGTTCAACCAATCTGCTCATAAAAGCTGGTGAGGGTGAAGATCAAGATCAAGAGAAAATAAGCAGGGGATCAGGTTTGTATGATATATGAGTAAATGTCCAAATTCAACACAAAACAAAAAGGGATCAACAAGATTTGAACATCCATTTCATTAATATACACACCTCAACATCATGCAAAAGAACCAAACCATCTTCGGTACCAAGTGCTACTATTTTACCATCGGGGCTCCAACAAATAGATGTGATGCACTTCCCTGAAAAATAAGCAAGATTTTAGTATAGCGCCAACATGATTGTATTGAAAATATAAGCATGATGGGTGCAGTTAGATAGTTCATAAAATATGTGCTTATATCTAGTTCTGTTTCGTCAGAAGCAATATGTCCAGAAAATGCTGTCAGCCAAAAAAAAATGTAACAAACAAAAGTAGCTGCAAGGGTGGGGCAATAGCAAGTGGCTACCTGGGGAGATAGTCCATAGCCTTTGCCAATTGAATCGATGAAGGACAACCTTAGAGTCATCAGTAACCATAGCAAGTAGATCCTTCTCTGGATTCCACTCTGCCATTTTTATCTGCAAATAGTGACTAACGGATTATGACAGCATGAATTAAGAAATGACAACAAAATATCAAAGGGAATACAGATTCCACTTACACTAAATCTGAAAACAGAAATACACATGGAATAAATGGAAAATGAAATTCAGCAGGAATATGAAATATGACAGGTTAATTTTGAATTCACTAATCACCATTTCTTGTGTGTCACTACTCTTTTTTTGAAACCGAGACAGCAAAGCTGGTGTTATGTTAACAAAGCCATGCATTGATAAGATAAAAATAGAAATTGCCAGATCAACCGATCAAGTATGACGACAGAGGTGCGAAATGCAAAACCTGAAACCAAACTCATCAACAAGAGCTAATCGACAAGCTGGTGTTTAACTGTTTATAGCTCCCTATCAGTACAGAAAACATAAAATGGACTGTTTCCGTTCAAAGCAGATGTCAAATGTATCCTATACTTGGAGAAGCATACAAAAGGGTCTCACAGTTTTGCAAAAAAATGGGATGATATGGAGGGTGGGAAATGGATCGAAGATTAACATCTGGGCGGATCCTTGGATACCGAGGGGCTGGTCAAGGAAACCTATAACACCCAGAGGCGCTAATCTCGTGACAAAAGTGGAGGAACTGATTGACCCTTATACTGGAACTTGGGATGATAATATGCTGTCACAAACTTTCTGGGAAGAGGATGTCGCAGCTATCAAATCCATTCCTGTGCATGTTGAAATGGAGGATGTTTTGGCGTGGCACTTTGATGCGAGAGGATGTTTCTCGGTCAAATCAGCTTACAAGGTGCAAAGGGAGATGGAGAGAAGAGCTAGCAGAAACGGATGCCCTGGGGTCTCAAATGGGGAGAGTGGGGATGATGATTTTTGGAAGAAGCTTTGGAAACTGGGTGTTCCGGGAAAGATCAAACACTTCTTGTGGAGAATGTGCCACAACACGTTGGCGTTGCGAGCCAACCTGCATCACCGAGGGATGGATGTCGATACCAGATGTGTGATGTGTGGCCAGTATAATGAAGATGCGGGACATCTTTTGTTCAAGTGCAAGCCAGTGAAGAAGGTATGGCAAGCTTTAAATCTAGAAGAGTTGAGAACCAGGCTAGAGTAGCAAACCTCAGGAAAGAATGTGTTACAATCAATTTGCTGCCGCCCGGAAAATGAACGAACAAGTGCCATAGTTTGCCTTTGGCAGTGGTGGAAAGAGAGGAATGAAGTAAGAGAAGGAGGAACACCAAGAAGCCCAGCTAAGCTCTCACACCCGATCATGTCACGAGCTGGAGAATTCGTCAGGATGAACGCAAAGGACAAAAATCCCAGAACAGGAGAGTGTGCAGTTTGGAGATGGCCACCTCTGAACTTTGTGAAAATCAATACTGACGGAACGTACAGAGGTAACACGAAGCAGGGAGGATGGGGCTTTGTGATTAGGGATCGGGCTGGCTCAATCCTTCAGGCAGGAGCTGGTCCGGCAGCTCATCTACAAGACGCCTTCCATGCTGAAGTTATCGCCTGTGCTGCTGCAATCAAGGCTGCAAGCGAAAAGGGTATGTCCAGAATTGAGCTAGAAACAGACTCAATGATGCTTCGGAATGCGATCCAGGATAATTCCTTTAACCTATCATCTCTAGGTGGAGTGATTCTTGAGATTAAACATGTAATTTTGAGCTGTTTTCATTCCTTCTCTGTTAGCTACTCGCCCAGGAGTTGTAATAAGGTAGCGCATGAGCTAGCCACGTATGGTTGTAATCTCCAGACCGTGTCTTCCTGGGCAGGCTGCCCGCCTGGTCTGGAACGGCTGGTATCCAGCGATTCAGCTGGTTTGGTAATATAAATCTCTCGGTTTCTCTCAAAAAAACAATGTGAGAGATTAGCTGAACATATTGCCCACCCAAAACCAGTTATAACGCTCTCAATCACACGCACTGATGGTACTATGAACCGATCTAACCCTGCTAGGAATTTCAACAAACGGTTGGCACGCAGGTAAAGGGGGCTGCAACCCCTGGACCCGCCCCGCCCACCCGTGCTCTACCACGAAGTAAGCAAGCAAGCATGCTCTGCTAGGATCAACTCGTAAGCGCATTAATCAGTAGCTTCTCGAGACAGATCGGCTCGATTGGACAAGCAACAAAACGAACTCGGTATTTGGCAGGTCAGACGACGAGCGATTCAGAGGAGGAACCAGAGACGAGACCTGGAAGGGGATGGGCTTGTCGAACTGGAGCTGGAACGGCGTGGCCGCCGCCCCCGCCGTCGACGCCTCCTCCATCTGCTCCTCCGCCATGCTCGGTGTCAATCAGGGAGGTCGGGATTTGGGGGAGAAGTTTTTTGAGCGGGCAGGCGGGAATGAGGAGCAGACGGCGGCAGCGGCGGCGTGTGACGCATAGGGAAGAAGAGCTTCCCAATTTAGGCCCCGGTACACGTGGCCCATCGCTCAAAAAGGCCCATCTCGCTGGATTGGGCCACTCTATGGGCCTCACCACCAAACGGCGAGAAGTGCAAGGCCCATTTGAGAGCTTTGCAACGAAAGGGAAGCGTTGCACTGATTGTCTGAACGGCTCACTGACGACAGTCCATAGCACGTCTGAAGGACCTCCTATACAAAATAACCTCTATTATAGTAGGGTTAATAGGGCTTAATAGTTCGCGTGATATAGATTACTGGAAATAAGATGGGAAATGTAGGTGCAAAAATCACCTTTTACAATCCTATAGGTAGCTATACTTAGGGCAAATTTGAATCGCAGAGATTGCTATATTTTGCGGGAGTACGTGAGCGTTCTAGCTTGTCAAATCTGATTCAGCTTTCCACTTCGAAGAAAGCAAACTGCAACTAAGAAAACTGAGGGAATAACAGTGGTTGTGACTCAGAAATGCGAGCAAATGATACGAAGAAGATAGATGCTGTGAAACATGACAAATCAAGCTTACAAGTTCCAACCCTGACTCCATCATAAGTCCATATGACATAATATAATAGAAGTGGTGCATACATTCGACATCAAAACTACGGAGAACTTCCAGGGGTTCTCAGGGAACAGCAGTTCAACTTGCAAACTCAACATGAATACGGCTCCTTTCAAGACATTTTCAGCCAGAAGTAAAATCTAAGAGAGATAAGCAACATCCTCCACACTTCAAGAGTCTGCATTGGATGAGAAACTGTTATTAATTTATCAAACAAAAGACAGCAGCAATTTGGAAATTGCACAGCCATTTATGCTTCACAATATATGCACAAAAATTACAATTAGAGAAACAACAAACAGTACTAGAATGTTTCAGTAGGATGCCAAACTGATAGTTTAACAAAAAGACACTCTGTTGGTAAATCAAATACTTGGTTCTTTATACTAAATAGGATATGAAGACGCGATTGCATTAAGATAAATTTAGCATGCAACCTTGTGACAAACATGGCTGGGAAACTTTTTTACATTGTAAGTAAATGTGATAAAAATTCCTCAGATGTCAATCATTTGTGTACATAACGATTACACTACAAGGACCCAATATAATGCCAATTTAGTATCTGCAGTTCAATAGCCATAACAAGTTCCACTGACATAATAAAGCCTCTTCCAGGTAACTCCTATGTTATGGACTTACTGTTAGATCAAAATATTCAGCTTTCAAGCTATTCATATTGGAATGGATTTCAAAGAAACCAGGAAAGCATCATGGCACAGACCATTTACATGCCCCTCTGAACCCTCAAAAGTAGTGGAAGCATGGTTTATGACAATATGAAAATAATGAAGTGAATTGAGCAGGTTTGATTGCAAATGTCAATTCACAAGCCCAGTTATTCTTCACACACAATTGCCAAATACAAGAAGTTTTAAAGGATGTCCAAAAACAAAATGGCTATTCCTCAGTCAGGGACTCAGGGATCAGGCGTACAACCACATTTGACATGCTGCGAAAACAGAATTTCGTGCGTACAATGTTCAATTGTAATAGTATTACATTATCACCCTAGCACAGAAGGCTTGATGGAAAAATCTACTGCATTTCTCCATCGCCCGTGCGATAACATGTTCAAGCATGCAAAGTAACACTCACTAAGCATCCTACCATGGTCTTAACAAGCAACTCAAGATATAATAACAATCCATACATGATATGTTCGATAAAGAATTGACAGATCATCATAACAGCAGAGTCGTTCATCAATCATGGCTAATTGCACAAATGGAGCGACTGTTTAATGGTCATTCTTCAACTGATGCTTGGAGAAACAAGTCTAATCTATAACCCGCAAACAGCTAACTGAACAGGATACAATCCGCACTAACCTTTAGATGCTGCTCGGGTACATGAAGACTCTGACCTTGCGCCCCTGCAACGATGCAAACATAGCAGAAAAATCAGCACAAGCTCATAAACAAGAACAACAAGAATCGCATAGAATGGGAGCAACGCACCATGGAAGCGGGGGGCAGGTTGGACTTGAACTTGGCGCGGACGACGCCGGAGTTGCCATGGGGGCGGGTGACCTTGCCCCAGATGCAGCGGTAGTTCGTGCCGCCACTCTTGGTCTTGGCCTTGTACACGTACGCCATCCTCTTCCCGCAGTACCACGCCACCTCCTCCTTGGTGTTCACCCCCTCGATCTGCACCAGCGACGTGTTCTCGTACTGGTTCGACTTCGACCTGCCCAAATTCCACCAATCAAAATCGCGGCGACAGAATGGAACACATACACACGCACACAACCCTCGGTTGCCGGAGACGGCGAGCTCGCCCCTCACCTCTTGTATCCGAGGATGGTGCCGCGGACGTAGAGCCGCACGCGCTGCCCGGTGCGTCCCTTCACCATCTCGTCGTCGCCGCCGCTTCTGCCGCCGGAGAGAGACTGGGAGCTCGCGGAGGTGGGGGTTTCGGAGGCGCGGCCACGAGGGGAAGAAGAAACCCTAGCCAGCGGCGCTGGTAGCTCTTATGTACCCGTCAGTAGCAGAAATGAACGGCGGCGATCTTCCGGTGCAGATTTTTCTACGGCTGTGATTTATCCGAGAGGATCGTGTGTTTTGGTGCGTCGTAGGCCTCATTCCCGTTTCATAGTGGGCCAATTTGTTGGAAAGCGCATCCAAATAACCTGAAATTGAATGGAATAAGTCCATTTTACCTCCCTTATCTCTTGCGCTTGTGTGAATAACATCCCTCAACCGGAAAACCGGGTATAACGCCTCCTTCTTCTCTGAAAACCAGAGCAAATCATCTCCCTCGGCGGTTTCGGAGGCGGTTTTATCCTACGTGGCAGCTGAATCAGCTTGTGGGTCTCACTTGTCAGCGACTCTCCTCTTCCTCTGTTATCTTTTCCATTCCCCGTGGCAGCTACGAGACGAGCACCGAATGGAGGACGCCGCCCGGGGGATCTAGCAACGTCATCCCGTCGGAACTCTACTGCAAGATTTGCAGGAACGTGATGGCCGACGCGGTGCTGGCGAGCAAGTGCTGCTTCAACAGCTTCTGCGACAGGTGCATCTAGGACCACATCGCCGCCAAGTCCAAGTGCGCGTGCGGGGCCCAGGCGCGCACCAACGACCTGATCCCCAACCCGACGCTCCACACCACCATCGCCAACGTTCTCGCCATCACCGGCGGCGCAGCGAGCGCTTCAAGTGGAACTGAGAAGCCGAGGAGCTCCATCGGTAGCAACGCGGCAGAGGTGGCGCCGCAGAGCCCGGCCGCTTCGCAGGCGAGCCACAGCAACGTGTCTTCCAAGAAGAGCGCCACAATCTCATCAGGTGTCCTCGGACCAAGAAAGGCGCGGGAGACAGTGGCGGGCGACCACTCCGCAGAATATGGAGCCCTCGCCGTCGACGGCGATCACCACGGCAGCTACGGCTTCTCGTTCGGCCCGGCGCCAGGCTACGTCGACCCCTTCTTCGGTGTCGGCGTGCCATTCGGAGCCGATCCTTACATGTACTACGGCGGCGCGCCTTACGGCTGCGGTGGTGCTGCTTACGGTTACTACAGCGGCGAGGATCGCCGTGACACGAAGAGGACGTGCCTGCGATGATCGCACGTCATCGGCCAATTGTTGCCTGCTGCCCAATGCAAGATTGGACGGCGACACTACCGGTTGCTGCCGGCGCAGCGAGAAGAGCGCTGAATGTTGGATGGAGGACGTCGGAGCGCGGGAAGGTCGTGGTGGCGGCGTTCTAGCTCCGTCCGCGTCAAACCAGTGACGCGTGGTCGACAACCCCTGTGCTGCATCCTCCCATGCCAACTTTGCATGTCTGTCGGCGTCCATCTTCGCCAGAATGCTGGGGAGGGAGAAGAAGAGGTGGCGGCGAGGCCGAGGAGGCGAGGATAGGGATGAGGTGGCGGAGGAGGGGTGTGGGAGGGGAGGCAGCGAGCTCCCGCCGCCCCCGCGGTCTCGCTGCCCCGTCACTCCTGCCGCTCCCGCCGCCCCGCTATTCCGCCGACCTTCCGCCGCCCCGTCGCTCCCACCGAGCTCATGCCGCCCCGCCACTCCGCCGAGCTCTCGCCGCCCCCGCAGTCTCGCCGCCCCGTCGCTCCTGCCGCCCCCGCCGAGCTCCCGCTGCCCCGCCGCTCCACCGCTCCACCAAGCACCCGTCGAGCTCCCGCTGCCCCGCCGCTCCACCAAGCACCCGCCGAGCTCCCGCTGCCCCGCCACTCCACCGCTCCACCAAGCACCCGCCGAGCTAGCTCTCTCCATCTCGCTTGCCGTGAGGATAAAGAGGAAGGGGAAAGGTAACTGACGCGTGGGCCCAATATTTTATTTTTATTGTTTTACTCACTAACATGTGGGTCCCATTTACATTTATTTTTATTTTAGTGCCACATAAGCGCCACGTCGATGCCTTGTGGAAGTCAACCCGCCACGTAAGTGCCACGTAGGACAAAACCGCCTCCGAAACCGCCGAAGGAGGTGATTTGCTCTGGTTTTCAGAGAAGAAAGAGGCGTTATACCCGGTTTTCCGGTTGAGGGATGTTATTCACGCAAGCGCAAGAGATGAGGAAGGCAAAATGGACTTATTCCAAATTGAATTGTTCTTTTGGGCCGAGAGTGGCCCGAGGGGAATGTATGCACTGCACATATCATACACGATAACTAACAAATATCACCAAAAATTCTGAAAAAAAAAGTGTACATAAATTTTCAATAATAGTCTTGTCTTCGTTCTTTTAACTCTTGTCGAACTTGCCGGATTATCCTCTGTACGATAAGGATAGCTTGATAGCTATAGAGGATCCATGTCAGCACAGTTCCCACACAGAGAGTGTGAGAAAGGAAGAGAGTGTAATTAGTCGTAGATTTATAATCAGCTATAGCACATGAAAGAAGTGACTAGCCTAAGAGAATTATAACATACAGTTATATATCGTGTATAAGTTCAATTATGCTCTTAATTACGTAGAGGTTTTCAAACAAATCAATGGCATGTTTGGAGAGCTTAAGATTTTAATAAGCAGCTAGTGAGAAGCTAACTGATAATAATATACAGAAGCTGTGAAAACCTGCTTTTGGCTTCTAACCTGTTTTCTATATTCTATAACTACATATTCTAAAAATCTAGGTAAAAAATCTAGATTGTTTGAAAAGCTTCTAGTAGAAAAAAAAAGGTGCATCTAACAAAAACTCGCCAAAAAGACCCCAAGTGGCAACACGCAAAACCTGGGCTTCCTTCACAGGGCCGGCCCTTGTGCAGAGGGGGGGAGCGGTGACACTGCCACCAATCTGGGCCCCTAGATCGCAGGGGCCCCCACCCACCTCCCTCCCGCGTCCCTGGCCCGCAGATCGAGCGCATGCATGCGCGGAAGCCGGAAAGCGAAGCGCCCCGTGGCAAAAAGAAAACAGAAACACGCGTGATTGCCGCCGCCCACATCCCCTCTTGTCCTCTTCACGCGCACGCGCTCAGCGATCGGTGACCGGGCGATAGCGATTTGGCGAAAAGCCAAAAATCGAAACTGCATCGCGTGTCGGCGGCGGCCGGCGCCAACGTAATTCACTCCATGGCAATCACCAGCTGCTCGGCACTGACGCAATCTCCCTGGTTGCTGCTGCCAGCTGCTCAGCGACGACGCAATCTACTGCGTCGCTGCTCCTCGGCATCTCCTAGCCTCCATCACCTGCCTTCCCCTCGGCAAGGTTAGCAATCAGCACACCAATACACCATCTCCGTAGCCCAACTATTAATTTAATTACTGCTGCCCAATCTCTCGATATCAAAACATAAACATATATAGGCCATCCCGACGCACGGCGTCACGGGCATTAGCGCTTAATTGTTTGTTTCTGTTCACTCGATCGAATCGTCCTCATGCCCTAAGCATCGCATTTAGACGCTTGCGATCAACTAATTGGTAAAATTTTAAATTTATATTTGTAATTTTGTAGTGTAACTTATATGAATTAAACTATCATAATAGTGTTAATTCTTTTAATTATCAAGCCATGTCATCGATAACTTCACATCTAGTTGATTATTATTTTGTAGTAGTAGGGCCTCTACATTTAGTTTTGCACCGGTGCCTGAAAACTCAGGACCGGCCCTGTTCCTTCACTTCATGTTTCTGCACGTTCATCCACTTTGCCAGTGCCATCTATAAAAGACTAACAGTCTTAAGAGTTTAGTATATAAAATACCAAATCAAGACCAGGATTGCCCAATAGGTCGGCCGATTCTGGTCAATTATTGATTGATCGCAGTATATTTTACAGAGCTTAGATCTAAATCATTTCCGATCTACGCTATCTTCGAGGCAGGGGAGTTAATGCTGGCAATTAAAAGTGGTTAACGACCCGTAGATCATCAGTACGTAGACTCGAATTGTGAATGTAAAATTAAGCAAGATCACTTCCATATATGAGTGCACGCGGCCTTGGAGCTTTCCGGACCAAGAAGTTTTAAAATCGTAGCAAAAGTTACAAGTGTCTTCACCGGGATCGATCGACTGATCGAGCATATATATAATAACAGTTCTAAAGTAAACGTTCGATTAATTAGTTTACTCACATAATTAAACAAGTGGCAGTTGTTCATCTAAATTTTGGCAACAACTTGGCAAGTTAACGATGCACTAGCGACAAATTAAATCAGCCAGATGCCAGATCGAGTGTGGGAGCATCGGCAGTCTACTTAAGGACTGACAAAAGCACGAAGCAACGTACTTAGCGTTAAGCTAGCGCAAAGTGCACCTCACTAATTAAGCTAGCAACAATGGCGGCGAACTTCTCTGCCTGCCTCGTCCCCGTCGCCGTCCTCGCGCTCTTCTACCTGGTCATCTTCCCCAACGACTTGAGCCAGCTCAAGTCGGCGCTTGCCCCATGCGACGCCGCCAGCAAGAGCGTCGCGGCGGCGGCGGCGGCGGCGGACGACGACGTCGACTTCCGCATGTTCTTCGGCATCCTCACCCGCCCCGACTTCTACGAGCGGCGCGCGCTGCTCCGCATGGCGTACGCGCTCCAGCCGCCGCCGCGGCGCGCCGCCATCGACGTCCGCTTCGTGATGTGCAGCCTGGACAAGGAGGAGGACGCCGTGCTGGTGGCGCTGGAGATCATCACCCACGGCGACATCCTCGTGCTCAACTGCACCGAGAACATGAACGACGGCAAGACGTACGACTACTTCTCGGCCCTCCCGCGCCTGTTCCCCGCCGGCTACTACGACTTCGCCGGCAAGATCGACGACGACACGTACTACCGCCTGGGCGCGCTCGCCGACACGCTGCGCCGCAAGCCGCGCCGCGACATGTACCACGGGTTCCTGAACCCGTGCCACATCGACCCGGCGTGGCAGTACATGTCCGGGATGGGGTACATCGTGTCGTGGGACGTGGCGGAGTGGATCGCGGCGTCGCCGGAGCTGCGGGGCCGGGAGATCGGGTACGAGGACGACGTGTTCGGCCGGTGGTTGCGCGGGGCAGGCAAGGGGAAGAACAGGTTCGGCGAGGAGCCGCGGATGTACGACTACCTGGACAGGGAGATGTACGGCGCCGACGTCAACTGCTTCCGCCACGAGCTCATCGCCGACACGGTGGCCGTGCACAAGCTCAAGGACCGCCTCAAGTGGGCGCGCACGCTCCGCTTCTTCAACGCCACCGATGGGCTCAAGCCTTCCAAGATGTACCATGTAGATCTCACACCTAGGATCTAAGATCTTTAGCTGCTTTTTCACGGTGATTAATTTAATTAGCTAGTTTTTTTAGATAATGAAATATATTTCCAGACTTTATTCAACAAGCTACAATCAATTATTACACCAAATCGCTTAAAAGCGTAATTAGCTAGTTTTTTATAGTTTAGTTTTTGCAAGCATGGCTGCATACATGCTTGCACTTCTTGCATGAAAAATGTAGAGAATGGTCATGCAAATGGAAGAGAGATTCATCTAGCACCCCTTCTTTGAAATTGCTAGTAAACTTTCGCAAGTTTTTTTTCTCTTTTATATCGACTTTTTTATAGGGGCGCGCGAAATCTTGAGTAACAGTATAGCCGATTCGATTAAGTGTTAGGGCAAGTACAGTAAGGACTAATCAACCTACTATTAGCCCGTCCATGTCATCACAATATGAGCTGGAGGACAGAGAAAGAAAAAGAGAGAAGAAAGCGGGCGCTTGTTTAATGGACAGCTCGGCACGAGCAACAAGATGGATGGAGTAGGCGTGGAGACGATGCAGGAGCCGATGCCGTCGACAAATAAGGCGCTTTCTTGGCCTTTTGCATCCCATGCTCCATGGCTCATCCCTTCTCTGTATATTTGGCGGTAAATCCCCATCCGCAGGAAAAAAAATCGCACTTCACGCGCCAAATTGGCGGTAAATCCCCATCCGCGGGAAAAAAAATCGCACTTCACGCGCCAAATTAGTTAGTCGAAGCGTCAAATTCCTACTGAAATACCCCATCCAGTTAGTAATCCCTCAACTCAATCTGCTGAAACAATGGGTCGCTCGAAACGGGAGGTTGCGCCACCGCCGCCGCCATCTCCGTCGCAAGCCTCGCTGGGATCCTTCGCATCTGGCATGATGTTGCCGGGATCCTTAGGCAGTGGTGCCTGGCAAGGTCCGGCGCCACCGTAGCCGCCGCACCCTTTGCTCTACGCGTACGGCGCTGCTGCTTTTGCTTTTCCCATGGCCCAAATGAAGCAAGGATTGGATCATAGTGCCATTGATTTGTCAGATCTGCAAGAACGGTATGTACTTTTGATATTGAATGGTTTTGGATTGATTTGCTCCGGAAGTTCCGTGTACCTCCATGTTGATTAGAAAATTAATGGTGTTGACTAGCTAAGTTTGATTCTTGCCGTATTCTAGTTTTCCCCTTACGATCTGATCTGCTGCTAGCAGATTAGCATATCCCCAGCTAATATGTCAAAAGAATCAACGTGTACATCTGTTTCTCATACTAAAGTTAAGTCTTGCTATATTCAGAAAGGGAAAAAAAATTTGTGGCAAGAGAATAACTTGATAGTAAGCAAGGGCTACAGATACATATAGATTTATTTTATAGCAAAAACTAGGGTACATAGGTCAGTGCATGGCCAAATTTTTTGTACTAATCTACACATACACTTTGAATAATCAAGAACTCTTACTACAGAGGTAGTGAACAGACAAATCAACTTATCTACAAACACAAAAATAGTAACTTTATATGGCATGAGAATTATTAGTATCATAGGCTGTGCTTTGTCAAATTTTAATGTACTCATTTACAGATGAAGAGAAAAAAAGTGCTAAGGATGTTATATGGCAATAATTTTGGATCTCTGTCTTTTTCTTGCAGTGGTATGGACTTTCATCCGCCTGGTGGTTTCTTAAGTTACTTTTAGGATCCATCAATTTTACAGAATCATCGACCTTTTGTGCCTCCAAATTATTATCCTGCTGAACAAGTAGCACCATGTTCAAAATTACGTCCAGGAGCACAACAACCTGTCAACATTGATAGTGGTGATGAAGAAGCCCCCACTGTTAGGACTGAGAAGCGGTTGACATGGTCAATAGAGGAGGACATAAGACTAGTAAGTAAATAAGGATGTAGGCAATGAATTGTGTTTTCTCATTGACTGTTACTTTATTTCTAGTATAGGACTAATCCTGTTTTGTTTTGATTATAGGTGAGTGCTTGGCTAAACAACTCGAATGATTCGATCAGTGGTAATTTTAAGAAAAATGATCGTTATTGGGGAGATGTTACTGCTGAGTATAATAGCACCACTCCCAAAAACAGGACAAGGCAAGAAAAACAAATCAAAGACTGTTTTCATAAAATTAAGAAAAATGTTGGCCGTTTCTGTTGTGTTTATAAAGAGGTTAAATCCATATATGTTAGTGGACAAAATGATATGCAACTCAAGGAAAAGGCTGAAGCAACATATCAAGCAGATTACAAGGAAGGCCCATTTTCATTTCTGCATTGTTGGAACATTCTTCATGACCAACCAAAGTGGCATGCTTACTTGGAGGAACTTGAAAAGCCAAACAAACCAAAGATGGATGATGAAGTGGAAGTGATGGAGCAAATGTCCACTCCTAACAGTCCTGAAGATATTAAACGTCCAATAGGAACAAAAACTGCTAAGGCGCAACGTAATGGTAAAGGCAAACGCAAAAGGAAGGCAAAGGTTTATCTATCAGATACTGATGATGAAATTGACAAGCTTAAAGAAGTTCAGGAGATGGCAAATAAAGGTCGTGATGAACTACTAGAGACTTAGAGGCGTGTTGCTAGTGATAACCTTGAATCAAAAAAGTTAGCGCACCTTGCAGCCATGGAGCACAAGGAGGCTGTTATGTTGGAAACATATCGGTCTCTCATGTTACAAGATACAAAAGATATGCCTGATGATGTTAGATCCGAGCATTTGATGGCATTGAAGTGTATGAGGGAGAAGTTGTTTCCGTAATACTAAGGTATCTTCACTTTCCAGTCTCTAATTAAAGCTTGTGTATTTTTTTTTTACTTGCTGCAATTGAACTTCCTGCAAACATATATATGCTTCTTGCACAATTCAAAGAGTTGCAAATATTGATGTAATCTAACTTGTAATATAGTCAGCATGTAGCTATTATTTCCAGAAAAACATGTAGTCAAGTCAGCAGTTGCAAAATTAACATGCAGTCAAGTCAACAATGTGCAGATAAACATGCAGTCTTGAATTCCCAATAGTCTAGTTAATAGTAATCCAAATAAACATGCTCTGTGTATGCATTCCCAATAGTCTAATTAATAGTAATCCAAATAAACATGCTCTGTGTATGCATTCCCAATAATCTAATTAAGGGTAATTCAAATAAACATGCTACTAGCTAGTATGCATTCCCAACAGTGTACTATTGGCCCATATATATATATATATATATATATATATATATATATATATATATATATATATATATATATATATATATATATATATTGGTCTAATGGTGCTAACTATCCATCCCTCTGCCATTCCTTTCAACACTTCTTTCCCATTCCTTGCACCCCTTGTCTCCACCATGTCTCCAGATGATTCTGGTGAATTAGATCCTTCCAAAATTATAGACCAATACATTATTGAGCAGAACCTCATAGATTCTTTTGCAAGAAGGGTCATGGAAAAGATCAAGACCAAGCTTAGAATTGGAAAAATCAGAAGGAAGAGTGTGACAAGGAAGACAATCAAGAGGGATCACACAGCAGCACATCATCGTCTCATAGCTGACTACTTCAGTGAAGAGCCTCTTTACCCTGAGAGCATGTTCCGTACAAGATTTCGTATGGGAAGACCCATTTTTCTTCGCATAGTGAGTGCCCTTGGAAGGTGGTCTCCTTACTTTACACTAAAGATAGATTGCAGTGGTCGCCAAGGGCTCTCACCTTTACAGAAGTGCACAGCTGCAATGTGCATGCTAGCGTATGGCAGCCCTGCTGATAGCCTAGATGAGTACCTTAAGATTGGCAAGAGCACGTCCTTGCAGTGCTTGGATATGTTCGCACGAGGGGTGATTGAGGTATTTGGTTCAGAGTATTTGCGACGTCCCACATATGAGGATGTGGAGCGTATGCTTCAAGTTAATGAGTCTAGGGGCTTCCCTGGGATGCTAGGCAGTATTGATTGCATGCATTGGAGGTGGGAAAAATGCCCAACAGCATGGAGAGGGCAGTTTACCCGCGGTGACTATGGAGTGCCAACAATTATCCTCGAAGCGGTTGCTACTCGTGACCTCCGCATATGGCATGCTTTCTTCGGTGTCGCGGGGTCAAATAATGACATCAATGTGCTGAACCAATCCCCACTATTTCATGATGTGCTGAAAGGGGAAGCTCCTAGAGTAAAGTTTTCTGTCAATGGTAATGAGTATAACACAGGATACTACCTTGCTGATGGAATATATCCAGAATGGGCTACCTTTGTGAAGTCAATAGCTGCTCCACAAACAGAGAATCACAAGCTATATGCACAGTATCAAGAAGGGGCAAGGAAAGACGTGGAGTGTGCATTTGGGGTCCTGCAGTCCCGATTCAATATTGTGCGCCGCCCAGCACGGTCGTGGAAACGGAAGAGTGTTGGGAGAATTATCAAAGCTTGTATTATTCTCCATAATATGATAGTTGAAAATGAGAGGGGGGGTTAAAATTCCTATTGATCCGAATGTGGACCCTAGAGCATCGGTTGCTCTTCCTCCTGAAGTAACTACTGGGCACAATCCATGCTTTGATCAGGTGCTGCGTAGGAAAGCTGCAATACGTGCTCGTGCACCACATTCCCAACTAAAAAAAAGATCTGGTTGAACATATTTGGCAAAAGTTTAGCAATACCCGTCGTACTTAGTTGTGGTAGGACATTAAGCATCTTGTTTTCACATTTTCAATTACAATTGCAAGCATCTTAATTCACTTATCATTTTATTTATTTATTTCAGGGACAATGGAAAACTTTGGTGCTAGCTTTTTGGTGCTTTCTGCTATGGTTTTGGGAGGTATGTACATGTCTACTTGCACTGTACAGTCCAAAGAACAACATAATCAAATAAGTCCTTTAATAGTCATTTTGTTTATACTTAAAATAGTAGTACTACTTCCTTCCAGTTGTTTTGCTATCCGGATTATATGCTACAATTGTTCTATAATCATCAGCCTTCTATTTTCCATGGAAATAATGTTGCTTTAATGATAGGTAGGGAAGATGCTCAATTTGGCAGACTGGCAGCTTGTTTTGGTTCTGCTTGAGAAAGATAATCTAGTTATAAAGTATTTTTTAGTAATTCGCTAGTGTCATGTAAGAACACTTGTGTTGTTACCATCTATTGGCAGTATGGATCATTGCAACAGACTAAGTTATTTTGTCGGTCTATTAATTAGTTATTTGTCAATCTGTGAACATTCTTTCGATCAAGTAACAATCTGAATCACTATTTTACTGTTTAGTTCGAATGAATTAGGAATATCACACCATTGTTGTTGATAAATCCGTCTGTTTTGTGATAAATCATATGAATTATTTTTTTATTGATTGAACATAGTCTTCCGTCTATGGTTGACATATAAGTGGCTACTCAAGTGATGTTTACAATTGATCCTACATAACTTGAAAGATACAATTAGAGAATTAAATGCAGCTTGCTTTGCTAGAGACGGCTTAGAGACAGCATGTACTATCTTATTGTAAATATCGTATGTTAAACCATCTATAAATGATGTGGAGGATACTAATAGTGAGATGTTTACTCTATTATTGCCTTTGCCCTTACGAAAAGTATTTGACATGGTCCCTCAGCTCACTCCATCCGATGATAGTCCGATCCGTGTCTTGGATCAAGAAAGACGGAGGATTGTCAATGTCAACGCCGTATCGCCGTCAAAAAATGCTCGCCTCACGTGTACTGAACTTGGTAAGCCTTCATGGTCCGAATTTGGGCAGTTGGTAGCATGGCCTTATGGGCCCTTTAGATGACTAACACGGGTTAGGATTTCCTTCAAACTTAGCACTACATGGGCCACAAAATTCTACGAGAAGATGGGACTTGTGACTTTGAGTGCATCATTGCAGATTGCTTGTACAATCAGTCTACTTTATGTTTACATGAACTCCAATTTCAAACTTGTACTTAGTTTAGAACGGACTAATTATTGGCCCACCAAATTTTGTCCTAGGCCGGTGATATTGATCAGTGGAGAAATCACTGCAAATTTCAGAAATGTGCCGCACGTATCAAGGACCTTAAGCTACAAAGTTCTCCCATATCCTCATTCCTTTTTTTTCTCATGGAAGAAGCTAATCAATCGTACAACGAACCACAATGTGACAAGCTAAAAACTATCGACATGATCATAGTCTATAAGAAAAAAGGTTTATTTCAGACAAGGCCATGATCGATACCGTAGAGTGCAACAATATCTTCCGTCCAAAAAAAAAAAAATTTCCCAAACCGCCGAGATTTTTTTTTGGTTGACAGGGAGTAAAACACTCCAGGTCATCCATAGGAACTTTCCTTGATAATAGATAAAAGGCATAATTCTGGCATTGTAGAAAGTCGATATGTATAACCAAAAGCCCTCCAAAACAATTGAAGGATTAGCTAGCTTGCTCCGTAACTTAACAGCAAGAGAGCAACACAATTCAATAGCATCTAGTAGAATCTAATTCAACCAGTTGCCCAAAAGTAAATAAAAGGTTAAAAACTGAAGCTACATTCAGAAAAATCAGCGGGCTTGTCCGTCCTCAGTTCCTCGTCTCTTCCGATCTACGCAATGTTTTGCATGGACTTCCCTAAAGCTCCCCCAGAAAGTATGCGTACGATCAAAACAGTTGACCAACGAGACATTTCCTTCGGAGGAGTCAGAGGATACAGCCTACCTGCATATGCATGTTGGTCATTGTTAATCTCGATATGCATGCATTTCTATAATTTCCTTGCTAAAAACAGAAAAATCATACTGCCCATGGAAATTTGTAATGCCTCTTTTTCTCACATTTGTGTGTACATCAAGGTATGTCTACAACTTTGGTACCCTCTTGGATATAAGAAAATGGACTCGATTGCTTGGCATCTATTGGTGCATGTTCGCAGGGCATGGCTGACCTTGAACTAGACCTTCGAACACTGCCTTCTTATATTAAGCCATTTTAAGTGCAGTGAAGAGCTTAGCATCGCAAGGTAATTAGCCGTAATTTGCAGGATTGATTGGGCGATTATGATGGCCATGAAGAAGTCGTTTTCTCTACTGTTTTTCCTACCTTTCCTTCTCCTCGCCATCATCTACTTCGTTATCTTCCCCAACGAATTCAGGCTCCAATCCTCGCTCGCGGCGTGCGGCGACAGCGCGCCGGCGACGGCGGCCGACGCGGTGGCGAAGGCGGCCCCGGACATCCGCGTGCTCCTCGGCGTGCTCACCCGCGCCGACAAGTACGAGCGGCGCGCGCTGGTCCGCCTCGCCTACGCGCTCCAGCCGGCGCCCGCCCGCGCCGTGGTCCACGTCCGGTTCGTCGTGTGCAACCTCACCGCCGAGGAGGACGCGGCGCTGGTGGGGCTGGAGATCGCCGCGTACGGCGACATCATCGTGCTCGACTGCACGGAGAACATGGACAACGGCAAGACGTACACCTACTTCTCGGCCGTCCCGCGGCTGTTCGCCGGCGAGCCCTACGACTACGTCGGCAAGACGGACGACGACACCTACTACCGCCTGGGCGCGCTCGCCGACGCGCTCCGGGACAAGCCGCGGCGCGACGCGTACTACGGGTTCCTGACGCCGTGCCACGCCGACCCGAGGACGCAGTACATGTCCGGCATGGGGTACGTCGTGTCGTGGGACGTGGCGGCGTGGGTGGCGGCGACGCCGGAGCTCCAGAACGACCTGAAGGGGCCGGAGGACAAGCTGTTCGGCCGGTGGCTGCGGTGGGGTGGCAGGGGGAGGAACGTGTTCGGCGCGGAGCCGCGGATGTACGACTACCTCGACGGCGGGATGCGGCACGGGCCGACGTGCTTCCGCCACCTGCTCCAGGCGGACACGGTCGCCGTCCACAAGCTCAAGGACAACCTGAAATGGGCGCGAACGCTCAACTTCTTCAACGCCACCGAGGGTCACAAGGCTTCCCCGCTGTTCCATGTGGACCACTAAGACTTGTGATTCTTTCAAATTCATTTCTTTTTGTTAGGCAACGAATTTTCACAGATTTAATTACTAACTTGTTCAGCTCTCCAAGAGCAAGTTCAATGGTAGCAACTGCCTATAACTATTGCCACATCATTTACAGCTAAATTATTAGCCTAATACAATAATTTGCTGTATATACATAGAGATGAAGAAAGTCTCGTATACATATTTAGGGTAGTTTTATTAGTCTTGATAAAATATCGGAAGATATCACATTTTCTAATATAAAATTTGATACCTTCAGGTACTGAAGTGTCTCAAGGTACCAATTTTTTTAATGTAAAATTTAGTTACCTCAAGATATTTTTAAGTACCGTAAAATTTCTCATATATTAGACCATTAATGACTCTATGGCTCATATCTTTCTCTCATAAAGTTTGTCATAGCCTATATGCAGTTGCTACAAGATATACAACTCACTTTCCTTTTCTCTCCTCCAAGTCAGCATGAATTAAATATAACAAGTTTATAGCATGTGTTATATTATCTTATTACTTATTCTAACCTTTCTTTAGTGTTTTGTTCTGAAGTTATATTTGTTAAAATCTTTCAAAAAAAGGCACAAATGTGTGGTCGACTCAAAGAAACATACAAAATCTGAGCTGAATCAATCAAGCCTGAATAATTGGCAGTCAGATCAGTGACGCGGAGGCACTACTATAAAAATGGTTTTTTCAGGCGGCCAAAAATAAACTTTTCAGGTGGAGGAACGATCCGCCTGCATGCCAATGATGATTTTCGCAGGCGGCCCAGTCACCCGCTTGTTAAAATCATCTCGACGAAAAAAAAAACCACCGCCACCCCACCCACGCCCCTACCCACCTCCGCCGCCGACCCCGCCGCCTCGCTGTTGCCGCCGTCAACCCCGCCGCCTCGCCGTTGCCGCCACCGACCTCGCACCTCGCCGCCGCTGACCCCGCGCCTCGCCGTCGCCGGTTTCCGCCGCCCCCGTCGTCTGTCGTTGAGGGATCTGAGGGATAGGAGAACAGGAGAGGTGAGGGAGAGGAGAGCTGTGATACTTAGAAAAAATCGATGTGTTGTGGTGTCTATTTATATCCATGTCAATTTTTGCAGGTGGACCACTTAAGTAGTCCGCCTGCAAAAATAAAGAAGGGTATTTTTTAGGCATGCCGCTTAAGCGGTCACAACAAGTTTCAACCGGGTTTGTAGGTGGCCATTTGGCTCCAATGATCATATCCGTCTGTGAAAAAAATACCCCACGACTGCAAAAATATTTTTTTTTCTAGTAGCGAGGATGATATCGGAGAGTCCGAGTGGTCGCCATGGTCTTGGAAACACGTCGATCAGTTTAGCGTGGAGAGCCGGAGTCATCAACTGCTGAGAGGAGGATGCACGGGCGCCGATGCGCTTGATCGATGAAGTGAAGGTGCATTTTAATTTGATGACGTCAACCATTTTAATCACCATGGCGAGTATATTTGTTCGGATTTATCTCGAATTCAGCATATGTATAGATAGATAAACTAGAAAAACTAAAACATAATCCCAACCTATATACGTGGATGGATTGGGATTAGGACCTAACCAGAGGCACGATGGAGGTGTGAGTTCATTAAATGCCAATGAAAGCACATTTTTTGCTCAGATATACTCTCTCCGTTTTATAAAGAGTACTTTTATCCTTTTTTTTATTTTAATTACTGCCAGGACTTTTGTCTTGTAGTGCAATTTTCATTAAATGGAAAAATATAATCACAGAGAGAGCACTGTTAGATTTATAAATAGTACTTTAAGATATCCAACCATTAGTACTTCATTATTCTTCCCGTTTTCTCTTTGTATTAATGAAGGGCATGTTAGTGCCGATTGCTCGATCTGCTTTAACTTTCAAAAACAACACTTCTTTTATGGAGGGAGTAATCATCTACTCATGTTGCTGAAAGCTGAAAGCTGAAAGTGTGAGCTCACTAATCCCATTCCTCTAAAATTTTTAACTATATTGGTTGGCCTTTCTCAGACAAGAGAATTCTTATAATTCTCTCTATACAGTACATTGAACGTAGTATATTTTTCTGCATTTTGTTTGGACGCGACTAGCGGTTATACGTCTTATCCTAGCCAAAATGTTAAATGCCGGGTACCCCGTCAAAAAAAAATTCTAATCCGAGTTACGAACCTGGACATATGTGTACTCATGTTCGTAGTTAGGGTTTGTCTCTTTTTTTTTACGGAGTAGTAGTGCTTTATTACTCGTCAAAAAATTATTTTTGATGTTTTTAAAAATTTTCTCAACTAGATGTGACATTTAAGAAGTACCAATTATAATATTAAAAGCAATATTGCCAATCGCCTTCAAGACTGTGGAAGACACCGTGCACATACCTTCAAGGAGGCATTACATATTACTCCCTCCATCTACTTTTGATTGGCATATTTCCAAATATAAAAAATTTATTTTTGATAGGCATATTTCAATCCAACAACCTATCCTTTTAATGACTTTCTCGGATTTAATGTGTGACTCTCTATTCATTCACACATGATTGGCTACATGAGCATCGAGAAATGTAAATATTAATGAATCGCTTATTTACGAGAAATAACTAATAGCATGTTTAAATGGATTATAAGTAGAATTAATTATCCTTATCCTCGTTAGGTATACCAAGATAAAATATCATTATCAAAAATAGATGAAGAGAGTATGTGCAAGTACAGCATTTGATTAAAAGAGGGTGAAACACTCAAATACAAAAAGGTGCAACAAGATAAAGCATAATACAATGTTTTGAAAAGAAAAATACAAGAAGAGCCTATCGTCCGGGCCGATGGCTGCTCGTGTCGATGACCTCTGGCCTCGTGGCCTCAGCCTCTTCCATTAAGTGGCATAGTTATTACTCACATTTGGGATTAAAACTATATAAAAATCATTGTGTATAACTTGATGTCAATCGTATCCTACGTTATCAAATATTATAGTCGGGTATAATCCATTAATATGTAATTTTTTCAAAGACGAGTAATCATAGTTGAAGTATAAATAATGTCTAGCGATAAGTATGTCGAAAGAGAGGGATTATAAAAAGGAGCATTTACAAATTTGTCACTATTTTTTTTAAATTTTATAAAGATGCCACTCAAACGATAATTCTATTGGCATTTTTGCAATTTTCTAGTAGCAGACTTGCAATAACGATTCAAAATAGTGGTAAATTTGCAATTGTCCTTTATAAAAATACAGTATATCTTAGAGATAATCTTGTTGGGCTTTATCTTTAGAAATTAATAAATAATTATATTTAATTGGCAGCAGCAATAAATAACATTCTTCCAAGGAATCATGCCTGTCAACCATGAAGCAGCCTTCAAACACTGCCTACTTAAGGCAGTTTTACATTTACACTCTACACCGTTCAGCCATGAGCCTAGCTAAGCATCTCACCAGCTAATTAGCCGTTCTTCTCCCCTGATTCGGGTAATTGGCTTGATAATATGATGGCCATGAAGAGGCTTTCTTTCTCCTTGTTCCTCCTCCCGTTCTTGCTCCTCGCGTTCGTCTACTCCCTCTTCTTCCCCGGCGACTTCAGTATCCTGCCATCTCTCGCCGCCAGGTGCAGCAACAGCGTGGCGGCGACGCCGGCGAACGCGACGGGGCCGGCGGTGGATCTGCGCGTGCTCCTCGGCGTGGTCACCCGGGCCGAGATGTACGAGCGGCGCGCGCTGCTCCGCCTGGCGTACGCGCTCCAGCCGGCGCCCGCGCGCGCCGTCGTCGACGTCCGGTTCTTCGTGTGCAGCCTCGCCAGGGAGGAGGACGCCGTGCTGGTGTCGCTCGAGATCATCGCCCACGGCGACGTCGTGGTGCTCAACTGCACGGAGAACATGGACGACGGCAAGACGCACTCCTACTTCTCGTCCCTCCCGGCGCTGTTCGCCGACGCGCCGTACGACTACGTCGGCAAGATCGACGACGACTCGTACTACCGCCTGGCGTCGCTCGCCGACACGCTCCGCGACAAGCCGCGGCGCGACCTGTACCACGGGTTCCCGGCGCCGTGCCACGCCGACCCGAGGTCGCAGTTCATGTCGGGCATGGGGTACATCGTGTCGTGGGACGTGGCGGCGTGGGTGGCGGCGACGGAGGCGCTGCGGGGCGACGTGAAGGGGCCCGAGGACGAGGTGTTCGGCCGGTGGCTGCGCCGCGGCGGCAAGGGGAGGAACAGGTACGGCGAGGAGACGCGGATGTACGACTACCTCGACGGCGGGATGCGGGAGGGGGTGAACTGCTTCCGCCACGCGCTCGTGGCGGACACCGTCGTCGTGCACAAGCTCAAGGACCGCCTCAAGTGGGCGCGCACGCTCAAATTCTTCAACGCCACACAGGGGCTTAAGCCTTCCAAGCTGTACCATGTAGACCTGTGAAAATTAAGGGGAAAAAAAGGGATCGGATTATTTGTCAGTATTAGCTGTTGGCAGTTTCTTCTTCGGTATGTGCATATCCTCTCTTAAATGCACAGTAAGTTATAAAGTGTTCAAATTTAAAACTTGCATACATAAATACATAATCAACAAATTACCTGCATATATGCGCTAGTAGAATTGAAGACACAATGACTAATGAATGTGATCCTAGTATCCTATCAGGATTGCTATTTTAGTTCCAGTTTAGGAGGCTAATATGACAAAGTGTTTAGATGTCTACTACTAGTAAATTAATTTACTCAATGATTAAAAAGAACAGTTGGTTGCTATATAGGTAGTTTTGCCACACAAATGGCGTGATTTGATTTGATACATGGCTACCACTTTATGTTAAAAGTTGTTTAAGGCTAAGTCTGCGCGTGGTAGACATCGAGTCAAGCTTAGTTTCTGTTCAACAGATCCTTATCAGGATCTTATTGTCATCAAGACATAGATATTGGAAAGAGAGTCAATTAAAATATAAAGACCCTTTCCTATATTTTTTTATAAACATTTGTACAAACGCAACGCAATGCTCACAACACGTGCACACTCAATCCTATGAACACACATATGTACATCGTATCTCTATGAGTATCTCCGAAAAACTATACCGACATATATCTTAATATTGACGAAGTCACCACGGACGTCTCGTTATTGACGGGTACGTCTCCTATCACCAAAAGAATAGTTATCCGATTTGGCAGAACCATTTTATTTTGCATTGTTTAGGGCAACCATAATGTATGAAAAAAATGATCTATATAATTATTTATGATCTGCTTTACCTATGTAAGAGTAGTTCATATATATAGTAGTCCAGATACCCTTATGCATATGAACATGTCATAAGTAATAAAAAAATATTAGGGGATTCTCTTTCTCCTGATTCAGGCCACTCATATGTCACGTGTCTCATTATAAAGTCTACGCATTATGGAACCATTTTTTTAGACCCTGTCTTTAAGCAATAAAAGGGCTGATTTAGCAATATACATTGCTCTTAATCTTTAAGGTGTATAACATCTGCTTTGTTATGTTTAAATTAAGTAGACTAGCAATCATACTTCTATTCTTAGGACTAAACGGTCATCTTGTTTTTTTTTTTTTTTGAAACTTTAACAGTAGGGGAAGCCCCTACGGTATATATTATGAAAGAGTTGAGAGTACAAAAGGACTAAATTACAAAGAAATTACAAGGGAGACATCCATGACTGAATAAAAAGAGTTTGGTCATCTCTAAGTCTAAGTAAATGTAGACTTAGGTCATCTTTAAGAGCAGATTTCCAGCTTAAGGTCGAGGGCATGATAGAATTGAAGACCAGATTATTCTTGTGTTTCCAAATATTCCAAGCCGCTAAGAGGAAGATTTCCATGAAACACAGAGTCCCAAAATTTGCTCTCTGGTGAAGAATCATATCATGAAAACTGAGATTAAAGTTCCAATGGAAACCAATAGAACTCCAGCAACCCGCACTAAATTGACAAGAGAAGAACATATGTTCCATAGTCTCTCTTTGATTGCTCTGAAAAGATTGACAAATGATGGAAGCATTGGGAGGCTTGCAGTGTTTTCTATCCAAAAGATCTATTGTATTTACTCTGTCCATCAGAAATAACCAACCAAACACCTTGATTTTCATCATAACTTTGCTTTTCCAAATTAAAGGTAAAGTTGCTGGGGGGAGATGCTCCAGAAAAGCAATTTGTAGAACCTGCTGGAAGTATATTGTGCCGTTCCCCAAACATAAAATCCATACATCATGGTTTATCGAAAGGTGAATGGCAGATAGTTCCTGCTCAAAAACCTCATATTCCTGGAAAGCCTGAACTGAGAGAGTAAGGTGAAAGTTGTCATGCAGGTCTCTAGAGAAGTAGGAAGCAACTGAATCAAGTTTATTCTTCGCAAAAGAGAACAGTCTAGGATACTGCTGCGATCTGGTCCTTCCTCCCCAATTATCCTCCCAAAACAGGACTGAATTGCCATTACCACCGATCTGGTCATCTTGTTTCTCCACCACCGATCTAAACGGTGCTCTTCTTCTCTTTATCTTCAAATCATCCCACAACCTAATAAGATCAAGTATAATAGGATGTTGTAAGAATGCTAAATACTGAGGTGGATGAGAGAGGAGAGAAGAGAGAGGAGAAGCGGGTGTAAGCTTATAGCCGGCTTACGTACAGGAACCAAGAAAATATGTGAGAGAGACAGGTGGACTATATATTTATAGTTCAAAGCTAACCACTTATATGAGTTGGCTGAGAGGTAGACTATAAAGATCTGTTTGTTGCATGATGAGAGGGGAGTAACTATGAAGAAGATACAGAGATCCCAGAATCAAGCCAGCCATATGTTAGTAAAGCTCGTGTTGATCATCTCTCTGATTCTTGTAGCCAAATATCTCACATTCTCTGTAAGGACTCTGTTGGTTGAGTAATATATCTTTGCTCTTCTTCGTAAAAAAAATTCTATACAGTAAGCAGCTAATTGTATTATTAGTCTTTCTCTAAGGTCATTTTTAGTGCTTCACCTTTGCTAGAGTCTATCACACTATAGCAGGTCATGTAGGATAAAAGGTAAGATGATAGTACAATTAATAAGGAGAGAGCAGCAAGACCCGAGTCTTGTATGAGATCTAGTTTCAACACGAAATCCAACCGGAAAGAATCCACAAAAATAGTATTGAGGCATACTCCCTCCATTATAAAATAAACCAACCTCGTACATCGATGTGACATATTCTAATACTACGAATCTGAACATGAACACATACAAATTCGTCGTACTACGATGTTACATCAATATACGACGGAGGGACTAGGATCTGTTTAGTAGAGCTCCAACTCCTAAATTGAGTTGGGTCTAGAGTGTAGTTGTGGAGCAGTCTAAACCCAGCTCCACCTCTCTAGTTCATTCTGTGAGAATGCTCCACCTAGCTTCACTCCTATTTTAGATAGAGCTGAAACTATTTGGCTAAGCTCAAACTCCATTTCTTCTGAAACTGGAGTTGTGCCAAACAGACCCGTACATATTAACCGATTGAAATGAGGGTTTGATGCCATGGCCCTCTGGCCTCTCTCTCAAGTGCTCCCTTTCCCGGCCCATGGGCCATGGTCCATTTCGCTGTCTTCTCATCCCACATTGATTTCTTCCTCCCCGTCGTGAAAAATCCCGCCGCCCAGCGTTGGTGGCCTGCCGACGGCAACAAGGCAACAAACCATCACTTCTGTTCGCTGCTGCTCGGCGTGCTCACCTGAGCCGACTTGTACTCTCGTCGGTGCCTGCTTGGCTGCTTGCACCGTCATCTTCCCCGTGTGCAACCTCACCCAGTGGAGGATCGGAGGAGGACGCGGCACCGGCGGTGCTCGAGAACATCGCCCACGGCGTCGACGGCGACATCGTCATCGCGCTCAACTGCACGGGGAACACATGGACAGCGGCGAGCCGGCGAGACGCACGCACGCACGACGCACCTGAAAGATGCAGAGGGACGGAGCAGTCTGAGCAAGTAGGTGCAAACTGATAGATATATACTGTAGTTCGCTCCTGGCCTCCTGGGTGCTTTATTTCATTCAAGCAATCGAAATTACTACTAACTATTATACCAAATCTTCTCTAGCCTGGTTGACGTTGCGTTCGTGTAAATCTATGTGCGGCATGTGCATTATACAAAATTGATTACAAATGCAATCATGTTGTGCTATGCTAGCTGCCGTCAAGATTTAGCAAAGGCACTGATTAAGCTTGTTCAGGTTCAAGATGCCCTGAGTATCGCGGCAGTGGTCTCTTTGTCACGCAAGGCGCCATTGAGTTGTCAAAGTATCAGTTTGGACTTTGAATCTTGACTCATATATACAGCCATCTAACTCCTGCATATGCCGCAAGCAAATTAAAGAAGCAAAAAATTGAAAAAAAAAAAGTACCGATATAGTGATATGCCAATGTGGATCATAGGTAAACGAGCAACAAATAATTAACCCTGTAAAATGCCATCGCTCACGGTTTACTGAATTCCCAAATCTCAAAATTGAAATCCAAAAACACACACCTGATCAGTTAATTAGCCTATACGGTACCTCCAAACATTTTTCAACAAAAAATATATGAGTATATTAGGGATTGAAAACGATACTTGAGGATTGAACCTCACACCACTTTCCACTACTCTATCAAGTGCATCTCCAAATTAATCCCTCCTGATGAGTTAATAAGCTGTGTGATCCTGTGAAACGCCAACTGCGTAAATCCAAGGACGAATCCAGCATAGGGGCGGTGGGGTCTCGAACCCCCACCACTGGAACAAGTACTATAGGAGCCTCCGTAGCTAAATCTTTTTTGTTACATGTAGATATCAAGGGGCTATATTTTTATTCATCCGCCGCAGCGTGAATCCATGCAATCCGACGCGTTCGTTGTACTGTAATCTGTAGGCGTTGACTACCTCGCATGCCACGCAGTCCCACGTACGCCTCTCGTGTCCCCAAGATTTACGCAAAGGGCGCCATTGCCGTACAAACCAAGCTCCCCCGTCACGCACATGGAGCTCCATCTCAAACCGGCCAAAGCACCGGCGATCCGCCTCCGCCTTAGCATCATATCACTCGCGCCACCCAATTGCACGCATTTACAATTCAATTCACAGCAATCTCTGGATCACAAGGAGAGCTTCTTGAATCGCAGCAGCAGCGACGACGAAGACGACGACGACTGTGTCGAGCTCGAGCTCTTGCCTGCCATGCCGCCGGCGAAGAGCTCTAAGCATGGCTTCCCCAAGCTGTCGGTGTCAAGCAAGGCGCTGGTGCTGCTGCCGCTGCTGCTCCTCGGGTTCATCTACCTCTTCGTCTACCCCAAGGAGTTCGAGCTGCAGGCGCTCATGATGAGCTCGTGCGGGCCGACGACGGCGGCGGGGGCGTACACGGCGGCGCCGCGCCGCCTCGCCGGGGAGCCACCGGCGTCGCGGAAGCCCGACTTCCGCCTCCTCATCGGCGTGCTCACCCGCGCCGACAACTACGAGCGCCGGCACCTCCTTCGCATGGTGTACGGCCTCCAGCTCGCCGCCGGCGACCTGACCGCGCACGTCGACGTCCGCTTCGTCTTCTGCCGCCTCTACAAGGACGACCAGCGCGTCCTCGTCCCGCTCGAGATCCTCCGCCACGGCGACATCATCGTCCTCGACGAGTGCGAGGAGAACCTCAACGGCGGCAAGACGTACGCCTTCTTCTCCGCGGCGGCGCGGCTGTACGCCGACGACCCCTACGACTACGTGATGAAGGCCGACGACGACATCTTCCTCCGGCTGCCGCGGCTGCTGGCCTCCCTGGGCGCGATGCCGCGGGAGGACGCGTACTACGGCGCCACCATCCCGTGCGGCAGCATGGACCCGTTCAGGGAGTACATGTCCGGCATGGCGTACGCGCTGTCGTGGGACGTCGTCGAGTGGGTGGCGACCTCCGACGTGCCGCGCAACCGCACCGTGGGGCCGGAGGACAGGATGACGGGGCAGTGGCTGCGGCTCGGGGGGAGAGGGAAGAACAGGTTCAACGCCAAGCCGGCCATGTACGACTACCCGCTGCCGGCGCCGGTGGACAAATGCTCGCACGAGTTTATCCCGGACACCATCGCCGTCCACCGCCTCAAGGACAACCCGCGCTGGGCCGAGACGCTCAAGTACTTCAACTTCACCAAGGGCCTCGAGCCCTCAAAGTTCTACAAGATAAACTAGAAACAGAGGATCCATCGATTGGAATTGGACATGCGTTATACATTGTTGGTTAATTTTGGGGAATGAAATGGTTTCTACTATATATATTTTTTTGGGTATTATTCGACATTTTGCAGAAATTATTTTCCTTTTTCCTCCTTTAATCCCCATCAGTTTGTAATGAACACTTGATTCAAATACACAGATGATAACTCAAAAGGAAATTGTAGAGTATGCAAATCATGAAGTTGAGTAGCCATGATAATGTTGCTGGGACAGTTTTGGTTTGATATGTCTTACCAAATTGTTTTGTGATCATCTGATGTTGGTACGGAAGGACATTTAGATATGTTTGGATTGCCACGTTGTCAAATTTTGATAAGGTTGAAAATTAGTATAGTAACAAACTCTGTTTTAAATGTTTCTAAATATACGAGGCAACTAGCATGGTGGCCCGCGCAGATTGCGCGGCTAGTATCATTATATATTTTTTTTCATATAATAGCATACATGTTTTCTCATTATATTATTCAAATATATTAAAATGACAACACAATTTTAAATTTTGCAATAACTTTACAAAACTACTAATGTGTAATATTCATATTGTATTTTATATACATGTTAGTTATTAATTATTTTTAATATCAAATTTTAGTTATTTGTAAATTATATATATTCCTATATGGACTCTAGACTCGTCTTTTAATATTTCTTTTTTTAATTCCGAATTTTCTGTAAATTGTATTTCTATATATCCTCTAAGCTCTTCTTTCAATATTATTTATTTTTATTTCTGAATTTTTATTATTTCTAATTGTGTTTCTATGTGGACTCTAAACTCATCTTTCAATATTCTTTAATTTTTAATTTTGAATTTCATTTACTTCTAAATTGTATTCCTATATTGACTTTAAACTCTTCTTCCCATGTTTTTCTTAATTTTCAATTTTAGTTATTTTTAAATTGTATTTTTATACGGACTCTAAACTCTACTTTAAATTTTATTATTTTTATTTCAAATTTTAGTTAGTTTTAAATTTTATTATGTTTATTCCAAATTTTAGTTAGTTTTAAATTCCTATATGAACTCTATACTCTACTTCTAATATTCCTTATTTTTTAATTCTGAATTTCTATTTTTTTCCTTAATTGTATTTCTATATGGACTCTATACTCTACTTCTAATATTCCTTATTTTTAATTCCAAATTTCTATTTTTTCCTAATTATATTTCTATATGGACTTTATACTCTACTTCTAATATTCCTTATTTTTAATTCCGAATTTTAGTTATTTCCTAATTGTATTTCTATATGAACTCTATACTCTACTTCTAATTTTCCTTATTTTTAATTCCGAATTGCAGTAGTTTCTTAATTGTATTTCTATATGGACTCTAGTCTTCTCTTCTAATATTCCTTATTTTTTAATTCCGAATTTCAGCTATTTGTAAATTGTATTTCTATATGGACTCTGCCTTTTCTTTTTGTCAGATTAATGTGAGAATTTCTAGGCCATGAGAGCGAACGTGGAGGCTCATTTTTCTATTCCTTTAATAATATAATAATAGATTGGTTTTTAAACATGAGATCATTTGTTCCATTAAAACAGATACTATGCAAGCATTATTTAATTTTTCTAATATATAATATTTTTTAATAAAACGAGTAGTCAAATGTCATATCCAAAAGTTACAATAGTAATGTGTTTGCACAACATTGAGTTAATATTTTTTTAAACTCGTGACTATCTTTCAAAATACTTACTCCATCTTTCAGGTTATAAAATGTTTTAACTTTGGTTAAAGTCAAACTGTTTCAAGTTTAACCAAGTTTATAGAAAAAAATAGTAATATTTTCGACCAAGATAAATTTATTATTAAAATATATTTAATTATTAATTCAATAAAACTAATTTGATAATGTAAATATTACTATATTTGTTTATAAATTTAGTCAAACTTAAAGCAGTTTGACTTTAACATCTTATAACCTCAAATGGAGGGAGCAGCTAAAAAGGACACGCAATGATATATATAGATTTATATATCTTATAAATACTTTCATGGTCTCATAAAACCATCACATTTTTTTTCCAAAATCGTATAAGATGGTAAAATGGCAAATATAAGTTTTGACTGGAGGGAATAGTGCCTTTATACAAACAAGTCTACTTTTTTTTAAAAAAAGACTAAATTTGATTTACACGGCCGTGGGAAAATTGTAAAAAGAATTGTTAATTTTCATTTATTTGTCCGTTGGTTAACTGGATAAGAGGGCAGGCTGGAAGCTGGGCGCACAGCCAGAGTACCATCACCGGAGATCAGAGAAAGGCTCAAGGCAAAAAATGAGTCCTGCCACCGCAGCCACGGCCGGATGCCACCACCTCCTCCTCCCCACGGCGAGCCGGCCATGCGGCGCGCCTCCTCGACGGCTAGCACGAGGCGCCGCAGCGGCAGCGGCAGCAGCCGGGCACGTGTCGGTGGTGGGTCGGCGGCCGCTGGAGGAGGTATACAAGGTGCGGGTGGAGCGCGGCGCGGCGGCGCGGGAGCGGGCGGAGGCGCTGCGGGCGATGGAGACGTGGTCCACGTGGCGGACGGGCGGGCGGTGCCGGATGCCCTGGGACTGGCACGTGGACCAGCTCGTCTACATCGTCTCCGGCGAGGTCCGCGTGCTCCCGGCCGAGGCCACCACCGGCGAGGAGTACATGCACTTCGTCGCCGGCGACCTCGTCCGGTACCCCAAGTGGTTCGAGGCCGACCTGTACTTCGACGGGCCTTACGAGGAGCGCTACCGATTCCTCGCCTATGGGGATGACAACTGAATCTAATCGCGTTAATCCATCCATGATTGGAGGGGATTGGGGATTAGTACCAAGCTTGCTAGTGTAGTGTGTTGGTGGCGCCTAGGGATTTATCTTCTTCGCTTTCATGTTGAGTAATTTACTGTATTGTATTTCAGTTAATCGATTTTGTCCTTGCAACACAATTATGCATGTTTGACACTGCTTGTGCTTGTGCTTGTGCCGCCTTACTTTCAGAACGTTCTATTATGTACATTTAGACATTCTTTAGGATTGCTGAAAGGCTGAAAAATGAGCATCTGAAAAATACACCGAAATGATGCTGATGATATATTTTAATTTGTTCAAGTATTATTATTTCCTTGTTGCTTCAGATGCTGGTATCAAATTGTGAATCTACAGAACAAAATGTTGTAAAAGGAAGGCTGCACTCCAATACCTGCTGCCTATAGCTGATAAGTAGATTCATTTCCGTGGCAGTAGTTAATGCTGGTGTATAACAAATCATTTTACGCTGAACTTGTTTTTTCTGTATAAGCTAACTTGTTTCAACAAATGAAGTACCTCACCAAAGTACTCCTACAGGCTTGAAAAACTATTATCTGCTAGCACAATTTCACATTTTGTACCTGTGGGCTTTTGTTTTGTCACACCCTTGATTCAAGTGGGGTGCAATCATCAGTCGAGTCGATTGAATTGTTGGTGGCATCTTTGTGTGTATGTAAACAATTGGGTACATTTATCTATTCTTATTTTCCATCATAGAAGCAAATCTCTTTTAAGCCAGCACCATCTCAAACCTGCAAGGTGAGGTAAGTTACTTTAGTCTTATTTACATGCCATTTATAGTGCTCTAAATTTGCCATTCATCATTTTCTTTCCAGTTACATCTGTTACTTAGAGTTACCCTATTAAAATTTTAAATACTCCATCCCTATTAAAATTTTACATACGGTAGAAAACTCTGAAGTACCAAACTTCATCACTGAAAGCTTATGTCTGGATTTTTCATTGGCCATGTGCATTCATCTTATGATGCAGAGGCCGGGCGCTGCCCATTATCTAAAAAATGTCTGGATTTTTCTGTTGCAGTACTGATATTCGAATGGCAATTCACCCTAGAGTTCGGGTTTTGAGTTTTTGCCTCAAGACTGTAAATTAATGTCAAATCTACTGCAGGATGGTTATCATTGAACATTACGTCCAGTTGGGCGTTAGATGGGCTTGATACAATCCAATGTACTTCCAAGGCATTAATAATGTCCAATGAGCTCATGTGTTTGGAAGAAATGTTGGTTGTGGTCACTATGATGCAATGGAACCAGTCTTGTTTTCTAGATTTTTAGATAATAGTCTTGTTTTCTTGATGTTAAAAAGTTTAAAAGTACTGAAAATTTTCCCTGAGAATTTTGGATATCTTGCATTATGTATGTGGAAATTATATTTTATAATAGTTGCAGGTTAATTTCTTGATTGTCTTTCTTACCATATTTTCTGTTTAAGCAGAGGCAGTTAGGAAGATTTTTGAGAGGCTGAGGGAGACCACATGACCATGGAAATGCATATCAAGCCTATGCAGAATGCCTGGAGCAGAGAAAAACTGCAAAACTACAGAAAGGCTTTGAAGAGATGGTGGTCTGTAGGGATGCTCGTGCTGTTCACTCGAATGTTGCAGTCTGAATTCATCAATACTAGGTAAAGTTCACTCTTTTCAATCCAAATTCGATACTGGATGTTACTCCGTATTTGCAATCAGTAACTCAATACACAACCTGAAGAATAAAAACACCCAGGAGTAATTGTGATTTTTGAGTGTATTGAATTGTTTGAGTGAACTGACATTGAAAATTCTTCTGTTACAGTCAGATTCAGTACTCCATTTATCAGTTGACTCATCTCGCGGAAACGGCATGGCTAATTCTTCTCCGATGTTTGGCGTTTGCCTTCTTCTCCGATGCTGTGGTGCGGCAACCTGATTATGGTTCCCATGTAAGCAAATCATGTTCAGCATTATCCTCATACAAGGTTCCTCACTTCCTTATGTCCACTGCTGTATAGTTATCGTGGTCTGTTCATGTTGAGCAACACCTGCCATTTTCTTTTCAGGGCATGCCCAGAACTTGCAGGTCCATTTCGTCAGTGCACCGGCTCCAGTCAGATGGTCCGGACAATAACCTGACGAAGAGTCGAAGATTGCTTCTCTTTGTAGCTGTCTGACACTATAATGCAATGAAAAGATTAGCTTAGTTTGATCCCATAATCGTCTTGTCCTGGAATCCTTGTTGCTTTCATTGTCTGGATTGTATCAAATTTGAAGAATTTGAAACCTGGGAGCTTTTGTGCAATATCATGTTTACGTACACTATTCTTTTCCTAAGTTCTATTCTCCTCCCAGGAGTACCCAGTAGCAGTATTCCCCGAAATCATGCAGAGGCCTTTTCGAAAACGCACGAATTTTACTGTATTTCCACATGTTTAATTCAAATTCCGACTTGGTTCCAAAGAAGACCTAAGCTTTGATCAGTTCGTTTCGGAATCGAACACGAAAACCAAACTAAATAAATCCTAAGCTCAGCCCTCCAAGACGAAAAAAAAAGCCCATTGCCGCAACGAGCCAAGGACACAGACCAACTCTAGACAGGCCCAGAAAGATTTACACCGTCCGATCAGCATCGGGCGGCGGAGAGGGATCCTTGCGGAGGAGGAAAGAAAAAAAAGGCCAAATAAAAAGAAAAAAAAGGAGGAGAAAATAAACTCCCCGCATCCACGCGAGCTTCTCTCTTCTCTCGCATTCGCACCCCCACCTTCTCTCCACGACTCCACCTGAAGTGCCTCTCGCCGCCGCCGGAGAAGACGCGCAGCGGCAGCAGCGGCGGAAGCGGCGGGGAGCCATGGCGCCGGAGCCGGAGGACGACATCATGAACGAGAAGAACCCCCGCCCGCTCGACGAGGACGACATCGCTCTCCTCAAGACCTACGTGAGTGTCCCCCCGCTAGATCTCCCTGATCTCTTCCCATCTAGGGGTGCTTTCTGGTGATCTGGTCCCATGGTGGGCTCGGGCCTCGGGCTGGGGTTAGCTTGTGGTTGGGGGTAGTTCTAGGGTTTCGATTTGTGTGTGTGCCTCTTTTGTCGGCGGTTGAGGCTGATGTTGTTCAGCGGATGGTTTGGGTTTCTCGCGGAAGGCGAAATGTTTGTTTCTCTCGTTTTCTTCTTCTTCTTCGCCGTGAAAAGCTGGGTTTTAGTGGAGAGGATTAATACTTTGTTTGGTGCTGCGTGGTTTCTATTAATGAAGTTTGCTGATTCTGGCTGTCTGGTTGTTGTTGCGCAGGGGCTTGGGCCATACTCCACAAGCATTAAGAAGGTGGAGAAAGAAATAAAAGAAATGGCTAAGAAGATCAATGACCTTTGTGGTGAGTTAAGAATTTTTCGTCTAATTCTTGGTTGGAACTGGAGATGTAGCTCAATTTGCTAAGTAATTTTATTTTAGTTCAGCTGTGTACTTTCATGTGATAGCATAGTGAGATAAATTTTATCGAACACACTGATGCTTTCCTATTTGCTATAGCACATTTTGATTGTTTAGTGGGTTTGGCCATTCCCCACTGTAGGAATGTTTTATATCATATTGATCACTCTTTGTTCATTGATGACAAGAGTACAATTCTGGTGCTCTATGTGGGCTTATATAATGTGCGATATACCTCCAAATTTGTTCTTGTACTAGAAATTTGACGTCGTAATGTGCACTGTATAGCAACCTTGTCTCATGTTCAAACACCCTCTTACCTTTCACATCATTTTTCAGTTTGTCAGCTTGTTTAGATGCTAGGAGTTTAGCACATGTTAATTGGTCTATCTGACTGATATACTCTTTCATTAAATCCCAGGGATTAAGGAGTCTGACACTGGGCTGGCACCACCCAGCCAATGGGATCTAGTATCGGATAAGCAAATGATGCAAGAAGAGCAACCGCTGCAAGTATATCGCTTAACCTATTTCCCCGCCTACCTTCTTCCTTGTTTTAATAGTTTTGTGCCTAGCATACTTCATGCATGATGCCTAAGGACTTAGATTTCCTGCTTTAGTTTTATGTCTTCTGTGATTTTACTGACAAGATATTTTCCTCCTTTTGAAGGTGGCTAGGTGTACCAAGATTATAAGTCCTAATACTGATGATGCTAAATATGTGATTAATGTAAAACAAATTGCAAAGGTATTCCATGCTTATCCAATTTTATTGAAACAATATCTTTCATGAAAAAAATGTGTTGATCCCTTTCTCATTCTGTATTTTGTATCATTCAGTTTGTGGTTGGCCTAGGGGATAAAGTTTCTCCAACTGACATTGAGGAAGGGATGAGAGTGGGGTAGGTCACTGCTGTTTTTTTGGTCTTTGATGTATCATACTATTCTCCCTGAATTCTATCTCATGCAATTCGATCTGCTGTTTCCACCTTTTTTTGATGCATTTTTGCGTTAGACCAAAACAAGCTCTAATATATTAACCCAATAGTATGCACACTTCCTCAATGCAATGGTGTTAATTCATTGACAGCATATATGGTGTCATGGAAACAAGAGTAGATTATAGTTCAACAAACCTTACATGTTTGACATAGAAGAGAATATTGCTTATTTGAATCCAGGGTATAACATATACAAAGTTTGGTAGATATACTTCACTAATTTTCTGTTCCTTTGCGTTTACCAATAGTACTAGTAGCACCATTTGTCCATTCCTGCGACAGAAGATGAACTGTAACATGTAAGCTTTAGAGATAGCAAAGCTGATTAAGCTAAGAAGAAAAAAGCATCTGATGCATGCATGCTTTTTTCTGGACAAGTCATATGCCTTCTATATCATATATAGTTTGTATGTCATTGTTCTAGGTCTGTTGAACCACTGTACTCACTGTATAAATTCATCTCACGTTTAATGCAGTGTTGATCGGAACAAGTACCAGATTCAAATTCCTTTGCCACCCAAAATTGACCCAAGTGTTACCATGATGACAGTTGAGGAAAAACCTGATGTGACATATAATGATGTGGGTGGTTGCAAGGAACAGATTGAAAAAATGCGGGAGGTATACTAATCTTTTTTCAGTTCATATCCCTTGTCGTGCAAACTTGCTCATCCTTGTGCATCAGGCTAGTTAGTTTTGGACTTATTTTGCTATTTACTGTTTGCTAATTATTGTTTGTTCATAGGTTGTTGAGCTTCCCATGCTTCACCCAGAGAAGTTTGTCAAGCTTGGTATTGATCCTCCAAAGGGGGTCCTTTGCTATGGCCCTCCTGGAACTGGCAAAACACTTCTTGCTAGAGCAGTGGCCAATCGTACAGATGCTTGTTTTATCCGTGTAATTGGCAGTGAGTTAGTTCAAAAATATGTTGGTGAAGGGGCACGGATGGTCCGGGAATTATTTCAGGTATGTGCAACATTGTGAAAACTCACAAGAACTTATCAATTTTCTGCACTTAAAGTGCTTCTGTTTGACAAGCATGTTTCTGAAAAAAAAAATGTTCACTTGGTTTAGATGGCCCGCTCGAAGAAAGCATGCATTGTCTTCTTTGATGAGGTTGATGCTATTGGAGGTGCTCGCTTCGATGATGGGGTTGGGGGTGATAATGAGGTTCAGCGTACCATGTTGGAAATTGTGAACCAACTCGATGGGTTTGATGCGAGGGGAAACATCAAGGTTCTGATGGCCACAAACAGGTATTGCATATCATACTGTGTAGCTATTTATCTTTAAACATCTGCATGTGTTCAGGACTATCGCCACATGAGTAGAGCTGAGAAGCTGACCACATTTTCTTGTTTTGTCAGGCCTGATACCTTAGATCCTGCACTTCTACGTCCTGGTCGTTTGGACAGGAAGGTAGAATTTGGCTTACCTGACCTGGAGGGCCGTACCCAAATATTCAAGATACATACACGCACCATGAACTGTGAGCGCGATATCCGTTTCGAGCTGCTGGCTCGCCTCTGCCCCAACTCAACTGGTAACTGGAAGAACTTTGAAACTTCGTTCTGGGTGGTTTCTTCTAGATTTGTTTGTTATAGTCTCCACCTCAAAAGCGGATAATGCTAAGCTTTGTTCTCACAAACTCCTGTTTGCTGTTACAGGAGCTGATATAAGGAGTGTCTGCACAGAAGCTGGCATGTATGCGATTCGCGCCCGACGGAAAACAGTGACTGAGAAGGACTTCCTTGATGCTGTAAACAAGGTCATCAAAGGGTATCAGAAGTTCAGCGCGACTCCAAAATACATGGTGTATAACTAAACCGTTGTTGCTCCCATTTACTATGGCCCATGAGATTGTCTCTGGCTGTCTGCAAAGATTGTTGTTGTTTCTTCTCGGAATTGTGCATCTTTGTGGCGACCATGTCATCTTGTACAAGTTCTATTAAATTTTATAAGTAGGGTTCCTTTTGACGGTTAATGTGTCAACGACAACAATGTGCAAAGATTTCCACGACGGTTGTGGTCGGGTGGAACGGTGGAGATGAAGAATTGAAGGTGACTCCACGAACACCCTTGCCTGGTTCCGATTGATGGAGTAGCATATGCATGCATCCTAGTCCTAGCGAATCCTGCATGACTTACAATATGCTTGGACTCACTAGAAATTGTTTCTTGAGAGCAGGAAAGCCCATTTTGTTCCTCGCTTTTCTTTTTTACTGGAGCTGATTCAGTGCTTAGGCTGAGTTCGGTACCAAATGTTGGGAACCAAATGCTGAGTTTCAGAATTTAGTTATTTCTAATACATCTTATTTTAAAATAAAACTATTTCTCTACCTATCTCCTCTCAACCATTTTTCCTTTTTTTTTACCTACCTTTTCATCTCAACCAATTATAACATTTCTCAAATTATCTCTATCTACTTTTTAATATATGTGACCATCTTAAAAATACTTATATTTTAGAATAGGGCTCGTAGTGTAATACCATGATTCGGAGCATTATTTCCGAAAATGTCGTACACAAATAATATTTTTTTTAAAAAAAATCTGTGCTCTGCTTTTAGCAGGACAAATCTATAGATACTACTATCCCCTTTCTAAAGGGGGCGCCTAATGCACGACTAATCGCGCGCCTGGGGCCACGCGCGACTGAGGCTAGTACCTTTTACTACTACTATTTAATATATTACTCCTACTAGTCTACTATTATTACTACTATTAGTACTACTACTATAAAAAATATATATATACATTAAAAAACCTAAAAAAACGTGTATATAAACTTTATATATATGCATACAAATTTTATATACGTGTATACAAAATTTGTATACATATGTATAAAAACCTAAAAAAACATATGTACACAAACTTTATATATGTGTATATAAACTTTGTATACATGTATACAAAATTATATACGTACATATAAAAACCCCCAAAAGTACACGTATACAAAGTTTGCATACACATATACAACCCTTATATACGCGTATACAAAGTTTGCATACGTGTATACAAACTTTATATATGCGTATACAAAGTTTATATTTTTACGTATATAAAGTTTGCATACATACGTATTAAAAATGAAAAAAATACGGAAAGAAAAAAAGAAAAACGAAACCGAAAAAATACGAAAGAAAAACAGAAAAAAAAGAGAAACCGAAAAGAAAAAAAAATGGAAAACACGGAGCTCCTCCCGCGCGGCGCGCTGTCCGGCGCTCCTCTCCGCATGCGACACGTGTCCAGTCGCGCGGAGAGAGGCGCGCGCGACTGGTCGCCGAATAGCAGTTTTGCTTTCTAAAAGCAGAAGAACGCCTCTGCCCTTCCAGGCCCAGGCCCAGGCCCAGCCTCACTTTGCTTCTAGAAGCAGAAGAACGCCAGGCAGGGGCAACGAACATAAGTACTCCTACTAGTACAGCGTCGCTTGGCCACAGCTCCCCTCCCCTTCCCTTCCCTTCCCTTCCATCCACCAACCGCCGAATCCTCCAAACCCTCTCCTCCACCCCTACCCCTCCCGGCTCCCATGGAGATGGAGCCCTCGCCTGCGCCTACTATGGCGGATTTGCCGGCTGATTTGCTGCGGGAGATCTTCCGCCATTTGCGATGTGTCGCGGACCGCGATGCTGCGGCCGACGTCTGCAGGACATGGCGCGGCGCACTCGCCGAGCCCACGCCGCCTCCCTCGCCGCCGCGCCCTCTCCCTTGGTTACTCCTCCCATCCGCCGGCGATGATTTCATCCACGTCTACTGCTTCTACTGCGGGATCGACCGCTGCAGTCTTCACCACCGCCTCAGCCCCGCGCACGGGGCGCGCTGCTTCGGCTCGCATGAGGGAGGGTGGCTGTTCGTCGCCTTCGAGCACAATCGACTTCACGCCATGATCAACCTCCGGTCACGCGAGGATTCCAAGAGCAGCTTGATTCCTTTCCCCGACCTGCTCCGCTCGTATCAGGACGAGGACGACTACCAGCGCGCACAGAACATGGTTATACTGGCAGCAGCACTCTCCTCTTCCCCAGGCGGCACGAGCTGCATTGGCGCGGGCATCGTCATGCGCTGGGATCTCATCGCCGGCTCGTGCCGTCTCGCCTTCTGGCGTATGGGAGATCGTGTTGCCGTCGAAGGAACAATGGCGCCCGACTCAACAGTCAGACTCAGAGATGAGATACAGGATGTCATCTATCAGGATGGCGCCTTCCGGTTCGTGACGACGAGGGGATTCCTCGTCACCTGTATCCCCATGTTCTACGCAGATGGTGGCCTCCAAGGCACTACAGAGTCTGTTCAGCGCATCCGGCACCGGGAGCGCTTGCGCGAACATGTCCATGCGCGCTATCTCGTGGAGTCCCGGGCCAAGCTTCTGATGATTGTGAGATTTGCAGCTCGGCCACGTTCTCCCACAAGCCTATTCAAGGTGTTCGAGATGGTTCAGGAGATGGTCCAGGACCACACCGGCGTGGAGAAAATTGAGGACACCTGGACCGAACTGGAGTCGCTGGATGGGCGTCTATTCTTCGTCGGGCGTGGCTGCTCCAGATCGTATGAATCATCTGCCTATCCTGAGCTTGGGCTGGGACTCAAGGAGGGTGTCTACTTCCTGGATGACTACGTTTACGCCGATGAGGGCATGCCCTTCCGCGATGAGGGACATCGCCGTTATCCCTGCAGCGACAACGGGAGGTGGTGCGACGGGCACGTTCATCGCTGTTTCTCGGAGCAGCGCGCATCGTCTGCCCACTCCTCTCCGACTTGGTTACTCCCGTGATACTACAATTGTGCGGGTAAACGATTTTCATGCTTTCTTGCATCGATCATTGATTTTTTGTTGACTTGACTGCGTTCCTGAGATGATTGATTTTTTGTTGGCATGACTGCGTTCCTGAGTTAAACGATTTTCATGCTTCCTTGCAAAAATCACGCTGATTTTTTGTTGACTTGACTGCGTTCCTGAGATAATTGATTCCAGCGAATTCAGGGTGTGAACTCGTCTGCATGAGTCGGCAGGCTGCTGGTTATCATCTTTTCATCTGAAGGTTGTTTCTGTTCTGTTGCCATAGCATCAATAATAATGGTGGTGAGGATTGTGGAGTACCCTGACACTTTGTTTTGGTTAGTGAGTTGAACACTTGAACTCTGCTGATTGGATAGGAGAGTGTCTGGGATGTGTTGTTTTGTTTCACCTTGCTCTCGCCAGTATAATCAGGTTGCTGATTGTCCCCTGGATTAGGGAAATCTAATAATCATCCCTTATGGGACGGCCCTCATTTTTTCATGTCACTTAAAATGTTTTTGAAAGAATTCATCACAATAGATCAATATATAACACTTATGTAAACTCAAATTCGATCTATACAAGTATTAAAATTCTAATCCCTCCGTTTTATACTATAAGTCGTTTGACTTTTTTTAATAAAATTTTGTTAAGTTTGACCAAGTTTATAGAAAAATTTAGCAACATTTAAAATATCAAATTAGTTTCATTAAATCTAACATTAAATATATTTTGATAATATGTTTGTTTTGTGTTAAAAATATTAATATATATTTTTATAAATTTAGTCAAACCTAAAAATGTTTGACTAGGGAAAAAATATCAAACACAACTTATAATATGAAAAAGAGTGAGTACTATTTTTTTTATCACACATCTATAACTTGGCCTTGCACCATAAAATTCTACAATAGAACTTGCTCTTACTAGTTCAGCTACTTGAACGGTCTTCGCGACTTGACCTTGAGCTCCGCACCGCGGAATGAATTCCCCTCTCTGTGTGTATGTAGAGAAATCAACTGCAAAAGGATAGTTGCATGTCGGTGACTAAGGCCGAGTTCTAACTATTTTGATTGATTTTTAAACAAACAAGGGAATGTCTCAGTGAGGGATCAAAACAATTCCCGTTTTTTCTAGATTTTTGAAAGTCATTTGCATTGAATTTAAGAGAAAAATTCTACACAAGGTTTTTTTCCTCTGCTGTAACTAAGAATAGTTATCCCCTCCATCCGCCTGGTTGTGGGTTCGAACATCCTCTCAAGGAACTAGAATCCATTCTCCCTCCAATCATGACATTCTTAGCTTGCTCGGAGTTGCATGGCGGTCATTGATGGATTAAGTTTTTCCACAATGCACAAAACACAAAAAATTACACAAAAAAAATTACACATCATATTACAAGGAGCAAATGAAAGTTTTACACGACATGACATCCGGGCAGCCATCGCAACCAGGGTGAACAGGATAGAAGAAAAATGAACTAGGAATTACTGGCTACTCTCTCTGTGAAAAAAACTCAAATCCTAGGGATGTCTAGATTCATATTTAGAATTTAATTTTTTTTTATGACAAAGGGAGTAAGTCGAAAGGAAGAGATTACAAATCCTAGTTAAAAAGCTACTACTCCCCCAAATGAATGCAAAAACAACAGCCGAAAGCTACTACTCCCCCAAATGAACCACACTATCGAGCAACCACTGGCGCCCTTCCAATCGGATGAGGATGATGACGGAGGAAACAGAAGACATAGTCGAAGAAACGCAAGATCTGCGAGTCGAGATTCCGACGTACGATGACGTTTCGTCAACCGCATCCTCAATTAAGCCCACCATCTTGGATCAAGCAGCCATGGTTGGGGTGCAATTTCCATCCTCCCCGCCATGAACAGCAATTGAAACCAAACTTACCGAGGATATGGTTTACCGTCTCCAATTCTTGCGCATAGAAAGGACAGGAGGTAAGGCAGTTGATGACTTAGATTCCTCGCTGTCGAAACAAATTTTCGGCAATATGAAAAGGGGGTAGCGCACGAGACCTGAAAGTGGATGGATGCGGAGACAAAGGATTTAGACAGGTTCAGGCCCTCTCGATGAGAGGTAATACCCTACTCCTGTTTGGGGATTTGAATCCGTCGGGTGTATATTGATCTGACGATCAGGTTGTGTCATGCCCCCTAGAGGGCCTCCTGCCCACCTTATATAGGATGGGGGGCAGGATTACAAGATAGAAATCTTAACCAATACGGTATCGGTTTCCTAAATCTATTTTGCAATATTATCAAATCAGGACTTTAGGCCGCTCCATAATATAAAAGGAAACGTAATACCCAAGTCATGATCGGTTACATATTCCATAGATATAAGCTATCCCCTATGACTAGTCGGATAGCCATGCCGTGTGGGTATGGGGTACCCATAATCTCCCATGAGACCTTCACAGTCGGAAAGATAATCTTCTCTCGAACTAGATTACTCCAAAACCGAGTGCTTCAATCATCTTTGCCATGATCCCCCGAGTACTTTTACCAAATATGAAGACTGTGGAGGGCTGAAAAATAAAGTCAGGTGCATCGAATAGATGTACCTAATAGAGGCACCAACTGAGTGGTTTTGATAATTGTAGTCAACCAAGTGACTTAATATTAATATATAGCATATGCGGTGTGAATCCTTGAATAACATGATCCGAGTGATATACCGACTGCTTTGTAAAATATGATGCGTGCAACCTAAAGCTGACTACATCATTGAATACACATAGCAAAACAGCTATAAAGAAGCTTGTATGTTGTGAATAAATAAATTTTCAAAGTATTGGGCATACACCATGCGCACACTGCTTTAACAGATGTGCTTGAGTCCCTAAAAGACACATGGTTTCACCACACCTGGAAATATATGGCATATGTGGTATAAAATCCGAGTAAATAAACTCATAAGGATTTATCAATCGTCTGGAAAATGACCAAAATATATAATCAGCCTAAGCCATAATATTGGTCAATAAAAATGCACACTTACGTGGCAAAAAGCAATTATGTTGTATCCAATCAATTGCTTGATAAACCCAAACAGCGCCATGACTATATAAAAAAGTCAGCGGGGCAGCTATATAAAGTTTTACTGTTTGACACCTTTTAAGATGCATTGTACCAACTCCTAAAAAGTTGAGTAACTGCGGTATAAAAGGACTTTAAGGTATTGGGCACTAGATCACGCGCACTTTGGCCTAAGAAAAAAGTGCCTAAGTCCCTAAAAGAACGTGACAGGCCACACCTCAAAATATAGGCTGCAGACATATTAGGCCTAGGCCAAAAAATATGCCTTCGACACCCTTTAAAGGATGACGCATGTAACATGCTCCCAAGTAATAAGTCTTCTAGGTAATGTAGACCAAGTGTAGCTCATATGAATAGCTTCTGATCTGAGTGATTATCCCTTATGGGATACTCCAAAATAGATATAATAATTAAATCCCGACTGGCGCAAGTATTCAGTTGATAGTCCTTACGGGGAATAGTAATTGGTCCAGTCTTTGAGCATAGAAAATAAACTCATGACTATAAATCCATGTTGAATGTATCCGAAACAAGTCCAAATTGAAGGTATGATACTTGTGTTTGAGCTAGTAAGCCCCTGAGCATATAGCTTGTCCTTCTATCGTAGTTACAATTGTCCATTGATGGTAGCTGACGCAGTTGGCATAGAGACAAGACGACCAATATAGAGAGAATATTGCTCACCAGAGGTGGCAAAAAATATTGGTGATAGTGAAGATAGTGATACCAATCAAAAGTGATGAAGTTGCACAACCGTGAAGGCAAAGAAACCAGTCGGCAGCAGTCAGGTCAGCCAGCAATGAAGATGAAGGCACCCAGCGATAAAGTTGTGTAGCCATGGCAGTGAAATAATCAGTCGGTGACAGACAAGGCAGCTGGTGAAGAAGATGAAGATGCCCATTAGTGGTGACATAATAAGCCATCCATGAAGGCGAGGATACCAGTCGGTGGTGACGAAAGCAAGCCAACGGTGAAGATGTAGACACGCATCAAAGGCGATGACGAAATCCACCAATCATGAAGATGAAGAAAATAGTCGGCGACGACAAACGCAACCGACAGTAATGATGATAAGCAGCAATCATAGATGATCAAATATAATGACGAAATTGCCCATCAATAGCAGTAGAGTGGGCTATGTTGAAGAGGCTTGACAGGATGTTGATGAAGATAACGATGTCGGTGATCCAGTCGATAGCAACCGTGAAAGTGAAATAATAAGTCGGCGAAGACATAGTCATCCATTAGCAACAGAGTTGATGTCAGGGCCGATGAAGCAGAGGTGCTGGTGATGATGTCAGTGACAATAATCCATCAAATTGGTGTTATAGCTGTTGCAGATGCTTCACTTGGAGGAAAGTAGATGATGTTGTCCAACTCGTCGAAACTGAGCTGATTGGTTGATAACTCTGCTCTAAAGCAAAGACGAAGATAATGACTCCTGGAATTGACTCGTTGGCTGATTAATTGATTGCTTCAGCTTGTCGAATTTTGAGAGTCTTGTATTTGTGTAGCTCCCGACTCTTTGGTTAGTTGGGAAACAACTGAACATAGAGTCGAGAACTGTAGCTTGTCGTCGAGTGGCCATCACTTGAGTGAAGATACATGTTAAAGATGTCCGAGTAGAAATCGGTGCCGAAGACAATGAAGATGAAGTAGCTCCACCATGGTAACAAAGTTGCATAGCCGTGATGAAGTGAACACGAGTCGGCGGCAACGGAAGCAAACCGGTAGCGAAGACGCGTAGTTGTGAAGATAAAAACATCAGTCGGCGGCGACTTAACAAGTCGGCGACGGAAGATGATGACGTCCATCAATAGTGGTAGCGGTATAAACCAGACATAGAGGCGAGTGCACTAGTCAGTTGCAGACGAGATGATCGACGGTGAAGACGATAAGGCCAATCAACACTAGCAAAATCATGCAGCCATGGAAGTGAAGAAACCAGTCGGCAGCAGATGTAGACAGCTTGTGTTGAAGATGATGACGCCTATTAGCGATGGCGGTGACGTGGCCAGCCGTGAAGACGATAGCGCCAATTGGCGTCATACGAAGCGGCCGGTCGGTGAAGATGTAGACGTCCAACAACGGCGGCATAATAGGCCAGTTGTGCAGCGGAGACACCAGTCGGCGGCGGACAAGGCGGCCGGTTGGTGAAGGTGTAGACGCCCAATAACAGCGGCATAGTAGGTCAGCCGTGCAAGCGGAGACACCAGTTGGCGGCGGCGAAGGTAAGCCGGTCGGTGAAGACGTAGATGCCCAACAACGGCGGTGTGACCACCTGACCTTATAAGCGAGAACACCAGTCGGAGGTGGACAAGGCGGCCGGTTGGTGAAGGTGTAGATGCCCAACAAAAACGGTGTGACCACCCAACCGTATAGGCGATGACACCAGTCGGCGGCGATGACAGCAAGCCGATGGTGATGTTCTGACTGATCCATTCCTAGAGCGTAAGAGATAAGCTTATAGCCATGAATCCCTTTTATGCATATCTGGATCTGGATCCTGCAGAACAAACATATAGGATGAGTAGCATCTGATATAAATATAATACTCGAGAAAAATTCAAGTATTTTAAAATATTTATAAATATGTATTTCTTCTCTTGTCAATTTTGATTTCCCCGAGCAGATGACTCATTACGTTTAAACACTCTGCCCGACTAGTCATAGCCACCAAGCACCGGGAGTCAGCCTAAGCACTTCCCAAACATGCATATGAGTGACATGAGTTCGTCATTAATGGAACAAAGTTTCACGGGTCGGAGTTTACTACTTGGGTACTTTTGCAATTATTAAGAGCAGAAAATAAATTATCTTATCTCTATGCTTTTGATTTATTCCGAATAATACTTAGCACCTTGCGTTATTCGGTCCATCCAACAAGCCCCCGGGTGCTAGGAATCGGCCCAAAGGCAACTATCCATTGGCAAACCAAACGGAAAGCATAGGAAGATGGAACTCCATAACTCGATAGGCACTTTTGTACTCAGAATATGTCGCAAGCAATCAAGATAAATATTATGAAAATTGTTTAAAAAATATGATATAACATCTGTAGCCCCCGACTCACTAGTCAACGGCGAACCAGTTGATGTAGTGAGGCAAAGGAAAAGGCAAAATATCATATAAAGAATAAAATAAATGATGACTTAGTTTTATCGTATTCCCTCGGTGACAGCAAAAGTAGCCGATGTGGGAATGAAGCAGTCCATCAATGGTGACAAAAACACCAGTCGGCGCCAGTGGAACCAAGCCAGTGGTGTAGATGATGAAGCCCATTAACGGCGGCGGAGTCCGCCAACCGTATAGGCGAAAACACCAGTCAGTGGCGGCAGAGGCAGGCCGGCGGTGAAGTCGTAGACGCCCAATAGCGGCGGCATAATAGGCCAGCCGTGCAAGCGGAAACACCGGTCGGCGGCGGACGAGGCGGCCGGTCGGTGAAGACGTAGACGCCCAACAACAGCGGCATAATAGGCCAGCCGTGCAGGCGGAAACACCAGTCGGCAGCGGACGAGGCGGCCGGTCGGTGAAGACGTGGACGCCCATGAACGGTGGTGTGACCAACCAACCGTATAGGCGAGGACACCGGTCGACGGCGACGGAGGCAGGCCGGTGGTGATGATGGCGGAGGCAAGCCGGCAACGATGAGGTCAGGGAACAGAGAAACAGCTTCGCACTCCCGCCGGTCTATCCATGTGGTAGCATGCGACGTCTGCCTAGCTCGTTGGTTTGACTCTGCCGACTCGTCCTCCTGGCGACGTGTCTCTGTGCATTTAGATCAGGCACTCGTGTACAGCTCGGACAGAGGTGGATTGATCGACGCCATCCGGTGATTAAATCAAGTAGTAGTTGCATGAATCTTAATTACTCCATATTAGACAACGTTGCCTATGCATGGCGGCAAAGTCCAAGCTCCCAAAACAAACAAATCTGCCTGGGAATAACGATAGTATATATGCTGGTGCTTCAGTAATTGGAGACACGTGCTGCAAAGTCTGCTAATTATGATTCCAGATCAATCTGTTGTCAGTGGACTCCGCTACATGCATGTATATTGTATACATGGCGAAATCGCACACGATTACTATTCCGATTGGATAGATGACTGCCTTCCGTCGTTCTGCGTCTGGCTAATCGCAGCTGAGTTGAAATCAGGCCGAACGGATAATTGGCGTGGGACTCGTCCTGGCAATGATCGGATTCCGACGGCAGCAGGGCATGTGTATATGGTATTTGATCTTGAACTGAGGTCTTCCATGGAGGTATTGACGGCGGTGGAAATTGAATCCATCGAACATGTCGAGACTGATCTTCCCGGCTAGATTGGATCCGAGTCGAAGAGCAGGAGCATGTTGAAGTGGTCGGCGAAAAAACTCCCGAAGCGAAGATGAAGCCGGTGACTCATGAAGTTGATTCCATCGCACTTGTCGACAGGTAACTCGACGCAACCCCTACCTGGCGCGTCAACTGTCGAAACAAATTTTCAGCAATATGAAAAGGGGGTAGCGCACGAGAGCTGAAAGTGGATGGATGCGGAGACAAAGGATTTAGACAGGTTCAGGCCCTCTCGATGAGAGGTAATACCCTACTCCTGTTTGGGGATTTGAATCCGTCGGGTGTATATTGATCTGACGATCAGTTTGTGTCATGCCTCCTAGAGGGCCTCCTGCCCACCTTATATAGGATGGGGGGCAGGATTACAAGATAGAAACCTTAACCAATACGGTATCGGTTTCCTAAATCTATTTTGCAATATTATCAAATCAGGACTTTAGGCCGCTCCATAATATAAAAGGAAACGTAATACCCAAGTCATGATCGGTTACATATTCCATAGATATAAGCTATCCCCTATGACTAGTCGGATAGCCATGCCGTGTGGGTATGGGGTACCCATAATCTCTACACTCGCTGACCAGGACATCTGCGATCCAACAACGTACAGCGCCTGCGCCGTGAGCCACAAAAGGAAGACCTTACATTTCGCAGGCAGCAGGCCATGAGCAGAACCGATCTTCTACCGTGGTACCTAAAATTTTTTTAAGTACTCATTAGATTTAGAATTGGTACTAATTTTTTTTAACGGAAAACAGCAGTAGAGTGACTTTTCATTGAACGGCACTAGGCAATTATTTTTCTTTACAGAACTAATTGTTTTTTACTAAAGTGTTTTATTTTGACAATCACTCTAAGAGTGTGTAGATAAATTGCGTCTTACGAAAGCAAATTACCCTGAGAGCACTGATCTTTACTGATCTTGTAAGGATGCACACATCTTACTCTAGGAGAGGATAACAAAATAGAAGTCTATAAAGATCTACAAATTAAAAGGGATCATGGTTGACTGAATGAGAGATATGGAAAAAAAGAAGAAGTGATGACTGTTGTTTCCATAACTCAATGTGTTCATTGTACTGTAGTGGTGTCAGTGTGTTAGTTATTTAGATTTTGCCAGTTACATGATACTATATCAATATGTGTTAATACTGTGTATTATCGGTACCATGATTGAGAAGCGGTGGAATTGCTTGGAATATTTTATTTATCCTCACCTTTTTTGTGTAGATGCATATTGTCTCATATATTGGTATTGAAGTGATTAGATTATTGACAATCTTGAATTAATATTTTTAGGCAATATAATTATTGTACTTTGCCTTATTATGCGACATAGATCGAATTAAAGCTCAATTGGATGGATAACAGGTAAATTATTTTTGCTAGCATGTAATTCATCAGAAAAGATTATGACACATTAGTGTTAGTAGGGGCAAATTAACTAGTTTAATAAGGTGTAAAAGTAATTTACATAAACCATAAAAGTAACTTAGCATAAGATGGAAGTAAGTTGTTACAACATTAGAAGTAAATTCGTTGTAGGGAAAAAAAATATGGTCTATCTAAAAATTAAATTTAAAGTCCATAAATTATAAAATTGACTAAAAGCAATAATAAAAATAATCAACTTAGAGCATTATGAAAGTATAAGAAGTAATTTAGTCAAATCTAAAAGTAATTTATATATATGATAAAAGTAACTTACGTATATATTAAAAGTAATTTACAAACATAAATATTTTTTATCGTAATATAATCATGTAAGATTTTTTTTATGAAGATTTAATTGTAACAAACGCAATAGTGTAGTAATAAGAAGGGAAAAAAATATATGCATGGCATGCATATATTTTTTGTTGTGGAACTTTGATGCTTCTCTCAAATTTTAATTTCGTCCGGTTTGATAGTGTTTGGTGTCGAAGTTAGAGTTTGAAAACTTGGATATATGGTTTTTTATATGAGAAACTTTGTACATAAACGATACGATCAAAGTAAGACAAACTTCCGGACCTTAAAATCCAAAAGGCTCAGCTACCAGAAAACATGAGCAATGGTAAGCAACGGTTACATGTCTCAACAAGATTCGCAAGCTGAATAACATCGCATAGACAATAAAAGAAGAGCAATCCAAAAGGCAGGGTACCAGAAAACAGATCTGAGTTACTGAACAACGGTTCTAGTAATCGCATACAGAACAAACGTAAGCCTCTATTACTACTCGCTACTTCATGAAAGATAGCTTGTTCTCCGTTCTGAAGAGCTCGTCGAGCACCCCATTCCACCTCATGTGATAGCCACACGTGAATAGCCTGTTTAAGCGCTTCCTGTTCCACAGGTCAGCCAGAGGTAACATGCTTCTGAGCACGAAAATGTCGCACTCCCGTGTTCTCCCGCTCTCCTCGTCCTCAACCTGTAGAATAATTTCTCGCTTGCAGAGCATGTCATTTTTCATCAGGTACCTCGTTTCCTCCTCCAACGGACTCCGGGGATTGAGCAGGCCAATGGCACCTTGCGCGCGGCAGAGTTCCCGGCTATGTCCTCGCTTGTGCTTCTGATGAAACTTGTCCGGCATGCAATACGAGCATAGCATCAACGAGCAGCATGATGTTATCCAGTCAGCAGGCCGATCGCAAGAACAGCACTTCGGAGAGGAAGGCCTCGCTGGCTCCAAGAGTTCATCCACTCTCTCCTTGATTATACCTGAAAAAAAAAACATTTTGAACCAAAAGAAAATAAATGAGAAAGACCAGTAGCGACAGTATTAGCCTTCAATTTTATAATAAAGAGTCTTTTCACAGAGTTCCGTTACGGGCAGTTACCTCTGTGGCACATATTTGGTTCAAATGTCATTTCTTGACACCTAAGATGGGCTTGCGCAGCCAATCCCTCCATATGACGAGCTAGATATGGTCCATATCTACCAAAGATATGTACAATCACTGTTCTCACTGCTGGCGGTGGCACCTTTTGATCAACTGAGTGGTCTGCCCCTATTCGGCCAAACAACAGTTTCTTCACTGCCTCCGAGAAGTTATTATCATCAGAAGACCATCCGGGAACTATCACAATAACAGAAGCTGCAGCAAAATGTTAATTTCAGGTAAGAATGAACTGAGTGAAAATAATTTATAATCTAACTAGTTGGGCCATCTGTTCTCAAGTGACAGTGATGAGCATTGATCAATTCAATGTAGCAAAAGCCCTAGGTAACCAGAAACGTAAATAGTCACACAGACACCACAAATTAAACAGTATTTACCAACATATGAAACATACGGAGGGGGCGTAGTCTCACAAATACAAACTACTAGCAACAAGTTTGCATGGCACTTTGAATACAACATTGCTAACTGCAAAATCAAATCATTTTCACAAAAATAAAAGGACCTTCTGAATTGTAACAGATGCACCAAGGTCAGGCAAATGGCGAGTAGAACACTCACCATTTTTGTCCTGAGAAGGTAGCTTAGACACAGCGGTGGGCAGTGGTTCCTGGAGATTGGAGGTATCCACACGACGGGTGAGTGCGCCACCAGGCAACGGATGTTGTGATGGTGCAGGTGTCCCCAGCCCGACGCGGCCTTCCTCACTGCTGCTCTCCGCTAACCAACCAGAACCAAGAAGAACAACTTCACAATGGCACGAAGAGGGGAGTTCAATCTTGGAAAAAAGAAGAGGGCAAGAGGCGCGCTCAATTAGGTACTCACCTTGGATGCGCAGGGGCCTGGATGCGCCCACAGAGCGCTTGCTGTTTCCCAGCAGGGGCATTGGTTCTTAAGTGATAGTGAGAAACAGAAGGATTACTGAAGTTAGTCGATTATATACACAGAAAAATGGGACTATCAATTATGCTGATTGCTGACAAAGCCACTAGGTGTAATGTAGAAGATATACAAAATACATCAGAACAGACAGAACAAGATACCTAGGTAATCAGAAACGTAAATATCCACATGGCAGTGGCAGATTCAAAAAATTTTAAGAGCTCGGGCAAACCTAACAAACAAACCAAGAATATACAAGTCTATATAATTCATAGATCATTTTAACATGAGCATTTGCTTTATAAGTTTGTGTTAAGCATATGTGCTGATGTGGAGTTGCTTCATACGGCCTAGCAGTGAACTAAGCAATGTAATTAGCAAGCTAATTAAGTGTTAATCTATGGATGCACAGCTGCATGTGCCAGGCAGAGCCTGGGCCATTGCCCGTGGTAGCTGGGCCTTGGCTCCGCCACTGCACACGGACGCAACAAATTACACAGTATTTACCAACAAATGCAGTATACAGAGGGGGCATAGTCTCACAAATACAAAAATAAAAGGGCCTTCTAAATTGTTAAGTAGGCATCTGCTTCTATTATCAAGAGTGAGTGTTACTTGAGAGACTGCTCATGATCATGTTCAAGCAAACAAGGCAAAAGTCAAGCAGATTTCTAAAGTTGTGGCTTTCAGCTATCATGCTGTCCATATGAGGCGTGACTAAAGCAGGATACAAATTAATTCATTAATCAAAATAAAATAGAAAATGCATAGTGTATTTGCTAGGCCGATGTTATCAAAAGCAGATTAAACAGATATAGAATGTTTTAGAATCCCACAACAAATACAGCACAATTAGTCTTACTGACAATGCATGCTAATCAGGAGCAATTCACAAACAAAACCTTCTAGAGCAACAATATTAATAGCAAAAATATTTTTGAAGGAAAATAGTAGAAATGTAGATAGGTAGTTACATCCATTGAGGACATATAAAAGGGCACAAACAACAAGAATACACTAAATGCCATTTTAAGTGGAAGCCAAAGATGCAGCAAAGTGTGTGTCACGGATAACTTGTCAAGTTAAGATGGGAAATGAAAAACACAGTTAGCAAATATGAAAATTCATCCAAGGTTCAACTTGTATCACTGTGCTAATGAACCAAATATAAAGTAACAACAATAGAGATGCCTGAGGTAATTAGCTGCAACCTCAGGCATTCTTTATAAACTGGAGAGCATAGAAATTGAGGAAAAAGTCCACTTTAATCCACTCTCAGCATTCAGAGGGGGCAGTCTCACAAATAGTAGTACTACAAACTAGTAATAAATGTTTTGCATGACAATTTGAATACAACATTGCTAGGAACAAAATCAAACCATTTTCACATAGATAATATAGCCTTTTGAATTGTAACATATGCAACCGGGACAAGTAAATGGCGAGTAGGACACTCAGAACAAAAGCTGCTTCACAGGAGTACGAAGAAGAAAGAAAGAACAGGGGTGCACTCGATCTTGGAAGAAAGAACAAGGCGCGCTGGATTTTCCTTTGTTGGGCCCGGACGCGCCTGCGGAGCGGTTGCCGTCTAGGCGACTGGGGGTGGCCGAACGATCCATCCTTCCTATAGACTCCATCGGCACAGCGGTCGTGCTCGGTGCTGTCCAGGTGACGCTCCGTCCATCGGCAACTGAAATCCAAGAAAAAGTCGAATCACCAACACCCAACGAGAAGTCATCAACGGATGTTCTTGGGCACTCACCTCCGCCGAACTGGGAAAAGGAGGAGTCACCGGGCGTGCCCGTCGAGGCCTTCTTGACAGGAGGACCATGCGAGTCGCTGTCAACGGTCTTGCGCTTACGGTTCCCGTCCATCTGGGCAGAACGTCGAACAGCTCGCGTGCGTCTCAACTCTCAAGAACCGCGACCAACAGCGCCACCTAGGGGAGATGGCACGGTCGGGAGGGGGCCGTGGAAGAGAGCTACGGGACTACGGGAGCGGGGGAGGGTGGAGAGATGGTGCGATCGGGAGGGAAGGGGGACGTGCGAGGAGAGACGGTGGGAGGGGAGGGGAGCGGCGCCGACGAGGACGGGATGGCTCTCGCTGCGCGGCAGGCAACGGGACGGGGAATGGATGGGTCCGGACGGATTGAGATGTGCTGCAGTTAAGAATAGGACATTTATTTGGTTCTGGTTCACGTTAAAATTGGAAGTTTGATTAAAATTGAAACGATGTGATAAAAAGTTAGAACTTTATGTGTGTATGAAATTTTTGATGTGATGGAAAAGTTGAAAGTTTAAAGAAAAAGTTTAAAACTAAACTCGGCCCTATTTTTACATCAAGCGTTCAGATCTTCCGCTACAGTAGTAGCTTGTCTAGGTAAAATCACAGTAACTTTTTTAGCCAAAAATGTTTCAGATGATCCTGTTACTTAAAATCATATCAAACAGACATGTTGTGACTGTTTAAGTTGCCATCGTACTACAGGCTACAGCGGATCCAGGCGTATATTGTGGCTTTTTAGAATACACCCTACAAATCTTGAATTTCATGTATAAAGAAATGATCCAATTTAAATAAAACCACTAGTAATTGACATCACAGTATTAAATTTCTAAGGAACCAAATCCCCAGCATTATATATTAGACGGGCATAATTTATCTCCTTCGTATCACGTGATCTTTTGGCGTTGGATACGGTCCTTTGGAAAACATAGGAAATAGGATTACAATTCTATAGGATTTTTTTTCACCGTTTAGATATTATTGAATCCTATAAAAAATTTTAAGGAATGTCTCGACCCGCACAAGTTTTGGAGAAGTTTTAACATGTGATCCAGGCTCATGGAAAATTTCCTTTAAATCTACCGATCTCTCTTATCCAGTTCATGTGTTTTTCTCGTGGTCTAATAAAAGGATAATTTTCCGTGCTTTTTCTATGTTTTCCAATCATTTATATTGCACTTGTATTCCTTGAAAATCCTATCATTTTTCTATTCCCCTGTTTCTTAATCTTGTGATTTAAAGAACCTAAGATTCACAACATTTATTTTTTTTTAAAAAACAAGATGAATCTAGTTGTTACGGGCCTCATCATTTGCCTAAAGAAAACCAGCAGTGAGAACGGAGAAGCCACAAGTGGTGTGGGTTGAGGGCGGTGCGGCACTTTGGCAATCTCCCTGCGACCCTGCCAAATATTTCGCCTATCGCCTTTACTCCCGCGATCTTCACCGCGAGTTCCGGTATATACCTCCTCTTTACCGTTAGACCCACACAGTTGAGTAGTTGGAGGATAGAGAGAAAACCGCTAAAATTGACTTGTGGAGTGCTTGGTTTGGAGGACATCTAAAAATGGTGTGTCTGATGGAGACTCTGCTGGAGCATTATTTTCTCGCCTCCATACACCAAACACATAATGGATGGCCAGATAGATGATCTGCTGGGCATGCTCTAAGCTTATACTCCCTCCACCATTGAATAAACCAACATAGTATACGATGTAAAGTACTATATAAGGATTTGTGCATATTCATAATGCTAGAAATATCACATCATATATTAGATTGTTTATTTTAAAACACAGGGTATGGTGGCTGTTCGAAGGCGCTAGGACAATTATAATTGGCTGCACGCTGCAGCCGGTTTGAATTGCTGCAGGTAGGCTAGCCGAACATGTCCTATAGTTGTGTTTAGTTCCACGTTAAAATTAGAAGTATGAAGAAATTGGAACGATGTGACAGAAAAGTTGAAAGTTTGCATGTGTAAAAAAATTCGATGCGACAAAAAAGTTAAAAGTTTAAAGAAAAAAAGTTACAATCTGTCTTATAAGCGTGTAGGTGGGCCTTGGTAGCTAGCGCTCGTGCGGAGAGTTGCGCCCATGCGTTGCGTCCAGACTCCAGAAGGATGGGAAGTGAATACGATGGCCGCTAATGTGCAGCTGACCGCGGGCGCGGGCGCACGATCAGTTCATCGCCGTATACATATACAGAATTTATATATACACATATAACTTTATACTTCATTCGTTTCATAATGTAAGTCATTCTAACATTTCCCACAGATTCATTACCATTAATATGAATGTGGAGGAGTGCTAAATTGACTTACATTGTGAAACGGAGGAAGTATTTCTGTATATATAAACGTATTTTGCATGCGCATAATACGTATATGCATACACTACAATCTTTCTACATACGCTATATAAAATATATATACATGTAAAATTTATACATATATATCCAAAGCTTATATGTACAATAATTTTTAAAAAGAAAAGAAAAAAATGAACTTGCGCTTGGCATGCTAAACAAACAAAACGAGTTATTATATGGAATAAGTCTATCTTGCTTCCTCCAACTTATTTCTTATATTTGAATCGTATCTCTTAACCACAAATTAAACTGGGTATAACGACTCCTGTATCTTTAATTTAAAAACCAGTGTAAATCGCCTCCTTCCACGGTTTGGGAGGTAGTTTCATCCCTATTGAATCAGCTTACAGCCCCACCTGTCAATAACCTCTTCCATCCTATCATCTTCTTCACATCTCCTCTCTCTCTCTCTCTCTCTCCTCTACCTCCTCTCTCACCTTACAGCAGCACGCGAGGGGCAAAGTGGACGGCCGGCGCGCGCAGGGGGAGTCGCCGCCCGGCTAGTCGCTCACTCTTCTCCCCCATCGGTCTCGGCCGCCCCAACTCCTCCTCCTACCGCCGTTGGAGCGTGTCCCCGTCCTGCCCCAAGCACAAGTGGCGGATCCCCGGCTAGCGCGCGCCATCGTCGTCAGGGATGGTGGAGGCGGCGACGAAGTGGGCCCGGACAGCCTGGCCAAGGACGAACCTGCGGTTGTCGTCGTGGGGCCAGTCCCATGTTGGCGGCAACGTAGAGCTAGCCAAGCCGGCACTGCTGCTCACGGACCCTGTAATGGCGTGCTCGGCGGAGCGGAGATCGAAGAAGTAGACGTGCGCGGGCGATCTCATCCTCCGGCGCGTGCTGCGGAACTAGGCTCAGCACGACGGCGCAGCTGGCCGGACCGTCCACCACCATCACGGCCGCGGATACCAGTAACCCCGGCTGCGGCGGCGGCGGCACAGGCAAGGCCACCGGCGACAGCACCGGCACGACTTGGTACGGCGACTGCGGGCAGTACAGCTGGTGCAGAAGCAAAGAATGAGAACGGTGCACCGACAGCAGGGTAGAATGCGTGAGCTCCGGCGTCGAGAAGATTGGACGCGGCTCCCTGCATACCGCCCACGCCGCTTCCACCTCCTTCCTCCACGTCCACGGCAGCATCCAGTCATCCACCCACGTACGTGCAGACCGAATCCAAGAACCCCCGCCGGCCGGTCACCACGCATAGAAGAGATCTTCTACGTCGCCCCCAAACCTGAAGGAAGAATACAAGGAGAAGGGGGATGACAGGTAGACCCCACATGTGGTACCACTTTTATTTTTAACTCTTTTGATGACTAGGCTGTCACGTCAATACATTTAGACCAAGTCAACCTGCCAGGTCGGTAAAAATCGCTTCCAAAACCAGTGAAGGAGTTAATTTGAACTGGTTTTTGAAGTTGGGGGAGATGTTATACCCGTTTTTACAGTTAAGGGATGCGCTTCAATCAAGGGCTAGAGATGAGGGAGGAAAAATAGAATTATTCCATGCTCGGTTGAAGCGCATGGATTCATGAAAAATAGAATTATTCAGAGGGCTTCTCTTATGGGCCCAAAATTGCAAATGCCCAAAATAGCTTGGAGCCCACGTTGTCATTTCACCGAAGGCCCACACAGAAACGCAGCCCAACAACACGGCGCGGTGCCGTGCCTGTGCCTTGCCTTCCCCAATATTTTGGCGGGAGAATTCGCTTCCATTTTGCGCCCACTCGAAATCCCCAAAATCCGCACGAGAAAAAAGGAAGGGGAAAATCGAGCTGGAGCTGGAGCCCTAGCGGCGGCGATGGGGCGCGGCGGCGGGGGACGGTGGAAGAAGGAGGAGGAGGAGGAGCTGAAGGCGGCGAAGCGGGGGTACCGGGAGGCGGTGGCGGAGGGGAACCGGGAGGAGGAGGCGCGGTGGGCGAACGTCATCGGCGACATCCACAAGCGGCGGGGGGAGTACGTGGAGGCGCTCCGGTGGCTGCGGATCGACTACGAGGTCTCTGTCAAGTACCTCCCCCAGCGCCACCTCCTCCCCTCCTGCCAGTCGCTCGGCGAGGTCCACCTCCGCCTCGGCAACTTCTCCGAGGCCCTCACCTACCAGGTTACGACGATCCTTCCATTTCGCATCACACGCATATGATCAGATCACGTTTTCTGATGCCTGAGTCGTTATAGGCAGGTGTAGGTTAAGTTGTAGTAGAATTTCCGCATTGAGTTGTTTGGTCTGCCGGCAAACAAATATTTGCTAGTAGTAGTACCAATCTGCATTATGGTTTGTCCCATTTTATAGTGTATATGCAATTATAGTTTGTTTCTGTGTGAGTTAGTGCTAAGGTATGCTGTAGAAGCCACTGTATCAGAGAATTTTGCTCATCTCAACGCCCACTATGCTTTGGGCCATTTGGTGTTGCATCTGTATATAAATGGTTTAGTCAAGTATTTGAATGTTTAGCTGAATATCAGATTAAGCTGCATATACTTTGTGTTAGATTTAATTGGGTAATTGATCCATTTAAATCAATTAAATCAAATAAATTCTAAGGCTCATTATGCTAGGAATTCATGTGTATTCATTCTTTTATGGGATATCAATGGGATGAAGAGTTTTGAGAATTAATCCATTTGATTAGGGAATTGGTAACTTATATCAATTAGTCCTAATTGATGGATGGTTGATGGTTGTGTAGTGGAGGATGGTTCATGGCTAGTTGATGACAATTAGTTGCTCTATTCCTCTTCCTATTCCATTGGTAACTTACATCAATTACTCCTAATTGATTGTTGGTTGATGGTTGTGTAGTGGAGGATGGTTCATGGCTAGTTGATGACAATTAGTTGCTCTATTCCTCTTCCTATTCCATGACTCTTACTCTTCATCTTCCATTCCTCTTATAAAATGAGAATGGATTTGATCTCCCGCGAGAATAGTGAGACACACTTTCATCCATTTTCCAACGCTGTTGCTGCTACGGTAATCCCATCCCGACGAGTGTGTGCATACGCGTTGGGAGAGTAGGCCTCCGAAACCACGCGCTGCTGCGACGTTTGTATGGACGGGCGGGCGATCAGGTTTTTGGGAAGCGCAAGGCGCGACTACTCACTGTTCGTCAACATCTACTTCACCTTCACCAATATGTCGAACACTGGAGACAACGGCAACACTGGATACAAGGAGAAGGAGGCTCCCGTCAACACCAACGGAGGCAATACTGCCTCAAACTCCAGCGGAGGACCATTCTTGGGGTATAACCTTCTTACATTATTTCAATTAGAAGTTTTACTGTTAATGTTCATCGCAATGTCAACATTGTGTTATTATGTGATTGTTGATGCTTATTCTATATTAAGCATGCTCATGTTGATTACATTCACCACTATCACTGGATCAAATCCCATTGTAAATATCATGTTTATTATCTTGTTATTTTGGATTAAAATATGCCGAATTATGACCAAATTTCCAACACTTTGATATTATGCTTTACTTTGTCAAACTTAAGGTGGACTTTGCTTGTAGAAATGTACACAAATGGTTGGATCATTTGCTGGACTATACATTTTATATTGTTATGGATTCGGGTATGGTCAGTGTTGAGATGTATATTTTTTCTGCTGTTTATTTGTGTGGTATTACCAAAATGAGAAAAAAAAATGTGAATCTTGCACTCACTGTCTGCATGTTTGGTTAGTTGGTGATCGTATTCAATCTGGCTCAGGTTCGCCTATGGGTTTTGACCCATATGGTTGGTTTAGTCGGATCAAATTTGCATGTAAACCTTTGAGGTGCCAACCATGTGAATCAGATACCCTTTTATGTGAAGTGAGGGGGAATGCCTAATTGTTAGCATGTGTTGTGTGTACTCAGGCCTGTTATAGACTTACGAGTACCCCTGTTCAAATCTGATCATTTGGAGTATTTTGTTCACTCAACTCATGGTATTAAGTGCTGATCTCCTGTTTCATGTCGTCTGTTGGCTATTTTTCTAACACTCAACATAATTCTCTTGTTAACCCAAAGTAGATGTATGTTCTTTCTATTACATGAATCCATATTTCTATTTTTCATTGATGTTTTGATTCTTCACAGAAGAAGCACTTACAACTTGCCAAGGAGGCTGATGACCTTGTTGAGCAGCAGAGAGGTAGCACCCAGCTTGGCAGAACTTACTATGAGATCCTTCTAAGATCTGAGAATGATCACAGTGCCATTCGGAATGCCAAGAAATATTTCAAATCATCCATGAAGCTAGCAAGGGTTCTAAAGGAGAATCCATCGTCTCAGAAGTCTCTCTTCCTAAAGGAGCTTATTGATGCGTACAATAATATGGGCATGCTTGAACTGGAACTGGATAATTATGAAGAAGCTGAGAAATTACTTGTTCAGGGTCTGAAGATATGTGATGAGGAAGAGGTACACCAGTATGACGATGCTCGCAGTAGGCTCCATCACAATCTAGGTAATGTTTATATTGAACTACGCAACTGGAACAGAGCCAAGGGCCATATTGAGAAGGACATAGAGATATGTAGAAAAATACGCCATACTCAAGGCGAGGCAAAGGGATTTATAAATCTGGGGGAGGTCCATTCCCGTGTTCAAAAGTATGAAGATGCAAAGCTTTGTTACAATAAAGCTCTTCAAATAACAAAGTGCTTGGAAGATGAGGATGCACTAATGGACCAAATCCATCAGAATATTGAAACTGTTACCAAAGCAGCCAAAGTACTTGAGGAAATGAAGACATACGAGCAGAAGCTGAAAAAGCTTGCCAGAGACACTTCTAATGCTCGTGGAACATCTAAAGAGAGGAAGCTCCTCCTTGAGCAGTATGCTTGGCTGGATAATCTTATGGAGAAGGCAAGGATGATAACTGCATGGCCAAAAGTAAGTGAGGGGTAACTAACTATGTGATCTCTAGCCACAAATATTAACTTTAAAGTTGGATCTATTTTCTGTTTATGATCTTATTTTATTACTGTTTTTGTTAGAAAAAGAACCTGATTGCGTTATTCCATTAGTTAATGCGTAAAGTTGACTTCCTCAGTCTTTTATTGTGGGGGATTGTTCTGTGGTTCAGGGAATAGTGTCTTGTTGCTTTGCCTGAGGAAAGTATCGATGTTTTCTGAAGCTTATTGTTGGAGTTAGAACTTAATATGCATTAACTAATAACTATGTGTATTCAGTGCTTGCATTATTGAAGCTTCAACTCTGCTGAATTTGTTTTGCACTAACTCCTTTACCCATATGAAATTATGTGCTGACTACATGTAGGCTTTTGCCTGCATTTGCATTGTACTTAGTATTAACATGAAATGCTCAGTTGTTATTTATTTATATTCCATTGTAGAACACAACACAGTGTTGTAATTACACATGACTGTCTGGTTGAGTTTTTCTCTACATAATTGCTTACAAGTCTTACAAATATTTCAATAGTCATCTTGATTCCCATGTGTCTTGTTGGACAACTGAGATTAACCATAAACTTAATTAACTATAGCATCCTAAGTGAGTCCAGCTACGATTAGTAGAATCTATGGAAGAGAAGGAAATATGTAAAGAAACAATAGCTCAATTTTGTAGTGTTTTTAGCTATGTTTAATGCCAGGTTGTTGAAAGGAAAATGCTTTAGTAAATTATCTTATTTGGTCAGAGTTGTTGATGACAAGAACCAATATTGAATGATCATTGCAAAACTTATTACTTATGTACACTTGTACAGTATTGGCAATGAATGATCTTTACTTTCCTGTCACACCAACAGTTTGAAATTGGCCATCATTATCAGAGCTAGATAAAACTCCACGATGCAGAGTTCTGTTTGGTGTATTTTATGGTGTTAGGTTTTGGAAAATGAATTGTTCACTTCATGTACTTCTTGAGTTCTGGGATTGAGATTATAGAACACATGAAAATCAAAATTAAAAAAAGATCAGGTCGAATATGAATATGCATACCCCCGATAACGTAGACAAGGCACTGAGGTGTGATTAAAGAAGAACACATGTCTCATTCTCATGTAATCTATTTGTTTCCCACAGCTCAAGGAATTTTCGAAAGGACAAAAGAGGGTAGCAAATGAACTCCATGACAAGGAAAAACAGAGCGACTCTCTTTTGGTTATAGGAGAATCTTACCAAAAGCTTAGAAACTTCAGCAAAGCTCGTAAATGGTGCATGAAAAGCTGGAATATGTATCGATCAATCGGAAACTTGGAGGTGAGCTTACATGTCCTTAAATTCATGGACATGCTGCCATGTGGCATGCTTGCTAGTTGCTACCTAGTAATAAGACTACTTTCCTCCTTGCACTCATTTACTTGGAGCTTCCAGTTTTTGAATCTCTCTCACCTTGGATATGTGCAATTTTAGGGTCAAGCATTAGCAAAAGTGAACATTGGGAATGTTCTTGATTCTTGTGGTGACTGGGCTGGTGCATTGCAAGCTTATGAAGAAGCATACAGGCAATGTCTCTATACCTTGCTCTTGTAATTCCATATCAATATTGTCCTTTGCCTGCATTCGTGTGATCTATCTGATAATAGTTCCAGACTTCTACTGAGTGTATACATCTCTCCATTGGGGCGTTTTAATGCCACCTTTGGATTCTGATACTTGCTTTTTAATGGTATTCAGAATTGCTGTGAAAGGTGGCCTTTCAAACGTGCAACTAGATGCCCTTGAAAACATGCATTACAGTCACATGGTCAGATTTGATAACATTGAAGAAGCGAAGTAAGCCAGTGAGCACATACACTGCACAAATAAAGTACGGAATATACTTATTAAAACCTGTTCTAAAATATATTTTATAGCTTCAGAAAACTGCAGCAAGAAATAGACAACCTGAAGAGAATGTCTGATCAACATGAAGCAAGGGATACAGTTAGTGACTATTGCTCAGAAACTGAAACTGAAGATGGCAATGTATCTGATAATATCCTCAATACAGAGGATAATGATGGGAATATTGCAAATAATAGTTCTGAGGAATTTGATGATGATGTTGTTCTTGCCTCACTTGTTCATAAAAGTAGGTCTTCTAAGACCAAAGCATCTAAGATGCATAGTAGTACAAAGAATGTTGATGGGTCATGTGGCATGGATGAGAGCCCTGAAGAAGATGTAAGTAAATCATTTAGCAACCATTATGGTAGAAAGCGTGTTCGAGTTGTAATATCAGATGATGAAGCTGAAGAAGCTCCTGAAATTGATCAGTCAAAAAGAACACTTACTGGTCGAGCAGATAGTCTGTCTACCTCAGGTGTGCCTCTTGACTTATGAGTACACCATACTTTCAGTAGTTGCCGTTGGAATACAAAATATTTTTCTTCTAATTGTGCGATACATTTTTTCTGTGTCCAACAGAGCGAATTGCAAATACAGCAAACAGAAACAGAAATCAGGTTATACAATACATAATCCCTTAAAACTTTGTTATTGGAAGGAATTTAAGATATTCATTATTTGCATTGCATCAATTGTTCTCATTTGTTCCATTAGATATTGACAAGAACTTACTGTTACAAAACACTGGAAACTGATAATCAGTGTTCATCTGCAGCATACCTCTCATCCCATTGAGACCAGAGAAGTAGACAGTGTCTGCACTCCCTGCCCTGCTGAGGAAAGTATTTGTTCATTCAAATCTGGTAGTCCTGTTTGTCATGGTAATGATGGCCCAGATTTAGGAGCTTCTAGCATAGGGAAGTTATCTGTGTCCAAACCAGCAGCGAGTGGTTCAAAGGTTGGTACACTTGCATCAAACAGTCGGCCCCAAGGTCAAAATGCTGTCGGCCTTCAATCCTCAGATGCTGATCATGTAAGTTTTTCTTTAATCCTGTCTTCCCATGTTCATGAAAAGCAGGCATCAACTATTCTTTCCCATTGCTTTTGTTCCTACTAAAACACTCCTTTAGAGAATCCATTATGAATTCCTTGGCTGTTAACTTTAAATGTTCACGAAGATGCTAAAATACATTAGAAGAGATGAATATGTTAACTGAACATTTTCTGTTCTGATATCTAATATTAATTTTGGGAAGGCATATTTCTTTTTTGTTGTGACATGGGCCAGAGGTTTGGACCAAATAAACCTTAGGATAAGCTACCATGTGTAGCTGAAGCTCACTAACAAATACCGGCAAAGAAATCAACCGCTGGTAGATCGTTGACATGTGGACCTACCATCAAAAGATACTGCTACCACCCTTTATGTGTATCACTTCTACCATGTTGGATGGACCCCACATGTCAAAACCTCTATCAAGTTCTTTTGGAGTTAGCTTCATACAATGCTCATATCATATTTGAGTCAAGTAGTCAACCTAGGATTAATGTTCACCTAAATGTTTCCTTTCTCTCAATATTGAAGTTATGTTTCAAATGATTTATCCAGGGTTTTAGTCACATTATCATTGATTATGACAACTGTTCCAGTTATTGAAATATGATTGATCCTAACGTGCAGAAGTTCTGGGTGTTCAAAATTGGTGAACATTTGGTTTACTTGGACGCAAATGCATGTACACGTGAGGGTGCCTTTAGCATTGAGTCTCTTAAAGTTGAAGTGGCATGCGTGTACTATCTTCAGATTCCTGATGATAAGAGGTCCAAAGGTTTGTCTCCTTAGTTTCAGTAAATTACATGGTGTGTCCATTTAATAACTGTGAACTACTTTTTATCATTAGAAATGGGATCAAATTTGCAATTCGGTGATTTCGCTGTTGCTGTTCTCATCAGTGAAATAGAACATAGTTTCTTCATTTTAATTTAAATTGTGGTAGGTGGAGGGTTGTAAAACTTATTTGAAGCTGTTTCCATGTCATTGTAGTTACTGTACAGTCTTAATTGTTGAAAGAATGTAGAATGCCAATCATGTGTCATTGCCTTTTTTCAATAACTTTTATGAGTTATGTTTATGGGTTTTACTCCATGATTACTTCAGCTATGTCTATAAATCATGCATGCCTAGTGTGATGCAGGAGACAGTTGTGCTGGCTTAGTTTCTACGTTACTTGCAGTTCCATATTATTCGGGAACAACTTCCTTTTTCTTTTCTGTTGGAACTTACATTTATCTTGCTTTGCTAGGTTTGTTGCCTATTATTGGGGAACTCAAGTGTTGTGGGAAGGTACTAGATGACACAGACTCACGAGATTATATTGATCAACTTGCCTCTGAACAGAAGTCCATTGATGTTGTTATTGAAGGTATGGTTGCCTGTAGTCATCTGTGTTGATAAAACTGCTATTGTTGCATCAATGCTAGTATTGGTAATCACTGTGATTTTTCCTTCTTTATTGATGACATGTAATATGCTGTTATGCATTGAAGGACATCAAGTCATTGATTGAACTGAGTACAGTACAATATCAGTGTGGTTTGTTCTTCATGCTACTAACCTACTACAGTGGGTTTCATTTTTTTTAAGGAAGTCACAAAAAGATTTGTGTATCATTGCATTAAGGAGAAAAGTTACTACATTGGGATTCAGAAGAGATTGCCCAATAAACAGAATAGCAGAAATCTCTGGCAAACTACTGTTTATCTTAACTTCAGAATCCTTCCTATCCTATCATTACATAAAATGATTATTACTAGTAAAAAGGGGATAAATCATGCTGGTTTACTGTCATTATTAAATATTAGTATAATATTAATATCTAATTTTTGCATCAAATCTTCTCCAAACCAAGCTTCTCATATGAACTCACTAATTGAGGCTTTGAGCTTCTCTGCTCAAAATCAAGTATTGGAGTTACTGCTTTTTTTTTTTTGCATTATGTATGTGTTTTTAAATGTTGATGGTGTGCATATGTTTGTCACATGGTGATACCATTTTAGGTCTGTATATGGACTAAACTCCATGTATAGGTGTTTGGTTTCATGGGTAAACTTTCTATTGCATTCCAATGCGTCGCACTGAAATGTAATGTACATATTTCCTATAGTTATACCTCATCTGATATACCATGTTTATAATGAAGATTGGGTGCCAAAGCGGCTGATGAAATTGTATGTTGATTTCTGCACAAAGTTATCAGAAGCGCCAAACAAGAAGCTCTTAAAGAAATTATATAATCTTGAAGTAAGTTTGTTAGATTTGTATCATTCATATTTGATTGACAATGTTATAAAGTGGCTTATTATTTTTGAAGAGTCAAAGTGTTCATGCCTTTCTATTTTTTGACAGGTCTCCGAAGATGAAGTTATTGTGTCTGATTGTGGACTCCCAAGACCTGTCGATCACACCTTTTCTTGATGCTCTAAAATTACATAAAACAATAGCTGTGTTGGATCTTTCCCATAATATGCTAGGTATGCTTTTTCCAGTATATCTGTTTCTTCTCCTAGTTTGTCTTATGTAATCTATGCACCAATGATTTGGCGACATCACAGAAAGCCAGTTCAAGCTAAATGTGTGTGTACCATATTAATTCCTCTATGCTCTTACAATGACTAAAGTTTATGTTCACGAACTGCAGGAAACCAAACAATTGAGAGGCTTCAACAAATATTTTCTTCATCAAGCCAAACATATGGTGGCTTGACACTGGATTTACATTGTAATCGATTTGGTCCAACTGCTTTATTTCAGGTCTTTTTACTATCCCTAAACTTGTTTATCAAAGTGAAACTACAGGTTATTTCTGCTTTTGAAAGCTCAAAAAAATTGCACATTAAAATGGACTGGATCCTCTTCTACAATAAAAGGAAAACTTGACTCTTGGGGAGAGATGTTCCATAAGACTTTTAACAAGGCCGAGAAAGGCCCGAACTACAGGCAGTCCTTATGTCTACTAATTCTTGGGAGAATTCCTGTTGAAAACCAATTTAACTTTTGCGATATCTCTCTTTAGTCTTACTGTTTGAGAAATTTAGATCACTAAAAGCTATACTCCATTACTTACTTTAGACTCAACTGGGAATGTGCTATAACAAGTGCTGGTTGATTTTCTGCATTGAGATTGGATGTCCCTCTTAGTCGCAAATCTCAATGATCCTGTTAAAACCAACTGAAACCATTTGGATGGTTCTAATTCCATACTCTGATGAAACTGGAGGGTTGACCCCTTTATCAGAACAAACTATTCTTTCACTGCCTATCAGACCAAAATAAGCTGTCTTGCTTTCAGGCACATGTTCATTTTAGGAACAGAATTCTGAAATCATTTGCTCCTTATTTACTAATACAGATATGTGAGTGTGCTGTTATGACTAATCGATTAGAAGTACTTAATCTGTCTGGGAATCGCCTCACAGATGCATGCGGTTCTTACCTTTTCACAGTCCTACAGAAGTGCAAAGGTAGGTACTGTTTTTGGCACTTTCTGTGTTTTCGCCAGCCTTCTTTTTCTTTGGCACCAGCTTTTAATTACCTCTTATAGAATGTGTCTTCTGTTTACATATCGTAACAGCACTGTACAGCTTGAATGTCGAGCAATGTTCTATCACATCAAGAACAGTTCAGAAGATGGCAGATGCACTGCATGAAGGGTCTGTCCTTTCACATCTCTCCTTAGGTACTTTTATTACTCCTGCTCTGCATAATTGAAACTATCAGATATGTTTCATAAACATTCTTATGTTTCAAACTTTCATATTTTTGACAGGAAACAACAATCCAATTTCTGGAAATACAATGCTTAGCCTTCTCTCCAAACTTGCCTCTCTGAAAAGGTTCGCTAACATTTGTTCAATTGCTGTTGATACCTATTGGGAATAGATGTGCAGTGAAATAATGGATAGCCATCATCACTGCAGGTTTTCGGAACTAAGCCTGACTGGTATAAAACTGAATAAGTTAATGGCTGATAAGCTGTGTCTACTTGCACAATCCTCATTCTTATCAGGATTTCTGCTAGGTGGAACTAACATTGGATCAGTGAGTCTGCTTCCCACGCATGGTTAAGTATTTTCAGATTGTCCCCGCAAAAAAAAAAAAGTATTTTCAGATTGTACAAACAACATTCTTCTTATCTATGAAGCTTTTTTTTTTTTTTTTTTTTTTTTGTAGGGAGGGGCAACTAAGCTTACTGAGGCACTCTCCTGTGCATCACAAGAATTGCTGAGATTGGATTTATCCAACTGTGGGCTTACAACTCCTGATTTCTCACAACTCTGTAGAAATCTTTCTAAAATTAATATTATTGACTTGAACCTTGGAGGAAATTCTTTTACCCTAGAGGTTTCCTTCCTATTCTCGAATGCCTTGATATACTTATACAAATTCTGGTAACCCCAATGGTTTGACTTACGCCGTACGGTGCAGGGATGTGAAGCTATTGGGGTATTGCTTTCGAATCCCCAATGCAGTCTCAGATCTCTCACACTTGATAGATGCAATCTTGGGCTTGCTGGCATCGTGGGCATTATTCAAGCACTAGCAGGTGAGGAACGACCACTACATAAAAATTAGCAAATATGAAAAGTTTCTGCCTCAACCTCAAAGTCTCGTGCTACTTTCAGGAAATGACCGATTGGAGGAACTACGCATTGCTGAGAACACAAACCTGGCACTACAGAGAACATTGCAGTACGATGAAGACGCGCAGGATGTATCACCAGGTACTGACCAAAACCAACGTACCAATGCTGAAGCGAACGATCGCATAGACCCTGATAAGATGGAGGTGCCGGATAGCGAAGACGAAGAGGCAGTCCACGAGGATACCCGTGCAGCGACCGGCTCAGACGGGAGCTGTGCAAGTTCATGCCAGAGAAACTCCTCTTCTGGTTGCCATGCCATCCAAGAACTCGCTGATGCCATCATTTCTGCAAAGCAACTGAAGGTGCTCGATCTCAGTCGGAACGGGTTGTCGGAAGAGGATATCCAGTCACTGTATTCTGCTTGGGCTTCTGGCCCTAGAGGTGATGGAATGGCTCGCAGACATGTCGCCAAGGAGGTGGTGCATTTTGCGGTGGATGGGATGAATTGCTGCGGCCTGAAGCCCTGCTGCAGAAGAGACTTGCAGATGTAGTATGCCTGGTCGACATCCCCAAACACCAGGTTAGAGTTGCTCTCTGGAAATATTATTATTACCACAGTAAATTAACTAGGGCTCGTCAGTGTAATTCCTGGGCTCTGTCCAAACAGACATGAATTAATGGGAACTTGTGTTTCATCAGAGGTGTAAATAGCGGCCGATTTTTGGGTGTAAATAAAACTATATGGTACTCCTATTTGCTTATTACTATTATCTTTCATCTCTGTTTAAAGCCACATATGCACTTCTATAAATATATAAAATATAACAATACTATTAGTGTTTTCAATAATCACATGATGAAGCCAACTGCATTATTAGTGCGTAAAATGCCTCAGTCGTACACTATTTGGTGATCAAAATAAATCTACTACTATTATTTGTTTTGTGTACCACTGTTGACAAAAAAATCGAACACACCGGTCTGGGAGATCTGCTTAACTCCAGTGCAGGTCCAAATATGATGAGATGCGGGCGTGCCAGTCAGTTTGATCCTGCAACTGACAAGATATGCAAATAATAAACAAAACAGCCGATCGGCTGACAAGCCGATGCTGCAATCTCAGCCGATATCGATAATAGCCGACGCCGATACCAGCCGATAGCGATAGGGTATAAGCGATCGGCTATATGTCCAATATAGATGATGATATAAATGCAATCGGCTGATAATAATATAATATAACAATAACATAATCCAATATAAACCAATCGGCTAGCAATGATATGATAGAATAAGCATTGATCCGAAGGTCAAAACATACATCGGCTGGAGGTCCGATGTCATAAAATCCACAGATTAGATTAAACAGTGAAACCTTTGTTGTCATCGGCTAAATCCAACATGTATACAATCCTTATAAGCCGATGCAACGTCCAGATAACTCATCGGCTGAAACCCCGATGAAACCCTTATTGGCAGTCAAGAAGCAGGCTAGATATTATGATTCTAAGCACGACTTAGTAGATCAAACTTAACTGATGCAGCACTAAGTATGAAAAGAAACATAATATCTAGACAATCAAGCTGTTGACTGAGTTTTCAGGGTGGTAGATGTCTAAGCTAATCTAATCTAGCAAGGCGATTTAGCCGATACCGGCATAAACCCTAAAACGAGAAGCAGCCGATAGAGCTAAATTGATATGCTAAGACTAGATTAACAGAGACATATGATAAATAGGTAGGCAAATATATCATCCAAACCAGAGCAATCCAAGAGGTCGAATGTACTGATGCAGCCTTGAACAACGCCGGCGCAGACGATACAATTGCTTGGGCTGACGGAACATTGGACTTACCCCTTCACCGGAGATCGAACACCGATGCAGCCCCGCGTCAGGTGCCAAGTCCCGCCGGACGATAAAATAAAGTAGAAAAGGTAAAAGGGTGGCGATGCGCCGAATTGTATTGATCGTAGAGATAGATTACATAGACCCCGGGTGTACATATTTATACCCATAGGGAGATACAAGTCCTTGTCGGACAAGAAAGAAACTAAAAAGGAAAAGATAAAGTCCTTATCGGACACTAAACACACTTTCCTAAAGATAAAAGGAAACTAACAAACTATGCCTAATTAATAGATAAACTGTCATGTCGCATCCGTCTTGAACTCAGACTCTTCTAGATAAGCTTCCTTTGATTGATCCGACTCCACCATGAACACGACATCGTGGCGACTTGACTCCCATCGGCTGATTCTAGAACTTTGAAGCCGATACTGACTCTAAGCCGTTGGTAACTTTGGGCTTACCAAATTTCATTGTTAACAACCACATCACCGGATAAGGATTTGTCGGTTCTCCAAATAGGATAGTGATATTATTAACAACTATGAAGATAATGTCCACGATGGGACAGCTGGCCCCACGGCCCAAAAGGATTACAAGATAAGCCGAAACATTACTTTCTACTCCGTAACAAAAGAACAATATGCTAAATGAACACTACAATATTTGTGCCGAGTTGTTAACACCATAATATGTCAACCCCCCCTTTTTTTTCTATTCTTAGTTTTCACCAGAAAAAGGAACCTTATAATCATGTTACACAATGTCCACTAGACAGGATTCACAATGCAATAAAGTGACCACAAATCTTCAATTTGTTAGCATCACTTGTGGATATAGCATCATTGCATATAAAAATTGACATCTTGCTCAGCATCGGCAAACAGACCAATAGAAATCCCCAATAATACACACTAGGCACCAAGAAGTCAAAATCCGATGGATCCATCATTGAAAAGCTTGCCCTCTATGCAACTAGTTCACCACCCTTCTCCTTCCCAAACTAGCAAGGCCATGAGCCAAATGGCGGCAATGAGCTCTTGCCATCACCCTTCTTCCTCCATGGCCACCCCAAGATTTGGCACAAGGAAGGCAACCATGGCCAAGTTCATCAGAGCTCCAGTGCACAGCTGCAGCTGCAGCAATGCTCACCTCTCCCAACCTGCAGCACCTGCCAAGATGGTAAGTACGGCCCTGGGCCGTGACGGTGTCCTCCTGGCCCGGGCCGGGCCGCCGGGCCCGGATCTCGCAGCCCTGGATGACCGCCGCGGCGTTGCCGAAGATGAAGTCCACCGTGCCGGAGATGTCGTCGGCGGCGTAGAACTGCCGGTTGGAGTGCACGTAGAGCGTGTCCTGGTACGCCTCGATGCCGCAATTGTACACGACGGAGAGGTCGCCGCCGACGCGCAGCGCCACCGCCTGGCCCTTCCCTGGCCCGGCACTGTTCACGATCGTCAGGCCCTTGGCTATAAACCCCGACCCCATTGCAGCTGCACGAATAATCATCAATTCGCCATTATTTATTATTGATTATATCCATTTCTATTACTACTAGTAGAAAATGAGAATTTTCTGCTTGTGCAATTGATCATGGGAGTGCAGTGTACAGCACAAACCGGCAAAAAAAAAAAAAAACAGAAAGCTAGAAAGAAAAAGGGTGATGGCAATTGGCAAGTGCAACATCGCTATCGTTAGCATTTGGACGGCTGAGGATTAATTTCGACGAGATTGGTGATAATTAAAGGCTATAAAAAGTGTGCGCATCTAACGACTAGATCGATCGAACTATTAACTGTCATGCATGGGCATCTCTGCATGGAATGGAAGATATCTGGACACACCACGCACGTACGTACGACGATCCATGTCGTCCATGGTGGCGCGTCGTGTCGACGTGAGTAGTGGGAAGGGTACGCACCGACGGTGGCGGAGGCGTAGGTGGTGTAGCCGCCGGCGACGCTCCGGTGGCCGGAGATGACCGTCTTCCCCTTGCCGTCGCCGAGCAGCATCACGTTCTTCTGCTTGCTCGTGATGCTCACGCTCTCCTCGTACCTCCCGGCCTTCACGTAGATCACCTTTCGGCTCCCTGCGCCGCCGCCGCTCGCCGTGGGGTGGTGCGCCGGCGGCGGCGCGGTCACGGCGGCGATCGCGTCGCTGATGCTCGTGTGCATCCCGCTGCCGTCGAGGGCCACCACGGCGTCCGGCGCGATGGTGCTCGCCGGGGATGAGATGAGGTGCCTGTCGTGCATGGTGACCCAGGATGGGAACGCGGCACGGTTCGGCGGCGCCGGCGAGGAGCTCCCGCTGCCGCCATTGAGCTTGGCGTGGAGAGCCAGCGCCGTGCCGATGAACTGCTCGAGCGCGGCGACTCGGGCGCGCACGGCGGAGCGCGCCGCGGGGTCGGGAACGGCGGCGAGGCTGTCGCCGCACGTGCCCTGGTTCGTCAGCGCGGCGCAGTCGTCCATGCCGTTCGGCGCCACGCGTGGCCTCGACGACGCCGACAGGTTGCGCGCCAGCGCGCGCGCCGACTCGCCGCGGGTCATCGCGAACTGCACCGACGCCGCGAACGGGTCACTGCCCGCGCCCCGCGCCGCCGCCGACGAGAGCGCCGTCTCGCACGCGCTCGGGTACGGCGTCGCCATGCAGATGGCCGTGACGTTCACACCCGACGGCGCCGCCGCTGCCGGTGCGGCAATCCTCGGGACGAGGGCCACATTGTCCTTCGCCGCCGTGTCGCCGTGGTTGGCAGCGACAGCCACCGGTGTCGCTAGAGCTAGCGCCATTGCAATGGCATTGCACCATGCAACGGCCGCCACTCTCCTCCTCCCAAGCGTTTCCATGTCCTTAGCTTGATGCGTGTGTAGATGCATGGGTGCAATGTGCAAGCACATCACCAAGGGCTTTATAGAGTATCAGTACACAAATGTGGCCTTTGCTAGTGATGTCAATAATGCATTATGAATCAACCTTATACAACGTTTTTTAAATAAAGTACTAACTAGTTCAGTACTTGAGTTTCTGGTGCATAACTCGATTAAAATTTGATCAAACAACACTAGTCAGAAAATTTTCACAATCTTGGTAAAAGCTTCACTGATAATCAGTGATAATAAGTCATGTTTCTTCAGAGATAATTAGTGAGTGCTAATCCTCCTAGCAAGATATGAAGATAGAACATTGCATGGTTGAGCTGTGGGCAATGCAATGCAAGGTCAGCTTTGCAAGGAGGCATCTGGCAATGCAGAGCACATGGAGAGCTGGAAACAAGCATGGAGCAAAGGAAATGGTCCTGGACTCCTGATTAATGGATAAAGGAGTAAATGTTCTCACAAAAATGGTGCACTCTAATAGGAAATTTGAATGACAAAGATATAATCTATTTTCTTTAGCACAAGAGCAATTATTCACAATATTTGCAATAATAATATTTCTTGTGCCGAGAAGAAAATCAAGCCACACGAATTAAATTGGTGGCTAGATTAAAAGGAGGAAATTTGGATATTTGGATCGAGAATCAAAGGATGAGTTTAAGATCAAAGGATAGATTAACAATTAATTCCAATGAGATTGGAATTACTTTGGTCTAGGTTCAAGAGCAAAATTGAAGGATTTTTTGAACCATAATTCATAAAAATAGAAAGGGTTTTCAAACTAAATTTGAATAAAAGAATTTTAGTTGAAAGAAGGTTTTAAATTAAAACCAAATCAAAGAAATATCTCAAGATAAATTTTAAAGGAGAATCACAAAAGAAATAAAAGAAGAGGTTTTATGCGAGTCAGTTTTAGGAGATCTCTCTAATTATATTTTCCTAGGTTTAGAAGGTTATTACATAAGAATCAGCATGATGCAAGATTAGAAAATAGTAAATTTTCAGGATGTTACAATTGGCAACAGAACCATAGACACTGAAATGTGGTTATGTGGAAATAAGCTGTACACACCGTGCTAGTAAGTTCATTAGGCAATACTTTTCTCAGCATTTGAATTACAGACAGTAAATAGTCTACAAGCTACAAAAATCTGAATCCTATTGTGGGATCATATGGTGTCCTAGAGTAAAATTTCAGTGAACAGGATTTTTCATCACTGGCACATTATCTCCATTCTACCACAGCTACTCTTTGATCTCCTACCAAAACTGGTCTATGAATCTCCAGTTTTCGTCTCAAAGTCGCACATAACCAAAGCCCAAAGGCTGTCACGGAGTACATCTGCTACCTTTGTTAATCCCTTCGAGCTGTTGCTTAGGCCAGCACTCCAATGACCTCTGTTGGTGTGAGAATGTTCCATTAACGCCAAAGCCTTTTTCATCTTGCAGTTGAGGATGCCTGCGTGGTTAGCGAATTTCAGTTTGCAAATGCGAACAACCAGGCAGCTATTTACCGATAATGATGGTATAGCTTTGAAGTCATGAACAAAATGAAGCAAATAATTAGAATCGACATCAACAATTTATAGATTACTCATGTTTATGATTAGTTTCTAGTCGGTATAAGTAACAGAGGACGTATTCTATCACAAATTCATTTGGGAAGCTTACTTGAAAAGTGAAAGTCTCACTGTGTCTCAAAGATAGCCCCTAAAGTGTGTTGACGACTTGACGCTGGTGATTCAAATTTATCTCCTCATCTGCCATTTTATTAGTTTTGCAGAAAAGGGTATGGTTACTTGCACATCCCTGATTACAACTCATTATCTTTTCATTATTTACTTCCCTGTTATAGCCCCTCTACTTCTAGCTTATTGGAGTAGCCACTGATACAATATCTTGTAGCTACTAATGCTGAGCAAAATAATCAGATGGTCGTTCCTCGTCACTAATCAGGCATGAATAATAACAGTTTCAGTAAGTATACTTCAATCCCTTGCAGTAAGTTTTAGTTATCAGGGCTATACTAGATAGTCTTTGACATATAAAACATAGAAAATTAGAACTCACTTGCGTGCACGATACTGTCAGGAGCACATCACGAAAGATCTTTGGGATTATCCTCCACCAAATCTGGAACAAAAATGGCCAGTTTTTTTTTTTAATCTTGTGGATGTTCACAAAGTACTAATATGCACTATATGCTGCAGCTTTTTTCAAAGAAAGACAAGAAGAAGAAACTACACTCACTAGAGCATGACTGTTCGTCTATATAGCACCTCATCGTCACTTTCCGCATTATCATCATCCGACACTAACTGGCTGCCTGGCATCTGAAGTTTCCCTCCCGTTGTAAAGGAGGGTCCTGGTGCATCGCCTTCAATAAAATCCCCTCTCATCCTTTCCTCAAATCTCTGATCACTGCAGTTTAGGAACCAATCCAAGCTGCATCTAATCCCCTTAGTTGCAACTCTCATGTACCTAGGCTTGATCCTTGACTCCAAACTGTAAGTAAAATACTCAGGGTAGTCTAACAATTCACTTATTGGGCGCTTCATCTCGCTTTTGAAGAAGTAAAGACTGTTCTTCATGAGCTCCATCCGAAGCAACAAAATCTGAGGGCATCGAACCACCATTCGTGCAACATCCTCATTACTAATCCCTCACCCACGGAGAAACTCCACCGGCTTTAGTATGATATTCTGATGCAAACTAACAAGCTGAGGCAATTTCTCAATAGCACGGGCAAACGCATCAGGGTCGATTTGGAGCTTCAAGTTGAAGAAGTACTGCTGGACCGCTAACTTAGTTTTCAGGGGTAGTCCAAGAATAGGCGGATACTGCGCAATCACCAGCGGCAACATCTCCCTTCGAATGCCAAAGCTGAGCAATGCCTCCACATTTGGTTTGATCGTCTCCTCGAGATCATAGCCAAGAATGTATGGCGCCTTCTCGAGAATCCTCGCGAGGATCCGCATTGGCAGCCCGAGAGAAGTGATGTACTCGCACAGAGGCTTGATGGTGGTGCCCACGCGCATTCCGAGGAAGAAAGGGAAGTGCGTCACCATGGGGCCGATGTCTCGCGGCGCCACGCCGACGATGCCAACGAGGTAGGCGACGGAGGTGCTGATGGTGCCATCGGGCTTGAGGCCGAGGATGTCAGGGTACCGCTCGAGGACGCGGGGGAGGTCCTGGCGGTCGACGTCGAGGCCGCGGAGGGACTTGACGATGGGGGCGAGGTCGACGGCGACGGAGGCGTGGAGGCAGGCCGGGTAGGCGCGGATGAAGGCGGCGAGGCGCGCGCGCGTGACGCCGATCTTCTCGAGGTAGGAGAGGACGGGGATGGCGTTCTTGCGGAGGGAGCAGGCGAGGAGGAGCGGGTAGGCGGAGAGGTCGTCGGTGGAGAGGCCGAGGCGGAGGAGGAAGTCGAGCCGCTCCTGGAGGAATCAGCTCCTCTGACTTCAGCCCTCACGACGGCAGAGAGCAGTCGAGGTCATCCAGCCGTCCACGTTCGATCGAACCGTCCACCCAAAAAGCGCACGGCCGCGTCGTGAGTCTGGGCCAAGGCCGGCCCAACAAGCCCCGTCCCCGTTTGGCCGCCGCCATCGCCCAGCCGTGCTCGTACTCCTTATCTGGCCGCCGCCATCGCCGTCATTCTTGTCCCCCGCGCCGCCCTCGCTCTCGCCGTCGTGCTCGTCCTCCTCGCCGCCCTCGCTCTCACCGTCGGTCTGCGGTACTCAGCTGAGGAGATGGGGACCGGAAGGTGTGCAAGATGCAGCGCTTGGTCGCGGCCACGGCGCACCGGTGCCACGAGCTCGATGTGCGCGCGCCGAGCTCGAGCAGGCCATGCGCCGCGACAGGCAGCGCGTGGCGAATGGAGGAGGGGAGCGAGTGGAGGAACATAGCGGCCTCCTCGGCAGTCAGGGAGAGGAGGAACTCCTCCTCGCCGTCTCTCAGCAGCGAGCGAGTGGAGGAACACAGCGGCCTCCTCTTCAGCTCCTTAATGCTGCGTCCAGGAGTGTTGCTTTGTTGTATGTCAAACCGAATGGCATTCTGGAGATACTGAATGTGCAGTTATTAGAATGATAGATTGTTCTTTACACAGGCAGCAGACCACTTGTTCTGAAAAATGGGGTTGCATGTGTTCTGTAATTTGTATAGAAAGCAAAAAAACTCTGTAAATTGTTTGTAGTGAGAATGGCTTGTCCAACAAAATGATGAAATGGCCATTTGTAACTTATCACTGCAATGAACTTATGTTCCAATTCTGGGCATATGGCCTGTTCAAGAGAACCAACAGTTTTTGTCCCCCAAAATGCTTGCTATCTGCTGTCCAGTACCAAGTGTATATGACATACTAAACTGTACACACTAACCACAGGCGTGTGCATTCAGTTAATAAAAAAGACTGAAGGTGCTCATTGATCCGGCATAGCGTCGTCCTTTCAGAAGAGCCTTGCCATGAGAATCCTCTTCCAAGTGCTCAACACCAATCATGTCATCCCCTGCGTTCAGCACCTGTTGGCAGTGGTGAATGGGGGCATCTGCACATGTTCAGTAACAAACAAGGGAGGTACAACCAATGGATGCATAAATGCTCACCTTGCCCAAAAGATCAAGCTGTTCATCAAGCGTGCCAAAAGAACAATCTCGGCAGGTGCCGTAGCCCGCAGAGACCAAAAGCCTATTCACCAAAACCAAACTCCATTGCTAGAATTCAACATCAAGATCATCGACGGTTGCTCCCTGAAAAATTAAAGAAAATTTAAACTATGTCGATGTTAATACTAATTGATCATAGCTTCGAAATATTACCATCAATAGTTGAGAGAAGGTGTTGATGGCCATGTATGGTTCAGACATTTCTTTCATGGGCAAAGAGGTACTAGGATATATATTTTGCCCTGCTGGATTGTCATGTACTGATGCTTCTTTTCCCTTTTTCTTGCCTCCCGTCTTTGCAGTCTTTTGTTCCTTCAAATAAAAGAAATAAAACTGAGCATGTTCCCATTGAACAGTGAAAGAGAAACAAATATACTTTGAATACTGAACATGTTCACATACCTTTGAACCTTTTTTCTTTCTCTTACCTCTCTTGTTACTTCCATTCTTTGTGGACTTGTGCAGCTTATCAAGCCAATTTTTTTTGCGCTTTGAGGTTTTTGTTTCCACCTCCTTTTTCTTTAGGCGAGCTGTACTCACCAAGTCACTTGGAGGAGTAACATCAGTGGGACCTAGAGCTATGGTATCAGTAAATCCATTGATTTCTTCTTCAACTTGCTTGCTAAGGATATCAAGTGCGTTGTTTACTAACAAGGTAGACCCTGGATGGCTGGCAGCTCGAAGTGCCAAATTGAGAAATTTGCGGGTCATATCTTTGTAGCGAAGCATCTCATTTAATCTTGGGTTCTCTATAATACTTCGTCCATGGTTATCTTGTACTGTCCCACTACGTGCTCCACGTGTCCATCGCTTCAGTACATATTGTGATGGGAGAGATTTTATATTCATCAAATCAAGGACTTTTAAAGCATGTGCACACAATATTCCAGTTCTACTGAACATCCCACAGCCGCATGTACTAGTTTGCTCTAAAGGATCACCAACAACTTTGTACTCCTTCTCAAAGGTACAATTTTCATCTAGACTGCCAATTGCCACAAGATAGCAATTGTTGCCTTCCAATGCCGTGGTGCATGCTACCATGGATCTTTCATATTCAGCTTGAAAAGCTTCGAATATGATTGGTGTGTATAGCTTGCTAGCTTGGATTAGCATAGGTGTCCTCATTTTTATTCTGGGTATTTTCTTCCTTGATTCAAATTCAGCATTTAGCTCATTTTCTCTTTTATCTTCCACCACCCTTTCAAAATGTTGAAGAAATCGAATGATATCAAAATCAGATTTGAAATGCCTCTTGAGTTCACTATTTAGACTCTCACTTAACTGTGTACTTCTCATACCTAGTGTGAACACATCCTTCATGTAACATTCAGCCCATTTTTCTTTCACCTTGTATATACTATCCAACCAACTTTGCTTGCTCGCCTTTGCCCTTATGGTGCTAAATGCTTGTTCAAATGTTTCCTCATCTTCGTACTCAAACATACATGCACTAAAATCTGCGAGAATACTTCATTCTTCCTCGTTGTCTTCGGCAGTCTGTTTAGGAGAATTACTGGATTCTTCATCCTCGAGTTCAGCTACATGTTTAACAGCATTCTGCATGATATGGAAAGTGCACAAACCATGCCATGATTCTAAAAACACTTTCTTAATTGCTTTTCCCATTGCAGAATCCTGATCAGTATAGATTGTTTTAGGTTGCTTGCCATTATGTGCTTTTAGGAAGGTCTCAAATAACCACTTGAAGGACTCATATGTCTCATCATACAGTAGAATAGCACCAAAAACCATGGTTTCCCTAAACTGATTGAACCCAACAAATACACCAAAAGGCCTACTTTCCTTGTTTGTTCCAAAAGTAGTGTCAAAACTGACAACATCACCAAAATATGCATAGTCAGTGAACATTTTAGCATCAACCCAGAATATGTTTGCTATTTGCTCCTTACTATCCATCTGCAATGCATATTGAAATGACGGGTTCTCAGCAATTTTATCTTGAAAATGCATGAGCATGCTTCCTGCTTGACCATATACCATCTCTCGTTGGCGTTTGCCCTGTAAATAATTCTTGTGGTCACGGAGAGTGTTACTGAGATTAAGTGAGCCACCAACTTGGATACTAGCCAACTGATGTGCTGCTTTGGGCCCAATGCCCGCATCGTCAGCTGTCTCAATTTCAAAACCTTGTAACTCTGAAATTTTCCTTTGAGACACCATCAAGTGCGAGGTTTCTGGCAATTGAAGGATGTGATTGTGTTCCAAAACTAGATCAGCTACTTTATAATTCCCCTTCTCCTGATCTAGCACAACACCCATGCGAACTTGACAATCGGTTCTCATTTCAGCTCTTGGACACTTTGTTAGATGATCCCTTTTATCCTCCTTTCTATGACCCTCATTTGCACAAACATATCTGCATGACCTAACCTTTCCATCTGATTTCCTTTTGTTTGAGTACCTTTTTCTAACCTCGAAACCTTTTTGACCACCATAGCTAACCCAAAACATCCAAGCCTCATCAACAGTATTGAATTCCATGCCAACTTCAGGTAACAAACTAGGTAGCACACCCACTCTACAGGAACAAAAAAAATGATTTGGTGGTCATCGAACAAGTAAAATCTACCCGATCATGGTGAAAAAAGTAACAACCATAGCTTTACAGACCTGTTTTCTTCCATCTCAAATATGCAGATTTCGCTGGAGGCTTCTTTGATGAATTATTCCAACACTGTCTAATGGAGGAGGTGGAAGACAATCAAATAATTTGCTGAAAAAAAGGAAGAGAAGAGGCCAGATTACTTCACCTGTGCTTGATCAACAGTGGAATCCGTGCTGAAAAAAAAGGAAGAGAAGGGTTCAGATGATCGCCTGGCGCTGTGACCTCGTTTGGCGCCAAAAAGGCGAGCGCGGCCGCCAAAACGCATCTGTTCGCGGTAAAAAGGAATAGGAGCGAGACAGACGGCGCTGGAGGACGAGGCTTGTTGGGCCGGCCTTGGCCCAGACTCACGACGCGGCCGTGCGCTTTTTGGGCGGATGGTTCGATCAAACGTGGACGGCTGGATGACCTCGACTGCTCTCTGCCGTCGTGAGGGCTGAAGTCAGAGGAGTTGATTCCCTCCTGGAGCACCTCGAGGGAGGAGGGGAGCTCGACGGCCTCGAGCTCGCCGGCGGGGTCGGAGACGCCGGCGGAGCGGAGGAAGTCGAGCGCGAGCACGCGGGAGACGAGCCACTCCTTCCTCCTCTGGATCACGCCCTACGTCACCGATGGCATCTCGTACTCCGGCGGCGGCGCGGCCGCCTTCGAGGAGAGCGGCGCGACGGGGAGAAGGAGGCGCCCATCGGCCGCGGCAGGGCCGAGCCTACGGAGTGAGCGGACGAGGGGGAACATGGCTGGTGCCGCGCCGGCGAGCGGCGGTGGCGGCGGCGGCGACGGCGAGGAGGAGGCAGAGGGGGTTGGAGAGTGGTTTGTGGGATTGGTGGGGTTTGCGGCCTCGGCGTGTGGTGATTTGTACAAATTCGACCTAAATTAGGGGCTAATTTGCATAAAGTCAGAAAATGGTCATAACCGCATATGTTAAGATCACTAAGGGGCTTAAGTGAATAAAAGCCTATTGATTGCCCTTATAAGCTAAACCCAAAAAAAAAAAATTGAATTTTCAAACTTTTTAGTTGATTTTGATATATTTTCAATGTACTTTTTTAGCATTGGTTTTAAGTCGCTAAGAACATGTATATCAAAATTTTACTTATAAATTAGTTTTTATTTCTTAAAAAAATGTTTTTGACTCAGTAAGAGAATATATGGGCATGAATGGCCGATCCTAAATAGGGTCCTAAGGGCATGTTAAGATTCATATCATTTTAAACTATATCATTGTTTGATAAAATTAACAAATATATAACGATATTTTGTTATCAAATATTGGTCATGCCTTGAGAATTTGACAGCATCAAGCGAATCCTATCAAAATTTAGTAATATTGTTAACTTACCAAAATTTTAGCATTCTTACATTTTAAAAAGGTTAAAAATTGACTATAAAGTAAACAAAACATACATGAAAAATCAAGATCGCTACCATCTGAAGTTCCCAACCAGGTGCCGATTCGCTCCTTCGCATAAAGGAATATTTTTTTTTATTTTTAAATTTTTATTTTTTAATATTTACAAAAATATTGTACCGGCTAAAATATTTACAGAAGTAGACCCTGCTGCCTTCGGGAAGGGCAGCAAGATGACTTGAGGGACAGACAAGATGAAAAAAAAACTAAAAAAATACATTTTTGGTAGGGCGAAAATTGCATTTGCCCCTTGCAGCCCTTGCAGAGGGCGGCAAGAGATCTCAGTGCAAAATGCGCATACCTTGCCGCCCTTCACTTGGGTGGCAGGGGCAATTTCTGTAAATATTTTGGATGGTATAATATTTCTGTAAATATTAGAAAATAAAAAATTTAAAAATGAAAAAAAATTCAATAAAGGAACTCGCATAAATCCAGTGCGAAATTGGGCCGCCGTCGTTGGTCGTGCTGACGTCCTCCTCATCATGGGCTCATTCGCGACTTGCGGGCGGTGGGCTGGGAAAATGACATATTTCCAGCTTTTCTGGCCTGCTTGAGCTTGGCGTGTGCTGGGCCGATTTCGTTGATCGGCGTGGCGTGTTGGGGAGCTGCAAGCAGGCCATGGCACAGTTTCGATGGGTCTTCCACTCTTGTGCTATAGATTATATTCTGAAGGAAAAAGTATACTTTGACTCCCTCAACTATCGTCCGAGTATGATTCATATCCTCCAACCAAAAAACCGGGTATATCGACTCCTCCATCTATCAAAACCAGTGCAAACAATGTTCCTCGATGGTTTTGGAGGTGGTTTCGGCTGACGTGGCGCCTACGTGGCGGTTTTGACCGAGTCTTTGTCCTACGTGGCGCTTACGTGACATTAGAATAAAAACAAAAATAAAAATATATGTGGGACCATACGTCATTTACACAAAAAAAAGTATTGTGGGACCCACATGTTATCCTCTCTCTCCTTCCCTTCTTCCTCCCCTCTCTCTCTCCCTTATCTCTCTCTCTCTCTTATAGTTCTCGGGAGCGGCGGCGGGCCGGCGGCTGTGGTGGTGGGGACAAGGCGGAGAGGAGTGGTGGCGGTGGTGGCGGTGGCGAGCGGCGGCGATTGCGGTGGGGTCGAGGCGGAGGTCGGGGAGCGGCGGCAGCTGTGGCAGTGGGGAGCGATGGCGATGGGTGCGGCGGCGGCGGAGGTCGGGGAGCGGCGGTGGCTGTGGCGGTGAGGAGCGGTGATGGGGACGAGGCGGTGTGGAGCGGCGGCGACAGCGGCGGCGGTCAGAGGAGGAGAAGGCGGAACATGTGGTCTGCGAGGAGAATGCGGCGGAGGAGAGTGGAAGAGGAGGAGCACGGGCACGGCATCCTTCGAGGAGGAGCTCGTGCTTGCGCCACCACCGGTCCACCGTCGTGCTCGTGCTTGCGCCACCGCCGCCGCTCCACTCTGTAGCGCCCGTTCCGTCGTGGCGCCTAGCGGGAAAATTATCTCTTAAAAACCCTAATTGCGAAATCCGTTTCCTTGCTTGTTGTCTAGTGTCCGTGTCATCTCAGATCTCAAATCCCCAATCCATCGTCAAGTTCAATCCCGAATCCAAATCCTTCCCAAATCAAATCCCTCCGCAAAAGTCTAATTCGCCTCCCTAGGGTTCGATGGGCCGAATCCCTCTCGGCCCATCTCCCCCTCCCTCCCCGGCTCTCTCTCTCTCTCTCTCTCTTTCTCTCTCTCTCTCTCCCTCTCCCCGCTCTACCCGTGCGCTGCGCACGCGTGCGCGTGAGCCGCGCCGAGTCGAGCGCCCCCGCCCTCGCTGCCGTCTCCCGCCGACGCCGCCCAAATCGCCGCGCCGCCCGTTGCTTCCCGCGCGCGCGCGCACCGTGGTGGCCGACCGCCTGGTCGCCGCCGCCGTCAGCCTCTGCCGCGTCTGCCGCGCCTGCCCCGCGTCTGCCGCCGAGTCGCCGCTCCACTCCAAAATCGGTCCGCCGTCATCGCCGTCATCATCGACTCGGCCCCTCCACTCCCCGCGCGTGCCTCCAAGGGACGGAGGCAGAGCCCTCCGCCCCCTCTGCCGCGTCGCCTTCTCTCCCTCCTCCTTTTCCCGAAGTGGCAAGGAGGCAAGCCCCCTTTCCCTCCCCCTTTTTTTCCCTTTTCCCTCCCGCCGGCGTCATCCTCCCCCCTCCTGTCGCCGTTTTGGCCGCGAGCGCCGAGCGCCAGCTCGCTCCCTTGACCTCCCAAGGTCGGTTTCCGAACCGACATCGCCGCCCTATAAACCCAAGCGCCTCCCTTCCTCTTTCCCCTCCCAACCTTCCCCGTTTCTCGCCCGCGCCATTGCTGTCTCTCTCGCCGACCGCCGCCGTCGCGTGTGCCGGAGGAGCCGGTGCGCGCTAGGACGCGGAAGGGGACTCCGGGCGCTCGTCTTCTTCCTCTTCCTCGGCCCGAGGCCGGAGAGATCACTCCCGTGCCGTCGGCCTCTCGTCACAGCGCCCCACCTCGTCGCGGTAGTGTCGCTCTCCGTTCTCCCTCCTCGTTCCATCTCCCCCCCTTAGTTTTCGGTAGTAGCATGCGTAGCCTCCCCGTAGCTAGCCGGCGCCGCCCCGACTGCTGCCGTTGCTCGCCGTGTGCTCGCCGCCATCGCCGCCCGAGCTCGGAAGCGCCTCTTGTCGCTGGCCTCCCTCGATGCGTTTCCGCCCAATCCGACGCTAGCAATGGGTTCCCGTAGCCGCGTAGATGCTCTCATCGCCGGGAATCGGCCCTTCGTTACCTCATCGCCGTTTCCCCCTTCTCCTGCCGCCGGTTGCCGCCGCCGCAATCCGCCGCCGTCGAGCATCCCCCGGCGAATCCGAGCCATTGGCTCGTCTCCCCTCGTCCCGTGCAACCTCCCGGTGTGCTCGCTTTCACCTGTATCGCCGTGGTTCGCTCCGCCGATCGCCACCGCCGTCCGCCGTCCGTTCCGGCCGCCATCGTCGTCTACCTCCCGCCGGTCCGCGTGGCAGCCACGTAGGCGCCACGTCGGTGCCACCTCAGTCGGTGCCACCTCGGCCGCGACCGGATCGGCTGACCCAGCCAGCCGCTCCCTCCGTTTCCCTCCCCGTGCGTGCGGTCCACCGCGAGCCGTGAGGCTGCGCGGCCCGTCGCACCACGTCCTCCGCGAACCGTGCGCATGCGCCGCGCCTCTCTCTCCAAACCCTAGCACGCCCCGCGTGCACCTCGCTCACGGTGAGCCGAGTCGCTGACAAGCGGGTCCCACCCGGGACCACGCGGGATGGACCCGGCCCACCGGCTCTCTCTCCCCTCCCCGCCCGCGCACGCGCCTTGGGCCGCCCTCTTGGGCCGGCCAGCCCATTAAGCTCGGCCGAGCCGCCCCTTTCTCTCAGGCCGCGCCCTAGCTGCCCGAGGGAAGTCTAATTTCCCTCCCTCCTTCTTTTCTTTTCTCTTATTTTTCAAAAAGGATTTAAATAAATCCTTTTCCTTTAGACAAAAAATCCAATAATCTTAGAAATTCAATATCTTCCCAACCGTAAGTCCGTTTGACTCCGTTCAGCTTCCAAAATTCCTCAAATCTCGAGATCTATCCAATGGCACGCTTAGAGGTCAATAATAGGGCTTTATTTTCGCCGTTTGTTGAGTTGTTCCATTTCGCGTGTAGTTTCGGAGCCCGAAGACCCGCAGTGTGAGGATTTCGAGGATCAAGCTCCAGATCTCGAGCAAGGCAAGTCACCTTTGATCATCTTGCACCTATAATTTAAATCTAAGTATTTCTTTCCGCAAATTTTGCATGAATAGGATTTACACAAGTAATTCGGCCGCGGCTCGCGAGATAGCCTGCCGGCCCCCAACCCTAATTGCTGCAATTACCCTCCTTGATTTATTGAACACTTAAACCTCCTTTGTCGACTATTGTGCTTCGATGCATGTGCCTTCAGGCACGGGCATTGGAACACCTCCCCTCAAATTTAAAATATCCAATGATGGGTAAAACTTGGGGTTTTACAAAAGACTTGGAAAACCCGACACCTGGGTCGGTGCTTGCGAACTAAATGATTTTCCAAATCACGGACCGGGGAACGTACCGGGTGTACGGTTTCCCGCTCTTGCACTTAAGGACCGTTTCCTTGGAATTTCATCCGAACATAAGACAAGTACGACCACATGGGTGGAATGGGACACCCCTGGCTGAGTAATTAGCTAATCGGGGGAGCCTTGATGCCAAGAGACATGTGGATTCGCCGAGGTGGTGTCGGGGAGGACCCCTGGGCTTCCTGGCACAGTATGGTCTGGGACCTAATCTGGTGTTGGTCTGGGACCCCTCTCGTTGGCATATGGTGAACCTGTGTCAGCTTTCGAAATGCCTTGTCATGAACGCCTTAAGGTCTCTAGTCGTGGCCGTTCTGCACGGGCTGGATGATCCGGGTTAGTAATGTCGTGTGGGTAAAGTGTACCCCCTCTGCAGAGGTTATTGAACTGTTCGAACAGCCGTGCCCACGGTCATGGGCGGATGTGAGGTGATTCCTAGCGTAGTTTTGTTTGACTACTGCCTTGTGAAATTTGCTGTTGTGGAATGGGTCTGATGTTTGGAAAATCTGCGGCTGATGGGATCAGCCAGGCCTGGGTGGCCGTTTGAAAGCTGTTGGCCGGGAGCCAATCTTGATCAATTCAAAAGACTGATACATTGCACATACTCCGACCGGACGAGACGCACTGCCTCATCCGTGTCGTTTGAGAAGCACCCACTTAGTCGTTTCAGAAAGGAGTTCAAAATAAAATCAATTGCAAAAACAACAGCCTTTCCTTGAAGCCTGCATTAAACACTTATTTCCCATGGCTTGCTGAGTACTCCCGTACTCACCCTTGCTCTATATAAATAATCCCCCCCAGTTGCTGAAGAAGATGAAGCGGATCCCGCTGACGAGGAGTTCCTCCAGGAGCAAGCCGGCTACGACGAGTTTTAGGGTTTCGGCCTAGTTCCCAAGTCGCGCCTGTGATGTTTGGTCCAAGTCTTGGCTTCCGTTTCCCTTTTGTAATGCAGTTGTGAGCTCGGGATCTGTCCACAGCCCAACATGACTGTACTCCTACTCTATAATAAAGAGACCTCTGTTGCTGTGATATTCTGTCTTCCTGTGATACCAGCACTGTTTCCTGGGACTGGTATCGACTAACAGGTTAATTTGGAGCGTCACGGGCTAGTTCCGCTCGGGACTAGTTCGGGGCGTGACACACTCCCCTTCTCCTTGTCCCCACCGCTGCGTCCCGACCATCGCCGCCGCTGCTTCGTGCCGCCCCCGCTACCGCGCTATCCAGCCGCCGTCCCCACCGCCACCGCTCTCGACCGCCGCCGCCGCTGCTCCCGCCGCCGCTGCTCCCGCCGCCGCTGCTCCCCTCCGCCTCGTCCCCATCGGCCACTACCACCGCCGCCGCTCCTGAGGGAGAGAGAGATAAGGGAGAAGAGGGAGAATGACATGTGGGTCCCACATGGGTTAGTGGGTCCCACTTTTTGTGTGTATGACATATGGGTCCCACATATTTTTTATTTTTGTTTTTATTCTAATGCCATGTAAGCGCCACGTAGGACAAAGACTCGGTGAAGACTGCCACGTGGGCGCCACGTCAGCTAAAACCACCTCCAAAATCACCGAGGCACATTGTTTGCACCCGGTTTTGTGGTTGGAGGTTATGAATCATACTCGGGCGATAGTTAAGGGAGTCTAAATATACTTTTTCCTATTCTGAAAGTTGTTGAAGCAATAACTTTCCGACTTTTGCTATAGATTTATCGATAATTTTTCTCTAAATTTTTTTGTCAAATCTAAGTACATTATAATTGCAGTGTAACTACTTCGTGAAAAGTTTGAACCGGTAGATTTGCTTGAAGATTCATGTAAGTGGGGCGGGAAAAATTTAGTGTGCGTAGTAGTGAGAGGATTTCGTCCAGGGACGTAATAGCGTGATAATGTAAGTACACTATTTTTTTTCTAGGCCGGCAAACGCCGGCCAAAGTTTATTAAGTGAAAATATAGGTACACTATAATTATACTATATCTGTATATATGTTAATTTTTTTGAAGAAATGTTGTCCATAAATACTTATACGGCTCCGATTTAGTTGCCTAATGCAATGGGTTGATACTCCTTATTTCAACTCACTTTCTATAAAGCAGAGTATAGCAGCAACCAGCAAGCAATTCAGCAAAGTCGCTTCAACATCGGACGACCTCGTCCGGTGTATGTGCTGAGCAAGCAGAGTTGCAGTCTTGCAGCCATTCAAGCTCTATATATGTAATAAATCTGTTGATACTTTAATTACGTGCTTCCTTTAATTACTGCTTTCTTCGCCGTAAAATATAAGAGATTTTGGTTGGATATCATATATTACGGAGTACAGTACAGTGCGAACGAATGGAGTACTAGTATAAGGTGCTGATCGACGATACACATATCTCAAGCCTGAGCAATTGACTTTGTGATTTACTATCTCGTAAAATAGTTTGGCTGGTGACTTATCACGTCGCAGCAAATTAAGCCCCGGTGAGCCACGAGGAAAATAACCCGGCGCGAATGCGCGCTACGTACGCCTCACGCCAGGATTATGCATGCCTGGCGCGATTGCGCGCGAGGCAGGACCATTGGTGCAGGCGTGCAGCCGATATCGTGTCCGTGCACGTGTAAAACATTTAGTTTTAAGGAAAACGCCGAGGATTGGAGGTCCGACGCGTGACAGAAAAATCGCGCGCCTACCACGCGCGCCTTCGCCTGCCTTCTACGCGTCCTACTACTCACATCCCATTCCAACAAATCCTCCACATATTACGGAAATGCCATATTAAGAGAATCTGTTTTATTTTTTGTTCCACTAATAATGTTTCATCCAGTGTACTTATAATATTTCACTATATATGGATCAAATGATGCAGTGAATTGAAATATTCTTTCGCTATTTGCTGAAACATTGTTTTCATATAGGGTGAAAAAGCACTCGTTTTTTTAAACAGTTGTTTCATACGTTGTAGCAAAATATTTTATTAGGTGATTTGGTTGTGCTTTAGCTTTTTAAAAGTCTGAAAAAATTTCGATTTATTTAGTGAAACATGTTCAATCTACTTGGTGAAACAGCGTTTGATTTTTGAAAAAAAAATCGATTTTTGAAAAAATCGGGCGCCTGATTTGTAGGCGACTCGTAGTTTTAACGGTTTAAAACATATATTTTTTTCTTTCATCAAAATATAATTATGCGACATCTTGTTTACAAAATTAATTATAACAAATACAATAATATAATCGGATTATGGATTTGATAAGTAATTTTAAAGAAAAGTTGTTTTGAAAATCGCTATATGGATGAGGTACACAGAGAAAGAGCAAGTTGTAGCGATGGGTAGTTTGTGATGTCCGATTTTTTTATCTAATGCTGGGCCTTTAGTACCAAGTATTATCCAGAATAATTGTATTAGAAGTAGATAAATATTGATAAAAAATAAACTTATTTTGAGACGAAGATAATATCTAGCTACACGATGACCAAGCTCTACCAACTGAATTTTGTTGGCAAAACAATTATTGGGGTAATTGTAAATTTACCACTAATTTCAATCGTTATTGCAAAACTGCCATTAGAAAATTACAAAAATGCTACTAGAATTATTATTCAAGTGATATCCTTACAATATTGAAAAACAGGTGGTAAATTTACAAATGCCCCATTATCATATTGCGCAACACAGGCAAGTTTATATATAGCGGTAGCTGTACGTGGCTAACTGGCTGGCTACACATACGTGCTTCTCCCTCCTCGGCTCCTCCTACTCGTGCCTCACACGCGCTGTAACGCAGTCTCGCTCGCTGCCGTAGTCGTGTGGGCAAGAAACACGTACGAGAGTGGCTTTCGGCCGTCGTCGTTTTCCCTCATTTTTGTACGCTGCGGATAGGTTGTTGTCACGATCCCGATCGATCGGTACCTAACTCCAAAATGTACACGCTCTCTCTGCGTCAACTTTTTCTTAATACCTCTATCTCAAGATAAACTTAACCGACATTTAACCGTATTTAAAAAATACTAATTATATTTTCTTAATAAGACGAATGGTTAAACGTTGAACATATAATTACACTTATTTTGGATGGAGGGAGTAGTCATTACAGCATCGACTTTTTTTCTTCAGTACGTGACTTTTTCTTCAGTACGTTTCTCTTTCAATTCGTTCATGTGCACTACGTAGAGTGCCCGGATTGCGCGTGATGTACTCCGAGTCCGATCGACTCGATCTCCGATCCGAATCTAGCTGGAGTGCCTATTTGTAGTGGACGTCCAGACGATCACGGCTCTCGCCCGTCTTTGTACTCCTTGCAAATCCAACACGCCACGGATGTTGCGTAGATTAATCGTATAGTCGTAACTCCTACATCTGTGCATGCTGCTTCAAAATGTGACTTAATTGGTACTCCGTTTCATATTATAATTGTTATATATATTTTTTCTAAGTTGATCAAGTTTGTAGTTAAATACAGTAACATTTTCAATTCAAAACAAATATTGTATCAAAATATATTCGAAACTAATTTGGTCCATAGATGCTTCTAATTTTTATATAAAGTTGGTTAAATTAATTGTGACTAAAAAAAAAAATTAAACGACTTATAATATTACTAAACGGAGGAAGTACATGCTGTACTATTTTGTACTATTTGACTGATCACTAATATATTCTCTATTCCATAATATAAGTGATTTTGGAGGATATATGATATATTACATCCCTTCAAAATCTTTATATTTTAGGATGGATGGAGTAATTGATTAGTACATCAAGTCTAAAAAGAAAATAATGCGTGATGTGGTCATGTTAGCTAGCTAAAGTGGCTATGTTTATCCGCTACGTCCTCTCCACGTTGGTGATAACTGACTAGCTGACCACTAATTAACGCTTTCGATCGGTTCTGTCTGAAGTCCTGCACATTTGCAAAGGTTGATGCGTCGTCTGAGCAAGGGAAGTACGAAAAACGAGCATATGCGAGAGACTCCAAAATGACAAAAATCTACACGTCATTTTCTCTCTTTATTTTCCTTTTAGAAAATGGACACGTCATTTTGTAGGTGATCGATCGACCTGTGCAACAGTCCATTGATCCCCGTCATCATCGATCTTCTACCTCCAGTATTTCTGTTCATCTTTTGCTTTTGTGCTTTGGGAGAAACGATACAAAAGTCTGAGAGGGAGAGACAGAGAAGGAACGAGCAAACACACGTAGATTAGATGTTGGTATGTCGCTGTATGTTTTGAACTCGTTCCCCCATGATTGCCGTGAAACGTACCACAGTACACCGACCACGACAGATGGGCACACGCAGCTCCAAACGTGACGCGTAGCACGACGAGCGATCGACCGATCGTGACGGTACTGTCTGTACATGTTCGTCCCATCCATGGCTCAATCAAAACCACAAAAAAATTTACATATTTCAAATTTGCGTACACCAAACATGCATACGCTCCGCAACTAGAGAGTCACAGACAATTGACCTTGCGTACCACTATAGTACCAAACACATGATTAAAAACAAAACTTCACATAAGTTTGAACTGATTCATTACGAAATTTTGCCATCAACGCGAGCCTGCTAAGCCAAATGGACCAACACAGAGCTGTTGTACCCATCAAAAGCAGATTCATCATTTCTTTGGAGACACATGATAACCAACTCCCAAACATATGACCAACATTGCGAGGAGGTTTCAGATTAGAAGCCAAATGAATTACAGACCACACCAAGCGAGATAAGCGGCACTGAAAGAATAAATGTTGGATAGTTTCATCCTTGTGATAGAAACAACATGTCTTGCTGCCTTTCCAATTTCTCTTAGCAAGGTTGTCCTTGGTGAGAATTACGCCCCGATGTAAATAACAAAGGAAGATTTTAACTTTTAGGGGTACTTTCACCTTCCAAATCCGTTCTTAATATTCGGACCCCGGTATGTGTTAGAGCTAGATAATGAGATTTGACTGAGAAGACCCCATTCGGGGTGAGGTTCCAGTGAAACTCATCTTGCTCCTATACCAGAACCAAATCAGCTATGCGAGGCAATAAGTTATGCCAAGCAGCTAGTTTTGCACCAATTAAATCCCGTCGCCATGAAAAGCACGGAGGATTGGTTTGGAAAATCTGTGCGATAGTCAACTGTTTATGCCTAACAATGTTATAGAGACAAGGATACTGTTCTCTTAACGAGGCATTACCCAACCATTTGTCTTCCCAGAACCTAACTTGGGAGCCGTCCCTAATCTTGAAGGATCCAAAACGGATAAAGTCCTATTTGACCTTCATAAGACTAGCCCAAAAATGTGAATCCCCCGCTTTCCAATAGGCTTGAGATAAAGGTTGTGATCCCAAATATTTATTGCGTGGCAGTTGTTGCCATATTCCATCGGTGGTAAGTAGTTTGTATAACCACTTACTAATTAACGCTTTATTCTTTATCTCGAGGTCATGAATTCCTAGCCCCCCTTGTTCTTTGGGATGACAAATAATGTCCCACTTAGCAAGCCGGTATTTCTTCTGATGTCCATCCTCTTGCTAATAAAACCTAGATTGAAGGTAGTCAAGTTTTTTAAGTACCCCACTAGGAATTGTAAGGAATGACATCATATACATTGGGAAACTGCTAAGTACTGAGTTAATCAAAGTAAGTCGTTTTCCCAACGAAAGAAGTTTTCCTTTCCAGCTACTCAATTTCTGCTCAGAACATGAAGTCAGTGCTTCTAGCTTTCGAACAGTTGTCGGGTCTTAAGATCAATTTTCATAAAAGTGAACTGTATTGTTTTGGTGAAGCACTTGATTATGGTGATCAATACAACCAGCTCTTTGGCTGCCAGGTCGGCAACTTCCCATTCCGTTATCTGGGTATTCCGATCCATTATTGGCAGCAGAAAGTATGCAATTGTGTTTTGAGTGTCTGCATGTGACTTAGATAGATGCATAAATATTTTATAAAATTAGATAAAAATAGATTATGATGATATAAAAAATGCAAATCTAAATTAGATCTACGAATAAAACTGATAACATACTGGAGATTGACTATCAATGGCAGGTGAGGCAATTGATTTCATTTTCTTTTAACCAAATAAGCAAGGGATGTTGGAACAACAAGCCCGGCCAGATCAACTTGCACCTATGGTTGCGAGAAGACGATGTTTTCACTTGTGTTGCCCACCAACGCGAGGCTCTCCTCAAACAAACCCAAAGTAGGGACTTCGTTATTGCTGTAATCGTGATATTCACCGACGGCTTCGTCCTCCGGCGAGAAGATGATCTCCAGGGTCCCGACGCTAGGGTCGAAGACCAACACATGGCCTGTACCTGTGGCAAACATGATCTTTTTCTTCTTCTTTTCTTCGTTGTTGCCATCACTAAACATATGAATCGGGGCGATCCAATACCACCTTAGACACGAATGGTCAGGCGGCAACACGCTCACCCATTCGATGGAACACAGCTTCTCCCAGCTTCCAGCTGCAGCTTCTCTCGTCACCCATATTTCGCACGTAGGACTCTCCGGCTCCTCGTCCACGAGCTGCAACTTTACATCTGTGAAAGTATACACACACAGACAGCCATCCAACTCTGTCAGCTCAAAGTCGTCGCGAGATTGCAGCTCAGGAGGAGGCTTCAACGACGACACGCCGAAAGATTCGTCGGTCACGTTGAATGTGACGATGTCGCCGTCTCCTCGGAGGAAGTGCAGGTCGCCGCCGTTGCAGAGCGCGGCTCCTCGTCGCCAATTCTCTCGCGGGGTAATGCCAATGCCGCGGCGGCGGCGTCGTGGACGCGGCGGCGGGCGGCCTCCAGCTGCTCGACGGCGACGGCTCGTCGCCGTCGAGAGCCAAGACCTCCCAGACGACGGTCGCCGGCGAGCAGCAGCGGCAACCCACCACGCGCACCACCTTGTGCCGCCGCGTGGCCGAGCAGTAGCCCAAGCCGTAGGTCGCCGGCGGCGGTGTGTTGTCCGTGCCCGGGAGACGCAGGATGTGGCGGGTGGAAGGGTTCCAGAGGTAGTGCGTGTGGTGGCCGGTGATCTTGAGGAGGACGAGGCCATGGCAGGACTTGCTGGCGAGCGGAAAGATCGTGCCATGTGGCAGATGTCTAGCGGTCATGATCTCCTCTACCGGGGGCCTGGGGATCAGATGCTGCCACTGCCATTGCCAGGCGAAGAAAGGTTGTCGAGGACCGAACGGCGGCCTGATGAACAGCCGTGGTGGGTGTTTGTTCCGCTGCTTTCGCTGGAGGAAATGGGCTTCCTGGAACAGGTGTGACGAGGTGATGGTGGCGTGGAACCGCCGCGAGACGCATCGGAAACGGAGGAGCGATTTGACGGGCAGGTGGGAGAGGATCTCGTCGACGATGTCGTCGGGCAGTGGACAAGGGCAAGCCCCCGAGAAACGCTTCATCCTCTTGGCGCTCCTCGTGCCATCCATGTCTTCCTCCCTCCTTGCCTCCTTGGTTGGTTAATGATTACTCAACTCACTCCTGTTTGTTTTGTTTGATCGATTCTGGTGAAGTGTACAGCAGATCCAGGAGATCGGTGCCCTCCAGTTAAATGAGTACCCAAGGAGCAAGGATGAGTCCGAATTTGAATGGGACACGCAACAAAACTCTAGTCCGAGCCGGAGTCAGTTCGCACGGGCACGGTATTCCTTCGATTAATTGGCAATCGCCGATCAGCGATCACTATCAGCCAGCTTTGCCGTTTTTAGAGAATATATATCCTCCCCGTCGGTTGCTCGGGGGAGGTATAGATGGTCATCTGGGCCGCCCGGCACGGCACGGCCCAAGCCTGGCCGTGCCTAGGCTGAGGTTTGTCGGGCTGGCACGGCACGGGCCGTGCCGTGCCAGCTCACAGGCAGCATACACGGCCCAGGCACGGCCCAATACTACTCGGGCCATGCCAGGCTGGCCCGAAGACACAAAGGCCTATTGTGCTTGCTCGTAGAAAAAGTATATTTTTGGTCCCTCAACTCTGCGGCTGTGTTTGAATGGCTGGAAAATAAGTCTATTTTGTATGCCTCTTGTCTTGGGCCTTGCCTTATACAATTATATAAGTCTATTTTGCGTCCCTATATTTTTTTATTTGATCGGGCCGTGCCGGGCCAGCCCACCATGCTGAGGGTGTAGCCCAGACATGGCGCGGCTGTCAGGCCAGGCCGGCACGAGCACGACCCCAGTCGGGTCATGCCATGCTTGGACCGGGCCAAAATTGCGAGCTTCGGGCCAGGCCGTGGGCCTCGGGCCATATGGCCATCTATAGGGGGAGGGAGCAAAAATCGAGCGCTCCCTCCCCCCACGACGCACGCCCCCTTGGCCCCACCCACGTGTCCCTGCCTCCACCTGCCAAGTGTCTCCACCACATACTCCATTGAAACAAATCACCCACATATTTTGGAACGGGATTGCTATATGTCATTCGAATGAAATTTGGGGAAGAAATCTTACAGATTTTGAACCATTGGATCCATGCCAAGGTTCGTGCATCGGCTTCTCTCCTCCAACTCCGGCGAGCTCCCCTTCTTCTCCGGCGCCGGCGACACCCCAACTCCGGCGGGTTAGGGTTTGGGGTTGGGGTGAGGGTAGGAGGGGGGTTGGGTGAGGGGGAAGAGGAGGGTTTCCTCGGGGCTTAGAGGGATGGCCGTGGGCGACGGAGGACCGGCGGTGGGCGGTGGACTCCGGCGGGCGGCGAGGCGGCGGCGGCATCGCCGAAGCCACGGGGATGGAGGAGGGCGGTGGGCCGGCGTCGGCAGTGGGGGCAAAGCAAGCGTGAGATTAGGAGGTGGCGGCCGGTGGTGGCAGATCCAACGGCGGGGAGCGGCCGGAGACGGGGAAGACGGCGGGGCGGGGGCACCTCGCCGTCGCCACCTCGAGGAGAGGAGGGAAGGGGGAGAGGGGGTAGGGGGAGGGGGAGGGGTATCGCCGGGGGGAGGGGGGAGGGTCTCGCCGGCGCTGTTGACCCCTTCCGGCAACCCGGTGAGGCGGGCGGCGGTGGGGCGGTGGCGGTGGGGGATCGCGCGAGGACGGAGGAGTGGTGGCGGCATGCGATCTATATCGGGGGGAGGAGGAGAGGAGTTAGGGTTAAAAGGGTCTACACGGATCTTGAAGCATATCCAATGGTCCAAAATTCGAATGATAGGAGGTGGGATTTTCTGTCACAAGATGTATAGACAGCACCCTCTATTAAGGGAATTTGTTTCATTTTTTGTTCCACAAAAAATATTTTACCTAGTGTACTCACAATGTTTTACTATGTATATATCTAATGTTGCAGTGAATTGAAATATTCTTTTGCAATAAATCACCCACATATTTTGGAAACCCTCTATTAAGGGAATTCGTTTCATTTTTTGTTCCACCAAAAATGTTTCACCAGTGTACTTATAATGTTTCACTATGTATGGATCAAATGTTGTAGTGAACTGAAACATTCTTTCGCTATTTGCTAAAACATTATTTTTATATAAGGTGAAACAACACCTAATTTAAACGATTGAAACATTTTTGATCTACTATGAAATAATTCCGATATATTTGGTGGAACATCGTGTAACATTTTAAAATAATTCAATAATAAGCTAAACAAATTTCCGTCGGAATATATGCATGTGTGGTCTTATTTTGAAGATTTAATTGCAACAAATTTAATGGTGCAATCGGATCATGATTTGGATAAATAATTTAAGAGAAAAAATAGTTTAAAATGGTTTTGCACGTATGTGTCATGCTGACGTCATCATCCGATTTTCCCCCCTCCCCGTCGGCCGACCGACGCGTAGTCGTCTCCAATTTTCAGCCCAACAATCCTTTCCTGTTTTTGTCTCTTTTTTTTAACAAGTTCATTTGAGGTCCCTTAACTTTACACCGAGTTCAATTTTCATCCTTGGTCCAAAATTAGACACAACGGGTCCCTCAACAGTCAAAACTGGTATAAAGGAGGTCCCTCAGCGATTTAGATGGCGTTTTAGCTGACGTGGCGTGACGCCTACGTGGCTAGTCTGACTTGGTCCTCGTCCTACGTGGTGGTGACATGGCTCTAGAAGCAAAATGAAAAATATGTGAGACCCACATGTCAATCACAAAAAAATATAGTGGGACCCACATGTTCCTCCTCTCTATCTCCGCCCGCAGTCTACGAAACGCTCACCAGTGGCTACGCTCGCCTACCGCCTGGGTGACCACGGCGGCAGGGATGGGTGGGGGAGGAATGGCGACTGGGGGCAGGGGGAGGGGGCTGTGTACAAACCAGGATCTTGCAGCACTGGGACGAATCGATGGCGTCAACGTTGGAGAACCCGCTGAAGCGGCGGCAGCAGCTTCGAGCTCGAGTCCCGGGCCCCATCGGCGCCACGCTGTCCGTGTCCCGCGACTGCGAACTCGCCGTTGCCAGCGCCAACTCGTGAAGATCGATGCGGCGACGCAACAGGAGGAATCGGCGGCGCGGGGGGAGGGGGGGCGCGAGGTCATGCAGCTCCGGTCGCCACTCCTCCTCTATCGTCTCCCGCCTGCCGCCGCACGCCGCTTCTCTGCCATTGTCCACCGTGCGCCACTCCACCCGAGGCCCAGAGCCGCCCCGCTCTGAGCAACGAAGAGAGGGGAGATGGGGAGTAGGACAAGAAGAGGGGGCGTGAATGACATGTGGGGCCCACGTGGGCCCTAGTATTTTTAAATTATTTTTTGTGTAACTGATATGTGGGACCATAGTTTTTATTATTTTGCAAATTAAATTGTCACATAAGCGTCATGTCAATGCCACATTAGATGAAGACCGAGTCAAATTAGCCATGTAGACATCACATCAGCTAAAACTGCCTTAGGACTTATTTTGCACCGGTTTTAAAAGTTGAGGGATCCATTGTATCTGGTTTTCCAGTTGAAGAATGAAAATCGAATTCGTTGACAAGTTAAGAGACCTCAAATGAACTTATATTCCACCGAGCATTCACCGTCAAGAGAAGCGCTCTAAATTTGTTTGTTTGCGAGGTGAAATTTGATAGTGCATTCCTAGGAAGTACGAACATATTGCTTTTTTTATGGACTAGTAATATACTCGTGTTGTGTAAGGCTCTTTTCAGTAGCCATACAAGCTGCAGCTATTGTGGCTGCTATATCACAAATTGACTACAAGTAGTTGCAGCAATTCTTAACTACGGTAGCCGCAGTTGCAAAAATATCAGCTGAGCACATCTTAAGTGTGTAACAGGCTAGACGCATATAATTAAGAATTGATTGGGTATATGGGAAGGAAATAAGATGGAGAACAGTAGTAGATATTGTCAGGGTTACAGGTTAGGTATACCCTTTACCCTTTGATATACGTCACATATCGATATGGCATGCCCGCGCATATAGGGACATTCTCTATACGTGTTAAGGAAATCCTTCACAGAATTGGCAGATGGAAAGAGACCTACTCGGACAAGACTGAGTTGTCAACGTATCGTGTGCGGTTCGACGTCTTCGAGTCCTGCTTGGAGACCGCCTGGCCTGCGATATAAAAGGGACCCCCTGGGAGGACCTGCGGGATCGAATCTCACAGCCAACGCCACCACCACAGCCTACAAAGTCGGAGCCTACAAGAGCCAAATCACTGGGAGGTCTAGTCGAATCAACTCGATTATGATCTCGCCGGTTTCATCGTTCCCTTTGTAACCTGTGATTCCCATCATATAATTCCATACCAACTGGATTAGGGCTATTACCTGTAAAGGGGCCTGAACCAGTATAATCTTCGTCTTCTGTTTGCTTGATGTCGTACTACATAGACCCTTGCATCAACGTACCCCAATACCCTCTATACCCGGTCTACGGGTATCACCCGTCGACAGTGGTGCGCCAGGTAGGGGGACTTGGTGCTCAAGGTTCTACTACTATGTCATCCAGCCTCGTCGACAACAGCGTCAACGCCAACCTCAACTACGGGCTTCCTGCCTCAACGATGCTAAATTACACTACGATGCCGATCTCAGCTGGGCCATCGATGACCAGAAACGAGAACGCAGTGGCTATATCCCAAGACGACTCCACGTCGAAAGGTCCTCCTGCCAAAGCGGAGAACGGAACATCGACGATATCCGAGCTCGAGAAGGATTCTAATGCGGCCAAACCTTGTCGTTCCGACAAGAAACACAAGCCGACAAGAATAACTTCCGAAGTGACAGGGTCCTGGTGCCCTATCCACAAAACCAGGAAACATACTTTGCAAGCCTGCTGGATTTTCCTCAACGCCCGCGCCGAGATTCGCGCATGCAAAGAGCGTGGAATTCAGCGTGTTTCTCCAACTCGTGGTGTCTATTGTCCTATTCACAAGACAAAGAATCACGACCTCTCAAGCTGTAAAGTTTTTCTCAGCGTCACAAATATGTCATCTCCTAAGGTCCAGCAGCCAGGCAAGACCCTTAGAGGCGAAGACAAAGAACGAGGAACGACGCTGACCCCAGATCGTTTCGTCGGTGTTATCGACATCGGTTCTCCCGAACCGTCAGTCCTACATCTACTCGAGGACTACGACTCCTCGTCAACAAGTACGCCACGCGAGGTATTGGCTATCAACGGGACAAGCACATCAGCACGCGCTAACACCGAGGCGAAAAATCAACTGGTGGTATCAACGGTGAAAACCCCGAACAGCGGGAATCACCCCATCGAGCTAGCCCTCCACCTCGCGGCACCAGCGATCTCCGTGATCACCTAAACGGCCGCCGAGAGGCTCGTTGCACACGGGAAAACGAGAACCGTTCCTAGCATCACGTCTCTTCACGACGTCACGACAATGAAGAACGAGGAGGCCGCTCGAACGAAGACCGAGACCGTGACTATTCGAGATTGTTGAGCGATGCGCCCACGTTGACGATGCGCTTAGACACAAGAACAACAAGCCAAAGACCGGGGGCGAGAAGAAACCAGCCACGGACACACCTGAGTCAAGCAAGAAGAAAAATCGCAAGAATGCGAAAAGGAAAGCTCAAGCAGAAGTTCTCGCAGCAGAATATGCTAACCCTCCCAAACGCCCAGACACACAAGGTAGCGACGCGAGGAAAGCATGGTGTCCAATACACAAGTCGAACAGACATTCTTTGGAAGACTGCCTTGTTTTCAAAAAATCGCTCGAGAAGCACAGGACATTGGAACAAGGCAAGCAAGTACGCGTGGTCGAGAAGGATGCGGAGATGACTGCTCAGGAATCGGACTCAGCATATCCAGACTCTGACCTCCACGTCTCACATATTTTCGGAGGTTCCACAGCGTACTCCTCAAAGCGAGAGTATAAAAAAGTAGAGCGAGAAGTCTGCTCGACATGGCAGGGGGCTGCACCCAAGATGAAGTGGTCTGAACACAAGATAGAATTTTCGGAAGAAGACCATCCCAAGACTGCCGTCATCCCGGGACGCTATCCGATCGTGGTCGAACCCACTATTCGGAACATCAAGGTCATGCGGATTCTCATCGACGGTGGCAGCTCAATCAACTTTCTCTTCGCCAGCACCTTGGACGTCATGGGCATCCCACGAAGCGAATTGACGCCCACCGATCAACCCTTCCATGGAATTACTCCCCAGTCTTCGTTCAAACCAATGGGCAAAATTACGTTGCCTGTGACTTTCGGCCAAGCAAACAACTTCCGAACAGAGCAGATCACTTTTGATGTCGCTGAATTCGATACAGCATATAACGCCATCATCGGGAGAACTGCACTTGCGAAGTTCATGGCCGCATCTCACTACGCGTATCAAGTGCTCAAGATGCCGGGACCGAAGGGAACAATCACTATTCAAGGGAACACAAAGCTGGCGGTACAATGCGACAAGCGGAGCCTCGACATGGTCGAGCAAACGCCAAGTCCACCCGCCACAATTGAGCCACCCAATTAAATGAGCAAGACAAACAAGACGCCGAAACCAGACGGTGCGATCAAGACCGTTCCACTCTCTAGTGCCAACCCTTCTTCGCTCTGCTAAAGAAGCAAGATAAATTTGTATGGACACAGGAAGCCGAAGAGGCATTTATTGCACTCAAGCGGTACCTATCAAATCCCCCTGTACTCGTCGCTCCCCAACCTAATGAAGAATTATTCCTTTATATTGCCGCCACACCATACTCCGTCAGCACTGTCATTATTGTCGAGAGAGAGAAAGTCCAACGACTAGTCTACTATGTCAGCGAAGCTCTCCATGACGCAAAGACCAGATATCCACAGATCCAAAAGCTGCTCTACGCGGTAATCATGACATCAAGAAAGCTACGCCACTACTTTCAAGCCCACAGAGTCACAGTTGTCTCCTCCTTCCCTCTCGGTGAAGTCGTGAGAAATAAAGACGTTGTCGGCCGCATTGCAAAATGGGTAGTCGAGCTAAGTCAGTTTGATGTCCACTTTGTACCACGAACAGCCATCAAATCCCAGGTACTCGCCGATTTTGTAGCCGACTGGACTATGCCTGATAACCAATCAGACAACCAGATCGACAACGAAACGTGGACAATGGCGTTCGATGGTGCACTCAATAGCCAAGGAGTAGGGGCAGGATTCATCTTGACATCTCCTTCTGGAGATCAATTCAAGCACGCAATCCACCTCAACTTCAGGGCGACCAACAACACAGCCGAGTACGAAGGACTACTCGCCGGGATAAGAGTAGCAGCTGAACTTGGGATCAAACGACTGATCGTGAAAGGGGACTCCGAGCTAGTCGCCAACCAGGTACACAAAGATTATAAATGCTCTAACCCCGAGTTATCCAAGTACCTCGCAGAGGTCAGGAAGCTGGAGAAAAGGTTCGATGGGATCGAGGTCCGACACGTATACCGCAAGGACAACATCGAGCCAAACGACCTAGCACGACGTGCGTCCAGGCGAGAACCACTCGAGCCCGGCACCTTTCTGGACATCCTGACAAAGCCATCAGTGAAAGAGGCCATCGGCGAGATTAACACAGCCGCCCCTGACATCAGCTCAGAGGTCACAGAGGCGGAACACGCCATCGCCGATATCGAGACCACAGATGACTGGCGCACCCCACTGATCAAGTTCATCAACAGCGAAGAGTTGCCCGAGGACGACGCAGAGGCCGAGAAAATAACCCGTAAAGCAAAAATCTACTGCATGATCGGCAACAATCTATACAAGAAAGCGCCAAACGGAGTACTTCTCAAATGCGTCTCATCCGACGACGGCAGACACCTCCTCCTCGATATACATGAAGGAATCTGTGGGTCACATGCCGCCGGTCGCACATTGGTCGGGAAAGCTTTTCGACAAGGGTTTTTCTGGCCAACCACCCTCAAAGACGCATGTGACATGGTCCAGCGGTGTGAAGCCTGTCAATTCCACAGCAAGCACACAAAGCTACCTGCACAAGCGCTCCAGACCATCCCTCTTACTTGGCCGTTCTCGTGCTGGGGGCTAGATATACTCGGGCCATTCCCACGAGGACAAGGCGGCTACAGGTTCCTATTCGTGGCGATCGACAAATTCACTAAATGGATCGAAGCGGTACCCACGGGGGAAATCAAGGCCGACAGCGCCATCAAGTTCATCAAGGGGATATTTTGCAGACACGGACTACTGCATCGCATCATCACCGACAATGGCTCCCAGTTCATCAGCACCGATTTCCAGGATTACTACATCGGGCTGGGAGTCAAAATATGCTTTGCTTCGGTTTCTCATCCTCAAAGCAATGGACAAGTTGAGAGGGCAAACGGCATAGTACTACAAGGGATTAAGACCCATGTCTACGACAGGCTCATGTCACACGACAAGAAATGGGTTGAAGAACTCCCATTAGTACTATGGGCCATACGCACCACACCGACAACGTCTAACAAGGAAACACCCTTCTTCGTCGTGTACGGCTCCGAGGCCATGCTCCCCAGCGAGCTATGACATCAGAGTACACGAGCACAGAAGTATTCCGACGAGGATCAGGAGGAGCAGCGAAACGACAATGTGAATCTACTCGAGGAACATCACGAACGAGTTGCCGTCTGAGCAGCCGGCTACCAACAAGCCCTCCGCCGTTACCACGAGAAGCGCATCCGAGCACGCATACTTTCGATCGGCGACTACGTCCTCCGAAGGGTTCAAAACCAAGCAAGGCGAAACAAGCTCTCACCTAAATGGGAAGGACCATACACGATCACACAAGTCTTGCGGCCAGGCACATTCAAAATTGCAGATGGTGATGGCCGCGAGTTGGCAAACTCATGGAACATTTACCAACTACGTAAATTCTACGTATGAGTCAATACCACCCATACCTGAAAGACACCTTACAGTATCAATAAAGCCTATTTTCAGGCGCATATTACAATCACAGTGTTCCTGCCTGATGATCCCTCACCCAGATGACACCAAGCGTTGAAACCTATCCTCATGTCCCTTTACGCCATGCTGACAAGGCCTCCAAGGAACCTAAGGGATCTTCGGCTGGGGACGCCCAGAACCGATAAGGCCTTGTCGGATTCTGTAGAGACGAAAGACCATGTCAGACCTGGTCGTGTAAGAGTTCTCCCCGTGCGTATTAACCAAGTCGCGTAATCGGAAATGAACTTTCCAACTTCGCGGCTAGGGGTTAGGATCAGTGCTTGTTCAACCGAGGCAGGTCAAAAGTCCAAGAGCCTTGTCCTCCGAGAAGAATCCTCCGACGACAAGGCTGGGGGCTAGGGAGAGTGTACAACTCAAACGACTGGCCAAAGTCGGGAACTGAGGAGGCACTCTTACACACTACATCCAGAGTAAGAAGGACTCATTAAGATAGATTTCTTTTCTATTTCATAAGATACTTCTTACAATTTCACACAAGTCCAAAACCATATTACGCTTTTCCGTAAGATGTCTATCACAGGGTACAAAGGCTACCAGGAAGGCCAACGCCAGTCCATCAACTGGAAAACTTTCTCCGCCAGCGGCGCCATCGACTTCGCCAGGCCATCTATCTCCGTAGGAGTCCTCCGAGAACGTGAAAAACCTTCGCGGAGGAACTCGAGGTGCAGCTGCGGACGGTGATCTCGTATACAGGCCAACACGTGTCCTCCGGCATACCAGCTTGAGCAACGACACTCCTGCTTCAAGGCCTCATCGATGCGTTGACCAATGCCCTCAAGCTGAGCGCAGGCTCCGTTCAACCACGAGATATATCCGGCCGCGGACTCTTCGGGATCCCCACGAGGTACTCAGAGCTCTCTGCAGACCCTCGACATGGACGTGCAGCAACTCTTCAGATACGAGTCGAACCACACCTCGCGGCCACGGAGTGCCTCTACGGCCTGGTCCTTTCTCACCTCCAACATGGCTCTCTCGAGTTCCGCGACCTCACACTTCGTCTTCCAATACTAGATGCAACGATTTTGGTCAGCAAGCCTACTCTCGAGATCTGCTCAGCATGGAAACAACTAAGTCAAGCTGCTCTTCTCTTCCGAGAACACAGAAAATCAAGTCACTCCGGATAGAAGAATAAAGGAGATGAAAACAAAGATCACCAACTTAGGGAAGTCGTCGCCATACCCGTATTCACGGGCCAACTTTGACCTACATTGTCCTGGGACACATATGGTTGGAGCGCGATCGCCGGGACGACCACCGGTAACTCGGGCTGCCCACGCTGCTGGACATCCTCGACATCGACATTCCTACAAACGACAACCAAAAATATTCAGGACCAAAGTGCTAACGGAGAACAAGGTGACGACTGCACAAGCAAAGGCAGTTGAGGCCAACAAAGGTTTTACAAGGCATAACCGATTACAAAGGAACTGAGGTCCTACTCTTCAAAAAGCGGGAGAACAGACTGTCCCAGCTCGCCGATTTCCTCCATCACGCCCTTACGCGCGTTGTTGGCGGCCCCCCGATCCAAGATCTGCCGAAGATCGAGTTCGGGGTGCGCCAACCTTACACACGCAAGGACGTGACAGGCCCCGGTATAGATCCCATTGGAAGCCTCCTCCGCGATCCTGGCCGCATGCTTGGAGGGTATCGCCTCCATCGCCGTTGCCAGTTCCGCGAGTGAAGACGTCAGCGAGAACTCGTCAGGGTTCGCCGGGATGGTTGTCATAACACCACATTCCCCGGCGAGCTGGTGTAGGCCGGTGTAGGTGACCCGCAACGAGCCACGGATCTCCGACAAGTTGTTCTCGAGTTCTGACATCCGGCCCTCGAGTCCCCGCCGTTGTCGCTCGTTGCTGGCCACCAGCTCCCTCATTTTCTGGAGGTCCTCGCGAACCTCCGCCAGGTCGTGCTCCAGCTTGTCGGCACGCTCGTTCGCCGACGACGCTGCTGCTGCCCTCGCCTCTACAATCTCGCGACTTATGCTGCGAGCACCAGCCTCGAGGATGCGCCCCATCTCGGCTTGAAACTCCCCCCAGGTGAGGACGTCGGCAGACGGGCCGCGAGTAGGCCCGAGGTCACTGGCTGGCCCGCTCGGCGTCGCCTCACGGCTCCTCGGCACGACCATGACATCGGTCGAGGCCACCGCAGGAGATGCGCTGGAGTTCCCTCCGAACCTGTCTTGCGCCGCCTTCGCCTGTGCCGACCTGCAGAAGATCATCATGTCTGGCCCTCAAAACAAGTCGCCAGAAATCAAACAAGGGAAAAATCTCGATTTTTGTCTACTTCTCGCCCAGCGTCACCAGCTTCCGCCGTCGCGAAGGTGGCGGAGACGCATCCACGGCCTAAGTAAACCAAGTACGAATTGAGGGTGACATCTTCCGACTATGCAGTTAACGAATCAAGAAACTCACTGATGGGGAGGACGCTCTCCGGCAACTGCCGAGCACGGAGGTGAACTTTCTCCCTATCCTTGGGACACGGCTGCCACTAGTCGTAGCAGCAACGGCCACATCGGACGCCTCCTGAGCGACGCCCTCCTTCAACGAGGCCGCCGCCTGGTGGTCCACGAGTGGTCCAATGGCGTCAGTCAGAGGGAGAGCCTGCATCGCATAAAGTCATTATCCGATCCAGGAGCAAAAATGAAGGGGTTGCCGACTACACTCATGTTGATTGCGGCTTCGCGCTCAGTCGCCTCCTTCTCACAAAGAGGAACGGGGACGTCGTCTGCCGTTGTCGGGCCGCTGATCATCAGTTGGCCAACACGGCGCTCCACGGTGGCGCTATCCAAGCCTGCTGATCAAGAACAAAATTTGATAAGTTAGGGAGAACACGCGCATGAGGGAGTCAATTTAACTAAAAAGGAAAATACCCCGAGGAGAAACCCGGGTCGCATCCTCCGGCCCAGAATAGTCAAAGGCTGGGTGGGCTCGGGCCTAGAGCGGCTGTATCCGCCTACCGACGAAGTCGGTAGCGACTTCATACCCCGACAAACCTCGTACTCGGAGGTCGTCGATGCCATCGATGAAGGACTGGAGGGAAGGGGTCAAGGCGGGCTTTGCGGTCCAAGACGAAATCTTGTCTGGTTGTTCCTCGGGGACGACAAAGACAGGATCCGAATTCTCTATCTGAAGATAGAACCACCTCGCCCGCCATTTGCTACGAGAAGAAGGGCACTGGAACGGGATGTAGCGCGATTTCAAGCCATCCCGAAGTCGGAATCCGATGCATCCGGACACCCTGGTGGATTCCATCCAACGCAACTCATAGTAAAAGCGGAAGGGGTTGAGAAAAGGCTCTACCCCAATGTAAGCCTCACAAAGGTGCACAAATATACTGAGGAAGGCAATGGAATTGGGGTTCAAGTGGAGCAAAGAAAGGCCGTAGAAGTGCAGAACCAATAGAAGAAATTCAGAAGGTGGAGGGAGAAAACCACAAAGAATGTAGTCCTCGATCACAACCATGCGACCTAGGACAGGCTGGGGTTCAGTACCTCCTACTTCTCTCTCCATGACTCCACGACCGGGAAGGGCGCCCTCTTCCTGGAGTTTCTTCAGCGACGTGTTGGTGGAAGTAGACTTGCCGAGATCCATCGCCAACTAGAGATCGTCGGAGGAAGGACGGAGATTAACAAGCGAGGGTTTTTATGGGAGCGGGGAAGACGAGGGACGCTTGGAGGCTGGAAAGTTTTCTCACAAACAGGCAGACTTCAGAATGAATCCCCAAAATTCCCTTAAGTAGACGCACTTCGCATGACGCGAATTTCAAGGAAAGGAGAGAGATGCCCGCCGGAAATTTCTGGGTCTGTTACGTGCGGCGGTCTTTCAAACTTCAGTTTAAATTCACTTATGACCGTTGGGCTTCACATGGTGTTCTCGACTATGTCCTGTCTCTACGGTTCCCACACCGAGAACGACATCAGCTTCGACATGAGAAGTCGCGATTGGTCACACGAGTTCATTTAAGCAGAAGTCGGGGGCTACTGTCAGGGTTACGGGTTAGGTATACCCTTTACCCTTCGATATACGTCACATATCAATATGGCATGCCCGCGCATATAGGGATATTCTCTATACGTGTTAAGGAAATCCTTCACGGAATTGGCAGATGGAAAGAGACCTACTCGGACAAGACTGGGTTGTCAACATATCGTGTGCGGTTCGACGTCTCCGAGTCCTGCTTGGAGACCGCCTGGCCTGTGATATAAAAGGGACCCCCTGGGAGGACTTGCGGGATCGAATCTCACAGCCAACGCCACCACCACAGCCTACGAAGTCGGAGCCTACAGGAGCCAAATCGCTGGGAGGTCTAGTCGAATCAACTCGATTACGATCTCGCCGGTTTCATCGAGTTCCATTGTTCCCTTTGTAACCTGTGATTCCCATCATATAATTCCATACCAACTGGATTAGGGCTATTACCTGTCAAGGGGCCTGAACAAGTATAATCTTCGTCTTCTGTTTGCTTGATGTCGTACTACATAGACCCTTGCATCAACGTACCCCAATACCCTCTATATCCGGGTATCACCCGTCGACAGATATAATAAACACAATGAGTGTGTTTAGTTCACGTCAAAATTGAAAATTTGGTTGAAATTAAAACGATGTGATAGAAAAATTGAAAATTTATGTGTGTAGAAAAGTTTTGATGTGATGAAAAAGTTAAAAGTTTGAAGAAAAAGTTTAGAACTAAACAAGGCCTTTAGTAGATATAATCCGTACAACCTATTGGAGTTAATTTCGTGGCAGTGTAATTTGGCTTTGCATAGCAGCCACAGCCAGCCAGCCACAGGAAGGCAAAGCCACACAAATTTTGACAATTTGACACTTTGAAAAAACTAATTTTACAAATGAACCGTCGCTAAAACTTATTTAAAAATGATTTTTTTTTTCCAGCGCCAAATCATGCGCTGACCTTAGACACCTCAGCGCCACGTCATCTAGCGCTGAATATCGTGCCACCGCAGATGGGAGGCTAAGTCAGCGTGCCAACGCACATTCAGCGTCACACTATTTGGCGCTGAGGTGTTTAAGTTCAGTGCCACACGATGTAACGCTGAACAAAAGGGTTATTTTTAAAATAAGTTTTGATCAGTTCATTTGTAAAAATAGTTTTTGCGAAGAGTTAAATTGTCAAAATTTGTGGCAAAGCCAAACGGGCCAGCACTTGTTCACCACGCAGCGCTCGTCGGCCGCCAGCTCGCGCGGTCGCGCCCATGTCTCTTTAATCAAAGGAGACAGTGTAGAAAAGTTTAAAGCAACTGCAGATTTTTCTTAAAAAAAAATCTTCCTCTCTACATAAAAATGTAAATGAGAAATCAAAATCTCAGAAGCACATTTCCTTTTATTTTTAGAAACTAACCATCAACCAACCAACTGCTACTTAAAGTCTTGTACTCATCATACCCCCTCCGTCCTCTAATATAAGAGATTTTAACATTTTACTTACACTGTTTAACCATTTGTTTTATTTAAAAATTTTTAGAATTATTATTTATTTTATTTATGACTTACTTTATTATCCAAAGTATTTTAAGCACAACTTTCATATTTTTATATTTGCGTAAATTTTTTGAATAAGATGAGTGACCAAACAGTGCAAGTAATATGTTAAAATTCCTTATATTAAGAAAACGGAGGTAGTATAATAGAGCAAACAGGTCCATACAAAAGCATGGGATCAACCGATCGAATGCAATGCAAACGGTCATAGTAGTAGTGTAGTAGCTAGCCACGTTACGTAAAGTTACAGCGCGCGTGCGCGGCGCCGCGGCAGCTTCTTTTCTCCGCGGCGGCCACGACAAGCCCGCGACGTGCGTGCAGCCGGTGATGTCGGCACAGCGTGGCGCCGTGGCGTGCGAACGGTGAACCGTTGCTCTAGTCTCCGAGATTCCACCCAGCTAACCATGGCCCATCTATCCCGCGTTAGATTTTGTCAATCTATGGTCAATCGTCATGGTCGTCGGCCGCTAGCTGCCGTACGTACGTTTGTAGTAAGAAAATATGTAGTGTCCATTGACGACGATGCATGCAATTTTCGTAATTTTGCTGCGTTTAAGGCAGCCAACCACGATATCATATTAAAATATATAATATTTTATATTAGATTTATTTATTTTTGATACGAAAGAAGTAGCTAATATAACTGGCTATGTTATTGTGTGCCAATTTATGGTGCTAGCCAGTAAGACTTTGAAATTTTCTTACGTCGTATGTGTATATAGCTTTTTTTTTCTTTTTTTACAAAAAAACTAGCGCACATAAATAGTCTTATATTGGTTGTAGAAAAACAAGAAATATAATATATAAGTGGAGAAACCTTTCATCTCATTAGCTATCTTTTACAATCGTACGTAGTCGACATTTTGTCTGTGTAGTATAGTATCTACAATACATTGAAGTAGCACGAGATAGAAAATAAAAAAGAAAATATTATATGTGTTGAGTGTGTACTTTCTGGAATCAACCGTAGTAAAAAAGGCTATGCCCTCTTTTAAAGGTGCGACAAACAAATTGAACGCATCACTGCAACTCTATGCAAGTTGTCAAATTAATATGAGCCCTAAATATAGGAGTATATGCTACTCCCTCCATTCCATTTCAGGTTAGAAGATGTTTTGATTTTGGTCAAAGTCAAATTATTTTAAATTTAACCAAGTTTGTAGAAAAAAAATAATATTTTCAACCAAGATAAATTTATTATGAAAATATATTTAATTATTGATTTAATGAAACTAATTTAGTCTAGAAAATTAAGATAGGAGTATTTTCGCTCTCATGGTCTAGAAAATCCCACATTAATCGAAATAAAATAAGAAAAAAGAGAAAAGAGAATCATATTAGGACTACAATATGTGGAAGCGGACAAGAAAAACAAAGAAAAAACCAAAGAAAATTAGGAGTACATGCAAACGGACAAGGTTTTATTTAGAAACAGGATGAAACACCAATTTTGGAAACTGTAAGAGATACTAATAGTAACCGTACTCATGCTATCATGCATGGCCGTGGGAGGCAATTTATTTGTCCCTTTCTAATTGTACAATAGTGCATGCTAATAAATACATTACAGATAATTACAAGATGTCACTAATAGTCTAAAAGAGTATAAAGATGGAGGGAGGAAACAAACAAATATACCAGATGATCCATTATATCACGTTTGCTCTATAGACATAGGAATTACTATATTAACTAGAATATCGTAGATTGGTCGATTTGGTTCAGCATGGTTACAATTTCAATATTTTTCTACAACAAAATATGAAAGAATATATGTTATTACGTGAAAAGATTATAGCAATGCTAACCATGCAATCTGTACGGGCCACCAAGTCTACTCTCATGGCCTAGAAATTTTCATATTAATTGAAAAAAATAAAAATAGAGTTCATATAGAAATACAATTTAAAAATAGCAAAAATTCAGAATTAAAGTAAGGAATATTGAAAGAGGATATTAGAGTCCATACAAGTATATAGTTTAGAACTAATTAAAATTCGGAATTAAAAATTAGGAAAATTAAAAATAGAAGTCAGAGTCCACATCAAAATATAATTTACAATAACTAAAATTCAAATTAAGAAAAGCAAGATTGGGAGAAGAGTCTAGAGTCCATATAGAAATAAAATTTATAAATAACTAAAATTCAGAATTAAAAAATAAGAAATATTAGACAAAAAAATCTAGAGTCTATATAGGAATACAATTTATAAATAACTAAAATTTAAAATTAAAAAAAATACAAAGTATTGAAAAATGAATTTAGAGTCCATATATAAATACAATTAGAAATAATGTATTGGGAATTAGAAAAATAGAAATATTGAAATAAGAGTCTATAGTACATATAGGAATATAGAACTAACTGAAAGTCAGAATTAAAAAATAAGAAAAATTAAAAGTAGAGTTAAGATTCCATATAGAAATACAATATAGAACAACAAAATACAAAATTTAAAAAATAAGCAAGATTGGGAGAAGAGTCTAGCGTCCATATAGAAATGCAATTTATAAATATCTGAAATTCGGAATTAACAAATAAGGAATATTGAAAAAATAGTCTAGAGTCCATATAGAATAAAATTTATAAATAACTGAAATTTAAAAAATAAGAAATATTGGAAACAAATATAGAGTCCATATAGGAATCCAATTTAACAATAACGGAAATTCAGAATTATAAAATAAGGAATGTTGAAAGAAGAGTTTAGAGTACATATAGAAACACAATTTGCAAATAACTAAAATTCGGAATTAAGAAAATTGAATATGTGAAGAAGTGTCCAGAGTTCATATAGGAATAAAATTTATCAATAATAAAATTCGGAATTAAAAAATTAAAAATATTGAAAGATGAGTCTAGAGTCCATATAGAAATACAATCTATAAATAACTAAAATTTGAAATTAAAATAATTAATAACTATTACGTATATACAATACAATATGAATATCACACAGTTGTTAGTTTGATCAAGAATTTAAATTATGTTGCCATTTTAATGTATTTAATAAAATGTGAATATATTTAAGCTATTATATGAGAAAAATATAACGGTGCTAGCCGCGCAATCTGCGCGGGCCACCATGCTAGTTGTATTAAAAGTAGATAAATATGGATGGAAATTAAATTTATTTTAAGACAAAGGTAAGCTAGCTACACGATGACCGAGCTCTGCCAACTGAATTTTGTTGGCAAAAGACCATACTACGCAACACAGGCAAATTTATATAGCGCTAGCTGTACGTGGCCAACTGGCTATACATACGTGCTTCTCTTCTTCTTCTTTTTTTGAAACGAAATATATACGTGCTTCTCCCTCCTCGGCTCCTCCTACTCGTGCCTCGCGCGCTGTAACGCAGTCCCGCTCGCTGCCGTAGTCGTGTGGGCAAGAAACACGTACGAGAGTGGCTTTCGGCCGTCGTTTTCGCTCATTTTGTACGCTGCAGATAGGTTGTTGTCCCGATCCCGATCGATCGGTACCTAACTCCAAAATGTACACGCTCTCTGCGCCGACTTTTCTTACTACCTCCCTCTAAAATAAAGGTAACTGTGGATATCAATGCGTCGACTTTTTCTTAATACCTCTGTCTAAAATAAACTTAACTGTGGATATTAGTGTCTAACATTTGATCTTCAACGTTTGATCATCTGTCTTATTTAAAAAATTTATAAATTTTTTTTAAAAATAGTCACACATAAAACACTTTTCATGTTTTATTATCTAATAACAATAAAAATACTAATCATAAAACTTTCTCAAATAAAATGAATGGTTAAGTGTTGGATATGAGTAGTGTAAATATATTTGAGACGGAGTAAGTAGTTATTACAGCGTCGACTTTTTCTTTAGTACGTTTCTCTTTCAATTGTTCATGTGCACTACGTACGTATACTAGCTAAGGAAGAGATAAGCAAAGTGTTTTGCCATAACTGAGTGCTCAGATTGCGTGTGATCTGGACTGGTCCGAGTCCGACTCTCCGACCCAAATCCAGCAGATCACGGCTCTCGCCCGTCTTTGTACTCCTTGCAAATCCAACACGCCTCGCATGTTGCGTAGATTAATCGTATATTATGTCGTAACTCCTACATCTGTGCATGCTACTTCAAAACGTGACTTAATTGGTTTACTCCTTTTCATATTATAATCGGTACATATTTTTTTTAAGTCGGTCAAGTTTATAGTTAAATATAGTAACATTTTTAATTCAAAACAAACATTGCATCAAAATATATTCAATGTTAAATTTAACGAAACTAATTTTGCTCGTAGATGTTATTTTTTTATATAAAATTAGTTAAATTAAAAAATTATAATTAAGAAAAAATCAAACGACTTATAATATTAAATCTTGTACGTACTATACTATTTGACTGATCACTAACACTCTTCCCGTTTCATAATATAAGGGATCTTGGAGGATGTGATCTATTCTAATAATACGAATCTAAATAAGTATCTTGTTTATAGTACTAGTATATGTCACGTTTCTTTAGAATCCCTATATTTTAGGACAGAGCGAGTAATTGATTAGTCCAAAAGAAAATAATGCGTGATGTGGTCATGTTAGCTAGCTAAAGCGGCTATGTTTATCCACTACGTCCTCTCCACGTTGGTGATAACTGACTAGCTGACTAAACCCTCCGTTTCACAATGTAAGTCATTCTAGCATTTCCTATATTGTCTAGATTTATTAACATCAATATAAATGTGAAAAATGTTAGAATGATTTACATTATGAAACGGAGGAAGTACTAATTAACGCTTTCGATCGGTTCTGGCTGAAGTCCTGCACATTTGCAAAGTTGATGCGTCGTCTGAGCAAGGGAAGTACAAAAACGAGCATACGAGAGACTCCAAAATGACAAAAATCTACACGTCATTTTCTCTCTTTTTTTTCCTTTTAGAAAATGGACACGTCATTTCGTAGGTGATCGATCGACCTGTGCAACAGTCCATTGATCCCCGTCATCATCATCGATCTTCTACCTCCAGTGTTTCTGTTCATCTTTTGCTTTTGTGCTTTGGGAGAAACGATACAAAAGTCTGAAAGGGAGAGACAGAGAAGGAACGAGCAAACACTCGTAGATTAGACGTTGGTATGTCGCTGTATGTTTTGAACTCGTTCGCCCCATGATTGCCGTGAAACGTACCACAGTACACCGACCACGACAGATGGGCACGCGCAGCTCGAAACGTGACGGTACTGTCTGTGCATGTTCGTCTCATCCATGGTTCAATCAAAACCTCAAATTTTTTTTACATATTTCAAATTCGCGTACACCAAACATGCATGGTCCGCATCTAGAGAGACTGAGAGTCACAGCCAATTGACCTTGCATAGCACTGTACCAAACACATGATTTAAAAAAAATAAACTTCACAGAAGTATGAACTGATTCATTATGAAATTCCGCCATCCATACGAGCAAATCGCTTCAAACGTCGTGGTAAAAATCAGTCAACCAAGACAAAAAGCACTAGCGGTATAAACGGTGGAGTCTCCTAACTTCATCAGAGTTCAAATTCTGGTGTTTATATATATACGCATATAAGCGAGCCTCAGAGATATACTACTGGTGTTCGTTTCTTTAAACATATGTTAGGAGACGCTTTTGTTAGTGTATTAGTGTAGCGTTACGTATGCGTCTGCCAATGTTATTTTTTAATAACTTTTTTTTAAAAAAACTAGTCAAACAATACAAACTTTTCAACTGGAAAGTGGAAATTCCGCCGAGGCGCTGACTCACTGGATAAATCCTTCACCCCGTCATGCTTGGAAAGGGGGGAGAGGACAAATTTGCCAACTGTTGCCACGCCCCCATACACGGCTCACGCTGCAGCTTCATATTGCCGTCCCCGTCCTCCTCGTCGCCGTCGCCTCCACTCCGCCCAGAACCAACTCCTGTCCAGGTCCAGGTCCAGCGACGCCGCCTTCCTCTCCCGTGGCGTCGTTGGCCCGGCGTCGCCATCCCACGGCCAGTGGCGCCGCCGCAGCCGCCGTGTCCAAATCGCGCAGTTCTTCTTCTTCCGCCTTCCTATTTTACTAGTACCTCCTTGGAAACTAGAAGCTGGAGCGCATCCGTTCCTCGAATCCCTCCGGCTGCGCCTCCACTCCGCCGCCTGCTACGATTCCGTCGTCGTCTCCGTTCCGCGGCGATCCGAGGTACGCGACGACGCCATCACCAACCTAGCCGAGCTTTTTTTTTTTCTTTCTTTTTTTTTTCTCTGTGTGTTTTGGGGATTCGCGGCGCGGGGGAGAGAGGGGATTTCCCGAGGGTAGGAGACGATCGGGACGACATTCGCGAGGATTCCGGGTAGCGCGGCCGGATTGCGGCCGCTGGGGGAGGCGGTGGCGCGGATTCACGATCACGAGCCTCTCGTGCTCCGCGGCGGTGGCGTCCATGCGCATTTGCCCGCGGCGTGTGACACCTGCCAACGCTTACGAGTTACGCGTCGGTTTCGCTTAGCGAGAGACGCTGTGAACAGAAGGCCAGAAACAAAGTGTGAGGCCAGTAATAGTATAGCAGCAAGGAGCCTGTGAGGAGGTAGCAATGCAGCATATCATGATCAATTATTGATCATCATCCCTGCCCCAACGTACAGGGCATGGGTGCGAGTGAGGTGCGGAGTTGGGGGCCGTTGGGCCATTTGTCTCCGAGGTCCGGTCCGTCCGGAGATTCCATGAAGAATCAACGGTTCTGTTTTGTCAATCATGTTGGAAAGATAGTACTGGTATGAGTATTGTTTTCCTCTTGGAGTCATTGATTAGGACCTCAGATTCCTTGGTTGTCATCATCAGAGGCTCAGAGTGGAGTAGTGGACCATGGTGCACAGTGAGAGACTGTGAGTCTCCACCTATAGACAAAGGGAGATGTTTAGTTCCTCTTTCTCGTTACACTATTGCTTTTTTATTATTTGATTGATACTTGGCACATGACAACATGAGTGTTTAAACGAGGGGTTCCGTTTAACAATGGAACAGTTCGAGAGCTCATCTACTTGATATTTCTCTATCTTTTTTTAAGAAACAAAAAGAAACTATTTCCCTTCATATTTAGATCATGTTGATCAAACTTCAAATTAAATGTTTGGAAAATAAGACAATTTCAGCAATAGAGTGTAGTCTTGACAAGCTGGAGAATTTGAGAAGTAGTTGGTGAGTAGCCAGCTAGTGAGAATGTGGAAAAGCTGGGTTTTGCAGCTTATGGCTTATAATCATTTTTTAGACTCTATAGCTTATGATTCTTAGAATCTGGGTGAAAAGCTAGACTGTTTCGGGAGTTGGAGATTCTAGAAAAAGCTGCAACTTCCAGAAGCTCTAAATTGTGTTTGTGTAAAATATAATTGCAACTATAATCATTTGTTGTAAATCTCCATACCCTGATTGGCATGCATTTCATTCTCAGGAATTGTAAATAGCAGGTTCTTCACTGTGGCACCTTAACAGGGCTTCTCTATGGGTTCTGCGGGAAATGAAGTATGTTGCTTGGCCCTATCAGACATCAAACCATGCAGTTTTTTGTTCATTCACATTCTAACTGTATTTATTTTCATCCACAGAACAGTGACACATTACTAGGCAATGGAGTTGTTGGGATTCTTGCCGAGACTGCTAATATGTGGGAAAGGAGAGCACCATTAACCCCATCCCATTGTGCTCGCCTTCTGCTTGGAGGAGGCAAGAGGGGAACTGGGGTAAATCGGATTATCGTGCAACCAAGTACAAAGAGGATCCATCATGATGCTCAATACGAGGATGTTGGGTGTGAGATTTCAAAAGACCTGTCAGAGTGTGGTCTTATTATAGGAATCAAACAACCAAAGGTTATATTACCATCTTCGATGCTCTAATCGACTGTGCACCGTAGCCTGTACCAGTATCGCGATTATGAATTTTTCTTATCTATGTTCCTTTATGCAGCTGGAGATGATTCTTCCACATAGAGCATATGGATTCTTTTCTCACACCCATAAGGCCCAGAAAGAAAATATGCCACTATTAGATGAGGTAGCTACCATATTCTTATATCCATGTTTTCCGTTAACAGATACAATCATTTTTTGTGGAGGTACTAAACTTCTAGGTCACATTCTCAGATCCTTGAAAAAAGAGTATCCCTGTTTGATTATGAGCTAATTGCTGGAGATGATGGGAAAAGATTGCTTGCATTTGGGAAATTTGCTGGGAGAGCTGGACTGATAGACTTCTTACATGGTCTCGGACAACGTAAGAATGCTCGCCTTAATTTCTCAGTTCATGTACTGACATGATATGAAGAATGCTTGCCTTAATTTCTCAGTTCATGTACTGACATGATATGATATTCTAGTGCCACCCAAATCTGCTATCTGCACATACTATCTTAGGTAGCAGTTTTTCGTCATAAGCACCATTTAGTCTTCACAAGTAATTGTTTGGTGTTGTGGATTATTCAAGCAGGTCATTTTTCACCTTAAATTTCAGGGTACTTGAGCCTTGGATACTCGACCCCATTTCTCTCTCTAGGGCAATCACATATGTATCCTTCACTCGCTGCAGCCAAGGCTGCAGTCATTGCCATTGGTGAAGAGATAGCAACATTTGGACTTCCATCTGGAATTTGCCCAATAGTATTTGTATTCACTGGAACTGGAAATGGTAATTTACTGTACCTTTTTTTTTGCCCATCATATAAGCTCAAGTTGGGAATATCCGTTGTTTGGATATATTGTGGTGCTTTGAAGAGACAAAAGTTCTTAGCTGTTGCCCATTTCGTAATCTTACTTTCTGGGAAAAATAGCATCTCTTTAGACCTGTAATTGGTCTCATTGTAACATTGTATCCCTCACATATATATAACTTCATGCACGACAGTTTCTCAGGGTGCGCAAGAGATATTCAAGTTACTGCCCCATAGCTTTGTTGATGCTGGGAAGCTTCCAGAGCTTTCTGTGGTATTACTCCTTCTCTGTCAGAAGTTTTAGTGTTAACTATCTAAGCATCGTAGTTTTCGTAAGTTTCTCTTTTGACCTGTTTGAACTGAATGTAGTTTCTGCCAGCACCTTTTTGTTTGTGGGAATGATAGTACACATCTAGTTTCACTCTGTTTTTTTTTTAAAAAAACTAAATGATAGGATACTTTAGCTATTTGATTTTATTTGTAAACATAAGCATTAGTTTCTTAAGACACCTCATTATGCTTTATTGTTTCATTTTTCAGGCTAGAAGTCTGTCTCAACATCCACAATCAAGCAAGAGAGTATTCCAGCTGTATGGTTGTGTTGTCTCTTCTAGAGACATGGTCACTCCCAAGGATCCCACCAGATGCTTCAACAAAGTAATCCACAATTCTTTTATTTTAGAAACATAAGATGAATTAAAGTGTGCTACAAAATACTGAGATAATTACAGTGTGTATTTGTATTAGTGTACATAATATAACTTATCTTATTGTGTCCTAATGTAATCCCTTTGTCTCATAATATTGGTCATTGTTTCTTAATTCCATCAAGCAATTTGGATAATTTTTTAATTCTGTGCTATCCATTTTTCATTACATTGATTAAAACTTTCCTTTTATCGTAAAATTAATTTCAAATATTACTCGTAAACTTTTTTTCATTCTTGTTAAATATCTCATTAGTATTCCCTTACTTTACAACTGCATCACTGTAATTCCCAATTGGTATCATTTTTCAGGCTGACTATTATGCTCATCCAGAACACTACAAGCCTGTTTTTCATGAAAGGATTGCTCCATATGCATCTGCCATTGGTATGGTCTATGGCGATTGCTTTTGTTTGACAATATTCTTTCTTTAGAGGATGTTTGACAATATTCCATTGTGTTTATGTATATGTAATGTGTGAAGCCAGACTGAAATGAATATGATTTTTTATGTAATGTCTAAGACATTCTCAAACATATATTTGTTGTATCTTGAAGGAACAATTATAGTGTTGCTTAGCTAGTTTCTGGCTCTGATCTTCTGTATAGCATATAACACTTCAACAGTAAGATAAAAACTGAAGTAGGCCTTGTAAAAATTTCTAATCTAATGAGGCGGTGTTTGCAGTATGTGTACCTAAGACTTTGCAAAGAATTATTGCAGGAGTAGATAAATCAGATACTTGTTGCAAGAAATTGCAAGGTTTAACCTATATACAATATATATGCTAATATTTATATCTGGTTTTCAACAGTTAACTGCATGTACTGGGAGAGGAGGTTTCCACGATTACTGAGCATTGACCAGTTACAACAACTGATGAAGAATGGTTGCCCTTTGGTTGGTATTTCTGATATAACTTGTGACATTGGAGGTACCATAGAATTTGTGAACAAGAGTACTTCAATTGAGAGGCCTTTCTTCAGGTAATGTTCTAACTTTCTGCTGTGTATAATTTACAGTTCCGTAACAAGTTCTCACATCATCCTAAGCTGTGTTGACGATACCTAAATTTCTGTTACAATTATGTTTGGATGTTCATTATGGATGCATAACTTGTTTGTCATTCTCTGATCTTTTGCCGGCATCGGGGTAAATAAGGGGGGAGAGGTGTTGTCATGGTAGAAAAGAGAAATGACTATAAGGAATTTTAGTTCATTAGAACTATGTATAATGATGAATGCTAAAGTGCCCTAAAGAAAGATACTTGATGGGTCTCTTTCTTATAGTTGTAATTATCTGCTTCTTTTCAGTAGTTGTGGCTTTTGACAAATTACTGATACACATGTCTAGGTATGATCCTTGTACTAATTCATGCCATGATGATATGGAAGGAAATGGTGTGATCTGCTTAGCCGTTGACATTCTCCCTACAGAATTTTCCAAAGAGGTGGGCTCTTTTATAGAATAAGTAAGGGTATCTTTGTTTTAAGCACAAACCTTTTCCATTGACTGTTGTCCTACTGAACTTCTATGCTGTAGGCCTCCCAACATTTTGGAGACATATTATCCAAATTCGTTGCTAGATTGGCCTCAGCTAAGGAACTGTTGGAGCTTCCTTCACACTTGAGAAAAGCTTGCATTGCGCATGCTGGCAGACTCACTTCTCTGTATGAGTATATTCCTCGGATGAGAAAGACTATGATGTAAGTTTCAAAATCCAAGTCTATGCTCTCCTCCTTATTGTCACCATTGTACTGCTCTTGGATATTCTGTATTTGTGTCCTGATAGTTTAGAAGGACAGAATGAGCTAAATAGCTAATCTTGTTAAGATGCACATATATTTCACATAAAAAAGGAGATATATTCGATTGCTCATGTCTTATGCTTTTACCCGTAATTAGTAAATAAAGCACTGCAGATTTAGTTATTAAGCAGAAACTTAGTGGCACAGTTTTCTTCTTCTGCTTTGTTCAAACAAATATAGATGTACCAAACTGTTTGAAGTGAACAGGCAGGGGAAGCTAGTAAACAGTGCTATATGTCAATGAATGTTTTTATGGATTATGGCAGTGATGGATTAATGAGTATCTAATGCTAGAGACAAACAATATTGGCCCTTATTATTTTTGTGAGCTCATGGTAGGCTGGTAGCATATGAGTTCCATCGTTTCCTGTTTTTATCATTCTACCTGGTGTTCTGTGATATAGCTTATCGCTAAGACTATGATGCTTTACCAGCTTCAGGCATGTTTTACTGGTCCTAATGTTCTTCTATATGTTCATGTGCAGAGAGTTGCCACCAGCTCCAACAAATCTATTACCTGATAAGAAGTACAACAGCCTGGTTAGACTCTAGTTTTCTAGTATTACAGTACATTTATGATCTGTGTCTGACTATTATTGGATGTATGCAATTAGGGACTAAATTGTTTTTTTTTCTCTAAAAACTTGTTGGTTCATGAAACAGGTGTCTCTCAGTGGCCACCTCTTTGATAAGTTCCTTATTAATGAAGCTCTGGATATTATTGAAACAGCCGGAGGTTCTTTTCACTTGATTAGATGCGATGTTGGGCAAAGCATTGATGATATGTCATACTCAGAGCTTGAAGTAAGAACACATGTTTCTTTTTGATGCACAGTTATTTAGAATTAAAATCAATATTATATGGCGTCTATAGTTTGGGAATTAATTATTGCTATTTTTGGAACAATCTGCTACTCATTGATGGCATGTCAAATTCAGAGCTTGAAGTAAGAAATCATTTTCTTTTCTATGCACACTTATTCAGGATAAAAAACAAAATTACATGGTGTTTCTAGCTTGGGAAATTAATTGTTCCTGTTCCTAAAATTATCAATCTCCTGCTACCAATCATTAAAAAAAACAAATTTTGTTACTGCCAAGAAAGCTAAATAGTCTGAGAACTGAAACGTTATGTCTTTTCTTATGGAACCTTCTTAGCAGTAATACTGTATGGTAGCTCTTGATGATCCTATATATTTGGATTTACGAATTTAAAAGTTGATATAAAGAACAAAAGGAGCAAATGACAGAGGTTGGAATTACGTGCTGGGCTCCTGTTCCATTCCCATGGTCCCACCCATCTCTATCTCTGCTGCAAAAAGGCAGAGGGAGTATGACTAGTGCAAAAGCAGTCAGATATTTTTTCGAACGGTCAGGCCGTTGCCGACGTTTTATATTAAGAAGAAGATATCCTATTGTAAGGAGAAAACGGGACCAAACCTTACAATGCTCAGTTAATTAGGGAAAACTGGGTGAAAACCACAACTACAACACCACACCAACAGCTAACCTAACCTAAGCTACCACGACGGAGCCCAACACAAGGCATCGGTCAAGCTTGCCATAGAGACAACACGACAACACACACATGTTATCGTTGCCGAGCTTGTCACCCAAGTGACACAGCAGCTTCGACTTCATTGTGATACTACCCCAACGCCAAAATGAACAAACAAAAGCGACGCCCACGAAGGACATCAGCCCAAAATACCAAGGGACCACTCCTCCTCACAGCTAGCATCAACAATCCTATAAAGAGATTGCAAAGTGCCATCATTGCCAAGCTTCGTCGCACCCCAACAACAAAGCAGCTCCGACTCTACCTAACAATAACCAAATAAGAGTGATGAACACCCGCCGTGGAGCAAAGAGCGAAACCAAGTCTGTGAAGGCCTCGTCAAACACCCTAGGCTTGTAGAGCTTCGGAGACGTTGCAGGAATCCACCAATGACTACCATTGCACGTAAAGAGTTCTTGGTGCTAGGAGGGGTCAACGCCAAAACGACGCCTCCGAGGGGAACGGCGCCTAAAGACGTCGTCGTCGTCATGCCGGCCCATGGCCTGGCAAGGCTTTCGCCAGCGATTCCCGAACAAAGCCCCACACAACCATCCCGCACAACGACCATCGCCGGACCACCACGCTATCTCTTCAACGCCCAAGCACAGCCCACCCGCCCCCGTAGCTCAAGCTGCCAAGTGAGAAGACCTCGGTGACCGCGTGCACCGGTCTCCTCGCGCAGCATCGCCGCCCACAGCTTCACACCGCTGGCCATGGCCGCGCTCCGGCCAAAGCCTCGCCGACCGCCACCTCGCACACCACCGGCCGCCGCCTTGCCTTGGCCCGCGGCCTCGTCCTCCTCCTTCCCGCCCATCCCGCACGCGTCGCGAACTCACAGCCTACCGGCGACGACGGCCGACGGGAGCACGGGCAGAGCAAGCCGGCGCCGTCGGGCTCTCAGCAAATCAGCGCGGCGACAACACCCGTGCCGCCGCCGGTTCCAGGCTGCCTCGCCGTCCTCTCTCGCACCGCTAGCCGCCTGCTCCGCCTCTACCGCCGCGTCGCCCACCGCGCCGGCCGGATCCGCGGGTGGGGGGGCCAGATCTGGCCACAGAGGTGCCGGATCCGCTGCCCCAAGCCGACCCGCCGTCTCCGCCTCCGGCCGCGTCATCGTCGGCCTTGCCCCGTCCTCCTCGCGCAAGGACGGTTCCGCCAAGCTGTTTGGCCTCGCCGCCGCCTTCCCGGCTCACCGCTGGCTTTGCCGCCGGCGAGCTCTGGCGGCGGTGAGGTGGAGGAAGGGAAGAGGGTGTGGCGTCGCGGGCAGCTAGGGTTTCGCCCCCCGAGCCGCCCGCATGAGAGGCGATGCGGGGGATGACTACAAACAAATCTCTGAACCTTTCCATGTCATTACACTAAAAGCAGTCAGATATAAACCCTCAGATATTCTTCATGCAATTATTGGAGAGGTTCACTAGTTCATCTCCGTTCCCCTTTCTGAGTACACCACGCTCTGCCTGCTTTCTACTCCGACTGATCATCATCCTGGATGGACATCCATGAGTTTGTGCCTTTTCCTTTCATGCTTCTTCTGAACTCTGTTCTTTTCTTCAATTTTGTGTATGACCTTTTTTCGCTCTCAAGGAAGTATGACTGTTTTGGAACTTGAGTTTTGCAGCTGTGATGCAGTGAACAAGTTACATAAAACTCAGAATCTTGCAGCCCTATATGATGAACTTTAACAATCCTACAATCAATTTCAAAAATCTTTCTTCAATGTGTAAATATTCCAGCGGGTCTCTCTCTCTCTCTTTTTTTTTTTTTTGGGGGGGGGGGGGGCATTAATCAATACAGGACAAATTACAATTGTTCTGGATTAGACCATGCCAAAAAGTTAGATTCAAAACCACGCTAGAAGCCAGATAATCCTTAACTTCTAGCTCTCGTGGCTAATTCATGACTAATCCCACTTTGGTCATGGCGAGTTCAAAAGCCATTTACCAACTTGTTGTAGTTTGATTCTTCTTTATTTAGAAAAAAAATGGAAGTCACCCACACATTACATCATTACATTATGCTATATCAAATAATGATGTAAATTTAATACTAGGCTAAATCTGAAACTCTATAAACCCAGATCACACAAGACAAACTGATTTTGTATTATAGCATTCCTGAATTTCTTTTGTTGTTTGGGTACATATCCAGTAACTCATGCCACTTTTTTTTTTTTGTATTTACCATGATATTATTGTTTTATTATTTTCTTGGTAAACATGTTACTGGTCTTATCCTCCTTGGATTGCATTAAGCCAAACATTTTAGTACAACTTTTTTTCTGAGTTATATGGTGCATGTCCTTTTACAGGTAGGAGCAGATGATACAGCTACATTGGATAAGATTATTGATTCCTTGACTTCTCTAGCTAATGCACATGGAGATCCTAATGCCAGAAGAGAAATTGAATTATCTCTAAAGATAGGAAAAGTCAATGAGTGTGGAACTGATGACAGCATGGCTAAAGAAGGGTCAAAGGTTTTAATTCTTGGAGCTGGAAGAGTCTGTCGACCAGCTGCTGAGTTTCTGGCTTCTTATTCAAACATCTTCAGCAGCAGTGCCTACGATCATGACATTGACCAAATTCATGTTATTGTGGCGTCCCTGTACCAAAAAGATGCAGAAGAGGTTATTCTCACAGCACAGTGCATTCCTGGACTAAGCCTTTTTATATATATACATATTTTTTAGTTGCTTGCATGAGTTACTATCAACATGTTCTGTGTACATCAATAAGCAATGGAAATAGCAGAATGCTATCATTTTGGTCAAGATTTGTAAGGTAATTTTAGAAAAATACTACATTTTCTTATGTATTTTTGTCTCTATATGCAGACAATTGATGGCATAAGAAATGCAACAGCTGCTCAACTCGATGTTGTAGATATTAAAAATCTTTCCAATCTTGTTTCTCAGGTAATTTCAATTCTGGTATTATAATGAACATAGTGGGGCTGCCAAATCACATGGGAATTAATTTTGACCTGACTTCAATCCTCTTTTCCATTTTTTTTCTTTCTATAATGAGATTTTAACTTGGAGTTGCTTTTCAAACAAATTACATTTGCAACTAGCAAAATACCCGTGCGTTGCAATGGATTTTGAAAATATGTTTTTAAATGTACTAACTTGCCAGCGATTAGAGAATTTAGTGATTACCTCCTCTTGCAGGTTGAAGTAGTAGTTAGCTTGCTGCCTGCCAGTTTTCATGCTGCCATAGCAAGAGTATGCATAGAGGTAGTCTTCTATACTTCCTTGTGTTCCCCTGGTGTATGGATCTGTGATGATTTATGGGAGGCCTCAAACCACCATCGTTGTGATATTCAGTGATTCCTGTATGACAGATGAAGAAGCACTTGGTCACTGCAAGCTATGTTGATGAGTCCATGACAAAGTTGGAACAATCTGCAGAAGGTGCTGGTGTAACTATTCTCTGTGAAATGGGCCTGGATCCTGGCATAGGTACTTTCCTTAATATCATGGTCAACCATGTACATTTGTTATGGTACATACGTTCATCAAATTATTAGGGGATGTGATATGACTAAACATTATCACTGCAACGAGAAAGAATGTAATTTTATCATAGAGTAATTTTGCTAGTCCAAACAAGTTATAATATTGCTTATGGCACGCAGATCATATGATGTCAATGAAGATGATTGACGAAGCACATTCACGGAAGGGGAAAATAAAGTCATTTACATCCTTTTGTGGAGGACTTCCATCTCCAGCTTCTGCAAACAATCCACTTGCTTATAAGTTCAGGTAAACTATGATGTTCCCATATTGGAAATAACAATGCCATGTTGCATGCAACAGATTTTACAAGAAACAATCATGGTTGCTTTTTCCTCTTTTGTAGTTGGAGTCCAGCTGGTGCCATCCGTGCAGGGAGAAACCCTGCTGTCTACAAATTTCATGGAGAAATCATCCATGTAGATGGTAATATTTGTTAATATTTGCTAAGGAAAAACAGATGCATAGTTTATAGTATGTTTTACTGACAAAAACATACTTCACCAAAAATTGATGTGTACTTGATCCATGTTCTTTGTGCCTAAAAAGCGATGTATGACACAGGCTAGCATTCGTTTTTACAGCATGGAACCTAATTAGCTTTTAAACTGCTAAAAAATTGGTTTATTCAGTGTATCTTTGTATAACTATCTTAGTATTTTAAAATTGCATATAAAAATAAGAAAAGGAGAATCCATATTATGGAAAGAAGATACAACTGTCATATATCAATTGGTGAATTTACCTATAACTTCAACAGGTGATAAATTGTATGAATCCGCAAAGAGGCTCAGATTACCAGAACTTCCAGCTTTTGCACTGGAACACTTGCCAAACCGGAATTCCTTGATGTATGGAGACCTGTATGGGATCTCCAAAGAAGCATCTACTGTGTACAGGGCTACTCTTCGTTATGAAGGCAAGTGTTGATGTACCGTTTCGTTTTAACTGAGACATTCATTTTCCCTGGAAATATCATTTATACAAATAATTTTGTTGCACTTGTACAGGATTTAGTGAGATAATGGCAACCTTCGCGAAAATTGGGTTTTTTGATGCTGCAAGTCATCCACTGTTGCAACAAACTACTCGCCCTACATACAGGGATTTTCTTGTTGAACTCTTCAATGCTTGTAACATCTCCACAACCGCCAGAAAGGAATATAGTGAAGTCTCTGGAGGACAAGATGGTGAACTGATTTCCAGACTCTTGAGTTTTGGGCATTGCAAAGATAAGGAAATAGCTGCTAAGACAGTCAAAACAATCAAGTTAGTTTCTGAACCCTGTGCTTTCTAACATTGCTCACCACATTTCACCTCTTCTAGAAACTGCCATGAAGATCACAGCTGTGTTTACATCTAATATTATGCAATAAATCTCTTTGTGCAAGTAGTATTTTAGGAACATATTAGAAATAAGCAGTATTATTGTTGAAATTCTTTGTTATAAGTCTTCCAGAAAAAAGAAATTCTTTGTTATCTATACTACTATAAAAGACACTAGTGGTGCCACCACCACTACTTTTGTACTTTTTGCAAACTAGTCCCTTATATTTTCTAATATTATATAATTGTCTAATATTTGTTTCAATCAAGTGAATATCATGTATTCAAATAAGCAAACATCTCTATGACATTATTATATATTTTCTTTTACCCATAGCAAAGCATGGCTATTTTGCTGGTAATTTAGAAGTGACAATACATCATCTCTTGGCTAGGTTCTTGGGATTATATGAGGAGACACAGATTCCAGAGAACTGTTCAAGTGCATTTGATGTGATTTGCCAGCGAATGGAGCAGAGAATGGCTTATATCCACAATGAGCAGGTGAGGATTGATCATATCAGCAGTCCTCCTTCGATCTCATGTATTTTATATAACAGTACAGAAAATTTCATGAAATTATCAAAGTATACTCTTTTTTCCACAATACAAAAGTGAACTTGAGAGACTGAGAGAGCTGATTTTTTTTTACATTGAACGGGCAAGGTCTCAGAATATATTCACTCTTTTATTGTGGACTTTAACTAAAAGAAACTTGAAAGAGAGCTGAACTTTACATACAAGTGCATTTGTTCCTTTTTTTATTGCTCACATGGAGTATTATCTCTAGTAGATTGCTAGCCCAGTGATCTATCCGAATTTCTGTTTCAGATTGTGCTTTACCACCATAATTCACAAGCTTCTTTTCCATCAAACTTCTAAGGATAACCATTACTGACACGCTAAATGCTTTTGCTTTGGTGATGTAATTCAGGATATGGTACTGCTGCACCATGAGGTGGAGGTGGAATACCCCGATGGCCGACCAACCGAAAAGCACCAAGCAACCCTACTTGAGTTTGGAAAGGTTGAAAATGGCAGGCCTACCACTGCCATGGCTCTCACGGTCGGAATACCAGCAGCAATAGGAGCTCTGGTAAGTAGCTCTCTTGAACCACATTACACTTGTCATACGCATACCTGATCAAAGAGGAAACTTGTACTCATTATACTCGTTTTCATGTTTCAGCTGTTGCTCCAGAACAAGATCCAAAAGAAAGGAGTGATCAGGCCTCTGGAACCTGAAATTTACATTCCAGGTAAGTGCAAATCAAATCAGACACCACTTGTTGCTTATGGTTATCGAACCCAGCAACGGCGGTGGGTTGCTGATACGTGCGTTTGATTTTGTGAAGCGTTGGAGATCTTGGAGTCATCGGGTATCAAGCTGGCGGAGAGAGTGGAGACCTGAGAATCGGACCCAATATGTATAATGTAGCATGGTGGTAGCTTCTCTATATATATGCTTCAGTGAATAATTGATTTGCCGTTGTGTGGTAATTAAGCAATGCCCGCTAATAAATTGTACCGTAGAAGTCCTTCTATGTACATCCGTATCAAAAAATAAAAAAAGCATCGATTAGCTTGAATAAAAAGGTGAGCTAGCTCGTTGGAGATTAATCAGGCCGTCGCTGTTGGCAGCAGAAAGTTTTTAGAACTTAATTACATAAAGATGATACAATTAAATCGAGTCACTCTCGGCCTCTGCATAAAATACACACAACCAGAAAAAGAAGAAAGAAACAACTAGAACATCTCCCAAGCACAAAAGTTTGACAGAAACATATATCTTAGTGGTTATCAATCCATAGACTAGACCGTCACTCAGCTAGAAAAAGAAGAAAGAAACAACTAGAACATCTCCCAAGCACAACATCTCCCAAGCACAAAAGTTTGATAGAAACATATATCTTAGTGGCTATCAATCCATAGACTAGACCGCCACCCATGCTCCTGGGTAAAAAAAACTGTGCCACCTGGTCCAAACGTCAAGATACCACCGTAATAGTATCCTGCAGTCCCGATTGGTGGAGGATAGCCCAGGTATGTAACCATCGGATAACTAAGGTAATAACTTGCAAAGGAGAAGACACCATCTTGTTATCAAAAATTACTCCATTCCTGCTCAACCAAATGGACCAACACAGAGCTGTTGTACCCATCAAAAGCAGATTCATCATTTCTTTGGAGACACATGATAACCAACTCCCAAACATATGAGGAGAGGAGTTAGGGTTAAAAGGGTCTGCACGGATCTTGAAGCATATCCAATGGTCCAAAATTCGAATGATAGGAGGTGGGATTTTCTGTCACAAGACGTATAGACAACACCCTATATTAAGGGAATTTGTTTCATTTTTTGCTCCACAAAAAATATTTTACCTAGTGTACTCACAATGTTTCACTATGTATATATCTAATGTTGCAGTGAATTGAAATATTCTTTTGCAATAAATTACCCACATATTTTGAAAACTCTCTATTAAGGGAATTCGTTTCATTTCTTGTTCCACCAAAAATGTTTCACCAGTGTTCTTATAATGTTTCACTATGTATGGATCAAATGTTGTAGTGAACTGAAACATTCTTTCGCTATTTGCTAAAACATTATTTTTATATAAGGTGAAACAACACCTAATTTAAACGATTGAAACATTTTTGATCTACTGTGAAATAATTCCGATATATTTGGTGGAACATCGTGCAACATTTTAAAATAATTCAGTAATAAGCTAAACAAATTTCTGTCGGAATATATCCATGTGTGGTCTTATTTTGAAGATTTAATTGCAACAAATTTAATGGTGCAATCGGATCATGATTTGGATAAATAATTTAAGAGAAAAAATAGTTTAAAATGGTTTTGCACGTATTGCCCCCTCCCCGTCGGTCGACCGACGCGTAGTCGTCTCCCGTTTTCAGCCCAACAATCCTTTCCTGTTTTTGTCTCTTTTTTTTAACAAGTTCATTTGAGGTCCCTTAACTTTACACCGAGTTCAATTTTCATCCTTGATGCAAAATTAGACACAACGGGTCCCTCAACAGTCAAAACTGGTATAAAGGAGGTCCCTCAGCGGTTTAGATGGCGTTTTAGCGGACGTGGCATGACGCCTACGTGGCTAGTCTGACTTGGTCCTCGTCCTACGTGGTGGTGACATGGCTCTAGAAGCAAAATGAAAAATATGTGAGACCCACATGTCAATCATAAAAAAAATATAGTGGGACCCACATGTTCCTCCTCTCTATCTCCGCCCGCAGTCTACGAAACGCTCACCAGTGGCTACGCTCGCCAACCGCCTGGGTGACCACGGCGGCAGGGATGGGTGGGGGAGGAATGGCGACTGGGGGCAGGGGGAGGGGGCTGTGTACAAACCAGGATCTTGCAGCACTGGGACGAATCGATGGCGTCAACGTTAGAGAACCCGCTGAAGCGGCGGCAGCGGCTTCGAGCTCGAGTCCCGGGCCCCGTCGGCGCCACGCTGTCCGTGTCCCGCGACTGCGAACTCGCCGTTGCCAGCGCCAACTCGTGAAGATCGATGCGGCGACGCAACAGGAGGAATCGGCGGCGCGGGGGGGCGAGGTCATGCAGCTCCGGCCGCCACTCCTCCTCTCTTGTCTCTCGCCTGCCGCCGCACGCCGCTTCTCTGCCATTGTCCACCGTGCGCCACTCCGCCTGAGGCCCAGAGCCGCCCCGCTCTGAGCAACAAAGAGAGGGGAGATGGGGAGTAGGACAAGAAGAGGGGGCGTGAATGACATGTGGGGCCCATGTGGGCCCCAGTATTTTTAAATTATTTTTTGTGTAACTGATATGTGGGACCATAGTTTTTATTATTTTGCAAATTAAATTGTCACATAAGCGTCATGTCAATGCCACATTAGATGAAGACCGAGTCAAATTAGCCACGTAGACGTCACGTCAGCTAAAACCGCCTTAGGACTTATTTTGCACCGGTTTTAAGAGTTGAGGGATCCATTGTATCTGGTTTTCCAGTTGAAAAATAAAAATCGAATTCGTTGACAAGTTAAGAGACCTCAAATGAACTTATATTCCACCGAGCATTCACCGTCAAGAGAAGCGCTCTAAATTTCTTTGTTTGCGAGGTGACATTTGATAGTGCATTCCTAGGAAGTACGAACATATTGCTTTTTTTATGGACTAGTAATATACTCGTGTTGTGTAAGGCTCTTAGCCATACAAGCTGCAGCTACTGTGGCTGCTATATCACAAATTGACTACAAGTAGTTGCAACAATTCTTAACTACGGTAGCCGCAGTTGCAAAAATATCAGCCGAGCACATCTTAAGTGTGTAACAGGCTAGACGCATATAATTAAGAATTGATTGGGTATATGGGAAGGAAATAAGATGGAGAACAGTAGTAGATATAATGAACACAATGAGTGTGTTTAGTTCACGTCAAAATTGAAAGTTTGATTGAAATTAAAATGATGTGATGGAAAAATTGAAAATTTATGTGTGTAGGAAAGTTTTGATGCGATAAAAAAGTTAAAAGTTTAAAGAAAAAATTTAGAACTAAACAAGGCCTTTAGTAGATATAATCCGTACAACCTATTGGAGTTAATTTCGAGACAGTGTAATTTGGCTTTGCATAGCAGCCACAGATAGCAGCCACAGGAAGGTAAAGCCACACAAATTTTGACAATTTGATATTTTGAAAAAAATAATTTTACAAATGAACCGTCACTAAAACTTATTTTAAAAATGATCTTTTTTTTTCTAGCGCCAAATCATCTGGCGCTGACCTTAGACACCTCAGCGCCACGTCATCTAGCGCTGAATATCGTGCCACCGCAGATGGGAGGCTAAGTCAGCGTGCCAACGCACATTCAGCGTCACACTATTTGGCGCTGAGATGTTTAAGTTCAGTGCCACACGATGTAACGCTGAACAAAAGGGTTATTTTTAAAATAAGTTTTGATCGGTTCATTTGTAAAAATATTTTTTGCAAAGAGTCAAATTGTCAAAATTTGTGGCAAAGCCAAACGGGCCAGCACTTGTTCACCGCGCAGCGCTTGTCGGCCGCCAGCTCGCGCGGTCGCGCCCATGTGTCGACGGGTGATACCCGTAGACCGGATATAGAGGGTATTGGGGTACGTTGATGCAAGGGTCTACGTAGTACGACATCAAGCAAACAGAAGACGAAGATTATACTAGTTCAGGCCTCTTGACAGGTAATAGCCCTAATCCAGTTGGTATGGAATTATATGATGGGAATCACAGGTTACAAAGGGAACGATGGAACTCGATGAAACCGGCGAGATCGTAATCGAGTTGATTCGACTAGGCCTTCCAGCGATTCGGCTCCTGCAGGCTCCGACTTCGTAGGCTGTGGTGGTGGCGTTGGCTGTGAGATTTGATCCCGCAGGTCCTCCCAGGGGGTCCCTTTTATATCGTAGGTCAGGCAATCTCCAAGCAGGACTCAGAGACATCGAACCGCACACGATACGTTGACAACCCAGTCTTGCCCGAGTAGGTCTCTTTCCATCTGCCAATTCCGTGAAGGATTTCCTTAACACGTATAGAGAATGCCCTATATGCGCAGGCATGCCATATTGATATGTGACGTATATCGAAGGGTAAAGGGTATACCTAACCCGTAACCCTAACAGTAGCCCCCGACTTCTGCTTAAATGAACTCGTGTGACCAATCGCGACTTCTGATGTCGAAGCTGATGTCGTTCTCGGTGTGGGAACCATAGAGACAGGACATAGTCGAGAACACCATGTAAAGTCCAACGGTCATGAGTGAATTTAAACTGAAGTCTGAAAGACCGCCGCACGCAATAGACCCAGAAATTTTCGGCGGGCATCTCTCTCCTTTCCTTGAAATTCGCGCCGTGCGAAGCGCGTCTACTTAAGGGAATTTTGGGGATTCATTCTGAAGTCCGCCTGTTCGTGGGAAAACTTTCCAGCCTCCAAGCGTCCCTCGTCTTCCCCGCTCCCGCAAAAACCCTCGCTTGTTAATCTCCGTCCTTCCTCCGACGATCTCTAGTTGGCGATGGATCTCGGCAAATCTACTTCCACCAACGCGTCGCTGAAGAAACTCCAGGAAGAGGGTGCCCTTCCCGGTCGCGGAGTCATGGAGAGAGAAGTAGGAGGTACTGAACCCCAGCCTGTCCTAGGTCGCATGGTTGCGATCGAGTACTACATTCTTTGTGGTTTTCTCCCTCCACCTTCTGAATTTCTTCTATTGGTTCTGCACTTCTACGGCCTTTCTTTGCTCCACTTAAACCCCAATTCCATTGCCTTCCTCAGTATTTTTGCGCACCTTTGTGAGGCTTACATTGGGGTAGAGCCTTTTCTCGATCTCTTCCGCTTCTACTATGAGTTGCGTTGGATGGAATCCAACAGGGTGTTCGGATGCGTCGGATTCCAACTTTGGGATGGCTTGAAATCGCGCTACATCCTGTTCCAGTGCACTTCTTCTTGAAGCAAATGGCGGGCGAGGTGGTTCTATCTTCAGATAGAGAATTCGGATCATGTCTTTGTCGTCCCTGAGGAACAACCAGACAAGATTTCGTCTTGGACCGCAAAGCCCGCCTTGACCCCTTCCCTCCAATCCTTCATCGATGCCATCGACGACCTCCGAGTACGAGGTTTGTCGGGGTATGAAGTCGCTACCGACTTCGTCGGTAGACGGATCCAGCCGCTCCAGGCCCGAGCCCACCCAGCCTTTGACTATTCTGGGCCGGAGGACGCGACTCGGGTTTCTCCTCGGGGTATTTTCCTTTTTAGTTAAATTGACTCCCTCATGCGCGTGTTCTCCCTAACTTATCGAATTCTGTTCTCGATCAGCAGGCTTGGATAGCGCCACCGTGGAGCGCCGCGTTAGCCAACTGATGATCAGCGGCCCGACAACGGCAGACGACGTCCATGTTCCTCTTTGTGAGAAGGAGGCGACCGAGCGCGAAGCCGCAATCAACGTGAGTGTAGTCGGCAACCCCTTCATTTTTGCTTCTGGATTGGATAATGACTTTATGCAATGCAGGCTCTCCCTCTGACTGACGCCATTGGACCGCTCGTGGACCACCAGGCGGCGGCCTTGTTGAAGGAGGGTATCGCTCAGGAGGCGTCCGATGTGGCCGTTGCTGCTACGACTAGTGGCAGCCGTGTCCCAAGGATAGGGAGAAAGTTCACCTCCGTGCTCGGCAGCCGCCGGAGAGCGTCCTCTCCATCGGTGAGTTTCTTGATTCGTTAACTGCATAGTCGGAAGATGCCACCCTCAATTCGTACTTGGTTTACTTAGGCCGTGGATGCGTCTCCGCCACCTTCGCGACGGCGGAAGCTGGTGACGCTGGGCGAGAAGTAAGTAGACGAAAATCGAGATTTTTCCCTTGTTTGATTTTTGGCGACTTGTTTTGAGGGCCAGACATGATGATCTTCTGCAGGTCGGCACAGGCGAAGGCGGCGCAAGGCAGGTCCGGAGGGAACTCCAGCGCATCTCCTGTGGTGGGCTCGACCGATGTCGTGATCGTGTTGAGGAGCCATGAGGCGACGTCGAGCGGGCCAGCCAGTGACCTCGGGCCTACTCGCGGCCCGTCTGCCGACGTCCTCACCTGGGGGGAGTTTCAAGCCGAGATGGGGCGCATCCTCGAGGCTGGTGCTCGCGGCATAAGTCGCGAGATTGCGGAGGCGAGGGCAGCAGCAGCATCGTCGGCGAACGAGCGTGCCGACAAGCTGGAGCACGACCTGGCGAAGGTTCGCGAGGACCTCCAGAAAATGAGGGAGCTAGTGGCCGGCAACGAGTGACAACGGCGGGCACTCGAGGGCCGGATGTCAGAACTCGAGAACAACTTGTCGGAGATCCGTGGCTCGTTGCGGGTCACCTACACCGGCCTACACCAGCTCGCCGGGGAATGTGGTGTTACGACAACCATCCCGGCGAACCTCGACGAGTTCTCGCTGACGTCTTCACTCGCGGAACTGGCAACGGCGATGGAGGCGATACCCTCCAAGCATGCGGCCAGGATCGTGGAGGAGGCGTCCAACGGGATCTATACCGGGGCCTGTCACGTCCTTGCGTGTGTAAGGTTGGCGCACCCCGAGCTCGATCTTCAGTAGATCTTGGATCGGGGGGCCGCCAACGACGCGCGTAAGGGCGTGATGGAGGAAATCGGCGAGCTGGGAGAGTCTGTTCTCCCGCTTTTTGAAGAGTAGGACATTTGTTCCTTTGTAATCGGTTATGCCTTGTAAAACCTTTGTTGGCCTCAACTGCCTTTGCTTGTGCAGTCGTCACCTTGGTCTCCATTAGCACTTTGGTCCTGAATATTTTTGGTTGTCGTTTGTAGGGATGTCGATGTCGAGGATTTCAGCAGCGTGGGCAGCCCGAGTTACCGGTGGTCGTCCCGGCGATTGCGCTCCAACCATATGTGTCCCAGGACGATGTAGGTCAAAGTTTGCCCATGAATACGGGTATGGCGACGACTTCCCTAAGTTGGTGATCTTTGTTTTCATCTCCTTTATTCTTCTATCCGGAGTGACTTGATTTTCTGTGTTCTCGGAAGAGAAGAGCAGCTTGACTTAGTTGTTTCCATGCTGAGCAGATCTCGAGAGTAGGCTTGCTGACCAAGATCGTCGCATCCAGTATTGGAAGACGAAGTGTGAGGTCGCGGAACTCGAGAGAGCCATGTTGGAGGTGAGAAAGGACCAGGCCGCAGAGGCACTCCGAGGCTGCGAGGTGTGGTTCGACTCGTATCTAAAGAGTTGCTGCACGTCCATGTCGAGGGTCTGCAGAGAGCTCCGAGTACCTCGTGGGGATCCCGAAGAGTCGGCGGCCGGATACATCTCGTGGCTGAACGGAGCCTGCGCTCAGCTTGAGGGCATTAGTCAACGCATCGACGAGGCCTTGAAGCAGGAGTGTCGTCGCTCGAGCCGGTATACCGGGGGACACGTGCTGGCCTGTATACGAGATCACCGTCCGCAGCTGCACCTCGAGTTCCTCCGCGAAGGTTTTTCACATTCTCGGAGGACTCCTACAGAGATAGATGGCCTGGCGAAGTCGATGGCGCCGCTGGCGGAGAAAGTTTTCCAGTCGATGGACTGGCGTTGGCCTTCCTGGTAGCCTTTGTACCCTGTGATAGACATCTTAGGGAAAAGTGTAATATGGTTTTGGACCTGTGTGAAATTGTAAGAAGTATCTTATGAAATAGAAAAGAAATCTATCTTAATAAGTCCTTCTTACTCTGGATGTAGTGTGTAAGAGTGCCTCCTCAGTTCCCGACTTTGGCCAGTCGTTTGATTTGTACACTCTCCCTAGCCCCCAGCCTTGTCGTCGGAGGATTCTTCTCGAAGGACAAGGCTCTTGGATCTTTGACCTGCCTCGGTTGAACTGGTTGAACAAGCACTGATCCTAGCCCCCAGCCGCGAAGTTGGAAAGTTCATTTCCGATTACGCGGCTTGGTTAATACGCAAGGGGAGAACTCTTACACGACCAGGTCTGACATGGTCTTTCGTCTCTACAGAATCCGACAAGGCCTTATCGGTCTGGAGCGCTTGTGCAGGTAGCTTTGTGTGCTTGCTATGGAATTGACAGGCTTCACACCGCTGGACCATGTCGCATGTGTCTTTGAGGGCGGTTGGCCAGAAAAACCCTTGTCGAAAAGCTTTCCCGACCAATGTGCGACCGACGGCATGTGACCCACAGATTCCTTCATGTATATCGAGGAGGAGGTGTCTGCCGTCGTCGGACGAGACGCATTTGAGAAGTACTCTGTTTGGCGCTTTCTTGTATAGATCGTTGCCGATCATACAGTAGATTTTTGCTTTACAGGTTATTTTCTCGGCCTCTGCGTCGTCCTCAGGCAACTCTTCGCTGTTGATGAATTTGATCAGTGGGGTGCGCTAGTCATCTGTGGTCTCGATATCGGCGATGGCGCGTTCCGCCTCTGTGACCTCCGAGCTGATGTCGGGGGCGGCTATGTTAATCTCGCCGATGGCCTCTTTCACTGATGGCTTTGTCAGGATGTCCAGAAAGGTGCCGGGTTCGAGTGGTTCTCGCTTGGACACACGTCGTGCTAGGTCGTCTGGCTCGATGTTGTCCTTGCGGTATATGTATCAGACCTCGATCCCATCGAACCTTTTCTCCAGCTTCCTGACCTCTGCGAGGTACTTGGATAACTCGGGGTTAGAGCATTTATAATCTTTGTGTACCTGGTTGGCGACTAGCTCAGAGTCCCATTTCACGATCAGTCGTTTGACCCCAAATTCAGCTGCTGCTCTTATCCCGGCGAGTAGTCCTTCGTACTCGGCTGTGTTGTTGGTCGCCCTGAAGTTGAGGTGGATTGCGTGCTTGAACTGATCTCCGGAAGGAGATGTCAAGATGAATCCTGCCCCTGCTCCTTGGCTGTTGAGTGCACCATCGAACGCCATTGTCCACGTTTCGTTGTCGATCTGGTTGCCTGATTGGTTATCAGGCATAGTCCAGTCAGCTACAAAATCAGCGAGTACCTGGGATTTGATGGTTGTTCGTGGTACAAAGTGGGCATCAAACTGACTTAGCTCGACTACCCATTTTGCAATGCGGCCGACAACGTCTTTGTTTCTCACGACTTCACCGAGAGGGAAGGAGGAGACAACTGTGACTCTGTGGGCTTGAAAGTAGTGGCATAGCTTTCTTGATGTCATGATTACCGCGTAGAGCAGCTTTTGGATCTGTGGATATCTGGTCTTTGCGTCATGGAGAGCTTCGCTGACATAGTAGACTGGTCGTTGGACTTTCTCTCTCTCGACAACAATGACAGTGCTGACGGAGTATGGCGTGGCGGCAATATAAAGAAATAATTCTTCATTAGGTTGGGGAGCGACGAGTACATAGGGATTTGATAGGTAGCGCTTGAGTGCAATAAATGCCTCTTCGGCTTCCTGTGTCCATACAAATTTATCTTGCTTCTTTAGCAGAGCGAAGAAGGGTTGTCCTCGTTCTCCCATCCTAGCTACGAACCTGCTTAGTGCTGCCATTCATCCGGTTAGCTTTGTACTTCCTTGAGTCTTGCGGGCGACTTCATGTTCTCGATTGCCTTGATCTTCTCGGGATTCGCTTCTATTCCTCTGCCAGAGACGAGGAAGCCGAGCAGCTTGCCCGACGGTACTCCGAAGGTGCACTTCTGTGGGTTGAGCATGAGGCGATATCGTCGGAGGTTGTCGAACGTTTCCCATAGATCGTCAATCAATGAGTCGCTTTTCTTGGTCTTGACAACAATGTCGTCGACATATGCCTCGACGTTGTTGCCGAGCTGGTCGCTAAGTGCGCCCTGGACCGTGCGCTGGAAAGTATTCCCAGCGGTTATGAGTCCGAATGGCATCTTAACGTAGCAAAATACCCCGAACGGCGTGATGAATGCTGTCTTCTCTTCGTCTTCTCTCGCCATGTTGATTTGGTGGTAGCCGGAGTAAGCGTCGAGGAAACTCAACAGCTCACAGCCGGCTGTTGAGTCCACCAATTGGTCTATTCGAGGAAGAGGGAAGTGATCCTTGGGACACGCCTTGTTGAGGTCAGTGAAATCGACACACATTCTCCATTTCCCGTTGGCCTTCCGCACCATTACCGGATTGGCTAGCCACTCTGGATGAAGTACTTCTCTGATAAAGCCAGCCTTGAGAAGTTTGTCGAGTTCTTCTCGTATGGCTTGTCTTCGGTCTGATGCAAATCTCCGCAGTCTTTGCTTTACTGGCTTGGCATCGGGTCGCACCATGAGTTTGTGCTCGATCACCTCCCTGGGGACCCCCGGCATGTCGGACGACTGCCAAGCGAACACGTCAGCATTGTCGCGGAGGAAGGTGATGAGCGCGAGTTCCTATTTCTCGTTTAGTGATGCCCCGATCTTGACGGTCTTGTCGGGGTTGGCACTAGAGAGTGGAACGGTCTTGATCGCGCCGTCCGGTTTCGGCGTCTTGTTTGTCTTGCTCATTTTCTTGGGTGGCTCAGTTGTGGCGGGTGGACTTGGTGTTGCTCGACCATGTCGAGGCTCCGCTTGTCGCATTGTACCGCCAGCTTTGCGTTCCCTTGAATAGTGATTGTTTCCTTCGGTCCTAGCATCTTGAGCACTTGATCCGCGTAGTGAGATGCGGCCATGAACTTCGCAAGTGCAGTTCTCCCGATGATGGCGTTATATGCTGTATCGAATTCAGCAACATCAAAGGTGATCTGCTCTGTTCGGAAGTTGTTTGCTTGGCCGAAAGTCACAGGCAACGTAATTTTGCCCATTGGTTTGGACGAAGACTGGGGAGTAATTCCATGGAAGGGTTGATCGGTGGGCGTCAACTCGCTTCGTGGGATGCCCATGGCGTCCAAGGTGCTGGCGAAGAGAAGATTGATTGAGCTGCCACCGTCGATAAGAACCCGCGCGACCTTGATGTTCCGAATAGTGGGTTCGACCACGATCGGATAGCGTCCTGGGATGACGGCAGTCTTGGGATGGTCTTCTTCCGAAAATTCTATCTTCTGTTTAGACCACTTCATCTTGGGTGCAGCCCCCTGCCATGTCGAGCAGACTTCTCGCTCCACTTTTTTATACTCTCGCTTTGAGGAGTACGCTGTGGAACCTCCGAAAATATGTGAGACGTGGAGGTCAGAGTCTGGATATGCTGAGTCCGATTCCTGAGCAGTCATCTCCGCATCCTTCTCGACCACGCGTACTCGCTTGCCTTGTTCCAATGTCCTGTGCTTCTCGAGCGATTTTTTTGAAAACAAGGCAGTCTTCCAAAGAATGTCTGTTCGACTTGTGTATGGGACACTATGCTTTCCTCGCGTCGCTACCTTGTGGGTCTGGGCGTTTGGGAGGGTTAGCATATTCTGCTGCGAGAACTTCTGCTTGAGCTTTCCTTTTCGCATTCTTGCGATTTTTCTTTTTGCTTGACTCAGGTGTTTCCGTGGCTGGTTTCTTCTCGCCCCCGGTCTTTGGCTTGTCGTTCTTGCGTCTAAGCGCATCGTCAACGTGGGCGCATCGCTCAACAATCTCGAATAGTCTCCGAGTAGTTGTGATGTGCCTCGTTGCTAACTCCTGGGTAGTGTAGCAATCTCTGACACCAGACTTGAAGGCGCGAATTACAGAAGCGTCGGTGATTTCGGGGATTGTATTTCTGCACTCATTAAAGCACCCAACATATTCCCTCAAGGATTCACCCGAGTTCTGTGTGAATGCGTGTAAGTCGTCTTCGATCGCGTGGCGCTTGTAAGTTCCCTAGAAGTTGGCGACGAACTGCTGCCATAGGTCTACCCACGAAGAAATCAAGTAGGGTGGAAGGTGCATCAACCATGAACGTGCAGAGCCTTTTAACGCAGTAGGCAAATAATTCGCCAACGCGTTGTCGTCCGCTCCAGCAGCATAGAGTATTGTGGAGTAGACTTGAAGAAATTCTTCTGGGTCAGTGCTCCCATCGTACTTCTCTATTGCTCCCGGTCGGAACCTCTTAGGCCATCGGACATCGCGCAACGAATGACTGAAAGCCCTACACCCAACACTGGGGGCAGTGGGTTGTCGGCGATCGTATGTCCTTCGTGGATGTCTGTCGAACGATGAGGAGGAGAAAGAAGATGAGGACGACGATGGGTCGCTTGGTCCCGGTGAAGGATTACGAGAACGCCAACCGGGTTCTCGAGAGCCCTGTCGTCGTCCTCCGTTGTTGTCCCGGCGCCGATCTCTGTCATCTTCGTCATTATGGCGGTGTCCTCGACTGGTATCGCCCGGCGTCCGTCGTTCACGATCATCTTGAATATGGCGGTTGTGGCGGTGATCACAGTCTCGGTCTTCGTTCGAGCGGCCTCCTCGTTCTTCATTGTCGTGACGTCGTGAAGAGACGTGATGCTAGGAACGGTTCTCGTTTTCCCGTGTGCGACGAGCCTCTCGGCGGCCGTTTAGGTGATCACGGAGATCGCTGGTGCCGCGAGGTGGAGGGCTAGCTCGATGGGGTGATTCCCGCTGTTCAGGGTTTTCACCGTTGATACCACCAGTTGGTTGCTGTTCCGGGTGGGTTGCAGCAGCGGCCTCTTCGAACACGATGCTGAGGTTGGTCACTGATTCCCGTAATTGTTCTGTCCATTGTGCGAGATCATCGTTTAGAACGGGGTCATAAGGGGTTTCCCTCAGTATTGCGTTGAGGGTCTTGATGTGCTGAGCCGGTGTAGTCGTTTGATTTTCCGCCTCCGTGTTAGCGCGTGCTGATGTGCTTGTCCCGTCGATAGCCAATACCTCGCGTGGCGTACTTGTTGACGAGGAGTCGTAGTCCTCGAGTAGATGTAGGACTGATGGTTCGGGAGAACCGATGTCGATAACACCGACGAAACGATCTGGGGTCAACGTCGTTCCTCGTTCTTTGTCTTCGCCTCTAAGGGTCTTGCCTGGCTGCTGGACCTTAGGAGATGACATATTTGTGACGCTGAGAAAAACTTTACAGCTTGAGAGGTCGTGATTCTTTGTCTTGTGAATAGGACAATAGACACCACGAGTTGGAGAAACACGCTGAATTCCACGCTCTTTACATGCGCGAATCTCGACGCGGGCGTTGAGGAAAACCCAGCAGGCTTGCAAAGTATGTTTCCTGGTTTCGTGGATAGGGCACCAGGACCCTGTCGCTTCGGAAGTTATTCTTGTCGGCTTGTGTTTCTTGTCGGAACGACAAGGTTTGACCGCATTAGAATCCTTCTCGAGCTCGGATATCGTCGATGTTCCGTTCTCCGCTTCGGCAGGAGGACCTTTTGACGTGGAGTCGTCTTGGGTTATAGCCACTGCGTTCTCGTTTCTGGTCATCGATGGCCCAGCTGAGATCGGCATCGTGGTGTAAACCGGAAAGACAATTTCGCCGACTTGAGTCCACGCTAGCATCGTTGAGGCAGGAAGCCCGTAGTTGAGGTTGGTGTTGACGCTGTTGTCGACGAGGCTGGATGACATAGTAGTAGAACCTTGAGCACCAAGTCCCCCTACCTAGCGCGCCACTGTCGACGGGTGATACCCGTAAACCGGATATAGAGAGTATTGGGGTACGTTGATGCAAGGGTCTACGTAGTACGACATCAAGCAAACAGAAGACGAAGATTATACTAGTTCAGGCCCCTTGACAGGTAATAGCCCTAACCAGTTGGCATGGAATTATATGATGGGAATCACAGGTTACAAAGGGAACGATGGAACTCGATGAAACCGGCGAGATCGTAATCGAGTTGATTCGACTAGACCTCCCAGCGATTCGGCTCCTGCAGGCTCCGACTTCGTAGGCTGTGGTGGTGGCGTTGGCTGTGAGATTCGATCCCGCAGGTCCTCCCAGGGGGTCCCTTTTATATTGCAGGTCAGGCGGTCTCCAAGCAGGACTCGGAGACATCGAACCGCACACGATACCGGAAATCTCTCGCACTCTCAAAAGAGAGGTGGGGCGCTTACGCTTAAGTCGATGGAACTTAAGGTTGAAATAACACTGGGAGTCTGCAGCTCATTCTACTACAAACCAACACACCCACGCCTACTCTCCCGGGCCTAGAAGGTTTGCAACATTCTCATCAACCCAGTCTTGCCCGAGTAGGTCTCTTTCCATCTGCCAATTCCGTGAAGGATTTCCTTAACACGTATAGAGAATGTCCCTATATGCGCGGGCATGCCATATCGATATGTGACGTATATCGAAGGGTAAAGGGTATACCTAACCCATAACCCTGACACCATGTCTCTTTAATCAAAGGAAACAGTGTAGAAAAGTTTAAAGCAACTGCAGATTTTTCTTAAAAAAAAAATCTTCCTCTCTACATTTGTCGCTACATAATAAAAATGTAAATGAGAAATCAAAATCTCAGAAGCACATTTCCTTTTATTTTTAGAAACTAACCATCAACCAACCAACTGCTACTTAAAGTCTTGTACTCATCATACCCCCTCCGTCCTCTAATATAAGAGATTTTAACATTTTACTTACACTGTTTAACCATTTGTTTTATTTAAAAATTTTTAGAATTATTATTTATTTTATTTATGACTTACTTTATTATCCAAAGTATTTTAAGCACAACTTTCATATTTTTATATTTGCGTAAATTTTTTGAATAAGATGAGTGACCAAACAGTGCAAGTAATATGTTAAAATTCCTTATATTAAGAAAACGGAGGTAGTATAATAGAGCAAACAGGTCCATACAAAAGCATGGGATCAACCGATCGAATGCAATGCAAACGGTCATAGTAGTAGTGTAGTAGCTAGCCACGTTACGTAAAGTTACAGCGCGCGTGCGCGGCGCCGCGGCAGCTTCTTTTCTCCGCGGCGGCCACGACAAGCCCGCGACGTGCGTGCAGCCGGTGATGTCGGCACAGCGTGGCGCCGTGGCGTGCGAACGGTGAACCGTTGCTCTAGTCTCCGAGATTCCACCCAGCTAACCATGGCCCATCTATCCCGCGTTAGATTTTGTCAATCTATGGTCAATCGTCATGGTCGTCGGCCGCTAGCTGCCGTACGTACGTTTGTAGTAAGAAAATATGTAGTGTCCATTGACGACGATGCATGCAATTTTCGTAATTTTGCTGCGTTTAAGGCAGCCAACCACGATATCATATTAAAATATATAATATTTTATATTAGATTTATTTATTTTTGATACGAAAGAAGTAGCTAATATAACTGGCTATGTTATTGTGTGCCAATTTATGGTGCTAGCCAGTAAGACTTTGAAATTTTCTTACGTCGTATGTGTATATAGCTTTTTTTTCTTTTTTTACAAAAAACTAGCGCGCGCAAATAGTCTTATATTAGTTGTAGAAAAGCAAAAAATATAATATATAAGTGGAGAAACCTTTCATCTGATTAGCTATCTTTATCTACAATACATTGCAGTAGCACGAGATAGAAAATGAAAAAGAAAATATTATATGTGTTGAGTGTGTACTTCCTGGAATCAACCGTAGTAAAAAAGGCTATGCCCTCTTTTAAAGGCGCGACAAACAAATCGAACGCATCCCTGCAACTCTATGCAAGTTGTCAAATTAATATGAGCCCTAAATATAGGAGTATATGCTACTCCCTCCATTTCAGGTTACAAGATGTTTTGATTTTGGTCAAAGTCAAATTATTTTAAATTTAACCAAATTTATAGAAAAAATAATAATAATATTTTCAACCCAAGATAAATTTATTATGAAAATATATTTGATTATTGATTTAATGAAACTAATTTAGTATTATAAATATTACTATATTTATCTATAAATTCAGTCAAATTTAAAATAGTTTGACTTTGTCTAAAGTCAAAACATATTATAACCTGAAACGAAGGGAGTACCAATGATGTTGCTAAGGTTCTTTCGCCCTGATCTTCTGTCAAAAATGGAGGGCCCTGAGATAGTGAGATGTCGACGCCGCCGGCCAGACGGCTACTACATTACTTGTTGCCAACCTGCCAATTAACTGATTGCACGATCGCCTAAGAACTAGTTGAAAGCTCGCGTGTTGCAGTGGAATATATTTTGTTTGAGATTGATAGTTGCTTTTGATATATTGAAGTGGTATAAAAATCCATCACTATTGAATTAGGCCACGATCAAATTAGATGGGCCTCCCGTGGTGAAAAATATATATGGGCCTCACGTGGTGACTGTATGCGAGATGGATTGGGCTATATTTTTTCATCCAACGGTTCAGAGATGATCAAATATATTGATCCAATGGCTGAGCATTAACGATGATGTGGCACATTGAGGTTTGAGTTTTAGATCTTAATTGTAGTTAGTGGGTTATAATAACTTTATAGTAAGAAGGGATTAGAGCCCGTCGGTTAGCCTAACAAGTTAAAGTAAAAGCTAAAATTTAAATTTTTAACTTGGTTTTGAAGTTGATATTTTCAACATAATTTCTTTGAAGTATTAGTTTTTAAGTCGCTACGAACAAATGTATAAAAGTTTTACCTATAAATTAATTTTTATTCTCTAATAAGCCGAAAGGACTTGTTAGGGAATACAGACAATCGATGAGCCTCTTGTTAGGAAACGATAGTCAAAACGATAAAGAATAATAGATCAATCACATAAGACATGAGATTTAACGTGAAAAACCCTCCCAAGCAGGAGAGAAAAAACCACGGGCACCAGCTAGCAAAATATCTTCACTGAGGTTACAACGTCGTACGGTGGGTCACAAGAGGTATATATATGAGGTGAAACCCTAAAAGGTATTACGATCCGTACCGCGGGGGCTCTGCCCCCACACCCCCGCTCCGCTCTAGCCCAGCCTCCGGCAGGGCCCCCAATTCGCTCCGGCAGAAGCTGACCTTTATTAAGTGCAAATAAATTTGGATCACAACTCAACACATCTTAGCTTCACAAGTTCGAATGGCTTAACTTTCCTGGTCATTGTTCAGAACAGCAAAATGACAACTCGTTTTCTTGTTAATTCTGCAGCAGTACACAGTGGCTGTTACTACGTGATGCATATTAATTGACCAGAAGAAAAGGAGCTGGGGGGAAATGTTCATGAAACTCGTATTCAAGATTAGGTGAACTGAAACATTCAAACATGCATGCTAATGCTAGCTCCAGAAGTTGTTTGATGTTTTCCTGAAGAACAAAAAGGGACTCGCGGCACGATGTCTGAAGAAGCAGGCACAATTACACGCGCGTCGTTGGATAGAGTCAGTCGACGAGATGACTAGAAACCGAGTACTCCAATATGTAAACAAACGTGTCTTAACTTATAGACTTTTGCTGTTGCTGGCTTCAACGATCGATGTCACTTTGCTGGTTGGCCTACTTAGTAAAATAAAACGACTGTCGTTTTGATGGTCATAACTAATTAGGCGACATACTAAGGCTATTCCCAATCCAAAACATTAGATATAGTTTTCATAAACTCCACATCATCAAGAAACTAGTACTAGACACCACTCTTCCAATGCAAACACCACTATTCCATACTTAAATTTAATGCTACTTATCTCACATGATGTTTTGGATGTTGTGTAGAAACCATGTCTCATGCAAGACATGGTTTCCTTCTCTTTCCTCATTTATTCACTTGCCACGTCACTTTTTATTCTATATGACAGCTTATTTAATACTATAGACATTATCATAGTCATTGGGTTGTGAATGGCCTAAGGAACAAAAAAACAATGTAACAAGTCGCAGTTCTTTTTTTTTTTTTTGAAACTAACAAGTCGCAGTTCTAGTTACACCTAACACAGATTATTTAATTACCCCACCTAATTGTTCAGAGAAAATCTTGGCAACAAAGCCTTGTTGCAAAAGCCAGAGTAATTATAGCAGAACCGATCTTTCTGGGAGCAACTGATACTTTCCAGGAAATCTTTTAAAAGAAGATAGTACTGCTAGTAGGCTGTGTTTGCAACCCCACATTTTCAATCCCTCTCTCTCGTTTTCCACGTACACGCTTTTTAAACTACTAAACGGTACATTTTTTTAACAAGTTTCTATACGAAAGTTGTTTAAAAAATCAAATTAATCTATTTTAAAAAAATAGCTAATACTTACTTAATCACGCGCTAATGAATCATTCCGTTTTCCGTGCGAAAGGGTTCAGTTCCATCCTTATATCCGAACACAGCCGAAGATAAAAGTAAGATAGGGTGATTAGCATCTTCCAGGGTCACCGTTTTGTCTCCTCTCGTTGACCAGCAACCGAGATTAGCACACGCCACTAGCTTTGAGCGGCGTTCGGCTGAGTTCTAAAGTGCCACTCGCAAAGTCTATTTTCTTATTTCTTACAATAAATTACTATACATACGACTCAGCTATTCAATACACACAACTTAAATTTAATTAACAAATATAAATGGTTGTAATGCATATGAACATATTTTTCTTTAATTATTTATGTTTGCATGTCTCTGATTGTATATAAATTGTACCACTAAAAAAATTATTTCATGTTAAGTTATATTATATAAATTATTTTTAAAAGATATCAAATAAATCTATTTTTTAAATATCTTTGCTCGTATCGCGTTTCGCCGAAAATCAAGGACGATTGAGGCCCTGTTTAGTTCTCACGAAAAACTTTTCGCCTTGTCAAATCGAATGTTTGGACACATACATGAAGTATTAAATATAGAAAAAAACTCATATGTATAACTTAACATGATATAAATCTTTTAAGTCTAAGTATGCCATGATTTGACAATATGGTGCTACAGTAAACATTTTCTAATGACGGATTAATTAGGCTTAATAAATTCATCTCGTAGTTTACATGTGGAATCTCTAATTTATTTTGTTATTAGACTACGTTTAATATTTCAAATGTGTATCCGTATATCCGATGTGACTCGTCAAAATTTTTCACCCATGAAACTAAACAGGGCCTAACTTGTACTCCCTCCGTCCCAAAATAAGTGCAATTTTAGCACTATTCATGTTTAACGTTTGACCGTTCGTCTTATTTAAAAAAAGATTATGATTAGTATTTTTATTGTTATTAGATGATAAAACATAAATAGTACTTTATGTGTGACTAATTTTTTTAATATTTTTCATAAAATTTTCAAATAAGACGGATGATCAAAGTGCTAAATATGGATATCTATGGCTGCACTTATTTTAGGACGGAGGTAGTATGTTCCAAACTCGAAGGCTATCAAGAGGCGAGAAAGCCAAGGCGGAAACGTGTGGGAAAACGGCTGGAGAAAAGGCGACTCGACTGTGTTTGCAATCCCATGTTCCTAACCCCTTTCCCTCATTTTCCGCGCGCACGCTTTTCAAACTACTAAACGGTGTATTTTTTGCAAAAAGTTTCTATACGAAAGTTGCTTAAAAAATCATATTGATCCATTTTTGAAAAAAAAATAGCAAATACTTAATTAATCATGCGCTAATGGACCGTTCCGTTTTTCGTGCGAGGAGTTTGGTTCCCAACTTCCCATATCCGAACATTGGTTTATTCAATGGTGGACAGGTGGAGAGAGTATAAGGTTAGAGCATGCCCTGCAGATCATCTATCCGGTCATCTATTATGTGTTTGGTGTATGGAGGTGAAAAAACAGTACTCCATCAGAGTAAACATCATTTTTGATGTCCTCTAAACCAAGCACTCCACAAGCTAAATTTGGTGGTTCTCTCTCCTCTCGTCATTCTCTAGCTACCCAACTGTCTGGGACTAACGGTAGAGGGAGTGTATACCAGAACTCACGGTGGAGATCGCGGGAGTAAAGGCGGGAGGCGAAAGATTTGGCAGGGTCGCAGGAGATTGCCAAAGTGCTGCACCGCCCTCAACCCACAACACTCGTGCCTTCTCCGTCCTCGCTGCTGGTTTTCTTTAGGCAAATGATGAGGCCCATAACAACTAGATTCATCTTGTTTTTTTAAAAAAATAAATGTCCTCCATTCGTCCGCACTGTGCTTAACTCCATAATATATTATATGCAACTAAAAACTCTTATATTTTAGGACGATTTTAGGACGAAGGAAGTACGTAGTAGTAATAAAAGGAAGCACGTAATTAAAGGATCAACATATTTATTACTTAGAGCTTGAATAGATGCAAGACTGCAACTCTGCTTGCTCAGCACATATGTTGAAGCGACTTTGCTGAATTGCTTGCTGGTTGCTGTTGAAGTGAGTTGAAATAAGGAGTATCAACCAATTGCATTAGGCAACTAAATCGGAGCCGTCTAAATATTTATGGACAAAATTTCTTCAAAAAATTTAACATATATGAATATAGTATAATAATAGTGTATTTACATTTTCACTCTTAATAAACTTTGGCCGGCCCGGAAAAAAAGTGTACTTACATTATAATTTGAATATAACAACAAAATATATGTAACTTTCAAAAATGCCATGGTATCACGCCTATTTTCGTGAAGTGGACGTCTCCGGACGAAATCCTCTCACAACTACGCACACCGTGAATTTTTCCTTCCCCGCTTACATGAATCTTCAAGCAAATTTGACGGTTCAAACTTTCCACGATGTAGTTACACTGCAATTATATTGTATTTACATTTATAACTGGGCCATGGCCTGCTTGCAGCTCCCCAACGCGCCACGCGATCAACGAAATCGGCCCAGCACACGCCAAGCTCAAGCAGGCCATAAAAGCTGGAAATATTGTCATTCTCCCAGCCCACCGCCCGTAAGTCGCGAATGAGCCCATGATGAGGAGGACGACCAACGACGCCGGCCCAATTTCGCCCTGGATTTATGCGAATCGGCACCTGGTTCAGATGGTAGCGATCCTGATTTTTCATGCGGCAGTGTTTGTTCATTTTATAGCCATTTTTAACCTTTTCAAAATTTAATATTGCTAAAATTTTAGCAAGTTAACAATATTATTAAATTTCGGTAGGATAAGCTTGTTGTTGTCAAATTCTCTAGGAATGACCAATACTCTATTTGATAACAAAATCATCATATATTTGTTAATTTTATCAAACAATGATATGCTTTAATCTGAATAGACCTTTAGGACCCTATTTAGGATCGCTACCTTTCATGCCCATATTTCCTTAATAAGTTAAAACATCTTATTAAGAAATATAAATTAATTTATAGTTAAAACTTTTATATGACTTAAAAACCAATGTAAAAAGATACACTGAAAATATACCAAAATCAACTTAAAAGTTTGAAAATTTAAATTTTGGCTTTAGTGTATTAGTGCAATCAATAGGCTCTTATTCACTTAAGCCCCTTAGGGATCCTAATATATGCAATTATTATGACCAATTTTTTGACTTTATGCAATTTAGCCCCTAATCTAGGTCGAATTTGTACAAATCACCACACACCGAAGCCGCAAACCCCACCAATCCCACAAACCACTCTCCAGCCCTCTCTGCCTCCTCGCCGCCGCCGCCGCCACCGCCGCCGCTCGCCGGCGCGGCGCCAGTCATGCTCCCCTTCGTCCGCTCACTCCGTAGGCTCGGCCCTGCCGCGGCCGATGGGCGCCTCCTTCTCCCCCTCGCTCCGCTCTCCTCGAAGGCGGCCGCGCCGCCGCCGGAGTACGAGATGCCGTCGGTGACGTGGGGCGTGATCCAGGGGAGGAAGGAACGGCTCGTCTCCCGCGTGCTCGCGCTCGACTTCCTCCGCTCCGCCGGCGTCTCCGACCCCGCCGGCGAGCTCGAGGCCGTCGAGCTCCCCTCCTCCCTCGAGGTGCTCCAGGAGCGGCTCGACTTCCTCCTCCGCCTCGGCCTCTCCACCGACGACCTCTCCGCCTACCCGCTCCTCCTCGCCTGCTCCCTCCGCAAGAACGCCATCCCCGTCCTCTCCTACCTCGAGAAGCTCGGCGTCACGCGCGCGCGCCTCGCCGCCTTCGTCCGCGCCTACCCGGCCTGCCTCCACGCCTCCGTCGCCGTCGACCTCACCCCCGTCGTCAAGTCCCTCCGCGGCCTCGACGTCGACCGCCAGGACCTCCCCCGCGTCCTCGAGAGGTACCCTGACATCCTCGGCCTCAAGCCCGATGGCACCATCAGCACCTCCGTCGCGTACCTCGTCGGCATCGTCGGCGTGGCGCCGCGCGACATCGGCCCCATGGTGACGCACTTCCCTTTCTTCCTCGGCATGCGCGTGGGCACCACCATCAAGCCTCTGTGCGAGTACATCACTTCTCTCGGGCTGCCAATGCGGATCCTCGCGAGGATTCTCGAGAAGCGGCCATACATTCTTGGCTATGATCTTGAGGAGACGGTCAAGCCAAATGTGGAGGCATTGCTCAGTTTTGGCATTCGAAAGGAGATGTTGCCGCTGGTGATTGCGCAGTATCCGCCTATTCTTGGATTACCGCTGAAAACGAAGTTAGCAGCCCAGCAGTACTTCTTCAACTTGAAGCTCCAAATTGACCCTGATGCGTTTGCCTGTGCTATTGAGAAATTGCCGCAGCTTGTAAGTTTGCATCAGAATATCATACTGAAGCTGGTGGAGTTTCTCCGTGGGCGAGGGATTAGTAATGAGGATGTTGCGCGGATGGTGGTTCGATGCCCTCAGATTTTGTTGCTTCGGATGGAGCTCATGAAGAACAGTCTTTACTTCTTCAAGAGCGAGATGAAGCGCCCAATAAGTGAATTGTTAGATTACCCTGAGTATTTTACTTACAGTTTGGAGTCAAGGATCAAGCCTAGGTACATGAGAGTTTCAACTAAGGGGATTAGATGCAGCTTGGATTGGTTCCTAAACTGCAGTGATCAGAGATTTGAGGAAAGAATGAGAGGGGATTTTATTGAAGGCGATGCACCAGGACCCTCCTTTACAATGGGAGGGAAGCTTCAGATGCCAGGCAGCCAGTTAGTGTCGGATGATGATAATGCGGAAAGTGACGATGAGGTGCTATATAGACGAACAGTCATGCTCTAGTGAGTGTAGTTTCTTCTTGTCTTTCTTTGAAAAAAGCTGCAGCATATTAGTACTTTGTGAACATTCACAAGATTAAAAAAAAACTGGCCATTTTTGTTCCAGATTTGGTGGAGGATAATCCCAAAGATCTTTCGTGATGTGCTCCTGACAGCATCATGCACGCAAGTGAGTTCTAATTTTCTATGTTTTCTATGTCAAATACCATCTAGTATAGCCCTGATAACTAAAACCGACTGCAAGGGATTGAAGTATACTTACTGAAACTGTTATTATTCATGCCTGATTAGTGACGAGGAACGGCCATCTGATCTTGTATATTTTGCTCAGCATTAGTAGCTGCAAGATATTGCATCAATGGCTACTCCAATAAGCTAGAAGTAGAGGGGCTATAACAGGGAAGTAAAAATGAAAAGATAATGAGTTGTAATCAGGAATGTGCAAGTAATCATACCCTTTTCTGCAAAACTAATAAAATGGCAGACTAGGAGATAAATTTAAATCTCTAGCATCAAGTCGTCAACACACTTTAGAGGCTATCTTTGAGACACAGTGAGACTTTCACTTTCCAAGTAAGCTTCTCAAATGAATTTGTGATAGAATACGTCCTCTGTTATTTATACCCACTTAGAAACTAATCATAAACATGAGTAATCTATAAAAATTGTTGATGTCGATTCTAATTATTTGTTTCATTTTGTTCATGACTTCAAGGCTATACCATCATTATCGGTAAATAGCTGCCTGGTTATTTGCATTTGCAAACTGAAATTCGCTAACCACGCAGGCATCCTCAACTGCAAGATGAAAAAGGCTTTGGCGTTAATGGAACATTCTCACACCAACAGAGGTCATTGGAGTGCTGGCCTAAGCAACAGCTCGAAGGGATTAACAAAGGTAGCAGATGTACTCCGTGACAGCCTCTGGCTTTGGTTATGTGCGACTTGAGGCGAAAGCTGGAGATTCGTAGACCAGTTTTGGTAGGAGATCAAAGAGTAGCTGTGGTAGAGTGGAGATAATGTGCCAGTGATGAAAAATCCTGTTCACTGAAATTTTACTCTAGGACACCATATGATCCCAACATAGGATTCAGATTTTTGTAGCCTGTAGACTATTTACTGTCTGTAATTCAACTGCTGAGAAAAGTATTGCCTAATGAACTTATTACTAGCACGGTGTGTACAGCTTACATTGTGTTCCACATAACCACATTTCAGTGTCTATGGTTTTGTTGCCAATCTGAATGTCATTACAGATAGATAGAGAGTTCACTTCAGTACTGGAAATCACTCTGAACCTGATACCACCTCTACCTGCCATCCCTAGCTAAATGTGAGGGAGTTGAGCTGTCCTTTTGCACAGAATGAGCTCTGTGCCAGTGACTGTTCAAAGCATTTGTAGGAAAAGCAACGATGCAGACAGCTTCGTTGGCAGAAGTTCGCACAAAGCATCATAGGGCTCTTAGGTAAAGCATCGGTGCTCATAGCACTGATGCGTCTTGTATCTGAATGCACTTCAGCAGCTTGTGGTGATCTTTATTTCTAATCAGAAGCAAAGTTAGACAGCCATGATGAGCTGCCCCTATGACTATCTGGGCATCTCTTCTGATTATTGATAAATGTTCATGTAAAATGCAGGTATTGTACAGAACATTGTTGAAGAAAAACTCCAACAACTCACCCAGTTAATCCAGTCATCAGATAGGAGCAAGATCAAGCATCATGTCAAGATCAGTCAATCAAGTCATCTAATTAGAACCCAAATCACATTAGAAAAAAGATCAGAATCGTGTGGTAAACCAGATCTTCAGACTAACAAATCCTCACACACTAACAGAACAAAAAGTTTCTGCAAACAGAAACAGAATGTCAGTAAGGACAAGAGGACAGAAACAAATCTTTATCTGCTTTTTTCTCCCTTATTAACCTTTCACTTTTTTCTTTCTTGTTAGAGTGCACCGTTTTTGTGCGAACATTTACTCCTTTATCCATTAATCAGGAGTCCAGGACCATTTCCTTTGCTCCATGCTTGTTTCCAGCTCTCCATGTGCTCTGCATTGCCAGATGCCTCTTTGCAAAGCTGACCTTGCATTGCATTGCCCACAGCTCAACCATGCAATGTTCTATCTTCATATCTTGCTAGGAGGATTAGCACTCACTAATTATCTCTGAAGAAACATGACTTATTATCACTGATTATCAGTGAAGCTTTTACCAAGATTGTGAAAATTTTCTGACAAGTGTTGTTTGATCAAATTTTAATCGAGTTATGCACCAGAAACTTAATCACTGAACTTGTTAGTACTTTATTTAAAAAGTTGTATAAGGTTGATTCATAATGCATTATGAGAAACGCCTAGGGTTCTTCCGGCTAGCTTCACAAGGTGGTGGGTTAGACGATTTGGGTTCGAAGCCTCACCCCTTCTAATTATTTAATATTAGATCATTCTCCAATATTCACATCTAATGCATTATTGACGTCACTAGCAAGGCCACATTTGTGTACTTATACTCTATAAAGCCATTGGTGATGTGCTTGTACATTGCACCCATGCATCTACACACGCATCAAGCTAAGGACATGGAAACGCTTGGGAGGAGGAGGAGAGTGGCCGTCCTTGCATGGTGCAATGCCATTGCAATGGCGCTAGCTCTAGCGACACCGGTGGCGGCTGTCGCTGCCAACCACGGCGACACGGCGGCGGCGAAGGACAATGTGGCCGTCGTCCCGAGGATTGCCGCCTCGGCGGCGGCGGCGGCGTCGAGCGTGAACGTCACGGCCATCTGCATGGCGACGCCGTACCCGAGCGCGTGCGAGACGGCGCTCTCGTCGGCGGCGGCGCGGGGCGCGGCCAACGACCCGTTCGCGGCGTCGGTGCAGTTCGCGATGACCCGCGCCGAGTCGGCGCGCGCGCTGGCCCGCAACCTGTCGGCGTCGTCGTCGAGGCCACGCGTGGCGCCGAGCGGCATGGACGACTGCGCCGAGCTGCTCGACATCAGCCTCGACCAGCTCCACGACGCGCTCGCCGCGCGCGCCGCGGACGCGGCCGGCGTGACGACGTGGCTCAGCGCCGCGCTGACGAACCAGGGCACGTGCGGCGACAGCCTCGCCGCCGTTCCCGACCCCGCGGCGCGCTCCGCCGTGCGCGCCCGGGTCGCCGCGCTCGAGCAGTTCATCGGCACGGCGCTGGCTCTCCACGCCAAGCTCAACAATGGCGGCAGCGGGAGCTCCTCGCCGGCGCCGCCGAGCCGCGCCGCGTTCCCATCCTGGGTCACCAAGCACGACAGGCACCTCCTCTCATCCCCCGCGAGCACCATCGCGCCGGACGCCGTGGTGGCCCTCGACGGCAGCGGGACGCACACGAGCATCAGCGACGCGATCGCCGCCGTGACCGCGCCGCCGCCGCCGGCGCACCACCCCACGGCGAGCGGCGGCGGCGGCGGCGGAGGGAGCCGAAAGGTGATCTACGTGAAGGCCGGGAGGTACGAGGAGAGCGTGAGCATCACGAGCAAGCAGAAGGACGTGATGCTGCTCGGCGACGGCAAGGGGAAGACGGTCATCTCCGGCCACCGGAGCGTCGCCGGCGGCTACACCACCTACGCCTCCGCCACCGTCGGTGCGTACTAGAGTACCCTTCCCACTACTCACGTCGACACGACGCGCCACCATGGACGACATGGATCGTCGTACGTACGTACGTGCGTGGTGTCCAGATATCTTCCATTCCATGCATGCAGAGATGCCCATGCATGCATGACAGTTAATAGTTCGATCGATCTAGTCGTTAGATGCGCACACTTTTTATAGCCTTTAATGATCGCCAATCTCGTCGAAATTAATCCTCAACCGTCCAAATGCTAACGACAGCGATGTTGCACTTGCCATTGCCATCACCTTTTCTCTTTTTTTTTTCTTTTTTTTTTTTGCCGGTGTGTGCTGTACACTACACTCCCATGATCAAATTTCACAAGCAGAAATATCTCATTTTGTACTAGTAAAGTAGTAGAAATGGATATAATCAATTAACTGAATTATAACAATAGTGAATTGGTGATTATTTGTGCAGCTGCAATGGGGTCGGGGTTTATAGCCAAGGGCCTGACGATCGTGAACAGTGCCGGGCCGGGGAAGGGCCAGGCGGTGGCGCTGCGCGTCGGCGGCGACCTCTCTGTCGTGTACAATTGCGGCATTGAGGCGTACCAGGACACGCTCTACGTGCACTCCAACCGGCAGTTCTACGCCGCCGACGACATCTCCGGCACGGTGGACTTCATCTTCGGCAACGCCGCGGCGGTCATCCAGGGCTGCGAGATCCAGGCCCGGCGGCCCGGCCCGGGCCAGGAGGACACCGTCACGGCCCAGGGCCGGTCCGACCCGAACCAGAACACTGGCATCTCTATCCATCGGTGCCGGATCACCGGCGCGCCGGACCTCGGCGGCACGCCGGTGTATCTGGGCCGTCCGTGGCGGAGGTACTCACGGACGGTCGTGATGGGGACGTTCCTGGACCGTTCGATCGCACCGGCCGGGTGGCTCGAGTGGTCGGGCCAGTTCGGGCTCAGCACGCTCTACTATGGCGAGTACGGCAACACCGGGCCCGGCGCGGGGACACGTCGGCGGGTGACGTGGAGCGGCGTGCACACGTCGATGTCCACGTCGGACGCCACGAGGTTCACCGTGGCAAACTTTATCGTTGGGGATGCGTGGCTACCTGCCACTGGAGTTACCTACACTTCAGGTCTGTAGTGGCGTACTAGTAGCGAAAAAGAAAAAAATGAAGATGGTGTTGTGTTCTGTTCTCTGTATCACCTGATTAATTAACTTGGAGCTAAATTGCATGTTGTTAACTGGTAATTTTTATTTGCTCCGGTATTTTTATGTGTTCTACTTGATGTTATGCATGTCTCAGATTACAATGTTTCTGGATGTGTTGAGGTTAATTGGAATGGTTCTTTATGTATAAAGGATTCTACACCAAATTGAAACAATCACAGAAACTCCATGTTCTAGCATTGTGCTGAAGGAATACAGAAGGATCCAGTTGATAATTGAGACGAACAATACTAAAACTCATTTATCAGCAAGAAATGATAATGAGTATATATGAAAATGGATAGAGTTTCAGCTTATTCATGTAGCAATTCTTAGGCCTTGTATGTCTGAATTTCAGAAACCTTATTTCAGAGCTTCCCCTTCTGATCTTTCCTGGGCTGCAGAGAATCGACGTCTTCGAAAACTCGAAGCGTCGACAGCTCGATGAAATCGGTGACTTGAACCCCCATAGGCCTGCATCACAGAATTGACAGCACAATAGTAAGTTTGATCAGAAACTCTAGTACGATATCAATCTTTTTTTCTGAAATAAATGGTAAATCAAGCAAAGTGTTTGCCAGCACCATGGGAAGCAGGCCTTCTCCGGCAGCCGCATGCCAAGCCTAGGCCCTTCATCGTACCCTTCGCAGATCATATCCCCCTTATCATCTCTGTAACATACCACTCCTCTCACCTGGTCTTCAAATACCTGAACAATCACAGCACAGCATAATCTTGTGTAAAAACCATGAACCATTTAGCAACAGTTGCATCAGCTAATTAAGTTGGCTGTACTTACCATCTTGGCAGGTGCTGCAGTTTGGGAGAGGTGAGCATTGCTGCAGCTGCAGCTGTGCACTGGAGCTCTGACGAACTTGGCCATGGTTGCCTTCCTTGTGCCAAATCTTGGGGTGGAAATGGAGGAAGAAAGGTGATGGCAAGAGCTCATTGCCGCCATTTGGTTCATGGCCTTGCTAGTTTGGGAAGGAGAAGGGTGGTGAACTAGTTGCATAGAGGGCAAGCTTTTCAATGATGGATCCATTGGATTTTGACTTCTTGGTGCCTAGCGTGTATTATTGGGGATTTCTATTGGTCTGTTTGCTGATGCTGAGCAAGATGGCAATTTTTATATGCAATGTTGCTATATCCACAAGTGATGCTAACAAATTGAAGATTTGTGGTCACTTTATTGCATTGTGAATCCTGTCTAGTGGACATTGTGTAACATGATTATAAGGTTCCTTTTTCTGGTGAAAACTAAGAATAGCAAAAAAGGGGTTCAAAGATTGGCATGGCATATTATGGTGTTAACAACTCGGCACAAACATTGTAGTGTTCATTTAGCATTGTTCTTTTGTTACAGAGTAGAAAGTAATGTTTCGGCTTATCTTGTATCCTTTTGGGCCGTGGGACCAGCTGTCCCATCGTGGACATTATCTTCATAGTTGTTAATAATATCACTATCCTATTTGGAGAACCGACAAATCCTTATCTGGTGATGTGGTACACAAAACAAATACTAGTAGTCGATTTATTTTGATCACCAAATAGTGTACGACTGAGGCATTTTACGCAGTAATGAAGTTGGCTTCATCATGTGGTTATTGAAAACACTAATAACATTGTTATATTTTATATTTATAAAATTGCATATGTGGCTTTAAACAGAGATGAAAGATAATAGTAATAAGCAAATAGGAGTACCATAATAATTTTATTTACACCCGAAAATCGGCCGCTATTTACACCTCTGATGAAACACAAGTTCCCATTAATTCATCTCTGTTTGGACAGAGCCCCGGAATTACACTGACGAACCCTAGTTAATTTACTGTGGTAATAATAATATTTCCAGAGAGCAACTCTAACCTGGTGCTTGGGGAGGTCGACCAGGTTTACTACATCTGCAAGTCTCTTCTGCAGCAGGGCTTCAGGCCGCAGCAATTCATCCCATCCACTGCAAAATGCACCACCTCCTTGGCTACATGTTTCCGAGCCATTCCATCACCTCTAGGGCCAGAAGCCCAAGCAGAATACAGTGACTGGATATCCTCTTCCGACAACCCGTTCCGACTGAGATCGAGCACCTTCAGTTGCTTTGCAGAAATGATGGCATCAGCGAGTTCTTGGATGGCATGACAGCCAGAAGAGGAGTTTCTCTGGCATGAACTTGCACAGCTCCCGTCTGGGCCGGTCGCTGCACGGGTGTCCTCGTGGACTGCCTCTTCGTCTTCGCTATCCGGCACCTCCATCTTATCAGGGTCTATGTGATCGTTCGCTTCAGCATTGGTACGTTGGTTTTGGTCAGTACCTGGTGATACATCCTGCGCGTCTTCATCGTACTGCAATGTTCTATGTAGTGCCAGGTTTGTGTTCTCAGCAACGCGTAGTTCCTCCAATTGGTCATTTCCTGAAAATAGCAGGAGACTATTGAGGTTGATGCATAAGCTTCCATACTTGTTGGTTTTTATGTAGTAGTTGTTCCTCACCTGCTAGTGCTTGAATAATGCCCACGGTGCCAGCAAGCCCAAGATTGCATCTATCAAGGGTGAGAGACCTGAGACTGCATTGGGGATTCGAAAGCAATGCCCTAATAGCATCACATTCCTGCGCCGTATACAGCATAATTTAGTCGACCAAGTTTACCAGAATATGTATAAGTGTATCAAGGCATTCGAGAATAGGAAGGAAACCTCTAGGGTAAAAGAATTGCCTCCAAGGTTCAAGTCAACGATATTAATTTGAGAAAGATTTGTACAGAGTTGCGAGAAATCAGGAGTTGTAAGCCCACAGTTTGATAAATCCAATCTCAGCAATTCTTGTGATGCACAAGAGAGTGCCTCAGTAAGCTTAGTTGCCCCTCCCTACAAAAAAAAAAATCTTCATAGATAAGAAGAATGTTATTTGTATAATCTGAAAATACTAACCATGCGTGGGAAGCAGGGCTGTGTACATCCATTGTGGATGTAGAGGCCGGATTTTAATCCATTTTCTAAAAAAAATGCGTGGGAAGCAGACTCACTGATCCAATGTAAGTTCCACCTAGCAGAAATCCTGATAAGCATGAGGATTGTGCAAGTACACACAGCTTATCAACCATTAACTTACTCAGTTTTATACCAGTCAGGCTTAGTTCTGAAAACCTGCAGTGATGAGATATATGGCTCATCCATTATTTCACTGCACATCTATTCCTAATAGGTATCAACAATGATTGAACAAATGTTTGCGAACCTTTTCAGAGAGGCAAGTTTGGAGAGAAGGCTAAGCATTGTATTTCCAGAAATTGGATTGTTGTTTCCTGTCAAATATATGAAAGTTTGAAACATAAGAATGCTGTACATGAAACATATCTGATAGTTTTTAACTATGCAGAGCAGGAGTAATAAAAGTACCTAAGGAGAGATGTGAAAGGGCAGACCCTTCATGCAGTGCATCTGCCATCTTCTGAACTGTTCTTGATGTGATAGAACATTGCTCGACATTCAAGCTGTACAGTGCTGTTACGATATGTAAACAGAGCACACATTCTATAAGAGGAAATTAAAGGCTGGTGCCATTAAAGAAAAATATGGCTGGCAAAAACACAGAAAATGCCATAAACAGTACCTACCTTTGCACTTCTGTAGGATTGTGAAAAGGTAAGAACCGCATGCATCTGTGAGGCGATTCCCAGACAGATTAAGTACTTCCAATCGATTAGTCATAACAGCGCACTCACATATCTGTATCAGTAAATAAGGAGTAAATGATTTCAGAATTCTGTTCCTAAAATGAACGTGTGCCTGAAAGCAAGACAGCTTATTTTGGTCCGATAGGCAACGATAGAATAATTTGTTCTGGTAAAGGGTCAACCCTCCAGTTTCATCAGAGTATGGAATTAGAACCATCCAAATGGTTTCAGTTAGTTTTAACAGGATCATTGAGATTTGCGACTAAGAGGAACATCCAATCTCAATGCAGAAAATCAACCAGCACTTGTTATAGCACATTCCCGTTGAGTCTAAACTCTAAAGTAAGTAATAGAGTATAGCTTCTAGTGATCTAAATTTCTCACACAGTAAGACTAAAGAGAGATATCACAAGTTAAATTGGTTTTCGGCTGAAATTCTTCCAGGAACACTAGTAGACGTAAGGACTGTGTGTCGTTCGGGCCTTTCTCGGCCTTGTTAAAAGCATTATGGGACATCTCTCCCCAAGAGTCAAGTTTTCCTTTTTATTGTAGAAGAGGATCCAGTCCATTTTAATGTTCAATTTTTTTGAGCTTTCAAAAGCAGAAATAACTTGTAGTTTCACTTTGATAAACAAGTTTAGGGATAGTAAAAAGACCTGAAATAAAGCAGTTGGACCAAATCGATTACAATGTAAATCCAGTGTCAAGCCACCATATGTTTGGCTTGATGAAGAAAATATTTGTTGAAGCCTCTCAATTGTTTGGTTTCCTGCAGTTCGTGAACATAAACTTTAGTCATTGTAAAAGCATAGAGGAATTAATATGGTACACACACATTTAGCTTGAACTGGCTTTCTGCGATGCCACCAAATCATTGGTGCGTAGATTACATAAGATAAGACAAACTAGGAAAAGAAAGAGATATATTGGAAAAAGCATACCTAGCATATTATGGGAAAGATCCAACACAGCTATTGTTTTATGTAATCTTAGAGCATCAAGAAAAGGTGTGATCGACAGGTCTTGGAGTCCACAATCAGACACAATAACCTCGTCTTCGGAGACCTGTCAAAAAATAGAAAGGCATGAACACTTTGACTCTTCAAAAATAATAAGCCACTTCATAATATTGTCAATCAAATATGAATGATACAAATCTAACAAACTTACTTCAAGATTATATAATTTCTTTAAGAGCTTCTTATTTGGCGCTTCTGATAACTTTGTGCAGAAATCAACATACAATTTCATCAGCCGCTTTGGCACCCAATCTTCATTATAAACATGGTATATTAGATGAGGTATAACTATAGGAAATATGTACATTACACTTCAGTGCGACGCATTGGAATGCAACAGAGAGTTTACCCATGAAACCAAGCACCTATATATGGAGTTTAGTCCATATACGGACCTAAAATGGTATCACCATGCAATAAACATATGCACACCATCAGCATTTAAAAATACATATATAATGCAAAAAAAAAAGCAGTAACAACTCTAATACTTGATTTTGAGCAGAGAAGTTGAAAGCCTCAATTAGTGAGTTCATATGAGGAGCTTGTTTTGAAGATTTGATGCTAAAATTAGCTATTAATATTATACTAGTATTTAATAAAGACAGTAAACCAGCATGATTGATCCCTTTTTTACTAGTAATAATCATTTTATGTAATGATAGGATAGGAAGGATTCTGAAGTTAAGATAAACAGTAGTTTGCCAGAGATTTCTGCTATTCTGTTTATTGGGCAATCTCTTCTGAATCCCAATGCAGTAACTTTTCTCCTTAATGCAATTATACACAAATCTTTTGTGTCTTCCTTAAAAAAATGAAACCCACTGTAGTGGGTTAGTAGCATAAAGAACAAACCACACTGATATTGTACTGTACTCAGTTCAATCAATGACTTGATGTCCTTCAATGCATAACAGCATATTACATGTCATCAATAAAGAAGGAAAAATCAGAGTGATTACCAATAATAGCATTGATGCAATAATAGCAGTTTTATCAACACAGATGACTACAGGGCAACCATACCATCAATAACAACATCAATGCACTTCTGTTCAGAGGCAAGTTGATCAATATAATCTCGTGAGTCCGTGTCATCTAGTACCTTCCCACAACACTTGAGTTCCCCAATAATAGGCAACAAACCTAGCAAAGCAAGATAAATGTCAGTTCCAACAGAAAAGAAAAAAGTAGTTCCCGAATAATATGAAACTGCAAGTAACGTAGAAACTAAGCCAGCACAACTGTCTCCTGCATCACACTAGGCATGCATTATTTATAGACATAGCTGAAGTAATCATGGAGTAAACCCATAAACATAACTCATAAGAGTTAATGGAAAAAGGCAATGACACACTATTGGCATTCTACATTCTTTCAACAATTAAGATTGCACAGTAATTATAATGACATGGAAACAGCTTTAAATAAGTTTTACAACCCTCCACCTACCACAATTTAAATTAAAATGAAGAAACTATGTTCTATTTCACTGATGAGAACAGCAACAGCGAAATCACTGAATTGCGAATTTGATCCCAATTCTAATGATAGTTCACAGTTATTAAATGGACACACCATGTAATTTACTGAAACTAAGGAGACAAACCTTTGGACCTCTTCTCATCAGGAATCTGAAGATAGTACACGCATGCCACTTCAACTTTAAGACACTCAATGCTAAAGGCACCCTCACATGTACATGCATTTGCATCCAAGTAAACCAAAAGTTCACCAATTTTGAACACCCAGAACTTCTGCACATTAGGATCAATCATATTTCAATCACTGGAATAACTGTCATAATCAATGATAACGTGACTAGAACCATGGATAAATCATTTGAAACGTAACTTCAATATTGAGAGAAAGGGAACATTTAGGTGACTAATTTGCGACACGAATCTTTTAAGCCTAACTGCTTCATGATTTGACAATGTGGTGCTACAGTAAACATTTGCTAATGACGGATTAATTAGGCTTAATAAATTCGTCTCGCTGTTTACTGACGGAACATTAATCCTAGGTTGACTACTTGACTCAAATATGATATGAGCATTGTATGAAGCTAATTCCAAAATAACTTGATAGAGGTTGACATGTGGGGTCCATCCAAAATGGTAGAAAAGTGATACACATAGACGGTAGTAGCAGTATCTTTTGAAGGTAGGTCCACATGTCAATGATCCACCAGCGGCTGATTTCTTTGCTGGTATTTGTTAGTGAGCTTGAGCTACACATACGGTAGCTTATCCTAAGGTTTATTTGATCCAAACCTCTGGTCCATGTCACAACCAAAAAGAAATATGCCTTCCGAAAATTAATATTAGTTATCAGAACGGAAAATGTTCAGTTAACATATTCATCTCTTGTAATGTATTTTTGGCATCTTCATGAACATTTAAAGTTAACAGCCAAGGAATTCATAATGGATTCTCTAAAGGAGTGTTTTAGTAGGAACAAAAGCAATGGGAAAGAACAGTTGGTGCCTGCTTTTCATGAGCATGGGAAGACAGGATTGAAAGAAAACTTACATGATCAGCATCTGAGGATTGAAGACCAACAGCATTTTGACATTGGGGCCGACTGTTTGATGCATGTGTACCAACCTTGGAACCACTCGTTGCTGGTTTGGACACAGATAACTTTCCTACGCTAGAAGCTCCTAAATCTGGGCCATCATTACCATGACAAACAGGACTACCAGATTTGTATGAACATATACTTTCCTCAGCAGGGCAGGGAGTGCAAACACTGTCTACTTCTTTGGTCTCAATGGGATGAGAGGTATGCTGCAGATGAACACTGATTATCAGTTTCCAGTGTTTTGTAACAGTAAGTTCTTGTCAACATCTAATGGAACCAATGAGAATAATTGATGTAATGCAAATAATGCATATATTAAATTCCTTCCAATAACAAAGTTTTAAGGGATTAAGTATTGTATAACCTGATTTCTGTTTCTGTTTGCTGCATTTGCAATTCGCTCTGTTGGACACAGAAAAAATGTATCGCACAATTAGAAGAAAAATATTTTGTGCTCCAACAGCAACTACTAAAAGTATGGTGTGCTCATAAGTCAAGAGGCATGTACCTGAGGTAGACAGACTATCTGCTCGACCAGTAAGTGTTCTTTTTGACTGATCAATTTCAGGAGCTTCTTCAGCTTCATCATCTGATATGACAACTCGAACACGCTTTCTACCAGAATGGTTGCTAAATGATTTACTTACAACTTCTTCAGGGCTCCCATCCATGTCACATGACCCATCAACATTCTTCGGACTACTATGTATCTTAGATGCTTTGGTCTTAGATGACTTACTTTTATGAACAAGTGAGGCAAGAACAACATCATCATCAAATTCCTCAGAAATATTATTTGCAATATTCCCATCATTGTCCTCTGTATTGAGGATATTATCAGATACATTGCCATCTTCACTTTCAGTTTCTGAGCAATAGTCACTAACTGTATCCCTTGCTTCATGTTGATCAGACATTCTCTTCAGGCTGTCTATTTCTTGCTGCAGTTTCCTGAAGTTATAGAATATATTTTAGAACAGGTTTTAATAAGTACTTTCTTTGTGCAGAGTATGTGCTCAGTGGCTTACTTCGCTTCTTCAATGTTATCAAATCTGACCATGTGACTGTAATGCATGTTTTCAAGGGCATCTAGTTGCACATTTGAAAGACCACCTTCCACAGAAATTCTGAATACCATTAAAAGCAAGTATCAGAATCCAAAAGTGGCATTAAAACGCCCCAATGGCAAGTTGTATACACTCAGTAGAAGTCTGGAACTATTATCAGATAGATCACACGAATGCAGGCAAAGGACAATATTGATATGGAATTACAAGAGCATGGCATAGAGACATTGCCTGTATGCTTCTTCATAAGCTTGCAACGCACCAGCCCAGTCACCACAAGAATCAAGAACATTCCCAATGTTCACTTTTGCTAATGCTTGACCCTAAAGTTGCACATATCCAAGGTGAGAAAGATTCAAAAACTGGAAGCTCCAAGTAAATGAGTGCAAGGAGGAAAGTAGTCTTATTACTAGGTAGCAACTAGCAAGCATGCCGCATGGCATCATGTCCATGAATTTAAGGACATGTAATCTCACCTCCAAGTTTCCGATCGATCGATACATATTCCAGCTTTTCATGCACCATTTACGAGCTTTGCTGAAGTTTCTAAGCTTTTGGTAAGATTCTCCTATGACCAAAAGAGAGTTGCTCTGTTTTTCCTTGTCATGGAGTTCATTTGCTACCCTCTTTTGTCCTTTCGAAAATTCCTTCAGCTGGGAAACGAATAGATTACATGAGAATGAGACATGTGTTCTTCTTCAATCACACCTTAGTGCTTTGTCTATTTCGGAGGTATGCATATTCATATTCGACCTGATCTTTTTTTAATTTTGATAATTTCGCATCATTTTCATGTGTTCTATAATCTCAATCCCAGAACTCAAGAAGTACATGAACAATTCATTTTCCAAAACCTAACACCATAAAATACACCAAACAAAACTCTGCATTGTGGAGTTTTATCTAGCTCTGATAATGATGGCCAATTTCAAACTGTTGGTGTGACAGGAAAGTAAAGATCATTCATTGCCTATACTGTACAAGTGTACATAAGTAATAAGTTTTGCATTGATCATTCAATGTTGATTCTTGTCATAAACAACTCTGACCAAATAAGATAATTTACTAAAGCATTTTCCTTTCACCGACAACCTGACATTAAACATAGCTGACAGCACTACAAAATTGAGCTATTGTTTCTTTATATATTAGATTCTACTAATCGTAGCTGGACTCACTTAGGATGCTATAGTTAATTAAGTTTATGGTTAATCTCAGTTGTCCGACAAGACACACGGGAATCAAGATGACTACTGAAATATTTGTAAGACTTGTAAGCAATTATGTAGAGTAAAACTCAACCAGACAGTCATGTGCAATTACAACACGGTGTTGTGTTCTACGATGGAATATAAATAAATAATAACTGAGCATTTCATGTTGATACTTAGTACAATGCAAATGCAGGCAAAAGCCTACATGTAGTCAGCACATATGTTCATATTGGTAAAGGAGTTGGTGCAAAACAAGTTCAGCACAGTTGAAGCTTCAATAATGCAAGCACTGAACACACATGGTTATTAGTTAATGCATATTAAGTTCTAAGTCCAACAAGAAGCTTCACAAAACATCGATACTTCCATCAGGCAAAGCAACAAGAGACTATCCGCAAAGCAACAAGAGACTATCTTCTGACCCACACAACAATCCCCCACAATAAAAGACTGAGGAAGTCACCTTTATGCATTAACTAATGGAATAACGTGATCATGTTCTTTTTCTAACAAAACAGTAATAAAATAACATCATAAGCGGAAAATAGATCCAACTTTAAAGTTAATGTTTGTGGCTAAAGATCGCATAGTTAGTTATCCCTCACTTACTTTTGGCCATGCAGTTATCATCCTTGCCTTCTCCATAAGATTATCCAGCCAAGCATACTGCTCAAGGAGGAGCTTCCTCTCTTTAGATGTTCCACGAGCATTAGATGTGTCTCTGACAAGCTTTTTCAGTTTCTGCTCGTCTGTCTTCATTTCCTCAAGTACTTTGGCTGCTTTGGTAACAGTTTCAATATTCTGATGGATTTGGTCCATTAGTGCATCCTCATCTTCCAAGCACTTTGTTATTTGAAGAGCTTTATTGTAACAAAGCTTTGCATCTTCATACTTTTGAACACGGGAATGCACCTCCCCCAGATTTATAAATCCCTTTGCCTCGCCTTGAGTATGGCGTATTTTTCTACATATCTCTATGTCCTTCTCAATATGGCCCTTGGCTCTATTCCAGTTGCGTAGTTCAATATAAACATTACCTAGATTGTGATGGAGCCTACTGCGAGCATCGTCATACTGGTGTACCTCTTCCTCCTCACATATCTTCAGACCCTGAACAAGTAATTTCTCAGCTTCTTCATAATTATCCAGTTCCAGTTCAAGCATGCCCATATTATTGTACGCATCAATAAGCTCCTTTAGGAAGAGAGACTTCTGAGACGATGGATTCTCCTTTAGAACCCTTGCTAGCTTCATGGATGATTTGAAATATTTCTTGGCATTCCGAATGGCACTGTGATCATTTTCAGATCTTAGAAGGATCTCATAGTAAGTTCTGCCAAGCTGGGTGCTAGCTCTCTGCTGCTCAACAAGGTCATCAGCCTCCTTGGCAAGTTGTAAGTGCTTCTTCTGTGAAGCATCAAACATCAATGATAACTAGAAATATGGATTCACGTAATAGAAAAAACATACAGCTGCTTTGGGTTAACAAGAGCATTATGATGAGTGTTAGAAAAATAACCAACAGACAACATGAAACAGGAGATCAGCACTTAATACCATGAGTTGAGTGAACAAATTACTCCAAATGATCATATTTGAACAGGGGTGCTGGTAAGTCTATAACGGGCCTGAGTACACACAACCAGGGTTTACATTACCGTCGGTAACCGCGCGGTTACCGTGGTTACCGACGGTAATGTAAACCGCGGTTACCGCCCTTACTGCGGGGGTACAGTAATAGAAATACCGCGGTAACCTCCTTAAATTCAAATAAATTTAAAAAATAATTTGAATTTTACGGTTTTTCACGGTTACCGCGCGGTAACCCCGGCCCCGGCGGTTTGGGAAACCCTGCATACAACACATGCTAACAATTAGCCATTCCCCCTCACTTCACATAAAAGGGTAATCTGATTCACATGGTTGGCTCCTCAAAGGTTTACATGCAAATTAGATGCAACTAAACCAACCATATGGGACAAAACCCATAGGCGAACCTGAGCCAGATTGATTAAGATCACCAACTAACCAAACATGCAGACAAAGAGTGCAAGATTCACAAATATTTTTTTCTCATTTTGGTAATACCACACAAATAAACAGCAGATAAATTATAAATCTCAACACTGGCCATACTGAAATCCATAACATAAAATGTTTGCATAGTCCAGCAAATGATTCAAACCATTTGTGTACATTTCTACAAGCAAAAGTCCACCATAAGTTTGCCAAAGTAAAGCATAATATCGAAGTATGCAGCTTAATCTGATATTCAGTTAAATATTCAAATGCTTGACTAAATCATTCATATACAGATGCAACACCAAATGGCCCAAAGCATAGTGGCATTGAGATGAGCAAAATTCCCTGATACAGTGGTGCGTCAGTGCTAAGGTACGCCGTAGAAACCATAGCGCAGGTTGTAACTAGCAACAATTCGTTTGCCGGCAGACCCCAAAAAAAAATCCAAAAACTCAATGCGGAAATTCTACAACTTAACCCACACCTGCCTATAACGACTCAGGCATCAGAAAACGTGATCTGATCATATGCGTGCGATGCGAAATGGAAGGATCGTGGTAACCTGGTAGGTGAGGGCCTCGGAGAAGTTGCCGAGGCGGAGGTGGACCTCGCCGAGCGACTGGCAGGAGGGGAGGAGGTGGCGCTGGGGGAGGTACTTGACGGAGACCTCGTAGTCGATCCGCAGCCACCGGAGCGCCTCCACGTACTCCCCCCGCCGCTTGTGGATGTCGCCGATGACGTTCGCCCACCGCGCCTCCTCCTCCCGGTTCCCCTCCGCCACCGCCTCCCGGTACCCCCGCTTCGCCGCCTTCAGCTCCTCCTCCTCCTCCTTCTTCCACCGTCCCCCGCCGCCGCGCCCCATCGCCGCCGCCTCCGCCGCCGCTAGGGCTCCAGCTCCAGCCCGATTTTCCCCTTCCTTTTTTTCTCGTGCGGGTTTTGGGGTTTCGGGTGGGCGCAAAATGGAAGCGAATTCTCCCGCCAAAATATTGGGGAAGGCAAAGGCACGGCACCGCGCCATGTTGTTGGGCTGCGTTTCTGTGTGGGCCTTCAGTGAAATGACAACGTGGGCTCCAAGCTGATTTGGGCCTTTGCATTTTGGGCCATAAGAGAAGCCCTCTGAATTTCAGGTTAACCGAGCATTTGAAAGTGCACTCGTAGGAACATATTGATATTGCTATTTTTTTTATGGACTAGTAATAATACTCGTGTTTTGTAAGTGTGTAACGGGCTAGACACATAATTAAGAATTGATTGGGTCTGTGGGAAGGAAACAGATGGAGAATAATAGTAAGATAATAATGAACACAATGTTTAGTTTATACTCTCACTGTCCCAAAATAAGTTCAATTTTATACTATTCATACCCAACATTTGACTTTTCGCGTTATTTGAAAAAAACTTTAATTTTGAATGATTAGTTTTTTATTATTATTAGATAATAATAAAGCATGAATAGTCTCTTATGTGTGACTATCTTTTTTAGTTTTTTTTCATAAATTTTTTAAATAAGATGGACGGTCAAATGTTGGATATTGATAATCACGGCTGCACTTATTTTGGAAAGAATATATACTATATCAGTACAACCTATTGGAGTTAACTAGAATTCATACACGCGTGGGAAAGAACGGCTCTGATCAGCTAAACCTAATCCGAAATACCGAAACGACGAGGGGTTTTCTGCAAAATTCAATGGCGTAGATCGGCTGAGCTCGCGGCGAATCTAGCACGTTTAAGATATCTAATATTCCGAGGCAGTGTAATTTGGCTTTGCATAGCAGCCAGCCAGCCACAGTAAGGCAAAGCCAAACGGGCCAGCACTTGTTCTCCGCGCAGTGCTCGTCGGCCGCCAGCTCGCGCGTTCGCGCCCATGTCTTTAAACTCTCTCTAGATCAAAGGACACAGTTTTTTTCTAAAAAAAAGTTCATAGTAACTGCAGCTTTTTCTAAAAAAAATTAACTCTTCCATCTATGTGTTTGAGAGAAGAGAAAACAAAAGGACTGAAAATATACACAAAACAAAACAAGATAAGCTATTAGCTATTAGCATGAGAATAATTAACTATTAGTTTTTTTACGAAACTATTAATTGTTTTAGACTTAAACTAAATTAATATATTTTTAAGCAACTTTCTTATATATAAAACTTTGAAAAAATACGTACCCATTTAGCAGTTCGGGAACATGCGCGTGAAAAAATTTTATACTCTATCCACCGATCTCAAACGTAGCCAAATACTACAGATTTTCGTTTATACACTGAAAATTTGTAGTCACATAAAATATATATATGTCAAAAGCTGAGAAACACATTTTTCAACTTTTAGAACTAACTATCAACCAACCACTACTTTGTTCAGGAGTGGGAGATTGTGAGTTGTTTTCCGCGTGCACGCTTCCCGAACTATTAAACGGTGTATTTTTTAAAAAAAGAAATGCTATAGAAAAGTTGCTTTAAAAATCATATGAATCCATTTTTGAAATTTAAAATAGTTAATAATGAATTAATGATGTGCTATTGGTCCACCTCGTTTTGTGTATCTTCTCAGTCTCCTCAATTCCCCTCCTAAAGGGTATGTTTGGTATAACTTCAACTCTTAAATTTAGCTTCAGGAGTTGAGTGTGGAGTGGAATTGTGGAGCTGATTAAACCCAACTACACCTCTCTAGTTCATCTTGTGATAGTGTTTCACCCAGCTCCGCTTCCATTTTAGGTAGAGCTAAAACTGTTTGCCTGGGCTACCGCTCTAAAAGAAATAAAGCTAGAGCTAGAGGTGTGCCGAACATACCTTTAGGGGCTGTTTGGTTTTTAAGTAACATTACCATAACTCACTTTAGACAATGTTAGGCAAGTGTGGCTAGCCACACTTTTCGTGGCCTACAAATTGTAAGCTACACTTATGGCAAAGCTAGGCAAAGAATTGAGTCTATGACATATAGGGTAAGATGGTAAGAAAGTGTGGCTTGTCATAACTATGGCAATGAACCAAACACAAGGCTAAAGAGGTGTGACAGTCTAAAGTGTGGTCTGGTAAGTTAAAGTATTGAACCAAACAACCCCTAAAATCTTATACTCATGTAAGGCATGGGACAAACCGATCGAGTGCAAACGGTCATAGTGGTAGCTAGCCACGTTACGTAAAGTTACAGCGCGCGTGCGCGCGGCGGCGCGGCAGCTTTTTTCTCCGCGGCGGCCACGACGAGCGTGCTGCCAGCCGGTGATGAAACGATGATGTCGGCACAGCGCGCGTGGCGTGCGAGTGAACCGTACGTTGCTCGATCGATCGGTTGCTCTCGTCTCCGAGATTCCACCGAGCCTAGCTCCGTAGCTCGTGCTCGTGGTCCATCTATCCCGCGTTAGATTTTGTCAATCTATGGTCAATCGTCATGGTCGTCGGCCGCTAGCTGCCGTACGTACGTTTGTAGTAATAAAATATGCAGTGTCGATTGACGACGATGCAAAGCATTTTTCGTAGTTTTGCTGCGTTGAAGGCAGCCAACAATTGATATGTTAATATTTATAGTATTAAATATATAATATTATATATATATATATTATTTATTTTAAGATGAAAGGAGTAGCTAGTTAGATGCCAATTTACGGTGTAGCCAGTAAGGCTTTAAAATTTTCTCACGTCATACATGTATATAGCCTTTTTTTTTCCTTTTTACAAGACCTAGCGGGCGCATTATAGTCGACATTGTGTCTGTATGTACAGTGTCGTACAGTACATTGCAGCAGCAAGATATAGAAAATGGAAAAGAACATATTTGCCTTGTTTAGTTCGAAACTTTTTCTTCACACTTTCAGCTTTTCTATCACATCAAAACTTTACTAAACACGTAAACTTCCAACTTTTCCATCATATCGTTCGAATTTCAACCAAACTTATAATTTTAACGTGAGCTAAACACACCCATTATATATGTCGAGCGTGTACTTCCTGGAATCGGCCGTAATAAAAAAAAAAGCTATGCCCTCTTTGAAAGGCGCGACAATGAAATTGAAAGCATCGCTGCAACTCTATGCAAGTTGTCAAATAAACATGAGCCCTGGTATTGGGCATATTTGCAAACGGAATCCCATCGAGAAATAAGTTAAAAGGTATATTTGCATAAAGAACAATTTATGAATAAAATTATTATATACATGTTCTTAGTGATTTAAAAGTAAAGACTGAAAAATAAACTACGATAAAAAAACCCAACTAACTTTAAATTGGTTGAAAATTTATTAAATTGGTTGAAAATTTAAATTTTGACTGATAATTATAAACGTAAACGAAGAAACGAGGCGTATGTTACCAACTACTCGCTAGGTTCTTTCGCCCTGATCTTCTGTCAAAAATGGAGGGCCCTGAGATAGTGAGATGCCGACGCCGCCGGCCAGCCGGCTTCGGCTACTACTACAGTACTTGTCGCCAACCTGCCAATTAACTGGTTGCTCGATCGCCTAAGAATTAGCTTCACAAGTTCGGATGCTTAACTTTCCAGCTGGTTATTGTTCAGAACAGCAAAATGACCACTCGTTTTCTTGTTAGTTCTGCAGCAATAGACAGTGGCTGTTACTACATGATCCATATACTTTATTAATTAACCAGAAGAAAAGGAGCTGGGGGGAAAATGTTACATGAACATCGTATTCAAGATTAGGTGAACTGAAACATTCAAACATGCACGCTAATGCTAGCTCCAGAAATTGTTTGATGTTTTCCTGAAGAACAAAAAGGGACTCGGCACGATGTCTGAAGAAGCTGCAGGCACAATTACACGCGCGTCGTTGGATAGAGTCAGTCGACGAGATGACTAGAAAGTAGAAACTGGACTAATCCAATATGTAAACAAGCGTGTCTCGACTTATAGACTTTTGCTGCTGCTGGCTTCAACGATCGATGTCACCTTGCTGGCTGGCCTACTTAGTAAAAGAAAACGACTGTGTTTTTGGTGGTCATAACTAATTAGGCGAGACACTAATGAACCAAAAACAATGTAACAAAGTCGCAGTTCTAGCTGCACTTAACACAGATTATTTAATTACCTCACCTAATTGCTCGGAGAAAATCTTGGCAACAAAGCCTTGTCGCAAAAGCCAGAGTAATAGCAGAACCGATCTTTCTGGGAGCAACTGATACTTTCCAGGAAATCTTTTTTAAAAAAGGATAGTACTACTAGTATTAACACGTTGTTCAGATCATGCACACGTCTTTGCAAGGTAAAAGTATGAGTAAAACACAAGGGAACAAAAGCAAGATAGGGTGATTAGCAACTTCCAGGTAACCGTTTTGTCTCCTCTCGTTAACCAGCGACCGAGATTAGCACACGCCACACGCGCCACTAGCTTTGAGCGGCGTTCGGCCGAGTTCTAAAGAGCCACTCCGAAAAGTCTACTTTCTTATTTCTTACGAAGAAATTGTTATACATATGATTCAACTATTCGACTCACGTACGACTAAATTTAATCGACGGCTGTAAACAGCTATACTGCGTATAAACATGTTCTTTTTTGATTGATATATGTTTGCATGTATCTAGTTATATAGAAGATATGTTTCATGTTAAATTATTTAATATAAATACTTTTTAAAACATATCAAATAAACATAATTTTTTTCTCGTGTCACGTTTCGCCGAAAATCAGGGACGAACTTCTTTGTCCCAGCCGTTTTCTCCGCGAGAAAGCCAAGGCGGAAACGTGCGGAGAAAACGGCCGGAGAAAAGGCCGGAAAGACCAAAGCAGTAACGCAACGCGATGGCTATCAACAGGGTGGCAACGCGATGCACGCACGCACCAGCAGCACACACGCTCCACGCAGCAGCAGCAGCGAGAGAGGAGATATTTTTGGTCTCTCGGGTGGTTGGGGCATGGAGGATACTAGTACTAGGTACAATTCATCAACTGATCACATAAAAAACGCATCAGTTTGCTATTAATTTTAAGTGCATGCATCTACCGTGACTTGTTCCATGGAGGGACACTGCAAGTACAGTGTCGTGTAGTGGACCACATTGTGAGGAGGTGGTGGTTAATTCGGGCTTAATCCCTGGAATTTTTTGATTGAAACCTATAGGTCCTCAGTTTGGTGCATTATTACAGATGAGATCCTCTTCTGAAACTTAATTAGTTAAAGAAATATGGGAAAACCTTAATTAGTTAAGGAAATATGGGAAGTAGGGTAATATTAATAAAAAGATCACGCGGAATGATTTTCATAAATGATTAACAATGAATAATATTTCGAGGTTATTATTACTCGTAGTACTCCCTCCTTCTAAAAATTTAACACCTATTTTATTCTTTGTTTTTTCCAAAAGTCTAATTCCTATTTGTAGTTATTATGTACTAAATTAAATTGTTGATAGGAACCAAAAAAGCTATTTTAATACTTATTTGTTGCATATTTATTGGCTTTGTCATATGATGAATGATTAATTGTTTCTTGTTCTTGGTGCAAAAAGAAATAGGACACACATTTTTTTTAAGGAGGGAGTACTATGTACCACTCCCTCCATTCCAAATTGATCTATATATTTTATAAGTACACTAAGACCAAGAAAAACTAATAACTCTCTCATACTACATTTGCTCAAGCAACAACTTCAATGCATGCATCATCCCCACTATTTTCTAGCCAATAGCAAATTGAGATATTGCATGTGAGTTATAAATACTTGTGTGCATGGATGCATGCATCAATGTCCATTTACTCCAATGCACAAATAACGAATAGACTTAATGAATGAACAAATATATAGATCATTTAGGAATAAAAAAAAACTATATGTAGATTAATTTAAAATGGAGGGAGTATCAATTTACTCATGATTACGCTAATTATTCCACTCAATTCTCACTTTCTCAGTACCAGCAATCAATGCTAGCCAGCCTACTCCGGCAGTCGATGCATTCAATATTCAAGGAGTAAAACGCAAAAATGAATAAACTGAAGGTGCAACATTGTAAAATGACCTTCTCCGAAGGGGCGAACTGAAAAACTCCAAAGGCAGCACAAATCTCGTCCGTACCTGCCCCGCTTCTACCCAAGCGCCTTCCGCTGCAAGCATCCACTGGCTGACAGGTGGGCCCCACCACGTGCCCCTCCTCCACCTCCCGCCATATAAAAACCCCAAAGCCCCACCCACCCACGCTTCTCTCCAATATTTTGTCGAACCGATTGAGGGAAAAAAAAAGAGAAAAAGAAAAGAAAAAAAAGAAAAAGAAGAGACAACTCGAACTCTCGCCTACCATTTCGCCCCCCTCCGCAAGCAATCCACCACTGCATCGGCGGCGAGGGCTCACCGGCGGCGAGCCATGTGCGGCGGCGCCATCATCCACCACCTGAAGGGGCACCCGGAGGGGTCGCGCCGGGCGACAGAGGGGCTCCTGTGGCCCGAGAAGAAGAAGCCCAGGTGGGGCGGCGGCGGGAGGCGCCACTTCGGGGGGTTCGTGGAGGAGGACGACGAGGACTTCGAGGCCGACTTCGAGGAGTTCGAGGTGGACTCCGGGGACTCGGATTTGGAGCTCGGGGAGGAGGACGACGATGACGTCGTCGAGATCAAGCCGGCCGCCTTCAAGAGGGCCCTCTCCAGAGGTATGGGCGTCGCTGGGAGCGGCTTGATTTGTGTAGTTTACTTGTTCTTCAGGGATTGATTGCTGTTGTAAATCGTTAGTTCTACGGCCGATTGGGAATTTTTTTGGGGATCGAGGACGCTCGGTGGATGGATTGGGAGGAAAAAAAGGGGATAGATAATTTTAGGGGTTGATCCTGAGAGATCAGATTTGGGGTGATACTCCTGTTTAATTGGTGATTTAGGGTGGAATGATGTGCCTCCATGTCTTATTTGTGGTGATCAGGGCTTCATGTGCTGATTCTGTCTGCTAGGATTTTAGAGATGCCATTTCAGCTCTTGCACTGTTCGATCTTTTTTTTTCTTTTTCTAAATTGCGCAATCCATATGATTACCTTTTTCTCCAAGGAGTTGAATTCGCAGTAAAGGGGAAATTATTCTCCGTTCTCTTTGGAGGTCTCCCCATCTGGGTTCTTAGTTGTTAGATGGATGACCCTAGTATCGCTTGATGTGGTTGTATGATTGCGAGAGGATTGTTCCGGACGTAATTCAACTATTAGTCGAAGTAAAGGATTTTTATGATGTTGACTGTCAAGTCCTACATGCCTTAGCATATACTCCTGGCTGTTTAGTCGTCCTGGTGCCTGTTTTTGGTTCTATCTTTCGGTCAATAGCGTCAAATCATTTTTTTGTGGTCTTTGTTGGCCTCTTTTGCTTAGACATACTAGTTCATTTTATTTATGGGGATGTTACCTCTTGTGTAAATTGTCTAAATCGGTTGTATCTAGTCAGTCGTGTGAGCTAAACCACAGATCTTTGTTGAAGTGTTGCAACTCAGTTTTGGTGTTCCTTGTTTACAATTAATGTTGCTGCAGCATATTGATGTTAGTCCGTAAAGCACAACTTTAGACTGCAATTGCAGAAATGATGAGGTCCATTCATGGGTTTTTTTTCCTACAATCTTGAATTTCATGATTTGAGATATGCTTTCCTAAAATTTGAATGTTTATACGCATGGTTGCATGTTCCAACTTCATGTTTGTGACCAAAAGAAAATAACATCAGCAAGAGAAGTTCATCTGTGTAATTTCTTGCCATTGATGTTGACCTTCCATTGCAGATAACTTGAGCACCATTACCACTGCCGGATTTGATGGTCCTGCTGCAAAGTCTGCCAAAAGAAAGAGAAAGAACCAATTCAGGGGCATCCGCCAGCGCCCTTGGGGTAAGTGGGCTGCTGAAATCAGAGATCCTCGCAAGGGTGTTCGTGTCTGGCTTGGCACTTTCAACAGTGCTGAAGAAGCTGCAAGAGCTTATGATGCTGAAGCACGCAGGATTCGTGGCAAGAAGGCCAAGGTGAATTTTCCAGAGGCTCCAACAACTGCTCAGAAGCGTCGTGCTGGCTCCACCACTGCTAAAGCACCCAAGTCAAGTGTGGAACAGAAGCCTACTGTCAAACCAGCATTCAACAATCTTGCCAATGCAAATGCGTTTGTCTACCCATCTGCTAACTTCACTTCAAACAAGCCGTTTGTTCAGCCTGATAACATGCCATTTGTTCCTGCAATGAACTCTGCTGCTCCTATTGAGGACCCTATCATCAACTCTGACCAGGGAAGCAACTCATTTGGCTGCTCTGACTTTGGCTGGGAGAATGATACCAAGACACCAGATATTACATCAATTGCTCCCATTTCAACCATAGCTGAAGTCGATGAATCTGCATTCATTAAGAGCAGTACCAACCCAATGGTCCCTCCTGTTATGGAGAACAGTGCTGTTGATCTGCCTGATTTAGAACCCTACATGAGGTTCCTTCTGGATGATGGTGCTGGTGACTCAATTGATAGCCTTCTCAACCTGGATGGATCACAGGATGTTGTCAGCAACATGGACCTCTGGAGCTTTGATGACATGCCCGTTAGCGATTTCTATTGAGGAATTCGAAGTCTTCTAGTCGGAGCATGTACACAGGGAAAAAAAAGGTAAGGATTATCAATTTGATTTTTTCTCTCTGAATATGCACGATTTTTTACATTGCTCTAATTTTGCTTGTGTTTTTCAGGAATAAATACTATTGGAGATTTGGAGGCACCTGCATGGCACCTTGGGGGTAGCATATCGTTATGTTTAGCTTAGATGCAAAAGGCTGCATCCTGAAACTCTTTGGTGATTGGACCTGTTCCCTATCCGCTGTCTATGTATGGCAGCCATCTATGAGACTCAAGAACTGCTTTTTTTTTTTCCGTTCTAGTTTTCTGTCGTTGCTACCTGTATATGGCTATGAACATCGTGAATCCATGGCCATTATGTTTTAATCTATGTTGTTGACTGCTCTTTCTTTCGGTCTTTGCTGTGCTGCGCTATGTTGGTGATAACTAGCTACCATATTGATTTTCTGTACATAATTCATTTGTTGAATCCGAAATTAAATAGTGCATTGACTATATATTTATATATTATATCTTGTTAGATTGCAGCCTTGCAGGGTTGTTGCTCTTGCTACTGGGCGCGTGCCATCCAGAATCAGGATTTCTGGAAAGATGCTTCACTTCGTCTTTTCTTGATGTGAATAGGCAGTATGACCGGCCAGGTATATGCTTTGTGATAACAAGAGGGGTATTTGGCACATGTTGTCACTTTTTCTTCTCGAGATATTTTTGTTAAGACTATGACTAATTCAGAGCGAAGACCTACGAGCTTCGTGACTGTTAGATATTTTTTAAGAAGGGCGAAATTTCAATGAATGTTTAACTGCAGCACTATTCTAGATGTCTTTGGTCCAAGTCAAAATATCCTTGCATCACACTTGGATCATGGTCAATGTCAGTACAGTCTTTACGAGTTGTGGACTTGTGGTCCCATGTCATGGTGGTTGGTCGTGATTTGATGCCGACATGGTTGCGCTTGCGCATCGCATTCTTGATTTGTTACGGCTGGGTCATGCCCTTTTCCTTCTCTCGCATCATTTTTTGCTATCCTCATAAATCACATGGCTTCCCCTAAAGACAAAAGGATTATCAAACGTGGTGGCCACTAGTGTTCCATCAAGGGAGCATCACAAGCCAAACACTACCACCGTTTGTCTCCCGTTGGCCAGGGCCATTGTGCGGGACAGAGCGAGACAGCTCTACCTAATTACCTAAAGCTTGTTAAGATTTCAATAGGCTGCCGTTGTATATGAACCCTTCATCAAGTTTAGAAACTTTTGAGTGAGAGACAGCTTGTGCAATGCATGTTCCTTCAGCTGCACCAACTTTGACTTGCCTCTCTTGAAGCTCTAATCTCACCTACCTTCGCTAGAAAACTGAAAACTGAGGTTAGCATCGAACTCTGGGTGCGGCAGGTTAATCACAGGATCTAATCTGATGGTTCGCTCCTAACACATTCTCTGTTAGGTTGGCTCCTAATCGTATTGTATTACCTTGTACTGTTGGTTGGGATTCTGATACCGATTGCTGAGCATAGCGAATCATTCATTAAAAGAAAAAAAGGAACATATTCGTTCAAATCTCGAAGGACTAAACATTCACAAGTATTATATGTAGCCTTCACTCCAGATCTCACATGACCTCGAAAACTTTGAGAAATTAAAAATTACAATGGAGGCTGATGAGGAGATGGCACACGCATTTGATTTGAGTGGAGTACCATTTCAAATATCAGAGTATGTTGTGACGACAAGCGCGGATGATAATCAACGAACCAAGCCACATATAGTGGACGATGCTTTACAATCCACCTTGTGACCTCAACAACCCAAAACACGCCAAGCATAAAATAATATTTACATATCAAACGGAATGTTCCCACAATGGTACATTTTTCGAAAGAACAAAAATTATATATCCATATGAATCTACCTCTACTTTCTTTTCAAAAATTGAGAAAAACGCCTATCTACTTGCTCCTACAAGAAAGATGGGAACAAATAAACAGAATGTTATACTTTCCTAAGAGGGCTATGGGATGATGTGGACATATATCACAAGGCGAATGTCTGAAGTTTGCTGTGCCATCTATCTCTTCTCACTCCTAATTCCCTACTCAAATCACCAATTCCCGTCTCATGACCACTTGGAAAAGACAAGTTTTGGCCTTCAAAGTAGCCAACGCGTACCGCGTACATGACACGAGCATCGGGTAATCTTAATACCAAAAAGTGTCTCCGTGGTTAACCCACTGCACGAAATGCTCAGGTAAATTCTGAGTATAGATATCAGCATCTTGATTTTCCTGAAAAGTTTGAAATTTCGCAATTGGTTAAGTTATTAGCACAATGATTTCGCATATTTGCATACATGATCTCTACCCTACCACTATAAATTCTCACACAATTAATCTCCAGAATTGGTCTGAACAAATTTCAACAAAATCAAAGAACAGAATTTAGCGGAATCGAACTGTTGGGAACATATGCTCACCATGGTCTCAGAATTTATGCCACTAATAACATTCTCCGCTGAAAGGTTCACATCTGGAGTACTAATTGCAATGGACCTGTTCAAGCACAATCCATCAGCATTCAATGAGTTACAAAAAAATGTTTCAGAGGATATCTTCAAATCAGCATCAGTGAACATACTGGAAGCTCAGAAGACACTTGTTAATTGGATTTAGGAAGTGTGGCAACATAATATTTCCATTTTACTCCCTCCGTCCCATAATATAAGGGATTTTGACATTTGCACTGTTTGACCATTCGTCTTATTCAAAAAAATTTGAAATTATTATTTGTTTTATTTGTGACTTACTTTATTATCCACAGTACTTTAAGCACAACTTTTCGTTTTTTATATTTGCACAAATTTTTTGAATAAGACGAGTGGTCAAACGTTACAAGTAAAAAGTCAAAATCCCTTATATTATGGGACGGAGGTAGTACTTCTCAATACAGATAGTTATATCAAGTGATACAACACGATACTACAGATTTGTGTTTATTACATGGAAATGCAGTGAGAGCAAAAGAACTCTAGAATTTAGATTGATATGGAATTAAGCATTAAGGGTAAGAAATTTACTGGACAATCAACTAATAATTATCCTTCACTTTTTCCTACACTAAGGCAAAGAAAATGTGTGTAAATCAAATTGACTGTCACTGTGAAGATGATATTCTGTCAGTCGAAAACGCTAAAAAAAAATACATTAGCAATGCAAAAGCAAACACCTTTCATCGCTTGAGTTGCCTGAAGTTGAAAGCCATTCAAGATCCAGAAAGTTTGAATCACCAGAATGAATGCTACTTTCAGTTTCAACGCCGCCTGGAACATGATGTGTCTGAGGTACCATAGGTGTATACCTGTAGCGAATTTTGAGAGAGGAATTAAGGTCTCAAATACAAATGGTAGTAGTCCACTATTTAAAATACCATGCTTAATACCATGCTTTTTCATGATTTTCTAGTAAAATACTTGTATGAGAAGAGTGAAGGTCAAAACCTTGAATGAATAGAAACCAACCTTAAGTTTGATACCTCACTTTCACAGGTCAATGAAATTTCATTGCCATGTACTGAATCAGATTCCAACACTGGAAATTGTGACCCACTTTTAACATCAAGCGGTGCTGCATTCAACAGCTCCTTGTCTTCATTATGGCAACCACTACATCCAGATATGGATGTATTGCTTCCATAAAGAATGCTGCCATCTGATCTCACTCTTTTTATTGTACTGTGGAATTAAAGAAAACAGTCAATGGTAAGAACCCCTTACTGTTTTACAAAGTGCATATTTCAGTAAGGATTATTTTTGTTTTCTTCGAACGTAACAAGCAGGGAAGCTACAAAAGGTAATAAATGGCTAAAAGCTCTCGTTTAAATAGGAACAAGCATCCTGCTACAGTTCAAAAACGTTTTGGAATAGCAAAACAGCATAATATGCAACTCCTAACTATGTTTTCGCTACTGCGCACCATTGACTCCTGTACCATGATTTTAAACTCCCAAGGATGTTTTTACCAAAAGTTGTGTGTTCCATAACAGCATATCATCAGGAGATCTTAGTCCATATTCGCATAGTATACAGAGCAGTGACATATCAGGTAGCACAAATGATCATCTCAAGTTTTTCAATGGCATTTAATACTGCTACCTTTTAATTTTATAAGATGAAATTAAGAACATGATATTCTACTTGTCAATTATTTCACATGCGAAAGGGAGGAGCATGCAGCTAGGGCAAGCTAGATGCTTATAGATTTTAAATTGTAAACCATTTATTTGGATAGCATGCATTGATAAGCACTGGGCATATTATTCATTACCGGATCGCATCAGGTCGCTAGGACAATAAATAGGTGAATCATATGTTTTAACGAATTTTGCGAGTATTTATAGAATAATCCCAGCAAACATCAGTAATATTAGAACATCATCAACAAACTAGTACAACCTGCAGATCTAATTTTAATGTATTGCATGGTCATATAGACGAATATTCTTAAGCTTACCGTGCGTGCACAGCGATATGATCCACTGAAGATGACTCTAGCTCCCAGAGTGCAGGTTTTCCTTCCTGTGGTTGGAAGTAGCCAAGAAATCTGAAATACACAATGGACAAAAAAACAAGTCATAAATAAATGTAAGAACAACGACCACTGTTCACATTTTGGTCAGACCAAGTGTTTCTGATTAGTGAGCACATGCTATAAACCATACAAGTTTATGGCTGCTTGCTTGTTAGCATCGATACAGGTATTGCTGTAGTGCCGTTGTAGTGTTCTGAAGAACTCTTGTGATCGAATAAAAAGCTTCAGATGACCTCTCTTTGCAGAGAATATCTTCAGAAAAAGATCACGGTAAAGAGAAATTAGACAAATGTTCAGCTAAAATGAGAAATAGAACACCATATGAAATAGAGAAAATAAAAGATGTGATGTCAAGCAAAAGGGCAAATATACTCTACTGAAGTTTAGTAATAGAACAGAAGTGCAGAATCCACCAATGTCCTTCAATGAGAAAGAGCCTTACTCTTATCATTGTCCAACTGAAGCTAAGCAGGTTTGTCAATATAAATGTTGATTTCATAATAAAGAAAATCATGCAAGGGAAGTTCTTTTACGCGTGTTAAATAATTCATAGTGGAAGTCCGAAAGATAAGAAAAAGGAAGCACTTTAGTGAGCTCAAATGCTACTTAAGCTATTAAATCTTAAAATCAAATGCTGTAATTCCCTTCCAGGCAGCCTTGACAACCAAAGAATATCACTTCTCCCTAGAATAACCCAATTATACCATTTTTCCTAATTTAATCCATGATCACCACATGGGAGCACCAACAGTTTATCCTGCTGCTTGCAGTACTTCAATAATTCTCAGAAAAAAATGGATTTCCTGTTAAATACCTTGTTATGAGCAGCCGAACCACTGTATTGCACCGCAAGGGTGTCACCCATCCTCTCATAAAAGTGCATCAAATGATGAGCCAAGGGGTCATCTAAACCAAGTTCTGGGGATTCTACAGAACCAAGCACATGCAACTGATGTCCAAGAGCAGCTAAACCATAGGCATACTGGGCAACATTTGTTCGATCCAAGCAGTCTATACAGTTCGTCCGTAAGACACCCTTTTGGAATTTTGGTGGTTTTAGTGGAGGTGATTCGTTGTTTTCAGCTTTATCCTCTGTAGTTCCATTGCAAGAGGAATCAGAGCTGCCAGAGATGTCTTCTTGGGATATGTCACCAACAATTTCCGTACAGTCTGTGTTGTCGCTATTGCTGTTTTCTTCACATAAAAATGGATCAAGACCACTCCTAAAGAAAATGGAATGGAACACATAAATAGGAGCATTAAACCATTATTTGACATATAACGCAACAGAAATCATAACGGACAAATTAATATTGGGAAGGAAAAAAAAACTTACAATAGGGAAGGCCAATGATGAGCAGTATCAGATCCGGTAGGTGGTGCAAGTTGACAATAGAAGAACTCAGTCAACCTCAGAGCACGGAACGCCACTTTCAAAAGAACATCAAGCACATTTGTAGGTTTTCTAAAACAAAGATACTTCAGTCATGCACACTATAGAATACTAGCAGATGGGAAATGGAAAAAAAAATATAACAATCAATACCCTCGAGAGTTTTCATGAAGATCCCAATGCAAGAACCTCAAATGATTTTCCTCTGGTATGCTCTTGTTTATTATCCTTATCGCCCTATCAAATTCACGACGAAGTATTGACTCTCGCCTCTCACGTTTCTTCCCATGTGAACAACAAAAATAAATGTGAGAAGGCATACCAAAATATCATTCATGTCCAGGTATATAAATGTTGCACAAGATGCTGCTACTCTGGAATAACAAGGTCAAACTAACCTTAATCAAGTTTAAAATAATGATAGGATCTCCATATCTTCTCCTAAGATTCTCAAAATGCAGCCTAGTAGCTTCATAATTCTCGCCCTTCTGATGCACTGACCAATTGATAATTTATTTGCAGAAGTTAGTACTGCATGGCATAATATGCATCATAGATAGGTTTTAAGAACTTACATATAATATCAGGTTTAATGTTCATCTTTGATGTCTCCTGTGACCAAAATAGCGGGATTGAACCCCTGTTCTGCACAACAGAACTTACTTCTGTAGGCCTAGGTCCAGCTCCATAAACAATTTGCTCAGTCTCAACATCATTTGCTACTCTGCCTTTCTCATTCACCCCCCTCTTTAAATATCTGTTCAGCAGCAGATAAACTTTTTCACCCCAAATCCCGCTACAATAGTAAGGAAAATAATTGCTTAATGAGCACATGTACAAACCTGGTTCCAGCAAAATGCCTTGAGCGTCTAGCAATGAGCGTGAACATGATGTCCTTCCCGGATATTGAAATTTTATCCTAATGGCACAACATCCACATTTTTAATAATCAAGGCAAAAAAATATATGTAGTAGACGGAAAATATTAGGTAATTATATATAATTAGTGAGAAGAAGGTTGGATCAAGATTAAATTATATGAACAACGTGAGCAGCATCCAACAACTTCATTCTGTTAGGGGAATGAATGAATAAAGAAAGGACAACTGAACAACTTCATTCTGTTAGTGGAATGAATGAATAAAAAAAAAGGACAATTGAATTGATTTCCTTCACATTAGCAAGGAGTTATTTAGAAGGCTCCTACCGAATATTGGTAGGCTGGAAGCTTTTTAAAAATCCAGTCTTATTTTTTAAAAATAAATCCTATTGTGAATAATTCAGTCATTCCTATTAAAAATATTCATAGATGGATATAATAACAACTTCCACAAAACTAATTCCAGTGACACATACCTGCTTAAAAAATCCATATACCAACGCAACGGTCCACAAAGTACTTCCAAGAAAATTACGTATCCCTTGTGTGAGAAATTCATTCCACACAAAAGTTGACTCATATATGTTCCAGCCTTCCTGTGGATCACTCAAGTTCTTTTGAAGGCTTCTCATGATATGGTATGAGTAACTGAAAAAGAAGTCCTTTCTAAGATCAAGTGTATTCAGTATCTTCTTGTACCTGCAGCATTTCATAAACAATCAGCTTCTAATTTAAGAAATGCAATAGTTAACCGGAAATGAAAAACTAGGAACAGTTTTCCCATAATATATCATTTGGTCCATAAAAACAATATCTAATATCATAATCAGAGTGCTTTTCATGGGGTTGGGTGTCGAACCGAAGAAATTCTCATTGAAATGTGAACTTTGGAACTAGTTGATGAAATGGATCTTCATGTACTGATTATAAAGTTTTTTATGCATAAACACAGAAAAGAGAAAAAAACTCAAGGCTTGCAGCTGGAACAAACCTGTTCTCATCCTTGGAATTTAGAAATCTGGATCGCGTCTTAGAATTCGCTAACTCGACCATCGAAGTCTTAGTCACCTGGTATACTGGATGATCAAATATCTCCCCAATTTTTCGCTGCTCAGTAATAATTAACATGTAAAATGGTCCAACAAACTTTATGAAACCTGCGAAGATATTTCATCATCAAATGCATTGTAATACAATTAAATTTTGCTAGGGTATAAACAAAGGAGGAGGGGTTGGACTACTTACCGATTATGCCATAAAATTTTGTAACAAACTTTACACCACCAGTCAACCTGTGGTCTTCATCAAGATTTTTTAACAGTTCATGATATTCACTTTGAGTATACACAGTACAACACTCATGTAAGTCAAGGTCCGATGGCTCCGATCTATTAATCTTCAGTAATCTCCAATGTGTTTTGCCAGTGTTAGTTCCAAAAATATAAAACCTCTGCAAAGCAAAATACTTGGTTAAGAATTGTGACCAGAAGCACAAGTTACTGAACAAGGAAATTAATGAAATCTCTGGATCCAAGAACGTTGAGCACCTAAGCTGCAAGCATACTGACCAACAGAGTGATTGTGTACACAGGTGAAATACTTAAAAAGAGATATTGACAATATTTTCACCGAACACCCAGAACATATGAGGCCAAGTCTCTACACAGGAACGTGATTGCCAATTGTGCTAATACGTTTTGTCACCAATTTCATATGCCAACAATCTACCATACCAGAGTTTCTAGCGATCAGATCATAGCAAAATTCCAAACACAAGAAAAGCATGCAGACTGCAGAGACAGTCAGCCCTTCTGAGATAAAAGAAGGAATTTATAGATATTAGCCTTTTTCCTAAGACTGTGTATTTGCCTTCTGGATCAGCAAAGTTTCAAATATGCTATCTCCAAAAGTCCAAACTAAACTCACAACAAGCAATAAAAAAAGCATCAGCAAAACTCCCCAAGAAATCCTATCAAAACAACAAGCCCAAAATATCCCCAAATCCCCTAAAAACGTTAAGCATCCAATTAGCTAACTCTCCATGTTCATCTGACAACCATTAGAATGTACAAATATTATCCACAAACAATTTTCAGAAACGGCCTTGCACTTGGAACACATATTAGACCGAGCATGTCGAATTAATCCACAATTTGGACCGAGCATGTCGAATTAATCCACAAATGAAGAAATTGAAGGCTACGATCTAATAACTACAACAGCCGCAGATATGACGGTAAGCAAATAGCTGCGCAGCACGGCTACAACAAGAAGAAATGACACCTTCCCAATGATCCAAACAGATCAGATTCCCTAACCAAACAGCTCGAAGCAACATGTCCCGCCTCCTCTCTAATCAAACAATCTGGCCTTGAAACCTTCCCCCACCACCACCACCACGACGCCGCAACACCAGCACCAGCAAACCGCGCCTTTGCTGGCGCATTGGGACACGCACGCAGGACGCCATCCTTACCGACTCGCTCTCGTAGAGCTCGAAGCTCTGCAGGCAGGCGGCCTCCTGCTCCACCGCCACCGCAGCAGCCGCAGTAGCCATGGACGGGGGTGATCCGGGCGGATCACCCGCTCAAATCAACCGCCCCAATCCCCCCCTCCGCCACCACCGCGGAGACCGTATCACCGCCCCTCCGCCACAGCCGCCGCCGCCGCCGCCGCCGGCCGGAACCCTAAATCCCGTGCCGGAAGCTTGAGGTAGAGCATTCCCCGCCAATCACCGCAGCATCAGCCGACGCCGGTGGCGGCGGAGAACGGCACGGGGCTCGAATCGCGAGCCGTGGAAGCTTCTAGGAGGAGATCCGCGGGAGAAGCGTGGGTGGGAAGGAGGAGGCGGAGGAGGCGGTGGCGACGAGGAGGAGAATTCGCCTCGCGGAGGAGGAGAGAAGAAGAAATCCGTGAGTTGGCGGAGGAGGAGGAGGGCAACAAGATACAGGTTGTTACGGGAAATATTTTGCTCTCCGTTTAAATTTAGCTTTTTGAGTCCGTTTCCCTGTGGAGACGGTAAACTGGATAAGCACGCACAGGGCTGATTTGTCTCCGTATCATCTCCGTGTTGTACTGTTGTACCGTGCAGAGAACTGATGCAAAATAGTGAAATACTCGTCCCTCCGTTTCACAGTGTAAATCATTCTAACATTTTCCATATTTATATTAATATTAATAAATCTAGACTGTCTAGATTCATTACATTGTGAAACGGAGTGAGTAGTATGCTATTGCGAGCAATTCTTTTTCTTGGCCGGAGTAGTTTTTATATAAAGTTTGCGAGTAGTTTCTATACAAAGTTTGCGAGATACTAGTAGAAATGTATAGAATGTAAATAAAAAAAAAGATTTGGAATGCTAGACATCCCTCTAAACATTTTTAATAAGAAAGTGTGAAAGTGTGGGGATTGAACACGACATTTCCAAATTGAAATCACACGGTCCTTATCACTGCACTATCAAATAACCCAACATTACTTGTGCTTCTCATTTATTGCCAATTCACCGTGTGAGATGAGTAGTCCTTCTCTAACTATTCTTAATGGTTTGTTTACATAGGCTTGGTCGCGAAAAAAGGAGCGAGAGGGGTTGGGAAAAAAGGTGTCGAACAAAGATGATAAGAAATTTTAAATGTATGAATATCACTGCCGTTTTGGACATATGAAAATCCCGTTTTGGACATATGAAAATCAAACTGATCCCATGAAGGAATAAAATTTATCTGATCATACATGGTAAGTTTAATAATGGATACAGTCTATGATTTTTTTTTTACTTTTTGAAATTTTAAATTTTAAATTTTAAATTTTAAAAATAAACACTTTCAAAAATTATTTCTAAAATCTGAAAGTTTTGAGGCAAAATAATGTTACCACGGCAGTCTATTATTACAGCGTTGTCTTGTTGTCACGCCACCTAGGTTAGCGACGTAGTCCAAAGATTTAGATTTTGAAAACAAGTGTTGGAAAGGTTTGTTTCTAAAATTATAAATGGTAAAAAAATATTAAAAATATGCAGTTTGTACACATGACAACACTCTAATAACAATAGATTAGATTCAAACCGCTCTTCCAACTGTCAAGGTATAAAAACACAACAAACTAAGCACACCATCAAGGTCCCAGCGACGTCATCTAAAGAACAAAGAAAACGCACGGCTTATTGCGATCGAGACGCTAACCTACTTCCTTTCATAGGAAGGAGCATCTGGTTCGTGGAATCGAAGCCGTGGTCGCAGGTTTTGCAGCTGGTTCGCGCACGACGTCAACGCATACGCGGGGTGGATTTGGCGCGAGCCACCAGAGAGGAGAGAGAGAGGCCGGGCGATAGACCGGGTGGACGTGGAGGGATCCGGTTGGACGAGCGCCTCGGGCTCGGGGGCTCGGGGTTTGCATGCGTGGCGCGGGCGCCTCAATGATTGGAGGCAGCCGCTACGTTGTGTTGGTGCGATGCGCCGAAAACTTTGGAGCTTTTTTTCTTGGATCCACATCCTGCACGAGAGCCACACACGGTGGGCGCCAATTGTATTTGTCCCTAGATCAAAGAATCTATAGCTATATATGAGTATATTTTTTCTAGGACTTTATCTGCATATATACAGTGATGAGTTTATAAAGACTCGTACCATAATTTGGGGTTTAATTATAGCGAAGGGCTTAGGGTGTGTTTAGTTCACGCCAAAATTGAAAGTTTGGTTGAAATTGGAACGATATGACGGAAAAGTTAGAAGTTTGTGTGTGTAGGAAATTTTTGATGTGATGGAAAAGTTGGAAGTTTGAAGAAAAAAATTGAAACTAAACAAGGGCTTATTCGAAATGTAGGATAGGAAGACACAAGAACATTATATAGTTATATGAGCAAAATATAATAGCGTCCATCCTATGCCAGCCAACGGGTCGGAGTAGCTGTTTTGAGTCCCGCGAAATTCCTATGTTTTCACATAATTGCTACAGTATTCCTTCGAAATTCCTACACACGATTTATGCGAACCAAAATATATAAACAGTTAAAAAACAAAGGAATTGCCAGCCCTACGAAAATCCTATGAAAACCCTATGAACCAAATGAGTTCTAAATAGAAAGAGCGATTATTATATGAGCTAGTTGTTGCATTGGCTATACTCCCATATGTGACAAATTCATAGTAATAGAATGTATCACATCCGATACTATATTTGTTTATTTAAAAACAGATGGAGTATATATGTTAGGTGACATATATTGCTATTGACTTGTTACTACATTTTTCTTGTATAAAAAATGGAGCGGTACAATTTTCAAATTAGTTATTTTATCTTGGATTGGCATGGTACTCTACCACGCAATTTGCATGGTTTAACAAAACACGGATGGTTCCTTAATTAGTCGTACATGCTAGAAAGCTAGATGCACAAGCATTCAGATGTATATACGTAAGTACTCCCTATAAATAACATTAAGCAATCTCCCTATAATATAAATTAATTAATACTACGTACTTCTTTAATTAATTTGCGCGTTGCTTAATGAGCTCGATCAATAGGCCGTGATCTCTCTTTTTGTGACCATGTGCTACCTACGCGGCATTTGCTTAGCTTAATGTGCTCATCTTCGACTGCATTAATTAATAATTAAGCAATCGGTTTTGATGGTGATCTATCTATAGCGACAACGACGACAACAGAGAGTTGACGACGACATAAGGGAGGTTCACTGTAATTTGATCGAGTCTAGCTTGCACGAGTACGCGAAAACAAAGTGATTTAATACACCACTGATGATTCACATGCGATATAAAACAGACAAACGAAGAACAGGTAGACGATAAAGACGATGTGCATGCAGAAACGCCGTGCACGTACAACAACAGTGCCGATGATGTCGTATATATGTGATCGATGTGATGTGCCATGTGTGTCCAGGGCAATCGAGAGATATTCCACACAAATATAATTCCATTGTTGTCACACCCTGAAGTTTTCCCCTTTTCTTGCTTTAAAAATTGGTTAAATAAATTGCCCGAAGAAATTATCTTAATTAACCTAGAGCTAAATCCCTAATTAATAAATGCATTTAATAATCAAATTCGGTGTGGTGGAATTTTTCTTGGGTTCCACATGTCACAATATATTAACAGGATTTTTAGTGGAATTTTCAGAGCCTTGGAAATAATTTTAACCAATTAAAAATCATCAAAGTGCAATTTTTAATCCCAGAAAAATCCTTTTTCTCTTTTTCTTTTCTTTTCCCTCCTTTTTCTTTGTTGGGCCATCGGCCCATCCCTCTCCCGCGGCCCCTCCTCCTTGTGGGTTGGCCCAAGCCGCCCCTCCCTCCTCTCTCGGGACGCCGACAGGTAGGCCCCACCTGTCGGTCGTCTCCCACCTCCGGCCGTTGGAGCTGGAGCTCCAACCGCTGCCGTCGAAACCGCCGCGCCGCCGCCTCCTCCAATCCACCCGCGCCCTCGCCGCGCCGCTCCCGCGTCCTCCCCACGTCGCCGCCCTCCCCCGCATCTCCCGGCCCGCGCGCGCGCTCGCAAGGGGCGGGATTCGAATTTGAATCCCCCCATTCTCTCTCTCCACCCCCACGTCGCCGGCCAAATCGGCCACCTCCCCGGCCACGTCCGCCCCCTCCCGCACATATAAATCGCTCCCCGCGTCCCCCTCTCTTGTTTTTCGCACTCGCCGGGCCCTCCCGTGCTTCCTATCGTCGCCGCGCCGCTCGCCCCTTGCGCCGCCGCCTACCGCCGTCTCCGGCCACGCGCCGCCGTCGCGCTCACCGAGCCCGCCCGCACCTCGGCCGCCGCTTCGTTGCCGCGAATCACCGCCAGAGCTCCGATTCCCTCACGCCGCCGGTGAGCTCGCCATTGTTTCCATCTCCGGCCATTTCTCCTCGCCGTGCCGCGGCTCCTCTCTTCTCTCTAACCCCTTCACCGCCTTTTCCCAGGTCGCGCCGCTCCCGTCCGCCGTTTTCTGAAGCGCTGCCGCCGCTCGTCCCCTCCCGCTCCGGTCGCTGCCCCTCCGGTGAGGACTCCCTCCCCCTCCCTTTTCTCCCCTTCCCGCGTCCGCCGCCGCCTTTGGCCGTGCCGCCGCTCCGGCCGTCCGCCGCCGCCTCCCTCCGTCGGTCGTCGCCGTCGGCAGCCGCGCGTGCCGCCGCCGCTCGCCATGGCCGGTCGGTCGGCTTTGTGCCGAGCTGAGCCGTGCCTAGCCGCCGCCCGCGCCGTCCGATCGGCCTTAGGCCGATCCGGACCGTCGGTCCCGTGGACCGGCGGTGGACCACCCGCGTGGTCCCGGTCCACGGCAGATCGGCCGCCTTGTGCCGCTGACCCATGGGGCCCACTTGCCCGAGCCCCCTCTCCCTCCCCTTGTGCGCTGACAAGCGGGGCCCACCTGTCGGCGCAGCCCCCCCCCTTGGATGACGTCAGCCCTGGGTATTATTGCGCAATAAATTGATTAAGGACTTTTTCTTTATTAGTAAAAACACAGTTTATCTTCTAAAATTCATAAGTAATTCATCCGAGCTCCGTTTAAGTCCATTCAAGTCTCAGTGAATTCATAAAAATCCCTAGAATCCATTAAAAATGGTTTTGTTTCCTGTTTCAGTAGTCTTATAGCATGTTTTGCTTGTGTGCTTTGTTTGTCGCGTAGTTTTCGGCCGTTTCGTCGATCCGCGGTTTCTCGAAGACGTTGCTGTGGTCTCATCAGTGCGAGAGCAAGGCAAGTCATGCATTACAATTGATCATATTGTACCCAACTTACAAATATCTCGTATTTCTATTGAACGTTGCATTCTTTTACAATGTCATGTGGGATGGGTCCTATTACTCAGCCATTTATTGTTTACCATATGCCATTAATAACCTGGGTATCAAAATGATTAGATGTTGGTTTAGGAAATGCTTAGCCATGCTTAGCTCAACTAGTACACAGAAAGGGATCACATTATTACATAGACTTTGTCTATTAGCATAGTTTTGGATTGGTGCCACCGCAATGGTGTTAGTTAATTAAAATACACTGAATGGTGGGCTGTGGGTGCATGGTTTTGCTGGTCGCACCCATAGCAATTAAGGACCAGTTCACGGGAAACCCTAGGAGACTTACCGTGCTTACCACAAGCGGGAGTGGGTAACTGCTTGATCTGAAGTATAGCTCGACCCTTTCCTAGGCACCGGTGGCGAGGGTGGGCGTGATGGAGTTGGATCGGCCAGGGTGTCCGGTTGTCCAGCTGCCGGATTCACCGCGGCGCAAGAGGGGACCGCCCACTGCCTTTTGAGGGGTAGGGGTGAAACCTTAGCGTGGTGTGGATGGTTAGGGGAGGGTTATGTGGAGGGTCTTGTCACGATTTCCCCCTTTGCAGTATCATGGTGATATTTCGGGGCATGGCGACATGTGTGGAATCGTGTCTTGTGTGTACAGTTGTACATCTCTGGCCAGAGTAAAACTATTCGAATAGCCGTGCCCGCGGTTATGGGCGATCAACCAGATTCACCGTGATTAGTCTCACCCTAGTTTAGCTTAATGAACTGGTGTAGTTTAGGTGGTTGGTTGGGCCTGTTGCAACGTGGTGTAGCGTTGGACAGTGATTGGTTAATATTGATTAATTACTACAGCTGTTTTACTGCTTTCAACTACTGCTTTTAAATGCTAGGTTTATGCAAAAGAACCCCTAGCCTCCTTTGGTTATATCCTGCATCATACCTTCTCTTCCGGTATGACTTGCTGAGTACAGTGGGTAGTACTTAGTCTTGCTCTCTTTTCCCCCACACCAGAGTTGAAGTTCTCCTCAGTTGGAGCCGTCTCAGAGAGGTTGGTTTTGTCGCTGCCGTCAAGGATTGCCTGTGGAATGGACTCGCCCCGTTGCTGAAGTCAAGCTTCCGAGTTTAGTTCGCTTTATTTTTTTCCGCTGCATTTGTAATCTTTTCTATTTTTGTAAGACATGGATCTGTATGTCAACAATTGTCGTTTGTGTACCCTGGCTGGTCCTGGACAGGGATTTAATGCACATTCAGCTTAGAAATTCTGGTTCGTGAATTTCTTGGCGTGACAATTGTCCAGACGGCTCACCTAATTAATTAAGCACACTATTAAGTACAGGGAAAATTGCAAAAACCGCCTCATAAGTCGCTTGAAGTTTAAAATTCCACCACATAAGTTAATTATTTTATTACAAATGTTTATCCATATATTTAGTTTTGTTGCAAAAATCATCCCAACATACACATGCTTAACCGAATCAATATGTTTTAATAAATGCTCCCTCCGTACTCGTAAACGAAGTCGTTTTGGACAGCGATACGGTCTCCAAAACACAATTTTGACTTATTGTTTCTATAAAAATATTTATTAAAAAGTGATATATGTATACTTTTATGAAAGTATTTTTCAAGAGAAATCTATTCATATAATTTTTACATTTTTCAAACTCAACAACTTGAGAATTATTTATGATTTATATTCCTAAGGTTTGACTTAAATATTGTCCTAAACGACTTCCTTTACGAATAGGGAGGAAGTACTTCCAGAATCTTGATACTTTTTTTTTTTGAGATTTCGCAAATAAAATTGCTGACAATAACTTAAATGTTTTTTTTGGCAATTTTAGGGTTGTTTTTGCAATTCTCAAACTTCAAGTAAATTATAGGGTTGTTTTTGCAATTTTCCCTTAAGTATAACTACGTATGCATACAGAGTACAGATACACAGGCTATTATTAGCACGTGAGAGTTGATGTCCACGTCATGGATGTCGTAAATCGATCTGTTTCGTCGTCACACACCTTGCAGTAGAATCGATCGATGTCGACATTATGATGTGATATAATTAATCGACATCTGTTCATTTTAGCAAAATTTGTTTTTATTGCATGAATCCCATTCAAACGGGAAGGGAGCTAGCTAGCTGGCAATCCAATATTTGCATGCTTCCAAATTCATATGTGGAAGTTAATTTTCATTTCAATCAAACGTGACCGAGAGTATAATTAAGTGTTTTTTTGCTGAACTACGTTGGAACAAGTCCATAGAAAAAAAATGATATGATATGAAAAACATGCATATAATCAATTTTTCTCTTCTGTTGTTTATTGTTCTGGTAAAATTTGCTCTCGATCATTTGTGGGTTTGTTGGTTCTAAACTATCGAGGAAATATCCATTCGTTGTTTGCATGTTATTTAAATGATTATGAAAAAAATTCAACGATATCGATTAATATACGATATTAAACATGTGTGAGTGATGCACATTTGAGGCTAACCTCCTCCATTGTAGGTATCATGTATCACACAAGTTAGTTATTCACATTATTGATATGACAGCAGATAATTGATTTGCATAAGATTCAATTGCACAATGAGTACATTTAAATAGTACTATGGGTTTTTCTGTTCTTCAACATATTGCTATAGATATGCATTGACATCGAGAGCCTATGGAAAATATTTCTATAGATATTCATTTGTACTGCTGACTATAACAGGCAGTACTATTTCCATGTGGATGTTTCATAACCACAAAATTAAATATCATTTCCTGATTGATTCGTACAACTGTGCATTCACCGCGAATAGTGCACACAGCTTATCGTTCTCATACGAAAGACTATTCATATATATAAGAATAAACAACAAAATAATTGAAGAATGCTTATATGGTTAACAATATGCAACGGCCGGTTTCACATAAAAATATCGAGAGAGAGATCAGAGAGCTATCACATACATAGACGTTGTTTGACATCCTGATGCATTTTAAATAATTACTCCTTCTGTTTTTAATTAATAACTATCAGTTTTAATTAAGTCATTTTTTAAAGTGCTTGTCACTACACTTTCATTAGTAAGATTCTAACTTTGCCTCTACCGAACCCCCACATAGTTCTATTTTGGATCATTCCTTTTCTCGAGACCCCCTTTAATTTACTAGTTTTCTTAATTCTATTTCCTAACAATTTTTAGTTAAATTTTAAATAATTAGATTGGTCAAAAAATTTTAACTAAAATTTTTCCGTGTTATGCATGCCAAATATTTTTAATAGCGTGTTTGTTTTGTGTTACAAATGCTATTATATATTCACGGTGTTTGCACGCTCTAGACGTACTGATCCAAAATATCAACAGAAAACTAGCGAGCTCTTGTCAGATCCATCTTTCTTCATTCGCAACGACAACACAAAGCATAAACGTTAATCTGGTATATATACAGGACATACGTGCAGTGGCTATCACATGAATTATATTCGAGATAGAGCCATACACCTGCCGTCTAAGGCTGAGTTTAGTTGGGAAAATATTTTGGATTTGGTTGTCACATCGAAGGTTTAACCGGATGTCGGGAGGGGTTTTTGGACACGAATAAAAAAAACTAATTTCATGGTGAGCATGGAAACCGCGAGACAAATCTATTAAACCTAATTAAGTCGTCATTAGCACATGTGGGTTACTGTAGCACTTATGGCTAATCATGGACTAATTAGACTCAAAAGATTCGTCTCGCGATTTCCATTCTAACTGTGCAATTACTTTTTATTTTAATCAATATTTAATACTCCATGCATGTGTTAAAAGATTTGATGTGATATTTTTGTGAAAAATTTTTGGGAACTAAACAAGGCCTAATTTACAGGGCGCATGACAGCGAACAACAGAGATAATAAATGAGAAAAGGGGGCGAATTGAAGAGACTCGATGCATGGCTTGTAAAGAAACCGCTGTGAGAGGGAAGATATATGCTTACTCTGGCTCCCATCGGATGGTCTAATCAGTCAAAGAAAAAAACCAAATTTTGAATTTTCATGCTTAATTTTGAGATATTTTAAACATAGTTTCTTTTTCAACATTGACTTTTAAATCACCAAAAACACATTTATAAAAGTTTTACCTACAAATTTATTTTTATTTCCTAATACGATTTATTAGGAAATATGCCAAACGATGGGGACCTTTGCTCTCTGACATCTTCGAGAGGGAGGGTGCCTACAGCGGAGGCAACCAATAATCAATCGATGCATGTTTGTATCGCCCTCAGACAGTGAAGATTACGACCAGATTCAAGCTGAGTTGATTACTGTTAATTGATTACCGTTTATGCATGCCATTAGCTTCAGCCGTCGATAGGATGATCAATGATGATAGGATAATTAACATCAATAGTGATATCAATAATCCACCCAGCAAAACTAATTAACTGGTAACTGCATGTACGCATAACCTAATCGTTGGACTGGATCAAGGTCGGCGCAGGGGATTAATTGGAGACCATCTCACTTGGAAATCAGAATAAAACTGTTTGAATCGCCGGAGCTTGTGTACCTAATAAATAGGTCGGGCTCTCGTGTCATCGATCAAAAGGGACCACATCATTGACGACGGAGAAAATTGAAGAATGTCTAGCTTTATAGGAGTATTGGTGTTCAGAGCAGATTGGATCGATTGATCTCCATTATGGTAAAACAGCTGCTTTAATTAATTTGCTAGGCTGATCATAGCACTCCAAATTAAATCAAGCAAGTACGGTAGTAGTACAGCTCATGCTCAAAGCTCCAAAGAACAACTTTTGCGAATAAGTTAGCCGCGCCTTTTCTTCTTTTTCTTCGCCCTCGCCCGCACGCAGCTCCCCGGCGTCGCTGTCGTCGTCGGCGCTAGCTGGGCTTACCTCGCCCACGCGACCCTTCGCGCGAGACCTCATCGATCGCCGGTGGGCCGGCCGGTCGCCTGCCGCGGCCGGCATGCAACAGGCTCGTCACTGACGCTGACCTCACTGAGTCACTGACACTCTGATGGCGGCCGGCTCCGGTCAGTGGTGTGATGCAGTGCGAACAGATCAGAAATCAGCTGTAGCTGCTGTAGCCTGTAGCAAGCAGCGTGCAGTGGCACTGTGGCAGAAGCGACTGACCGATCGGGCATGCGTTCATTTCGCAGCTGACTCGGCCGTCCCGGATTACACTTTTTCCTGTGTGGGAAACTAGGAGTGACGATTTTTATGACGAATCCAACAGGAAAAGTATGTTACAAGTGGAGAGACTGGCAGAGAAATTCAGAGTTCAGATTTAGATCAGCTGGCCAAGAAAATTAACGCTCTTATCATCTACTTATCAACTGCAGCCAAATTTAGAATTATAGTTAAATTTAATTTTTAGAGTTGATTTTAGTGTTTCTTATCTTACGCTAGTTTCCAACGTTATTTTTAAAACCACAATCGACATAGATTTTCTAAAAGTTATATTTACAAATTATTTCCCTTCATTCATTTTTAAGCTGTAGCTCAAACGAGAGAAAATTTCTTCTATAATGATTAAGGCCCCGTTATTTTCCACCCATTAGCTAATATATTACGAACATGTTTTCCAAGCCACTAAACAGCATGATTCTTTTAAAAGAACTTTCCATGTAAAAATTATTTAAAAATTTAAACAAATCTATTTTTAAAATTTATGATATCAATACTTGATTGATTATGTGTTAATTGTATTTCTTCTCTGGCAAGTAGGCCAAACCTTACAAACGAACAGAGCTGCATGTTTCTCTGCATCTGCATGTCCTGTTTTCCTGATTCCAGACCACACGGGCTTGCTCTGTGTTTGGTAGGTCGTTGGGAGCTGAGTTTTTCTGACAAAATGCTACTTACATCGTTCTCATCCGATCAAGTGCGTGCCTTGCAATAAAGCTTATTACTAGATCCAACCATTTCGCTGCCAGCACTCACGCAGCATGCCGCCGTCGCCGTCGCCGATGACTCGCCGACGTGACGCGTCCCGGAGCGGATTCCAAAGGCTTAATTTTTTTTGCTAGGCAAAAAGGCAGCAGCGAAAGCAACAGACAAATTCAGCTAAGAAAGGCCAGCGCTAGCTGCTTACTCCCTAGGTCACAGTGCAAGTCATTCTAGCATTTCGCATATTCATATTGATGTTAATGGATTTAAACATATATATACTATGTAAGTCATTTTAGCATATATATGTCTAGATTCATTAACATCAATATAAATGTGGAAAATGCTAGAATGACTTGTACAGTGAAATGGATAAAGTTATTAGCTTCCCCTGGACGAGGGCTCTTTGGCATGTTACGATTAAGCTGATCGGCATCATCATCAAGACGGCGACGCCCGTAAACCGAGGAATTATTGGCTCCCCAATGGCGATGCCTGGGACGAACTGGGCCAAGAAAACGGCCAGTGGCACGGCGCGATTTGCAAGTAAAGATCGATCGCGATGGACGTCGTTTTGTTAATTTGTTCCCTTCTGGCCCAGCTGATCAATCGATCGATCGATCGATTGCAGGAAGAGTAGTGGCATTCAAGTTTTGATGGGTTTTTTTCTGCACTGCATGGAGGGTTTGATTGGAAGAGGTTAGCTACTAGTAGGACGGTAGCGATGGGTCTATTCTGAATTTTTGATTGATCGATCGGCGTCGTCGCTGTTGGGTAGTCACGGTTCAGAAACTGGTACAGATTCCTATTTCCTGGTCCTGTGTATTTAAAGAGTAGACGCTTCTTGTCTGCACTCATATATGCAGACATACTCCTACACCGCACAATGCATGGATTCATCGTTCATCTGCCAAGTAAGGGCCCCTTGGAATCGTAGGAATAAAAAAACGGAGGAATAGAAAAAACACAGGATTTTGATAAAAATGTAGGTGTAAAACAGAGGATTAAAAAATACAGGAAAAACCTATGAATGACCGTTTGATTGGACCACAAGAAAAACGCAGGAATCAGGTGAGATAGATAGACTCAAAGGAATTTTTCTAAGAGGTTAGACCTCTTGCTAACTTTCCTCCAAAATCTCTATAAGATTACACATTTCCGAGGTGGGTGAGAGAGCGGAGGAGAAGCGCGAGGACGCACGTCGAGGCCGATGCCCTTGATGTGGGTCTGGGTCGCGATCCACTGCTTCTTCGTCGTCGACTATACCTCCTCGATCCTCATCGCCGCCGCCGCAGCGAGGACGTTCAGCAGCTAGGACGGTCGCGCACGGCGGCGGTGACATGAAAAGTGGAGAAAGTGATACAAAGTAGAACAATTTACAGTTACAATAGTATATTTTAGAAGACGCGCGGATTAGGTGGTAAACATATAAAGGCCACAAAATCTAAATCGAGAGCGCTCTCGATTTAGTCATAACGAGCGACGCTAGCCATTGTCCAGATACGATCAGTCATTTGTCCAGATGTGTCTTAAATAATCTTACTTTACTATAGTACTAATTGATCAAACAAGTAGAAAAAATATTCCTACCATCTATGCTTCAAATACAATTTTCTCTTAAACTACTCATCCGAACTACGATCCGATTACACCGTTGTGTTCATAACAATTAAATCTTTACAACAAGATCTCACATGATTATATTTTAATAAAAAATCACAAATTACTTTTATAATATATCCAAATTACATTTAGATTTTACTAAGTTACTTCTTAAACATACAAAAGTAAATTCAATAAAGTTTTAAAGTAATTAACATATATTATAGAACTTACTTTCTTTTTCTTTTTGTTATAAGTTACTTCTATAGTATATGTAAATTACTTTTAGGCTTTATTGCACTTTTGTATGTCTAATAAGTAACTCAATGAAATCTAAAAGTAATTTAGATATATTAAAAAGTAATTTATATTTTTTCATCAAAATATAATCATGTGAGATCTTGTTATAAAGATTTAATTGTTACGAACACAACAGTGTAATCGGATCGTAGATCGGATGAGCAGTTTTAGAGAAAATTGTATTTGAAATATATGTGAATAGTGTCTGTCATATATGAAGTGGTAGCTGGTTTAGACAAACCAGCTACTACTGGCTGTGTAGGCACCTCCTATAAAGGCATGTGTAAGGCATGTGTATTGGAGGGTGACGCTATCGAGGCGGTTCCGTGATTGAGTTTCGGAACCCCTCGAACACAATATTTACCGTTGGATATGCGATCCTAGTGAACACAATCACGTAGGATCATGTTCGGCGCAGCGATCATGTCGTGTTTTATCGTACTGTAGCGCTGCGACTGCAGCAGCTATTTGACGATTAATAACTGATGGAATAGACCTCATGGAATTCACAGATCACACAATAAAGGGCCCGTTTAGTTTTGACACCAACTTATTGTCTTACCAATTTTTTAATAGTAGCAAATGCATGTTTGGTTAGTAGTAAATGCAGGTTTGGTTTGCTATTTTTGTTACAATAATTCAAATTCAATACTACCTAATTTGGTTGTGCTAAAACTCGCTAAGATTTTAACACAAAAATTGGATTCAAACCAACAAGCCGGAAAATTCATCACCTTCGCCATCATCTCCGCCTTCCAGTCGACTGTTGCGCCCTGTTGAAAGGACGACTTTGGATTTTGTTATCCGACCCAAACAGGGAGTCGGACAATAATTCACCGAACCCCACGAACGCAATGACTTCCCGCGAGCCCTCCTTCCCCCCTGGGAGCGCACGGAGTCGTGCATAATATCGTATGTACATGATCCACCCTTTGCTTGCTTTCGCTCGGCGCGTTCAACGGACAACCTTTTCATGGCGCCGCCGCCGAGCTCCGTTGATGGTGGCCGCCCCACATACTAGTGGAGACGATGTGGCAATGCAGTACTAGCAGGATTGAGGAAACGAAGAATTGTAGCTGTAGGATTCATATAAGACAGAGATCATAACATAATGCATCGATTTGGAATCGTTCACGAACGAGATTTGACATAATTTGCTTGATCCTACACAAAAGAACAGCTACTTCCGTAGTCTTCATCTTCACGGTCACACCAGCGTTTATACATAGCAGATCAGCGACAACTTGTACTACCGAAACACGAACAGAGCACAAACACATTCTACTGCTCCAACCATTCTCAGCAACCATTTCCAGCTTCTACTACCGCCACGCTGCCATTACCGAGCACTACGCTATGATTCAGGCGATGGTGACCTGGACGGACTTGGTCTTCTTCTCCGGCGGCGGCCGCTTCTTGACGGTGACCGTAAGCACCCCGTTCTCGCATCGCGCCGAGATGCCGCCGGTGTCCGCGTCCTCCGGGAGGCGGAACTTGCGCGCGAACGCCCTCGGCGACGCGCGGCGCTCGAGGCGGATGTACTTGCACTCCCCTTCCTCCTCCTCCCGCTTCCGCTTCCCGTTCCCGGCGCCATTGCTGCTCTTCATCACCAGCACCCTGTCCTCCTCCAGCGTCACCTGCGCAGACAAGAAAGAAACGCGCCCAAACTAACTCGCTGATTCGAACGCGAATCGAGGAAATTCAGGGCTCGGATTTTGTACGCACCTGGATGTCGGACTTGGAGAGGCCAGGGACGTCGAGCACGAACGCGTACTCGCCAGGGGTCTCCATGATGTCCACTGGCGCGCCACCACCGATTCCACTGATGCCGTGCTGGCCGTGTCCATGCGCGGCGTGGTGCTCGTGGTCGCCCGCCGAGCGGCGGTCCCCCGCGGCGGCGCCGAGGCGGTCGAGCACCTCCGGCAGGTGGAGGAGGCTGGTCACGGCGGTGTCGAACAGCTCCGTCATGGCTACCAACTTGGGCTTTGCTCTCTCGCTCTCCTTCTTGCTACTGCAGCAATGGCGAGACGGCGGTGGAGGAGAGGAATGGGTATAAAGCGAGCGGAAGCGAAGGTTCGAGATGGCGCGGAGTTCGCTGCGCTGTCGCGCGTCGAGAAAGATCAGGAGACACTTGGAAGAACCTCGTACCCACTTGTACATTGGGCCGAACAAAGCCCAAATCTCCCATCACAGCAGCTGTTTTGGACCGCAGTCTAGGCCTTGGCCTGGTTGGAGAGTTAATCCGCAGACACCGAGCCCATCAAATCTGTTGCTGACACTGGTGGCCTCGTGCATGCAATATAAAGTCCACTTATGGCCTCTCAACTTTACTTCAAGTTTAACTAACATCCCTTATTCCCAGTACAGGAAACTTATTCCCAGTACAGGAAACTTAGCCCATCAACTATACGAAACCGTACAATTTGATAACTCGTGGAGGTGGAGGAGGTAGTTACAGGGAGAGCGCTACGCGTCGGACGTACGGCACGAGACGAAAAATCGGCGCATTCATGAGTCGTCCGATCCACGCGCACGCCATCAGACATCCAACATCATGAAGCATGCATGCATGCAAAAATATTTTAAACTACCTTTTCTCTTAAATTATTTATCCAAGTCATGATCCGATTACACCATTAAATTCGCCATTAAATTCGTTGCAATTAAATTTTTAAAAAGGAACCACACATGGATATATTCCAATGAAAAAAAAGCTTATTATTGAATTATTTTTAAATGTTGCACATTGTTCCACCAAGTATATCGGAATTGTTTCACTAGGTAGATCGAAAATGTTTCAATCGTTTAAATTGGACGTTGTTTCGCCTTATATAAAAACAATGTTTTAGCAAATAGCGAAAGAATGTTTCAAGTCACTGTAACATTTGATCCATATAAAGTGAAAATTTTTTTGGAACAAAAAATGAAACGAATTCTCTTAATAGATGATTTACATAATATGTGGGTGATTTGTTGCAAAAGATTTTTTTCAATTCACTGCAATATTAGATCTATAAAAAAACATTGTGAGTACACTAGGCGAAACATTTTTAGTGGAACATTGTGAGTACACTAGTGGATACTTATTGAAACACTCAACCAACATATGTGCAACATTTACAAATAAACCAGTGAAACACAATAAACTACTTACTGAAACATACAAATAGCACCATGAGATACATTAAAGAAAGATATATACATCGCGACAATAAATAAATATGTGCAACATAATAGAATTTCAGCTGAAACATCTAATTTTCATATGTGAAACATTAAGTTTAATTTGTTGAAACATATGTGTGTTTTTTTATTTAATATAATCATGTGAGATCTTGTTATAAAAATTTAATTGTAACGAATACAATGGTGTAATGGCTCGTAGATTGGATGAGTAATTTAGAAGAAAAATCATTTTCAAGTTTGCTAAAAGTGTGTTATGTACATGCAAGTAACCTCGTGTCATCTCTCTTTCATGCATATTAATACCCAAAAAGGAAGCATATGTAACAGAGAGAGATGATCTGACAAAGGCTGCATGCAGCAAAATCATAGTAAGAGGCGTCCGATTTCTTTGTCAAGATCGGACGACCGGATTGAAGCATTTTCCTAGTTGTAGTTGTCGTCTATGAGGCCCAGTTCCATAATCTCTCAGCGGACTACCTCCCCACCTCCGCCTTCCTCCCCCACAGCGTGCACACTTCGCTCTTCAGCTCTCCTGGTATTGAGAGTAAGGGATGTTAATCAAACTCGATGTAAAGTTGAGGTAGAAAGTGGACTTATTTCCCTCGTGCATCGCCGGCAACCTAAGGGCCTACTTAGATCGTCTGGCTAAATTTTTCAGCATGTCACATCAAATGTTTGGACACATGCATGGAGTATTAAATATAAACGAAAAAAATAATTACGTGTAAATTGCGAGACGAATCTTTTAAGCCTAATTGCTTTATGATTTGACAATATAATGTTACGGTAAACATTTGCTAATGATATATTAATTAGACTTAATAAATTCGTCTCGCATTTTACAGCAGGAATTTATAATTTTTTTTATTACTAGTCTATATTTAATAATTTAAATGTGTTTCCGTATATCCTATGTGACACATGGAAACTTTACATATGCATCTAAGCTTCGGCCTCGGCCCACGGCCCACGTCGTGTCGTCACCATCGTCACTTCGCTTTATCGGGACAGAGAGAGCGGCTGCCCATGGCCCACGGTGCACCCGTTCCACGTGAGCGCGCGCGCGTACCGAACTTTGTGGGCCAAACCCGCCGCACAGCCAGAAAGATGCCGCAGCCGCCGCATGCCGTCCACGCGCGCCACGTTTCACGGCGTCCACCGTGAGCCAGGTTCAACGCACCAGGGCGGAGGAGAGTGACGTGGCAGTGGTCGTAATTTCACCTGATCTTCGTGGCCTATCTCTCGCAGGAGGTGGCGCGTGGTTGACGCGGTCAGAAAAGCGCGCGCGGCCGCCCTCGAGGCGCCAGCTGGGCACCCGCGCCGGAAACTTCTGGATGGTCGCCCCCGGAAATATCTCCGTCCTCCCAACCACATCTCAGCCGTCAACCACCCATCGGACGGATGGTAAAAAAAAGATCCGGTTAGATGTGGGGTGGTGGGCCCCACATGTCACTGGAAAGGTCTTGCACTGTTCTAGACACATCACACATCTGCTTCGAGGCGACCGTTGCGTTTTTTTTTCTGATGCTCCAGTGGAAAAAAGAGCGGCCTTGAGAGCAAGTTTAACAGCGTAGCCAACTACTGGCTCTAATTTATTTATAGCTAATCTCATAGTTTATTTATACAATAGTTATATACTATATTATTAATACATGGTTCCACCTATCATATACACACTGTGTCTTGAAGTCTGTACTACAGTTGGCTATAAATCTGTAGCCCGCTGCCCTTCTCTCTTCTCATTTATTTTCTTAAAATATGTTTGTAGCTGGCTTATAGCCTGCTATTGTACCTGCTCTGGTATGTTCTTCAGGCGTGTAATCATAACCAAACTAATTAACCGCTAGTGAGCGTCTAATGGAGTAGCATCACCAGCTAAACGTATTTCAGAATTGTGGATCAGATTTTTTGTCTAAGAATCTTTAGTTGCTCCGGCTTTCGCAAGTGTAAAAGGCACTCGCAATTGGTAACACACGCCATAGCCACACTGAAAAGGACAAGCATATTAGCAGTTGCCCCTACCTTTCAAACGATTCTTTCGCCTGATTAACATCTCTTTCGTCCAGGTTGAAAGTTGATAATCACAATCAATTAGGCCCCTTTGCAATGCATGGTTGTCTGAAAATTCAAATACAGTAAAAGTGCAAAACAGAAGATGCAGCTAGTAATTTCCCCACATAGCAGAAACCACATAAAACCGATCAATTAGGTATCAGGTCACAATTAACCATCCGGATAAGCTCATCAGGAGTGCATCTACTACCATCTTCTCGAATGATGTGAAAAAAAATGGCAAATTGTCAAGGTTAACCGTAAATCTACAGTGCCAATTTCTGACGGCACATCCTACGAGCCTCATAGATTATTCATATACTCTAATAAACAAAAAGATTTATGACAGAATAAAAATAAATTTATAGATAAAATGTTTATATATTTGTTCGTAGCGATTTAAAAGTCAATGTTAAAAATATCTTAAAATTAACTTTAAAATTTAAATTTAGATTTTAATTTTGATTTATTAGCCAACCGACGAGACTCTACGGCTCTGTGCGCAACAGTAGCAGTGTCTGGAAGCAGGGATAGCTAGCTGCAGCTGTAGCAAAAGCAACGATGGCCAGCCAAGGCTGGGCGAGACGTGGAAATAAAGCGAGGAAATTCCTAGGCAGAAATATTTAAAAGGCAAGTGGGCATCATGGCCTTGTTTCTGGAGGCTTCCTGGACTGCGTGGAGACGAGCGACCTGAGAGAGAGAGAGAAGGCAAGGGAAGGAGGAGAAGAAGGGGGACGAAGCCGACGAGGCGCGCGCGCGCCATCTTTGCTTTGCTTCCTCTCTCTTCCCTCTCCTCTCCTCTCCTCCGGTCGTCGGCCTCCCCGGCCGGCCGGCGCCTGCCCGTGCTTGAGGCGCGGCGGCGGATACGGGGGTGACGACATGGCCGACGGGGGAGAGAAGTGCCGGGACGCGGCCGGCGAGGGCGGCGGCGGCGGCGACCTGTACGCCGTGCTCGGGCTCAAGAAGGAGTGCTCCGACGCCGACCTCAAGCTCGCGTACCGGAAGCTCGCCATGGTGAGCAATTGAGCTCGACGGCTTCATGCAAATGTTCTTTGTTTTTGTTCTTGTTCATGTTGTTGTCGTCGCTCCGCCGCGTTCTTGATTGGTAACTGGATTACGGCCATGGATTCGCCTTGTTGCTGTAACTGCTTCATAGGTAGGGAAAGAGCGTGCCGTGGTAGGCGATTTCGAGTTTGGAGAGGTGTAGATGATGGCGCCAAGTTCTTTTTTTTTTTTCGCCGGGACGGCGAAGAATGCCGAAAAGGGGAAAACTGTACAAATGCAGTGCGTCAGAGCACCGCCTTTACAACAAAAAGCAAATTACAAAGTCTGTGATCTCTCTAAAGCTGGCACTGCAGCAACATTCAACGAGGTAACTAGCCCTGCTGATTTCCAAGTTTCCCATTCCTCACACATGGTCGCACACAGCTGCGTGACCGATGAGGCCGTTCCCTCGAAAACCCGTGCGTTGCGCTCTTTCCAAATCAACCATGTAACGAGGATGACCCCGGCGTCGAACGTCTTGCGATCGATCTTCGCAACAGTTTGCCGGGCAGCGAGCCACCAACCGGCAAAGTCCGAGGACGGCGGCGAGCAGGAGAGGCTCAAACGAGCCTGAACCTTCACCCAAACTTGCTGCGAGAAGGTGCAGGCTTGGAAGATGTGTTGGCAGGACTCTCCATCCTTAGAACAAAGGTGACAAATTGGTGCGAGCTTCCAACCTCGGCGCTGCAGGTTATCAGCTGTTAAACAGGCATTGTGGACCGCAAGGAACATGAAGAACTTGCATCTCACTGGCGCGCGGGATTTCCAGATAATCTTGCCGAGCGGGCAGGATGTTCTACCGGCCGAAAGGATAGAGTAGGCAGACTGCACCGAGAAGTCGCCATTAGGTGCCGCCTTCCAGATCATAGAGTCAGTACTTCCGGGGTCGAGAGAAATCCTTGCGATCACGTCCCAGAGCGCAAGGTATTCCCCCATCGCTTGGACAGACAGGCCGCCCCTAATATCTGCAATCCAGGAGTTGTCGCAGAGAGCGGCAGCCACCGTGATGTCACTCAGCTTGACGAAGGAGAAAAGAATTGGGAATCTGTACTGCACTGATCCTCCGTCTGGCAACCAGCTGTCGCACCAAAACGAGGTAGAGGCTCCGTTCCCCAGCAGTACTTTGCTACCAGCGGCAAAGCAGTGCAGTGACTTTCTGTCAGCTAGAGGCGCAACGCGCATCCAAGGACGCTCTGGCTCAGCGCGGCGCAGCCAAATCCACCGAGTGCGAAGCGCAATTCCCATTAGGCGTAGGTTTCTGATCCCTAGTCCCCCCTGCTCGATAGAGAGGCAAAGCTTCTCCCAAGCCACCAAGCTGCAAGAGCCCGCAGCATCTTCATCACCCTTCCAAAGGAAACCCCGGCATTTCTTCTCAATTTCGTTGATCGCCCAAGCTGGTAGTTCCAAGACGGACATGAAGTAGAGTGGGAGCGATGGCGCCAAGTTCATGTTTTTGCATATCAGAACTTGCTCGTTAGCTGCGCGTGATTAGGCTTCTGTTCTGTACTTCGTAATCTAGTATTAGCCAATGATTAAAAGCTCCAATCCAGCCTGTTCATACTCTATTATTAGTCATTTTTTTGTGCTTGTGTGTGTAATTTTCGTAGCCGTCTAGGATTGTTGGAATATTTATTTATGAAGACCTAAGTGTTCAAATCTTTTGCTCTGCTCGAATGGTCCAATTCTGATTGTACTGCACTTTGTGAAAAGTTCCAAAATTTAACATTACCTGATCTGCAACTTGATGTAGAGATGGCATCCAGACAAATGCTCATCCTCCAGCAGTGCAAAGCACATGGAGGAAGCCAAGGAGAAGTTCCAGGAGATCCAGGGCGCCTATTCCGGTCTTAATCTTCCTTATCTCAAACTCCACCCTGTTCTGTAATCACTTCACTTGTTACAACGATTATGCTACAGATAATGAACTGATCACAACCAAAGAAAACGGATTTAGCTAGTTGGCAAACTTATTGCATGGAGCCCTCGTGCTCCCATCCCATTGTTCTTGTGCAGTCCTCTCAGACTCAAACAAGCGGTTCCTCTACGACGTGGGGGTATATGATGATGACGACAATGACGATGACAACGTAAGGATTCTAGCCATAATTATGATTTATTGTCATTGTTGGTTCAACTTTAACTCCTACTGCCTCTGCTGCAGCTGCAGGGGATGGGGGATTTCATTGGTGAGATGGCCCAGATGATGAGCCAGGCACGGCCAACGGTAAGAACAGTTAGCACCTTGGTCCTAGTACTAGATGCTTCTCGTAGGCTCTAGCTGAGAGGTGGTACTGGTACATCAGGACCACAAATTTAGCTGCAACCGTGATTGGCTAATTAGATCCCCTTTTGTGTTGTCATAATGCGTGATAGGTCCCGGCTAGCATTTATTACTTTCTATGTTCTTTTAACTAATCATATTATCATATTTCGTTTCGAAAATTCTATCGCTGTATTTTGTAAGCACCATCATACCTGTTCTGTTCTGTTCTGTCCTTTGCAAAAGTACGCTAAAATGGTTGAAAATTAACTTACTGCTTTTGGTCTGAGAAAACAAGTATACACATGGTAAATTATTGTGGTTTGTGGTTCTAGAACTCTCGTCATGATACCTCTGGTTCTCAGCGATGATTTTGCTACAGTTTATTGGGAATTCTATGCTATTTGGGGTTGCATGTCATTTGTAATGCATACAATCATTTCTTGTTCATTGGAATAACAAAAGAAAATGCCCATATATGAATGCTAAGTTATCAGAACTTCTCCAGGCTGTTTATCTGAAAAAACTTGTAAACTTTGGAAAATTTTGTATAGTTTATACTGGATATTGTTTGTTCTATGTTCATATGTCACAGGCTTAAAAAAGGAACTGTTATGAAAAGCTCCATGCCCCTCAACTGAAACTTTTAGGTGATTTTTTCTAGAACCAAGCTGGAAACCGGCCTCTTTTTCTCCTGGACCTGATGCATCCAAGATAAATATAACAATAGCAATAAAATAACAATGAATCATTGGATTTGCAGAGGCAGGAGAGCTTTGAAGAACTGCAGCAGCTATTCGTAGACATGTTCCAAGCTGATCTTGATTCGGGTTTCTGCAATGGACCCTCAAAGTGCTACCATACCCAGGCCCAAAGCCAGACTCGAACATCCTCAACCTCCCCTTCGACGTCACCGTCTCCACCGCCTCCAGTAGCTACTGAGGCAGAATCGCCATCATGTAATGGTATTAATAAGCGTGGTTCATCAGCAATGGACTCTGGGAAGCCTCCAAGAGCCAGCGAAGTCGGTGCTGGACAGAGTCAATCAGGGTTTTGTTTCGGGGTAAGTACACATATGTCAATTTCTGTTTACTTGTTTGGTTTGGCAATAATGCATCTAGGTAGGCGCTGCTGTGATTACTTAATTACTGTGGTCTGATTAAGCAGACACTGTTGCTTATTGTTGATGGTGATCACCAAACAATTTGTGACTGGATCATGTGATACCTTTTTTGGGGTGCAAGTAACAGTTTATGCTATTTGGTGGATGTGTGCTTTCTTCATCAAAGAATACAAGTTGCAGCTAGATTAGCTTGAGAAGCACGATTTCTCTTGAAAGGAATGTGCTGATAATGTGAAATCAACTTGACCTGCCGTTGATCACTGAACATGTTTTTTTTTTTTTTTAAGTGCTTAACGGCCAGGTGGTTTATTATTATTATTATTTTCTGAGGGAAGGGGTTTATGAATTTTGCTTAATAAGTTTAGGCATCAGATACCATACTTGTACTCTGGAATAGATTCCTTTGGCTAGCTTTGTTTTTCACTGTATTGGGCAATACACTGTTTACATTTATTCAACATATTTATTCATTATTCCAATAAAGATTTGCTTTTTGGTAGAGCATTGTGGGGTCCTGGTTGTCTGGACCCACTAGATGTTTGGGCATATGCCATATGGGGCCATTCACTGGGATGTTGCACATAAGCCTTTTGCGGCCTTTTCATTTGTAATAATCATGAAATAATCCAGAAAGTTGTGGAGGATCCACCAAGTGAGTACGGATCCTAGCTCCACCACCAGATGTGCTATTCACATGAGGACTTGCTGATCAACTATGAGATTTCTGGATAGGGTCATTTGAATTTCCATCACTGTTACATCGTTGTTGTGTGGTCCGTATATGGAACAGTCTAGTGTGCTACCTTCTTCTGGTATATATTAAAACTGATTGCGATAGGATTTTTGTATATGCCTGGTACGGCATTTTTTGGTGGTGTTCTATGTCATTTAAGGATATCACAAGGTTTGGACGAGATTATGGCTTGTCTAGCATCTTAAATAGAGCCCATGCGTCATTTTCTGCTTTTCTGTGTGTCCTTTCTTGGATTGCTACGTTGCCTTGTGCCTTTGCTGACTTGTTCAATTTGCTATTTTATTTTTGTAACACGCCTTTTTTGTGCAGCACTCCTGGTCCAACCTCAAATCTCCAACCAGATAAATGCTTATGATAAGGCCGTGTATTTGCTATTTCCTTTTAAGATTATCTGAAAATTCAGACTGGTGGTGCCAGTTGCGCATGCTCGCACCGAACTTGCTGTGGTTCTGGTTACTTGGATGTCTTTGATAATTTAGTGCCCACGAGGAACAAAAAGTTCCGTTGTCGGATTCTTCCACTTTATGCTCTTTCTATAGTTCGCCTGGTTCTTCTGTAGCGATCCATTTGAGCCACACTTTTGATACGGTACTGATCATTTTGGCTGGTGCCTTTCTGCAGCAGAAGAGTGATGCTAAACAAGCGGCGAAGACGCGAAGCGGGAACACGGCCAGCCGGAGGAGGAACGGCCGGAAGCAGAAGGTGTCGTCGAAGCACGACGTCTCGTCTGAGGACGAGATGCCAGGTTCGCAGTGGCACGGCGTGGCCTGACCTTTTGTTCGTGACTGGTTTGGTCCTTTGATGTGCCGGAGCACCGAGCTGCTGCCGCTGCCACTCTGCCGTGGCGGTGGCGCTGCTCGGAGTGAGTGACCGGGCGTGCCAAAACTCGTCGATGCTGCTGCTACTGCGCAATTCTTTCTCTCCATTCGTGTCGCGGCTGTGTTGTACTACGTAGACATTGCATTTTACAATTGATTCTCAGTACCTATCTGTCTTGCTGTTCAATTTCAAGAACTGAAGAAGTCATGTTGGGGAAATCAATGATTGACGAAGCTTCTATGATAAACAGAACAATAGGGGTGGGGTGATCACGGTTCTAAGAGTTGAAAAGGGATGCAATGGTATACATAACTGCCAATCTATAGAAGTTTTCCATTTTATATTTACACATTAGAACATTGGACATATAACAGTATATTTAGATATGCATACTGAATTAATATAATTCTTTAAACAATCTATACAATAGCACAAATAGTATGCTGCCCTATCTATACAATAGCACAAATAATGGTCTAAACAGAGTCTTCAATGAGCTAAGGTCCTTTTTATTTAGGCTTTTTAAGCCATATTTAAAAAGCTTAAGTCCAAATAAACCATCACTCTTTTTGTTTGACTTTTTTAAAACCACAGGTCACCCTTAGACTGTTAAAGCTAAAAACTAAGTTTGAGTAGCTTTTTTTAAAATGTAAGGTTAAGATATATTCCACCAATAAACTTAAAGCGTAAAAGGCACATGTAGCCAAGAAGTCTAAGCTCAAACGAAAATGGCTGGAGAAGATTGAGAAGATACGCAAAATGAGGTGAGCCACTAGCGCATGATTAATTAAGTATAAAGTATTTTAAACTTTAAAAATAGATTAATATGATTTTTTAAAACAACTTTCGTATATAATTTTTTTTTAAAATATACCATTTAGTAGTTCGAGAAGCGTGCACGCGGAAAACAAAACAAACTTTCTCACAATCTCCTTAGGAGTTAAGGCCGTGTTCTTTCAAAGGGTTTAGAAACACTTTCAGTTATGTAAAGTGATATATTAGCTCATGATTAATTAAATAGTAGATAAAAACTAAATTAATAAATTAATATAATTTTTAAAACAATATTTTTACAGAAAAGTTTATAAAAAATATTATTTAATAGCTTAGGAAATGTGAGTGTGAAAAACATGAGAGTATAAGGTGTGAAACATGATAGAAAAAAACACGAACAACCGTGCTCCGTGCTCACTGCTCCCTCCCTCTTGATAAGGCCCATGAAAAAGTATCTGGCCCATCAATCCATCACGCTCTTACGGCCCAGAGAGCCCAACTCCACCCATCCGTTTCCTCCTCTGTACTCCCCCCCCTCTTCTTCCTCCGCTCCATTCTCCTCCCACCCTCCCCTGCGCCATCGCCGACGCGCGCCGCGGCGAACCCACCGGATCATCTTCTCGTGCGCCGCCGAATCCCCTCCCGCCTCCGCCGAATCCACCGGCGGGCGCCCGATCCCTCATCCTCCTCCTCCTCTGCTCGTGCCGCAGGCGCGGGCGGACTCCCTCTCTCTCTCTCGGTAGGCAACCCTAACCCCCTTGATTTGCCCCCAATTCTGGTCGTTCCGTGGAATTCCACCCCATCCGATCCGTCCCAGGCGCGCTTGGGGCCTTGGATTAGGCCGGAAACGGATCGGTTGCTGCCGTAGGGTTCCTGGACGTTCGTAGGGATTGGATTTTGGTTTGTTGCTCATTTCGGTGTGGGAGAGTGGAGTGGAGGCCGGAGGGTTGAGATCGGTGTGCTACTACTTGCGGGGGCAGATCTGATAGGGAGAATCGGGTGGATAGTGGGGATTTTGTAACTTTCTCGTTTGATATCAAGGATTGTGGATTGGCGTTTCCTGCATTCAGAGTTTACTCTTCATACTACGTGGTTGATGGCGCTAATCATGTTTCTAAATTGTTAAAGAGTTGGATGATAACGTTTAACTTCCTTGTTTTACTGTTAAAATCTGCATATGTTATGGCACCGACTTAATTATCCTTAATTGGACTTTTTACCGTTAAAATTTGCTAGTATGTTTTATGGTGTGATGATTTACTTCTAGGTTTGTTATTGGAAGACTGGTCTAATCAATCTTATACCGATTATTTACCCCTCTTGCTCTCTGTGCTTACTCGTTGGTTTATTATTATAAAAGACATATAAATGTTTGGTCACCCTTGGAGTCATACATACTACACAGTTTTAGTGATCTAGCACCTTCTGTGGATTCATCCATTTTGTTCAAACTACTTACACATATCATTTTCTGTTTCAGATTGGAAGGAATAGCTGCTTACTGTTGAATATTGACTTGCTTTTGTTGTTGTCACAATGTCGGGCCTGCTGAATGTGCGTGCTTATCCTTACAACTGATTATTGTGCTTTCGCTTGATATCCCTATTTTCCATTTCAAACTTTTTACTTGATTTCTCTCTGACTAGTTCGTTCATCAAATAGTTTGCTTATGCTGCAGCTTCGCTTGGATAACGAGCAATAGATTTGTCTTTTATCACCTGATAAAGTGATAATTGTCCTCTGTTATAACATAGTATTGATTTATTTATATTTTATACACACATTTATTTCTTACAACTGCGGCACTGTCCTCTTCCATTCTTTGCCATCCTTACGTGAGTTTTCTGTGTTGAGATGCTTCATATGAAATTTGAAGCCTGACACTTCCATATGAGAACTGCGATGGCAGGGAATATTAGCATTGATTGCCTAAATAAGCTATGCATGTACAGGCACTGCATTATCAGCTACTCCCTCCGTCCCATAATATAAGGGGCTTTTGTCTATGCAAATGCGTAGCCACAATCCCTTATATTATGGGACAGAGCTAATATATCTGTGGTGGATAATCTGTTTGGTTGGGCACTATTTATTCTTTTATGCTGCTGCTTAACCCAACATGGTATTTGCTTTTGAAGATAATGGCAATTCCATATGACCTGCTTTGTTCTTTGTTTTGACAACTTGCCATTTTTTCCTAGCAGTCAAACCTGAACAATTCTGCATCAAATCTTCAAGACTCAACTGGAAGACCGTTTACAGGGTCCTTTTCTGGTCAATCTGGATCAGTTCCAGGGGGTTTCCATCACTCTGGTGAGCATATAGTAAAATAGCTTGGTTAGTTTGTTCGCACAATGCTACATTCATGTAGTAAATCTTCTTGCCATTTTTCAAGGTTTGCACAACATGCATGGAAGTTTAAATATGCCAAATATGCCTGGATCGTTTTCTCAGAGGAATGCTGCCATGAGTGGCCTTCCATCCTCTGGGGTTCAACAGCCTGGAGGGAGCATGCCTGGGAGATTTGCTTCAAACAACCTTCCAGTTGGCATGTCCCAGGTTGTAATGATTTCCTTCATCCATATTGCAATTTTATTGTTTATGCTGACGGCTTGTGGAAACTAAGGTACATTGTTGCTGGTTGAAATGATCGTGTAACCTCACCATGTTACTGTTTTGTTGCAGATCCCTCATGGGCATTCAGGAGTCGGTAGTAGAGGATTGAATGTTGGTGGAGGTCCAGCATTTAGTAGTAGCCTGAATATTGGTGGTACCATTCAAGGCTTATCCTCAAACCTGGGTGCTGGTGGTAGTCGTAATTCTGTTCCTGGGATGTCAGTATCTCCATCTTTGGGAAATTTGGGTCCTAGGATCACTGGTTCTGTAGGAAATATTGTGGGTGGAAGTAACATTGGAAGGAATATAAGCTCTGGTGGATTATCTGTGCCAAGCATAGCATCACGCATGAATTTGAGTGGCAATGTTGGCAGTGGCGGTCTGAATGTCCAAGGATCCAGCAGGATGATGAATGGCATTCTTCAGCAAGGTAAATTATGGAACAGACTGTATAAATAGTTTGTTACTCCATAGAGTCGAATACTCTTTATGTTGTCATGCCTTCATGGCTGCTTAGCTGCTTTTCTATTGTAGTTATTTGTAACATCAGCTATTGTTTGTTAACACATGCTCTACTGTGGCTATGCTGATTTTTTTGTTGAGTATATCTACTGAATAATTTGCTTTTAGCTGCAGAGTTACCCCTCTTTTTCTTGACATCAAAGTTGGGCATATGAAACAAGTGTTAAAAATACCCAAATGATATGTATTGAAGGATTTGTTAATAATATTGCTAAGTAGCTGCTGGTTGTTATCCTCTAAAAGTAGGATCCTTGTGCTGTTAGTGAGCAAACAAAAAAGTTTTGGTAAGTGGGATCATGATCAGAAACAAGAAAAATCCTAGGACCTTAACAAGCTTCCCACCTAAATCAGTCATACCTGAAGAAAAGCTCCAACCACAACCTATCTGCTGAAAGTAATTGGTGCCTTCACTGTTTATCCAACACAGTCCAGCTTATGTTTTACAATCTCTTTCATGTTTCCTTACCACATTTGTAATGTAATTGTAACGTCCAAAGTTATAACCTGGTCAATCTTAGCATCTGCTGTCACGCTGCGTCCTAAAAGAACACCAGTAGGTTGCATTTGATAGGATTAAGATTAGAAATGAAAATTCCAACAGTACTATCATTTGATAGGTGTCAGAGTTAGAGGAAATATTGGTATTCCTCCTGGCATGCATGCATCGGATGCTAGAATATCTATTGCTTATTTTTATAACTGTTATTTTTTTTGGCATCACAATATGATTTATGAAAGTAATATGATGCTGAGTAAATACTTAGAAACATTATATTTTATATGTTTGTGATGTCATGTATCTATAATATTTTACTGTTTAACAAGAGGTATATCATGTATTAGCTTATATCTATTGAGGTGAAAGCCCGTGAGTCTTTTCATTCAGCTTCTTCTTCTTTTTTTTAAATTTCTGATATCAGGATCACCTCAAATGCTGAACATGATGGGGAGTTCATATCCAACATCTGGAGGTTCATTATCTCAGAACCAAATACAAGGAGGAAATAATTCCCTTGGTTCTATGGGGATGCTGCATGATGCCAGTGACGGTGCTCCATTTGACATGAGTGATTTTCCCCAGCTGACTGGTCGACCTAGTTCTGCGGGTGGTCCACAAGGACAATATGGTAATGATTCATATATATTTTTCATTAATTGGGAGGATGCCTTGACAATTTCTTTAAATAACAGGCTCCCTACGGAAGCAAGGAGTTGGTGTTAACACCATTGTTCAGCAAAACCAGGAATTCAGCATTCAAAATGAAGACTTCCCGGCTTTACCTGGATACAAAGGTGGTTACAGCTATATTATTTCTAGAACTATCTGTTGATTCAGTGAGGGTGCCTTGATTATACTTGGTGTTGGTGTATTGTGCACTATCTATTTAATAGTGTTACTGTCCATGGCTATTACAATTTGTTGTCTACAATAGTGCACTTTCAATTGGCCTTTGCTAGCCTGTCATACAACTCTCTGTTACAAACTCTGTTTTGCTTTAACATTTCATCTTTTATGTAAGGCTGACACCATTTTTCTCAAGTTACTGAGTGGTTATTACGTATTAGTACTGTTCATATACTTGCCGTGGCTTTTCCACCTTTGGTTAATTTAAGACTAAGCATAGGAATGGGGCCACCACTATATGCCGGCTACTCCAATTATGATATTGGAGCAATTGGGATTACCACAGATCATCATTTTGATGATCGACGATGAAAATGCGCAAACACATTGCTTGGACAAAATGGTCCTTGTTCAACCTGCGGTCTGCGGACATGTGCAGAAATCCTAGCAATCCCATTGTCTCTCTGTTTACATTGCCAAAACAAGTGCCGTTCAATCTGGCCATGAACTTGTAGCATATATTGTCGGATACATGATTTTAACATCCAAGTGATTTACTTTTGACGATGATAGTAAGTGGTTTTCTTGTCGCAACTCACACAGTTTTCGGTACCCTCTTGTTATATTCATTGTTTTTGTCAGCGTAGCCAAACCCATGGCTATCGTGTTATTTTATGACAATTTATATGGTCATACGGCGAACTAAACCAATAGGCAATGTGTAATGAAAGTATAGCAGCTGAACCATTACAAGATGTTCAAGTCCAATTGAACCCAGCAAATGTACAATTATTACTGTCATGGCAGTAAAACTAACTGCAGGCCATTTTGATCCAGGTACCTGTGCCAACCAAATATAGATCAAAAGTTTCGGAATCTAGGAAATTTATCTTTGCACCATGTGCCTCCTTGTCAGTCACATGTTTGAGGCAACTGCGAATCTGTGATTGAAGCCTTGAGGCAATCCAAAAAATATGAAACTTATTCGGGAAGGTTCATGATGCTGAAAACAATATTTTAAATTTTTTTTGGCAGAATATTAGGACCTGCAAATTTTCCTCATGCCGGAAATTTGCAATGGTCAATTGAGATAGTTTAGGCTAGCTAAATATAACAATATTTACAGTACGTGGCTTGAGTTTGGTTTATGGATATCATGGATTTAATTCCGGGATGTTCCCGGATAAAGTCACTTAAAAAGCTTGATGCATATTTGGTGCTAAGAGTTTAGTGCCATAGCTGTCGATTTGGCAGTACATGGGCACCTTTAATTCCTCGGCTTTGTGATGTACTGAACATCACAGCTTTGTTTTATTGTGTCTGTTGGTGTGCTGAAAATGTTTCTAAACTTAGCTGGTGAATCATCTTATAAAATAACCTTCCGCTTTTATGTTTGGTTGGCTTCTTGGTATATTTTGTCGGTGTCTCGTATTTTGGTTGGCCATAATCTATTTCCTGTCTCGAATTTATTACTTGGCACGTGTTTTGGATGGTCGAAACCTGTTACTTGCCTTTTGTGTTTATTCCATGATCATTGGATATTCTTTACCATGTTTTAAACTTCTTTTCCTTTAGTTACTCTTTTGGTGCGTATTTCGCTACTATAACAGATTCCTTTCTTTGCCCTTTGCTGAGTTGTGCAAAGTATTAACCTTTTGAATTATCAGGCAACACTACAGATTATGCTATGGAGTTGCATCACAAGGAACAACTTCATGATAATGTACCTGTTATGCAAGCGCAACAATATCCGGTGCATCCCTGTTTCTGAATTTTCAGTAACTTCTTTTCTGTGCTTTTTTTTTTTGACAAATTTGCACATTTACGCAGATGTCAAGATCAGTTGGCTTTAACTTAGGAAGTAACTACCCACCAAATCGTCAGCAACACCAGCAAGGTGCTAATTCAGTAAGTAATATTGGAAATTCTTAAAACTCTTAACAATCAATGTCTACCACATTTGTCATGGTTCTGATCTGGCATGTATCCAAATTTTCTGTTTTGACCCTTTGATGCAAGTAATAATAATCTCAATTATGATTATCAGGTTCAGAATGCTGGTCCCCAAAATATCGGACTAAGACCACTAAATTCTCCAAATCAAACTTCTAGTTTGGGATCATATGAGCAACTTATCCAGCAATACCAGCAACCTCAGGCTCAAAATCCTTTCAGATTGCAGCAGGTGTCTTCAGCTACCCAGTCATATAGGGATCAGAGTCTAAAGTCCATCCAGGGGGGCCAAACACCATCTGATCCATATGGCTTGATGGGATTGCTAGGAGTTATCAGGATGAATGATGTTGACTTATCATCTCTTGCTTTAGGAATAGATTTGACAACATTGGGTTTAAACTTGAACTCACCAGACAATCTGTACAAGACATTTGGCTCTCCATGGTCAAACGAGCCAGCAAAAGGAGAACCTGAGTTTCATACTCCAGCTTGCTACTCCGCTGAGCAACCTCCACCACTACAAGTAAGCTGCCTGTCACTGTGTGCTATTTTTTAATATGTAATGGCTGGCTGTGCATTTGCCATCTTTTATAGGATGTTGACCATCATAATTTCCTAAACTAGTTGTTCTTAAACATAGGCAGAATTTATTGTCTCAATGTATTTGCTTCATGTTATGACTTATATATTTGTAATTGTGTTCTGCCTCTTGCAGCCTATACATTTTCAGAAATTCCAGACGCCAACACTGTTTTACATCTTCTATAGGTACATCTACCATTAAGTGTGTCCCACTTCAATTCTATTAGGCTAGTCCATTTGTTGCAACAAATAATGTGAGTATAGTTTGTTTTTTTATGAAAGATTTATCATTTTTCTTTGGTTTGCAGCATGCCAAGGGATGAAGCTCAGCTATGTGCTGCTAGTGAGCTGTGAGTACATGGTTTCACCGGTCTTCTCATTTACATCTTGTTGCTAGGGGTTGGTTTTGATTTGCATAGTCGTGCTTATCCATGTTTATTTGTAGCATAGTTTCCACTGGTTACGCATCATTAATCCTTCTGTTAATGATCGGTGCAAACCAAGTTAATGGTGACAACTAGATTGGCCACATCTTGGCCCTCCGTCCACCAACATTATCTAATATAACATCTTGGATAGACCATGGACTTAAATTGATCTGTATTTGTGGGTTTTGCATTTTGTTGGGCTTGTGTAGGACATACTCCCTCCGGTATAAAAATGTTGACGTTCTAGCCTTGTATCCAAAGTATGGTAATTGTTGACGTTTGGGATTTATTAAGTTATTTTGGAATTGTTTGCCTCTTATGCATGCATTCCATTTAAAGTTGAGTAGTCTCCCGTGTCCACCGCACAAGCGAGAAAAACACACCAGCCAGCGTGTGCTGCACGTGCAAAATTGTAGAGAAAATCCACGCGTGGAAAGAAAAAGGAGAAAAACGAAGCGACGCTAGGATTCGAACCTGCATGCTTTGCATCTGGTTGTTGTTTCGAACCACTAGGATACATCCAAATATTGATTAATTCAAGCATATGGCAGTATTTAATATGGGTATAACAGGGAATAGGCACCCTAATTAAACACTCCTTGGTATGTGAGATCATATCTAAACCGTCAAGAAATTTGAAACCGGATGGAGTAGGCTGGTTTAGACCAGCTTGGATTAGTATGGGACTAGTGGACTGCCAATTGGTTTAGGATCAACAGCAATTTTTTACAAGTAATATTGTGTATTTTATTTATTTGAAAGGGTACGCTTAGGACTTGTTCGTAATCCAGATGGGTGACTACTAGTTGCACAACACCAGAACATGTTCCATGATCCTGAATTATTCTGGATGTTTAAGGCTTTGAATCTTTCAATCTATCAATTAGCTATCTTTCATGTTATTCATGTAATTGATTATTATATTTCCTTTTGTGTTTCATGAGGCTTGATATTGGATATGCATTTACTTCCTTAGAATTTATTAATATCTTAATACATACGGCAAATATGTGTTACCCACTTTGAGGTGCAGCACAGCACAACCAAATACCAAATGAAGATTAAACCTTTTTTTTTTTACTTTTGTTTTAACTGTTGAATTGAACCATGGTATATGTCCATCTTTTCCGCAGGTATACTCGAGGATGGTTCTACCATAAAGAAGTGCGTGTGTGGCTCACCAGAATTCCAAATGTTGAGCCTCTGGTCAAAACACCTCATTATGAACGAGGATCTTATGGTTGCTTTGATCCAAACAACTGGGAGACAATCCGCAAGGTTTGGATGTTTGGTCAATGTAAAGTTGTATCACATAATACTTTTGTGAAAATTTGTGAATTATAATTGTGTATGTTTTTCTGCAGGACAACTTTGTTCTCCATTATGATCAAATAGAGAAGAAGCCAGCTATCCCTTCATCCCAAAACGTTAGGTGAAACATTTCTTGTAAGTACCTCCAGAAGCTCGGATTTACTCTCTAGTGTCTGTACAAGGCAATGATCTTATATTATTATGTGCAACACATTTTTTGTTCAGATACCTCCTGGCTCAAGTTTTATCCTTTTTTCTCAAGGGGAGGAAGAAATTTGTGCTTATGCTAAGAGCAGTGTCATGACCTAACTCTGAGGTTGGTGCCTTTCTGCAGAAGTCCGCTATTTATGCCAGTTACATTATGTCTTGTTTTGACTGTTAAAAGAAACTAATGCTAAATGCTAGTAACTGATAATCGCACCTACTTTGTTTGGATTGATTCATTTAGTGAGAAATTCCTTTTTTTTTTCAATTTATGCGTGATACACTTTCTGCAATTTATGCGTGGTACACTTACTTTCTGCAATTTATGCGTGGTACACTTACTTTCTGCAATTTATGCGTGGTACACTTTCTGCAATTTATGCGTGGTACACTTTTTGCAATTTATGCGTGATACACTTTTTTCAATTTATGTGTGATACACTTAGTAGTGCATGGCTGCGTGTCTTATCATGATTGATTGATTCGATAGTTTCTTAGTATGTGAGAAGGTATATTATGTGGTTTGAAAATAACGTGGCTGCCTCTGTTTCGCTTTGATAGGACAGTGAGAACGCAGGGCCATGCCGATCTGCAGAGGGGAGGCTGCAAAACAAAAGCGGGAATGCCTGCTTAACCCTTGTGATTAGATTATAGTGGTGAAGTTTTCCTTTAATCGTTTGTAGATTGCACTCTCAGCAACATCTCCAGGTGACCAACTTTTAGGAATAGCAAGTCTTAAACATGCTTTTTTACCGTTAAAGCTTTCGGTGTCGAAACGTAGTTGGCAAATGCACATATCGGCGTTGGTGTTTGCCCTTTTACCTTAAAACAAAGTACAATGTGGGCATTAGGCGCCAGATTGATTTGCTTAATTTTGGCAGTCTTAAAACCTAGGCATGCTTAATTTGCTTAATTTTGGTAGTCTTAAAACTAAGTTTTGGTACTAGTATTTTTTTTTTTGGTAACGAAGGGTTAAATATGGGTTGATTAGGAATCATGTTAAACATCCTCCATCACTTTATAACACAAGTTAGTTAGGAATCATGTTAATTTTCTAAAAATTAAAGAAGTAGCAAAAGAACAAGATACAAAAGGTGATAGGTGAAGGTGAAACAATAAAGTACTACAAAAGTTGGCAGGTGGAGAAATAAACTAGTAAGAAAATGGATGGTGGAGAGAATAAACAAGGTTAAAAGTAATTGATAGGTTGGGAATAAAGTTTTATCTCAGGATTTCAAAATCTCTTATATTTTGAAATAATTTGTAAGGAAAAGTCCTTGCATTTTGGGATTCTCTGTCCAAAAGAAATCAATCTTGGTTATGTACCTGAACAGATGTATATCTAGATTCATATATAGATTCATATATAGTATTGTTTCAGTACACAAATTTTGGTGTGGTGAAATGTCAGTGGCAATATTTCCTCTTTTTTTTTTCCATGTATGCAGTATTCAGTGCTTTCCTGGCTTGTCGTTGGTTTGTACTTATGATGGCCACAGCTAACTAGCTACTTCCTCCGTCCCAAAATATAAGTATTTTTAGAGTAGCTGTTTGTTGCATGTATACACGATACCGAGGTGGTGGGCTGGCAGTAACAGCTAACGGAGTGGCTACTGCAGGGCATACGTCGTTACCGACCGCAAATGAAGAGTGCTGGTTACACTTTTTTCCCCCTAAGTGAAGAGTGTTGGATTCACTTATTTTACAAATGAATAGTGTTGGTTACACTATTTTTCCCCTAAGTGAAGAGTGTTGGATTCACTTATTTTACAGTTTGAGGGTCACTACTCTATTAGAGATTCTTTTCATGTAAGCTTTTGCGTCTAACCAACTAGGAACTTAAGATTGCCAAGATGGCGGTGTGCAATATGCGTGGTCAGCTAGTCATCGTCACACTCGTGCTTTTCACCTTAATAATCACTTCATTTTCATGTCACGACGTTTTTCTTTAAGAGAAAGTCACGTTTTATTGATTATGGTAAATAAAGCGTGACTTTCTCTAAAGTCACTTTTTCTTTAAGAGAGTCACATCTATATTAGAGATTTTCTTACATTTAAATTGCATCTAGGAATATTAAAGGCAAGACAATTAGGGGACTAATGAGCTACTTGAGTGTTAAGCACAATTATTGATTAGTCCCTAAGGATGATGCTCTAAATGGATGACCCTCACAAATTAAAACTAAATGGGATGGCTTAAGGCATTTCATTGTTTTTCTTTTGAAATTGAGTCATAGGAAAAACCACCTATTCAAGTGGGGGTTGTGTCCTTGTGCTCAGATGAAAACCTATTAGAGAGAAACACGAAGCATGTCACTCACAATTGGGAGAAAAGAGCTTTGTGTTTGGCCAGGCCGAAAGCTTCAAAGTTCGGGTTCGGAACCTTCAACTAGAGCTCTCTGTTTGGCCAAGGGCTAGACCAGAAGTTCCAAACGTAAGTTCCGGAAGTTCCAACCACAGTTCTCTAGCTAGCAGAGAGGGCTAATCAGAAGTTCCGGAGTTTGAGTCGAAAAGTTTCGGTCCTCCATGTCTTCCAAAACCAAGTATTGTCCGGAACCCTCAGCCCTCAAGCCGGATGTTCCGAAGTTCAAAATTATGAGTAATGGTTAGCTTCGGGTAGGTGAATATTTAACTCCACCTACCCCTGCTTTGAGCAAGTTGTTGTTAGAACTTTTAGACCTATTCCCATAAGCTCTCCTTGGATCAAGTGCATCTGAGTGATTAGAGTGAGATTGGAGTGGATTCTTTGGGGGTTCAGTTTGAGCACTTACGATTGACATCCGACCATCATCTTCAAGCTTGGTACTCTTGGAAGTTCTCCTCCTAGCTAGTTAGGCATCACCCACGAGTATCCAGGGTGTGTGGACAACCCAAGAGGTTTGTGAACACGTTACTCTATCTCAACAAGGAAAAGGAACACCTTTGAGTGGTCATTTGGTGAGGCTTAAGATTAATCGAGAACTGGCTACTTGGAGTCCCTCAACATAGATGTAGGATATTTGCGATGCCAAATTCGGTGAAAAATTGGTGTCTCCTTATTCATCTATTGCTATGTTTGTGATTTTCCTCAGGCCGGAAGTTCCGGAGTCCAAACTGTTATTGCTTGTTGTTCTTGCATTCTCTACGTGTTTGGATTGCTTGTTCCATGAAGATTGTCCCTATCACCCTCTTTATTGGAAGAAACTAGGGGATCGAAAGTTTTGAACCTAAGGACTGGAAACTCCATTTAGCTCTCTTGTCCAGATCGAGAAGACCAACCGGAAGTTTCGATGTTTCTGGCATGATCCTCTGGATAGATTTACACCGCTGCTAAGTAGTAATTTTCAAAAATGCCTATTCAACACCACCCCACCCTTATCAATGTTCTTTCATATATAAACTTTTGCATCTAGCCAACTTGGAACTTACCAAGAAAGATTAAAACTCAAAATTCTAAATGTGACATATCACCTAGATTTGTGAATTTTTAAATAAGTAACAATATTTTTTATCGAAAATTGTAAAAAAAAAAATCAGTCCTAAGGTATTGTTCCTTAGAACACTGATAGGTCATATCGTCTGTTGAGAGACCAATAGGTACTCATTCCATAGGATTCAAAGGAATTAGTAGGCTTCAATCCCTTGTTTCAAGGGTTAATTTGATATGTACCATTGCAACTATGCCTATTCTGTTGACGAAAAAATCGAACATACCGGCCTGGGAGATCTGCTTAGCTCCAGTGCAGGTCCAAATATGATGAGATGCGGGCGTGCCAGTCAGTTTGATCCTGCAACTGACAAGATATGCAAATAGTAGATCAAAACAGCCGATCGGCTGACAAGCCGATGTAGTAGTTCCAGCCGATAGTCGATAATAGCCGATGTCGATACCAGCCGATAGCGATAGGGTTTAAGCAATCGGCTATATGTCCAATGTATATAATGATATAAAGGCAATCGGCTACTGATAATAAAATATAACAAATCGGCTGGAGGTCCGATGTCATGAAATCCACAAGATTAGATTAAACAATGAAACCTTTGTTGTCATCGGCGAAATCCAATTTATATGTATATGCAATCCTTATGAGCCGATGCAACGTCCAGATAATTCACCAGCTGAAACCCCGATGAAACCCTTATTGGCAGTCAGAAAGCAGGCTAGAGATTATGGTTCTAAGCACGACTTAGTAGATCAAACTTAACTGATGCAGCACTAAGTATGAAAAGAAACACAATATCTAGACAATCAAGCCGTTGACTGATTTTCAGAGTGGTAGATGCCTAGGCTAATCTAATCTAGCAACGCAATTTAGCCGATACCGGCAGAAACCCTAAAGCGAGAAGCAGCCGATAGAGCTAAATTGATATGCTAAGACTAGATTAATAGAGACATATGATAAATAGGTAGGCAAATATATCATCCAAACCAGAGCAATCCAAGAGGTCGAATGTACTGATGCAGCCTTGAACGACGCCGATGTAGACGATACAATTGCCTGGGCCGACGGAACATTGGACTTACCCCTTCGCCGGAGATCAAAGACGATGCAGCCCCGCCTCGGGTGCCAAGTCCCACTGGGCGATAAAATAAAGTAGAAAAGGTAAAAGGTGGCGATGCGCCGAATTGTATTGATCGTGAAGATAGATTACATAGACCCCGGGTGCACATATTTATACCCATGGGTTGATACAAGTCTTTGTCGAGCAAGAAAGAAACTAACCTAAAGATAAAAGGAAAAGATAAAGTCATTATCGGACACTAAACACACTTTCCTAAAGATAAAAGGAAACTAACAAACTATGCCTAATTAATAGATAACTGTCATGTCGCATCCTTCTTGAACTCGAACTCTTCTAGATAAGCTTCCTTTGATTGATTCGACTCCACCAAGAACACGACATCGTGGCGACTTGACTCCCATCGGCTGATTCTATAACTTTGAAGGCGATACTGACTCTAAACCAATGGTAACTTTGGGCTTACCAAATTTCACTGTTAACATATTCAGATAAATGTCATTACAATTCGTCTATTCATAATCATGCTACTCACATTTTACAAAATTGGAACCACATCATCGCCGTTACGTTTTCCATCTTCTTCCCCATATGCACATGGACCCCACCCGTCAAATTCATCTTCTCCCTCCATCCTCCCCTCCTCTTTTTTCCCGTCTCTCTCCACTACTTCTCAGCCTCCTCCCCACCAATCCATCTCGACCCCTTCACACATTGTCGTCGCCTACAGCCGTCCGGAGCTGGATCTTGTTGCTGCCGGCTCCAGGATGAGACCGGTCATCCCCAAACCCGAGTTGTTGCCACTAGAGCCTTCTTCTCGTGAAATAACTACTTGATTCAAGCAGCTGCGATGGAGCTCGAGTAACCAGCGCTCTAGCTCAGCCGTCGTCCTCTAGCCAACGATGCAACAAGTAGCCTTCGCTGCTACCCCTCCCCATGGTGCTTTGCCCGTTCCTGCCTTCCTGATGCTGGTTCTCCCCGGTGACCATGCGGAGGCTGGCCGGCGAGCTCTAGGAAGGCCGGTCCAACGTGGCGGGGCCAGTAGAGGCGCATAGTCGGCATGGAGGCAGTGGCGTTGGCAGACTCCAAGCGCTAGAGCTAACGACAATGTTGGTGTTGAATGCTGGTGTCGCCACCACTGACAAAGTTGGCAGCCTTCTCTCTCGCTTGATCAGTGCGGAGTTCGAGCACGATGTCGGTGGCTTGTTGCTGCGGGCGGCGAGGAGTGGGTCGGGATGGATTGGTGGGGAGGAGGCGGGAAAGTGTTGGAGAGAGATGGGAAAAAAAGAAAAAAAAATAGAATAGAGGAGGAAAGAGGAAGAAAATGAATCTAAGGGGCGGGCCCTACGCACCGATAGAGAAGATAGAAAACGAGACGACAATGGCATGGTTCTAATTTTGTAAAAATTTGAATGACGTGGCTACAAATAGACTAATTATCTGAATAGGCACATTTGCGATGGCACGGATCAAATTAACCCTTGTTTCAAACTGCTCCATAAGATTAGTGTGTGGCACAAAACATCACCAATAGTACTAATGATGAAGCTTAGCATTAGCTTTTTATTAAAAGAACACAAATAATTTAGTTAAAAACAGTTTAAAGTTCTAATTTGTAGTTGAAAATTTTTAAATTCTGAGTTAAAAGTTCAGAATTTTAATTGAAAGTTTT